>NC_069396.1:36787500-37433333 GCF_027475565.1 Acinonyx jubatus
TTGAGTGTGGCTGACCCCAAATGTACAGCCCTGCTCTGTGTCCCTGAGCTCTGAAGTCCAAACATCCCCCACCCTCAAAACTGGTTTTAAAAAGCAGGATAGGGGCAGCTGGGTGGCTCAGTCAGTTAAGTGTCCAACTTCGACCCAGGTCATGATCTCACGGTTCGTGGGTTTGAGCCCTGTGTTGGGCTCTCTGCTGACAGCTCAGAGCCTGGAACCTGATTCAGATTCTGTGTCTCCCCCTCTCTCTCTGCCCCTCTCCCACTCATGATATGTCTCTCAAAAATAAATAAACATTAAAATTTTTTTAAAAATAAATAAAAAGCAGTATTAAAATGAGGCTAGTGGAAGGAGGAAAGAAGAGGTGTGGCTGGGGGACTTCAGAGCTGCAAACATTTAGGTATCTGCAATTGATTTAAGACCATTCTAATTTAGCAGCTGTCTTGGCACAGCTGGCCATCCTGGCACACAGCAGCCATTTAGCAAAGAATGTATTTAATATGATTTATGCAAGCAATGCCATGAAAGAATCCTAATCAAAATATGGTCTTGGAGGTGGCAACAACATGGAGTTTTGCTCTGTGTTGAGGCTTGGTTTCCCCTTCACCTTTGGAGGGTCTCTCTCTCTCTGTGTAGCAAATTTTCTCAAAATTATAAAGACAGTGAATTTTGTCTGGGCCTTGAGTCTCCATTTTAAACTTCCTTCAATCCCAGATATCTCTGCATATTCAGTTTTCTACTAAGTTCTATCAGTCCATTCAAACATACATCTAGGGCTAATGACCACCCTTGTGCTAGATGAGGTGGACATAGGCCCTGTCCTCAGGAGCTCACATTTTATCAGATAATGCCAATTCCCTACCTATATCCCCTGGCCATGAAAGAAGACATATGCATGGTTGGTGAACAGTTTCCATACATACCTACCATGAACCCTTGAATCTCTGAGCACTTTCTCTGGCCAGATACCCGTATCCTATGGTGTATGGGGTTCAGCCCATGGAAAGGGAAGCAGAAGGGCTGAGATCTTAGCAAAGCAACCCTTAGGCGTTTAGGGGTTCAAAATGAGGGGGAATGAATTCCCCAGATTCCTTTTCTTTGGTAGGATAATTCCAAATTGTGTCCCATGGAGTTCTTCCTAGGGTCCCCTTCACCATAGTGGTGATCAGCTCACTGTTACCTACTTATTTGTTTCTCCCTTCCATGTTTCACTTCCCCACCCCTTCACTGATTCTTGGGTTTACCTCCAAAGTTAAGTGGAGCCTGAAGATGCAGGTTTGAACCCTGGATCAGCACCTGATACGTGTGTGATCTTGGGCAAGCCCTTTTGACTTCTGAACCCATTTTCCTATCTTTAAAATCTGTTTATATTATTACTTTTTAAATTGAGACTCAAATGAGATAATGCATGTGAAGTGCAAAAAAAGTACTTTCATTTATTCAATACATATTTTTGGAGATCCTACAATGTTTCAGGCTTATAGCTAACACTTATAGAAGACCTACCTGTTTGGGGCACTGTGCTTAGGGCTTCATGCACATTATTTCATTTAATCTGTTCAACCCCCTGTGCAAAAGTACTGCCATTATTGTCAAAGATGAAAATAAAGACCATTGGAAATTTAAAAAATAAAGCTGAATCCTTCACCCTTCCCATTGGGGGACTGAGAGTTGTTAATTCTCCTCCTGGAAGAGCTAACAGGGTGTGTCCATTGGCATCACCTGCCTCTTATGTGTCTTTAGCCATCATGAGCAGCTCCAAGAAGTCCAGGTGGCCACCTTCTCACTGTGTCCTCAAAGGTCTGCCCTCTGTGCCCACACAACTCAGGTGTTTCTCTGCATCCAAATTCCCTCTTATTCACCATGCCCTGGACACTGCATGACCTCTTCTTCATAAGGCCATTACTTCCATGACATAACTGGCTTTTCTAGCACACAGAAGAAGGCAGACACTTAGAAAAAAAGCCAAGACAGAGGAATTTATCCCAAATTAAAGAACAAGATATGGCCATGGCCAGAAATCTAAGCAAAACAGATATAAGTAGCATGACTTATGGAGAATTTAAAACAATAATCATAAGGATACTTGCTGAGCTTGATAAAAGAATAGAAGACATCAGTTAGACCCTTATCACAGAAATAAAAAAGTTAAAAAAGAATCAATCAGAAATGAGAAGGCAATAAATGAAATTGGAAACAGGCTTGATACGATGAACAGCAGGCTAGAAGCAGACAAACGAATTAGCAACTTAGAACACAGAGTAAAGGAAAGTAATCAAGCTGAATAAAAGAGAGAAAATAGAATTATTTTTCTAAAATAACCTCCCATGAAGTAAAGAGTCCAGACTGGTAACTAGGGAAAAAGCAAGGAGAAGAGGGTCAGCTCTGGAATGGCAGAGAGAATAGACTTAAGGAATTCAATGAGTCCATCAAACATAATAACATTCATATCATAGGAGTCCCAAGAGAAGAGAGAGAAAGGGAGGCAGAAAATTTATTTGAAGAAATAATAGCTGAAAACCTCCCTAATCTGGGGAAGGACATAGACATCCAGAAGGCACAGAGAACTCCCATCAAAATCAGCAAAGCAGGCTGACACCCAAGGCATACTGTAATTAAACTTGCAAAATAGTGATAAAGAAAAAATCTTGAGGAAGATGGCAGCGTAGGAGGACGCTGGGCTCACCGTGTCCTGCTGATCACTTAGATTCCACCCACACCTGCCTAAATAACCCAGAAAACCACCAAAAGACTAGCAGAATGGATTCTCTGGAGCCAAGCATAGACAAGAGGCCCACAGAAGAGGGTAGGAAGGGTGGAGAGGTGGTGCACGCTACACGGACTGGCGGGAGGGAGCCGGGGTGGAGGGGCAGCCCGATGGCCAAGCAGAGCCCTGGAGTCTGGCTTGCAAAAGTGGAGGGGCTGGATGGAATGTGTTCTGACAGCAAGCGGGACTTAACATCTGGAAGGTTATAAGTTAACAGCTCTGCTCAGCGAGCAGGAGGGCTGGAGGAAAATGGGAGGGAGAGTTCAGCCCCGGACAACAGAGCACAGCTTGGAGGGGAACAAAGGCGCTTGCCAGCGCCATCTCCCTCGCCCATCTACCAGCCAAAATCCCAAAGGGAACCAGTTCCTGTGAGGGAAATTGCTTGCACTGTGCAAACACCCAACGCTGTGCTTCTGCGGATCCAACCCTCCGGCGGCAGGTCTGACTCCCTCCCGGTGCTGCAGAGTCCCTCCCGAAGTGGACTTCTGAAGGAAAAGCGAGCTAAGCCTGCCCCTCCTACCCCTGTGCACTTTGCTGATCCACCCCAGCTAATATGCCAGATCCCCAGCACCACAAGTCTGGCAATGTGCAAGCAGCCCAGATGGGCCAGGCCACCCCACAGTGAATCCCGGCCCTAGGAGAGGGGAAGAGAAGGTACACACCAGTCTGACTGTGGCTTCAGCGGTGGGCTGGGGGCAGACATCAGGTCTGGCTGCAGCCCCGCCTACCAACGCAAGTTATTCAAGACAGCACAGGGTAAGTGCCCTGCAGTTCTGCACCACTCCAGGGACTATCCAAAATGACGAAACGGAAGGATTCCCCTCAAAAAAATCTCCAGGAAATAACAACAGCTAACGAACTGATCAAAAACGATTTAAACAATATAACAGAAACTGAATTTAGAATAATAGTCATAAAATTAATCACTGGGCTTGAAAACAGTATAATGCACAGCAGAGAATCTCTTGCTACAGAGATCAAGGGACTAAGGAACAGCCAGGAGGAGCTAAAAAATGCTATCAATGAACTGCAAAATAAAATGGAGATGACCACAGCTCAGACTGAAGAGGCAGAGGAGAGAATAGGTGAACTAGAAGATAAAATTATGGAAAAAGAAGAAGCTGAGAAAAAGAGAGATAAAAAAATCCAGGAGTATGAGGGGAAAATTAGAGAACTAAGTGATGCACTAAAGAGAAATAATCTATGCATAATTGGTACCCAGAGGAGGAAGAGAGAGGGAAAGGTGCTGAAGGGGTACTTGAAGAAATAATAGCTGAGAACTTCCCTGATCTGGGGAAGGAAAAAGCATTGAAATCCAAGAGGCAAAGAGAACTCCCTTCAGATGTAACTTGAATCAATCTGCATGACATAGCATAGTGAAACTGGCAAAATACAAGGATAAAGAGAAAATTCTGACAGCAGCTAGAGATAAATGTGCTCTAACATATAAAGGGAGACCTATATGACTCGTGACTGATCTCTCTACTGAAACTTGGCAGGCCAGAAAGGAATGGCAGGAGATCTTCAATGTGATGAACAGAAAAAATACGCAGCCAAGAATCCTTTATCCAGCAAGTCTGTCATTTAGAATAGAAGGAGAGATAAAGGTCTTCCCAAACAAAAACTGAAGGAATTCACCACTAAACCAGCCCTACAAGAGATCCTAAGGGGTATCTTGTGAGACAAAGTACCTGAGACATCGCTACAAGCATGAAACCTACAGACATCACAGTGATTCTAAACCCATATCTTTCTATAATAACACTGAATGTAAATGGACTAAATGCTCCAACCAAAAGACATAGGCTATAAGAAGGGATAAAAAAAACAAGAGCCATCTATTTGCTGTCTACAAGAGACTCATTTTAGATCTGAGGACACCTTTAGATTGAGAATGAGGGGAAGGAGAACTATTTATCATGCTACTGGAAGTCAAAAGAAAGCTGTAGTAGCCATACTTATATCAGACACTAGACTTTAAATTAAAAGTTGTAACAAGAGATGAAGAAGGGCATTATAAAATAATTACAGGGTCAATCCATCAGGAAGAGCTAACAATTATAAATGTCTATGCGCCAAATACGGGAGCTCCCAATTATATAAAACAATTACTCATAAACATAAGCAACCTTATTGATAAGAATGTGGTAATTGCAGGGGACTTTAACACCCCACTTACAGAAATGGATAGATCATCTAGACACACGGTCAATAAAGAAACAAGGGCCCTGAATGATACGTTGGATCAGATGGACTTGACAGATATATTTAGAACTCTGCATCCCAAAGCAACAGAATATACTTTCTTCTCAAGTGCACATGGAACATTCTCCAAGATAGATCATATACTGGGTCACAAAACAGCCCTTCATAAGTTTACAAGAATTGAAATTATACCATGCATACTTTCAGACCACAATGCTATGAAGCTTGAAATCAACCACAGGAAAAAGTCGGGAAAACCTCCAAAAGCATGGAGGTTAAAGAACACCCTACTAACGAATGAGTGGGTCAAACAGGCAATTAGAGAAGAAATTTAAAAATATATGGAAACGAACGAAAATGAAAATACAAGAATCCAAACGCTTTGGGATGTAGCGAAGGCAGTCCTGAGAGGAAAATTCATTGCAATCCAGGCCTATCTCAAGAAACAAGAAAAATCCCAAATATGAAATCTAACAGCACCTAAAGGAAATAGAAGCAGAACAGCAAAGACAGCCTAAACCCAGCAGAAGAAGAGAAATAATAAAGATCAGAGCAGAAATAAACAATATAGAATCTAAAAAAATGGTAGAGCAGATCAATGAAACTAAGAGTTGGTTTTTTGAAAAAATAAACAAAATTGATAAACCTCCAGCCAGTCTTCTCAAAAAGAAAAGGGAGATGACCCAAATAGATAAAATCATGAATGAAAATGGAATTATTACAACCAATACCTCAGAGATACAAGCAATTATCAGGGAATACTATGAAAAATTATATGCCAACAAACTGGACAACCTGGAAGAAATGGACAAATTCCTAAACACCCACACTCTTCCAAAACTCAATCAGGAGGAAATAGAAAGCTTGAACAGATGCATAACCAGTGAAGAAATTGAATCAGTCATCAAAAATCTCCCAACAAACAAGAGCCCAGGACCAGATGACTTCCCAGGGGAGTTCTACCAGACGTTTAAAGCAGAGATAATACCTATCCTTCTCAAGCTATTCCAAGAAATAAAAAGGGAAGGAAAACTTCTAGACTCATTCTATGAAGCCAGTATTACTTTGATTCCCAAACCAGACAGAAACCCAGAAAAAAAGCAAACTACAGGCCAGTATCCCTGATGAATATGGATGCAAAAATTCTCAATAAGATACTAGCAAATCAAATTCAACAGCATATAAAAAGAATTATTCACCATGATCAAGTGGGATTCATTCCTGGGATGCATGGCTGGTTCAACATTCGCAAATCAATCAACGTGATACATCACATTAATAAAAAAAAAAAAGAGAAGAACCATATGATCCTGTCAATCGATGCAGAAAAGGCTTTTGACAAAATCCAGCACCCTTTCTTAATAAAAACCCTTGAGAAAGTCGGGATAGAAGGAACATACTTACACATCATAAAAGCCATTTATGAAAAGCCCACAGCTAACATCATCCTCAACGGGGAAAAACTGAGAGCTTTTTCCCTGAGATCAGGAACACGACAGGGATGCCCACTCTCACCACTGTTGTTTAACATAGTGTTGGAAGTTCTAGCATCAGCAATCAGACAACAAAAGGAAATCAAAGGCATCAAAATTGGCAAAGATGAAGTCAAGCTTTCACTTTTTGCAGATGACATGATACTATACATGGAAAATCCAACAGACTCCACCAAAAGTCTGCTATAAGTGATACAGGAATTTAGCAAAGTTGCAAGATACAAAATCAATGTACAGAAATCAGTTGCATTCTTATACACTAACAATGAAGCAACAGAAAGACAAATAAAGAAACTGATGCCATTCACAATTGCACCAAGAAGCATAAAATACCTAGGAATAAACCTAACCAAAGATGTAGAAGATCTGTATGCTGAAAAGTATAGAAAGCTTATGAAGGAAATTGAAGAAAATAGAAAGAAATGGAAAGACATTCCCTGCTCATGGATTGGAAGAATACATATTGTCAAAATGTCAATACTACCCAAAGCTATCTACACATTCAATGCAATCCCAATCAAAATTGCACCAGCATTCTTCTCGAAACTAGAACAAGCAATCCTAAAATTCATATGGAACCACAAAAGGCCCCGAATAGCCAAAGTAATTTTGAAGAAGAAGACCAAAGCAGGAGGCATCACAATCCCAGACTTTAGCCTCTACTACAAAGCTGTCATCATCAAGACGGCATGGTGTTGGCACAAAAACAGACACATAGACCACTGGAATAGAATAGAAACCCCAGAACTAGACCCACAAACGTATGGCCAACTAATCTTTGACAAAGCAGGAAAGAACATCCAATGGAAAAAAGACAGTCTCTTTAACAAATGGTGCTGGGAGAACTGGATAGCAACATGCAGAAGGTTGAAACTAGACCACTTTCTCACACCATTCACAAAAATAAACTCAAAATGGATAAAGGATGTGAGACAGGAATGTGAGACAGGAAACCATCAAAACCCTAGAGGAGAAAACAGGAAAAAACCTCTCTGACCTCAGCCACAGCAATTTCTTACTTGACACGTCTCCAAAGACAGGTGAATTAAAAGCAAAAATGAACTATTGGGACCTCATGAAGATAAAAAGCTTCTGCACTGCAAAGGAGACAATCAACAAAACTAAAAGGCAACCAATGGAATGGGAAAAGATATTTGCAAATGACATATCGGACAAAGGGCTAGTATCCAAAATCTATAAAGAGCTCACCAAACTCCACACCCGAAAAACAAATAACCCAGTGAAGAAATGGGCAGAAAACATGAATAGACACTTCTCTAAAGAAGACATCCGGATGGCCAACAGGCACATGAAAAGATGCTCAACGTCGCTCCTTATCAGGGAAATACAAATGAAAACCACACTCAGATATCACCTCACGCCAGTCAGAGTGGCCAAAATGAAGAAATCAGGAGACTATAGATGCTGGAGAGGATGTGGAGAAATGGGAACCCTCTTGCACTGCTGGTGGGAATGCAAACTGGTGCAGCCACTCTGGAAAGCAGTGTGGAGGTTCCTCAGAAAATTAAAAATAGACCTACCCTATGACCCAGCAGTAGCACTGCTAGGAATTTACCCAAGGGATACAGGAGTACTGATGCATAGGGGCACTTGTACCCCAATGTTTATAGCAGCACTCTCAACAATAGCCAAATTATGGAAAGAGCCTAATTGTCCATCAACTGATGAATGGATAAAGAAATTGTGGTTTATATATACAATGGAGTACTACGTAGCAATGAGAAAGAATGAAATATGGCCCTTTGTAGCAACGTGGATGGAACTGGAGAGTGTGATGCTAAGTGAAATAAGCCATACAGAGAAAGACAGATACCATATGTTTTCACTCTTATGTGGATCCTGAGAAACTTAACAGAAACCCATGGGGGAGGGGAAGAAAAAAAAGAGGTTAGAGTGGGAGAGAGTCAAAGCATAGGAGACTCTTAAAAACTGAGAACAAACTGAGGGTTGATGGAGGGTGGGAGGGAGGAGAGGGGAGGTGATGGGTATTGAAGAGGGCATCTTTTGGGATGAGCACTGGGTGTTGTATGGAAACCAATTTGACAATACATTTCATATATTAACAAAAGAAAAAAAAAGAAAAAATCTTCAAAGCAGCAAGACAAAAGAGGTCTTTTACTTAAAATGGAAAACACATAAAGCTAGCTGGAGATTTCTCAGAGGAAAGTTCTCAAGCCAGAAGGGAATGGCATGATACATTCAAAGTGCTAAATGGGAAAAATGTACAGCCAAGAATACTCTATTCAGCAAGGTTATCATTCCGAATAGAAGGAGAGGTATAGAGTTTTTCAGACAAACAAAAACAAAAGGAGTTCATGAGCACTAAAGCAGCCCTGCAAGAAACATTAAAGGGGACTCTTTGAGTGGGAAGGAAAGACCAAAAGTGACAAAGACAATATAAGAACAGAGAAAATCTCCAGAAACAATGACAAAACAAGTAATAAAATGGCACTAAATACATATCTATCAATAATTATGTAGTGGACTAAGTTCTCCAATTAAAAGACCTAAGGTGTCAGAATGGATAAAACACAAGACCTATCTATACACTGCTTTCAAGAGACTCATTTTATTTTTTTTATTTTTATTTATTTTATTTTATTTTATTTTTTAATTTTTATTTTTTTTCCAATATATGAAGTTTATTGTCAAATTGGTTTCCATACAACACCCAGTGCTCATCCCAACAGGTGTCCTCCTCAATGCCCATCACCCACTTTCCCCTCCCTGCCACCCCCCAACAAACCTCAGTTTATTCTCAGATTTTAAGAGTTAGAGACTCATTTTAGACCTAAAGTCATTTGAAGGTTGAAACTGAGGGGGTAGAGAAACATTTATCATTCGAATGGATGTCAAAAGAAAGCAGGAATAGTATTGGACAAACTAGACTTTAAGACAAAGACTATAAAAAGAGACAAATAAGGGCACTATATAATCAAAAAAGGGAAAATCCAACAAGAAGATATAACAATTATAAATATTTATGCACCAAGCATGAAAACACCTAAGTATATAAAACAATCAATAACAGACAAAAAATAAGTAATTGATTATAGGATAATAATAGTAGGGGACTTTAACACCCCACTTACATGAATGGGCAGATTATCTAAACAGAAAAGCAGCAAGAAACAATGGCTTTGAATTACACACTAGACCAGATGGACTTAACATATATATTCAGGATATTCCATCCTCAAACAGTAGAAAGCTTTTCAAGTACACATGGAACATTGTCCAGAATAGATCACATATTAGGTCACAAATCAGACTCAACAAGTACAAAAATATTGAGGTCATGCCATTCACATTTTCCGACCACAACTCTGTGAAACTAGAAGTCAACCACAAGAAAAATATTGAAAAGACCACAAATACACGGAGGTTAAACAACATGCTACTAAACAATGAATGAGTCAACCAGGAAATCAAAGAAGAAATTAAAAAAAAATACATGGAAACAAATGAAAATAAAAACATGACATCCAAAACCTTTGGGATACAGCAGAAGTGCTCATAAGAGGGAAGTATAAAGCAATACAGAAGCCAGAAAAATCTCAAACAGGCTAACTTTATGCCTCAAGGAGCTAGAAAAGAAAAACAAATGAAGCCTAACATCAACAGAAGGAAGGAAATATAGCAGAAATAAAGGATATATAAACTAAAAACAAACAACCCCCACCCCCAAAACCCAGTAGAACAGATCAATGAAACAATGAGATGGTTTTTTGAAAATATTAATAAAACTGATAAATCTCTTGTCAGACTTATCAAATGAAAAGAGTTAGGACTCAAATAAACAAAATCACAGTTCAGAGAGGAGCAATAACAGCCAACACCACAGAAATACAAACAATTATAGGAGAATATTATGAAAAACTATATGCCAACCAATTGGACAACCTAGAAGAAATGGATAGATTTTTAAAAACATATAAATTGCCAAAACTGAAACAGGAAGAAATAAAAATCTTGAACAGACTGATGGCTAGCAGGGAAATTCATTCAGTAATCAAAAACCTCCCAACAATAAAAAATCCAGGGCCAAATGGCTTCCCAGCGGAATTCTACCAAATACTTGAGGAGGAGTTAATACATATTTTCAACTATTCCAAAAAATAGAAAAGGAAGGAAAACTTCCAAATTCATTCTATGAGGCAGTAATACCAAAACCAGATAAAGACTCCACTAAAAAAGAGAACTACAGGTCAATGTCCCTGATGAACATAGATGCAAAAATTCTCAACAAAGTACTAGCAAACTAAATCCAATGATATATTTAAAAAAATCATTCACCGTGATCAAGTAGGATTGATTCTGGGATTGCAAGTATGGTTTAATATCCTCTATCAATCAGTGTGATAACTCACAATAAAAGAAAGGGTAAGAACCATATGATAATTTCAATAGATGCAGAAAAAACATTTGATAAAGTACAATAGCCATTCATGATAAAAACCACCACCAACAAAAACCACCATGTTCAGAGGGAACATGCCTCAACATACTAAAGACCATATATGAAACACCCACAGCTAAAATCATCCTTAATGGGAAAATACTGAAAGCTTTCCCCCTAAGGTCAGGAACAAGATAAGGATGCCCACTCTCACCACCATATTCAACATAGTATTGGAAGTCCTGACCACAGCAATCAGATAACAAAAAGACATAAAAGGCATCCAAACCAGCAATCAAGAAGTAAAACTTTCCCTATTTGCAGATGAGATGATACTCTATATAGAAAACTCAAAGGGGAGCCTGGGTGGCTCAGTTGGCTAAACGTCTGACTCTTGATTTTGGCTCGGGTCATGATCTCACGGTTCATGGGATCAAGTCCTGCAGCTTGCTTTGAATTCTATCTCTTTCTCTCTCTCTCCCCCATCCCTCCCCTTTTTCAAAATAAATAAATAAACCTTTAAAAAAACCCAAAGGACTCCACCAAAAAACTGCTAGAACTGATAAACAAATCAGTAAATATACAGAAATCTGTTACATTTCTATATACCAAGAATGAAGCAGCAGAAAGAGAAATTAAGAAATCAATCCCATTTACAGTTGCACTAAAAACCATAAGATACCTAGGAATAAACCTGACTAAAGAGGTGAAACACTTGTTCTCTGAAAACTATAAAACACTGATGAAAGTAATTGGAGATAACACAAAAAAAATGGAAAAACATTCCAACCTCATGGATTGGAAAAACGAGTAATGTTATAATGTCCATACTACCCAAAGCAATCTACACATTTAATGCAATCTCTATCAAAATATCACTAGCATTGTTCACAGAGCTAAAACAAGCAATCCTAAAATTTGTATGGAACAACAAAAGACCTTGAATAGCCAAAACAACCTTGAAAAAGAAAAACAAAGCTGGAGGCATCACAATTCCAGACTTCAAGTTATATTACAAAGGTGTAATGATCAAAACAATGTGGTACCAGCACAAAAACAGACACATAGAAAAATGGAACAGAATAGAAGACTCATAAATGAACCCATGACTATATGGTCAATTAATCTTTGACAAAGCAGGAATGAATATCCAATGGGAAAAGACTGTCTCTTCAACAAATGGCATTGGGAAAACTGGACAGCAACATGCAGAAGAATGAAACTGGACTGCTTTCTTACACCACACACAACAATAAACTCAAAATTGATGAAAGACAAATGGGAGACTTGAAACCATCAAAATCCTAGTGGAGAACACACCTGTAGCAGCTTCTTTCTAGATATGTATCCTGAGGCAAGACAAACAAAAGCAAAAATAAACTATTAGGACTTCATCAAAATAAAAATCTTCTGCACAGCAAAGGAAACAATCAACAAAATTAAAAGGCAACCTACAGAATGGGAGAAGATATTTGCAAATGACATATCTGTTAAGGGGTTGGTATCCAAAATATATAAACAATGTATACAACTCAACACCCAAAAAACTCCCCAAATAATCCAATTAAAAATGGGCAGAAGACACAAATATACATTTTTTCCAAAGACATACAGATGGCCAACAGACACATGAAAAGATGCTCAACATCACTGATCATTAGGGAAATGCAAATCAAAACTATAATGAGATGTCACCTCACACCTCCCAGAATGGCTAAAATCAACACAAGAAACAACAGGTGTTGGTGAAGATGCAGAGAAAGGGGAAAAATTGTGCACTGTTGATGGGAATGGAAACTGGTATAGCAACTGTGGAAAACAGTATGGAGATTCTTCATAAAGTTAAAAATAGAACTACCCTATGATCCATGAATTGCACTACTATTTACCCCCAAAATACAAAAGAAACTAATTCGAAGTTATACATGCTTCCTGATGTTTATAGCAACATTATCTACAATAGCCAAATTATGGAAATAAAGAGGCCAACTTTTCATTGACTGATGAATGGATAAAGAAGAAATAGTATGTACATATGCAATGGAATATTAATCAGCCATAAAAAGAATGAAATCATGCCATTTGCAATGATGTGGATGGAACTAGATGCTAAGCAAAAGAAGTCAGGTTAAAGACAAATATCATATGATTTCACTCATATATGGAATCTAAGAAACAAAACAAACTAGCAAAGGGAGGAGAGAGAGAGAGAGAGAGAGAGAGAGAGAGAGAGAGAGAGAGACAACCCAAGAAGCAAACTCTTAACTGTAGAGAATAAACTGATGGCTACCAGAGGGGAGGTGGGTGGGGGGATGGGTGAAACAGGTGATGGGGATTAAGGAGTGCATTTGTTGTGATGAGCAAGTGTTGTATATGTAAGTGTTGAATCACTATAATGCATATCTGAAATAATAATACAATGTGTGTTAAGTAACTGGAATTTAAAAACTTAAAAAATAAAAAATAAAGCTGATTTATGAACTCTGGGAGATAAGAAGGGAATACTCACCAATGAAGTAATTCACTAAAGCCAGGGTTTTGAAATGCTAGGAAAGGAGGCATATGGTTCATGGTACTTATATTGATTAAGGATTGAAAGCCCGTACTCCAGTAGGACTGAGTAAGCCCACGGGTCTAAACACAACTAGTTTAAAGAAAACCCATGTTTATCGAACAGGAAGGAAACTTCAGATACCCAGTACAGTATCTGGCACTCTTGAGCGCTCAAAATCATGGTCCTTGTAGGGGAGGAAAAAGTTTCTCTCAAACCTTCTGGGTTCCATAGCTGGGTCTATGAAACAGACAATAGGGAAATTAATAGGAGAAAAGTTTTACGAATCTACTAATTTTTAGTATTATGTGCATGGCAGCATCAGGAAAAAAAAGGTGAATTCCTAAAAAAATCAGTGAATTTTGAGAGCTCATATGCCATGTTAATTGCAGAAGGGGGAGGGGAATGCAGGCCATTCAAGGGGGTGGTTGATTTTTAGGAAAGATAGATGGGTCCTTAGCATAATAGATGGGATGTATGACAGTTTGTGATAGAGTTTGTCTTTTTGGTGTCAACTTCTGGTATCATTTTTATGTAACAAGAGTCAATCCTCCCTGGTGAATAAAACTCCGGGGGAAGAAATTAAAGACAACTGAGGTCCTTCTGCAAGGTCTGTCTTTAGACAGAAAAAGAGCATTCAGAGAAATCCTCTCTGCATTTACTGTTTTTCAAGTGTTGTCAGTTAAAAATACTCATTATACCAAAGTGGCATAGTTTGAGAGGGTATGTCTTGAACTCCTTCATCTTGAACAACTTAAGCTGGTGAGAACAGAGTTCAGGCTTGCTATGCATTGGGCAAGCTGCAGACATTTTCTTTCTTTCTTTTTTTTTTCAAGTGAAAATTCTTTTTTTTCAATTTTTTTTTCAATTTTATTTTTAAAATTTACATCCAAGTTAGTTAGCATATAGTGCAACAAAGATTTAAGGAGTAGATTCCTTAATGCCTCTTACCCATTTAATCCATCCCCCCTCTCACAACCTCTCCAGTAACCCTCTTTTTGTTCTCCATATTGAAGAGTCTCTTATATTTTTGTCCCCCGCCCTGTTTTTACATTATTTTTGTTTCCCTTCCCTTATGTTCATCTGTTCTGTGTCTTAAAGTCCTTATATGAAGTGAAGTCATATGATATTTGAGTGAAGTCATATGATATTTGTCTTTCTCTGACTGACTGATTTCACTTAGCAAAATACTCTCTAGTTCCTTCCAAGTAGTTGCAAATGGCAGGATTTCATTCATTTTGATTGCTGAGTAATATTCCATTGTATATATATATATGCCATATCTTATCCATTAATCCATTCATCCATTGATGTACATTTGGGCTCTTTCCATACTTTGGCTATTGTTGGTAGTGCTGCTATAAACATTGGGGTGCATGTGCCCCTTTGAAACAGCATACCTGTATCCCTTGGACAAATACCTAGTAGCGCAATTGCTGGATCATAGGGTAGTTCTATTTTTAACTTTTTCAGGAACCTCCATACTGTTTTCCAGAGTGGCTGCACCAGCTTACATTCCCACCAGCAGTGCCAAAGACATCATCTTTCTCTGCATCCTCGCTAACATCTGTTGTTCCCTGAGTTGTTAATGTTAGCCATTCTGAAAAGTGTGAGGTGGTATCTCATTGTGGTTTTGATTTGTATTTCCTTGATGATGAGTGATATTGAGCATTTTTTCATGCGTCGGTTGGCCATCTGGATGTCTTCTTTGGAGAAGTGTTTATTTTTGTCTTTTGCCCATTTCTTCACTGGATTATTATTTTTTGGGGGGTGTTGAGTTTGATAAGTTCTTTATAGATTTTGGATACTAGCCCTTTATCTGATATGTCGCTTGCAAATATCTTCTCCCATTCTATCGGTTGTCTTTTAGTTTTGCTGATTGTTTCCTTCGCTGTGCAGAAGTTTTTATTTTGATGAGGTCCCAATGGTTCACTTTTGGTTTTGTTTCCCTTGCCTCCAGAGATGTGTTGAGTAAGAAGTTGCTGTGGCCAAGATCAAAGAGGTTTCTGCCTGCTTTCTCCTCGAGGATTTGATGGCTTCCTGTCTTACATTGAGGTCTTTCATCCATTTTGAATTTATTTTTGTGTATGGTGTGAGAAAGTGGTCCAGGTTCATTCTTTTGCATGTCACTGTTCAGTTTTCCCAGCACTACTTGCTGAAGAGACTGTCTTTATTCAATTGTATATTCTTTCCTGCTTTGTCCAAGATTAGTTGGCCACACGTTTGTGGGTCCATTTCTGTGTTCTGTATTCTGTGTTACCATTTTCATTGGTTTTCATGAACTTTTACATTTCCTCTTTAACTTCTTGGTTAGTCCATTTGTTCTTTAGTGGGATGTTCTTTAGTCTCCAAGTATTTGTTACTTTTCCAAATTTTTTCATGTGGTTGATTTCGCTGCAGGACATTTTCTAATGCATTCACATTAGTGAATGATAAAGCAAAGCAGGGCATTTTCTATTTATGTATCAGCCTTGATTTGTAGTGGAGGAGACTGAGGCCAAAAGATAAAGAAATTGTTCAAACTCACATAGGAGCAGCAATTTGAACCCAGAATAACTTTAAGGCCCTTTTTTTTTTAAAGCTTGCACTTCAAACCACAATTCTGTATTTGTTACCATTTAAAAAGAAAGGTGTTTTTAGGCTTAGTCTGTGGAATTTAATTCCAGGCAAGAGGGCACAGGTGGAGAAATCTTTTTATAGGGTAGAGGAAACTTCTCTAGATTCACTGCCTTTCTGATTTCTGGCACAGAGAAAACTGGGCTGGTGAGGCTGGAATGAAAGCCTGGCTAGAGGGCTGGTCTTAGTGGTAGACTTGGGCCAGACCTTGAGAAGTTGTGAAGAGCTCCCTAAAACCTGCCTGATGCTGCCTCCCCTGGTGGCAGCACCCCACTGCCTGTCTCATCTCCCTAAATGACCCATTTCTCTTCAATAATTACCATTCCAAAAGGTACTTCAATGAGGAAAGCCAAGGCTGAATTGTCAGCCTAGCTGCAAATCAAAATTATTTGACACATTCATTTTGGGGATTTCATGTGGATCTTGATTTTCCCCAAAAGGAAATGCACAGAATCTATAAAAGGGAGAAGAAGAAAGTTTTTTGCCTTGAACAATCCACATATGATATAAGTTACTAAGGAATTAGCATTTCTACATAATATGAGTGGTATGAGCAGTCAATAGAAAGTAATGAATCCTATGCAATCAATATACAATAAATTCAGGGGTCAGGAAGGGGCATAGATTGGAAACATTCCATGAGAGAGGCACTGGTGTGGAGGAAGAGGTCTGTCAGCAGCCCTGCAGTAATTACCAGTGCACCTGGGAAGGGATCTGAGAAATGATGGAAATAAAATAGAAAAGCAGCAACTCCAGAGCCACCATGTGTCTTGGAGATTCCCTGAAGATGGAGTATAAATACCACAAGTAGTGAGCACAAGGCGCTTGGCCTCCAGTGTGGCCTGTTTGGTTTATGGACTTCATTGAGCTCTGGTTTTAGATTTGGGCTGCGAAACTGTTTTTCAGTTTTGGTTGTGCATTAGAATCAACTGGGGGGGGGCGGTGCTTTTTAAAATATACAGATTCTCTGAGCCACATTCTCAGCAATTCTGACTTAATTGCTCTGTGGTGGGCTCTGGCATTGGTCCATCTTTTAAAAGCCCACAGGAGATCCCAATATGCTTCTGATTGCCACCCCAGGGTTGAGGCTGAGTGGTGAAGCCGCAATTCAAGAGACTTTTCAGTCTAACAGGTGAGGATTTTATAGGCTGAGAAGTTGGGTATGCAAAAAATAGAACTTCTTTCTCTATAACTAGAATTAGTTTTCAATCCTCACATTTCCACTTAAAATTTAATTGTACCTACTCAGGGAATCTTAAATTTTGAACCCTCCTTGTTTTGATCCATCAGTAAGTTTGGAATTCTGCCTCTCCTCAGGGAATCACCATGAGGGGCTTAGATATGGTACAGGTTGGGGTTAGTGAGGCTGAGTGAGGTGTGGAGGGACTGTGTGGCACCTGTCACATCTGAGATGGGACTGGATATTCTGGTACTCATGGCCTGATATCTCCTGTAGTGGCCTCAGTTTGTTGGGTTCATGTGCCCTGTGTTCTCTCTGGGTTCCCTGACTGGCTTGCCACTTTTGTGTCCCTTCTGGGGCCTGCTCTGGGTACAGGCTTCAGCAATGGGACCCTCAGGTACAGATGCCTAGACATCCCTTCACACTTGCACAGTTAGCTTCACAGAGAAGCTTCTGTGTGGGGCTTGTAGGCACTGGCACCTGCCCTCTGGAAGTGGCTGATGTCTGTTATGGTCTTAGGTGTTCTAAACTTCTTTGGGATTTCTATGTTCCCCCTTTTCACCACAGTTTTGATCTGAGGAAGGAGAAGAGATCTGGCTCATTCTCAGGGACTCACACTAACTCATCCTAAAGCTCTTCTATTTTAACTGGACAAAATATCTACACTTCTTTAGCCCAGGAAGGTTTCCGTTTGTTTATTTACTTTAAAAAATTTCCTTGTCTTGTGGCAGGAGAATTTGGCAAGGCATACATTCTTCCAAACTCATCTCAAGAATCTCTCTCTCAAAGGTTTTCCTTCTGTCACAGAGACTCACAAGATGTGCTAAAAGCTCAGAAACTAGTTGTCCTTGGGGGTAGATATCATTCAGAGAAGACTTTCAAGGAAGTTAGGGCAGAGGGGGAAGAAGAGTTGGTTAAAACTTGGCCCACTGTACGTGGTTAGAAAATCCACATCTGAAAATAGGAGGAAGAAATTGGAGAGGCTCATGCCAAGCCTCTAGCCTGGAAGACCTGGTGCTGTCTATACTCAGCCACGTTTGACTATCTTGTAAGGCCTTCCTCTTTGAGGAAGCCCTCCCTGCATCCAGGTGTCCTGCATCACTCCCACCTCATGTCCAGTCACCCAGACACATGCTGCCTTGCTGTGCTCCTCATTATGAACTGCATTGTGGAGGTTTTTATATTGTCCAGAATTACAATTAAATATCCCATTACAAATTATCTTTTTTATTAGAATGTAAGTGTCTGAAAAGGAAGGACTGTATTTTATTCATCTTTTGGTCCCATTTAGCAAAGAGTAAGTCCTGAGAAGTAGGAGTGAATATGTGAGATGCTTATGCTCTGGCCTCCATGAGACTGGGCATTCTGTTGTCTCACTTCCCTGACATTATGTCCACTCCTGCAAAATGAGATAAACAATAGCAATTGTATTGTGTCTTTAGTTATTGTGTCTGTGTGGTCCAGCCCATGTCTGCCTAGCTCCATCTCCTAGCCTTGAACATCTTGATCCTATAAACGTGCCCTGCTTTTTCTTAATTCTGGGCTGCTGCACATGCTGTTCCTTCTGTCTCAAATGGTTTTCTAGCTGTCTAGTTGACGAACTAGCACTCTCCCATTAGTCACCAAGCCTTATTTCAATGTGGCCTGTGTCCCAAGGCCTTCCTAGACTCGTGTAGGAAGTTGTGAACATGCTGCTTGCATGCTTTGCCATCACTGGGCATCTCTACTTCTTTCCACAGTCCACCCTGCAGACAACCTCTTTAAACCATGTTTCTATTTTGGTTACTGATGGCCACCTCCGAAATATAAGGTAATATACTCAATTTCATGATCTATGCATTTTAGGCAGCTACTGATACCCATATGTGAAAAATGAAAAAATGACATTTTAACTACCTTTCTCTTCCCTTCAATGTTTGATCTTCATATTATTACTTTTAGTTCTTATATTTGATTACCTTTATATGATTATATCTCTAGATTTCTTGATGCATCAATTTTGAGTGACTTGTGTTTGACTCCACACTTTATAAGATGAAGGTCAGGGCCCTGCCCTCTATTAAGTATTACATTTTGTTTTCCAAAAGAGTTGTGCTAGTGTAAATTCCTACCACTGTAAAATTCCAGATGGGATAGTTTACATTTATTTCTCTTGCAGCGTGATTATGATTAACATTCATGTGTCTCCTGCTCTCCAAGATTTTAATTCTAGAGGGCAGGGGCAGAGGTGATTTATTACTGTAATTTGGGGGCTAGAAGGGCAGCATTCATTCATTCAGCTATTAGAAAAATGAGCCCAAACTTGGAAATGGGTCAAAGAGATTGCTGGATACTCTTTCACTGCAGTGCTGGGCTGGCACCTTTGACAGATTTTCTATGACTACAGCTCTGAAGGGGTGGAGGTGAACTTGTAGATTTTGGTCTGGTTGAGATGCAAATACTTTCTAACCTGTGGAAAAGATAACCACAAAAGTTATGATTCATGGCCATGAGGGCACTAGCTAATTTTGTATCTAACCTAGCAAACATATCTGTAATAATGTGATTTACAATAAGAAATATATATTTAGTCTTCATCCCCATTTATGGCATAGAGCTCCTAAAAACTCTTTGGATTTCCTAAGGGATGAGAGCCCTAAAGGTGTCTTCTGTTTTGTTAATGAGATGATGTAGAAAGCATCTAAGGATAGGGCTGGTTGCCAGTGAGGCCAGTCATGTGATTAGAGGATTGGAGCTTTCAATCCTGTTTCCCTACCCCCTCCTCCACCCTACCTCCAGGGAAGAGGGGCTGGAGATTGAGTTCAATGGCCTATGATTTAATCAATCATGCCTACATAATGAAGCCTCCATAAAAACCCAAAAAGATAGGGTTCAGAGAACTTCTGGGTTGGTGAACACATGGAGATTTGGGGGGAGTGGTATGGTTAGAGAGAGCACGGAAGCTCTTCATCCTCTCCCCATACCTTGCCCTATGCATCTCTTCCATGTGGCCATTCCTCAGTTACGTCCTTTTGATAAACTAGTAATCTAGTAAGTAAAATGTTTCTCTGAGTTCTGTGAGCCACTCTAGCAAATTAATCCACCCAAGGAAGAGGGTCATTGGAGGTTCCAGCTGGAAGAGGTTGGATTGGAACCTCCAATCCAATGACCCTCTTCCCTGGGTTGGATTATAGCTGGTGGTTTGGAAGCATAGGTGACTGCCTGGACCTGAGACCTTCAGATGAAGGTAGGTGGTCAGTCTTGTGGGACTGAGCCCTTACCTTGTGGGATCTAATTCTATCTCTGGGTAGATAGTGTGAGAATTGTATTGAATTATAGGACACCCGACTGGGGTAGGAGAATCGCTTGGTTGTAAGGGAAAAGCCCTGACATTGCGATTGGGTACCGGACATTTACTATCCTAATGCTCTTTTATTAAGTTGCCTAAAATACCCTTTTCCTCAGATTCTTATTTGATATGGTTTTAACATCTTATTAGTTCTGTCTTAATGAGTTAAATACAGTCTTTGACATATGTTTATTTTACATTTATTTGAAACTCAAGATTTTACCTTTTTGAAAATTATACTTTAACACACCAAATGGTATTATGTAGAAATAATAATCCCTCAATGGCGTATAAAAGGCATATCATTCAAGGCAAGACCCTCTTTTTCTTCTTTGTGCTCCAGTGATTATTTTACAAGAAACAGGGCCAAAGTCTGCTTAATATTCTATTTCTTTGGTCAGATGTAACTAACAGTCTTTGGAAGAAGGTTAATATTCATAGTGGTGAAGAGAGTTTGACCTTAGGTATTTCAGAAATAGACTAACCTTTGTTCTTTCTGTTAAAGAGAATCTTGATTGGAATCAAAACACTTGTCATCTCCCACATTCACCTTTTTCCTGGGTCTACCTTTATTAGAAAGTGATCCTATCCCTGGGCTATCTGAAGCCACTCCCAGATCATTCCTCTCAGAATCCCAAATGTCTAGCCTGCCAAACCTGGACATTGTTTCACCCTTTATCCTACCTGGCTCATAAGGTTGCTATAAGACTGTGGTTCTCAACAGTGGACAATTTTGTCTCCCAGGGGACATTTGGCAATGTCTGGAGACATTTTTGGTTGTTAAAACTTGAGGGTGTCTTCTTTAGAGAAGTGTCTATTCATGTTTTCTGCCCATTTCTTCATTGGATTATTTGTTTTTTTGGGTGTGGAGTTTGGTGAGTTCTTTATAGATTTTGGATACTAGCCTTTTGTCAGATGAATGGATAAAGAAATTGTGGTTTATATACACAATGGAATATTACTTGGCAATGAGAAAGAATGAAATGTGGCCTTTTGTAGCAATGTGGTTGGAACTGGAGAGGGTTATGCTAAGTGAAATAAGTCCTACAGAGAAAGACAGATACCATATGTTTTCACTCTTATGTGGATCCTGAGAAACTTAACAGAAGAGCATGGGGAGGGGAAGGGAAAAAAAAGTTAGAGAGGGAGGGAGCCAAACCATAAGAGTCTTAAAAACTGAGAATAAACTGAGGATTGATAGGGGGTAGGAGGGAGGGGAAAGTGGGTGATGGGCATTGAGGATGAGTACTAGGCATTGTATGGAAACCAATTTGACGATAAATTTCATATTAAAAAAAAAACTTGAGGGATGCTACTGGCATCTGGAGGGTAGATGCCAGGGATGCTGCTAAATCATCCTATTCATAAGACAGCTACCATGACAGAGAATTGACTGGCTCAAAATACCAATAGTGGTGTGGTTGAGAAATCCTATTGTAAGGGGGGTTTGAGACAATAACTTCACATTTCTCTTTGCAGATGAGCAAATGAAGGCTCAGAAAAGTTGGTTGTGCTGCCCAAGGTCACACAGCAAGAGACAGAGTAGGGACCCACCACAGTTCCTTTAGGTCTGTTCTTTACTTTCAAGTATGTTGCTTCTTGGAACTAAGTAGGTGCCACTACAGAGAGTGGTACAGCTCAGGTGATAGAAAAGGGGATAGGTGACTGCAACAAATGGGAGAAGTGTAAGGTCAAAGCTCAGGGAAGTCTCCATCTAGTCTCATTTAACACTATGCCCAATGTCTCTGCACATTTAGCAATCACCTCTGGCTGCTGCAAGAACCTGGGAGCCAGCCATTAGTGAAACCCTCACGTCCTCTCTCTAACAATCTCTGCAAGTGATCACAGAGTGTGGAGATTTAGTGAGAACTCTTTGTTTTGTTCATCTTAAAGTGCAGCCCTGTCTTAAGGCAGTAGTGTGTGTGACAGAGATTGAAGAAAACTCTGTGAAGTGGGAGAAGAGGTAAACAGGGATGAGCTTAGTCTTCATAAACAAATGGAACCTGGCCAGCACTACAAGGGCATGCATGATTGCCCTCTACCAAACAGCCAGCATTAGCAATCAGTTCTGGGAGCTGGGTAGATGAGGAATGAAAAGGAACTGTTGCTCTGGGGAGGTATGAGTAGCTCTTTAGAAAGATTAAAGTTACCCTGTGCCTTTCTGTTTCCTAATTACATTCCTTCTAGTTGATATCTCTGAATAACACAAGAATCCACAGTAGCTGTGCAAAGCAAATAGGCCAGTATGTTTTTCCACAGAAACTGTGGGAAGGGGCTGAGCAAACTGGAGCAAGACTTCCTGACTCCATAGCTGGTCCTTGCACAGGTCCTGCACTTTCCTACCTCAGCATTTCTGTTGATTGCCCTACTCCCCACCTATACACTATTCATTGTGTGCCTGCATCTCCCTTACCCCCAACATCAAAATCCTCTGTTCTGCAATGATACCTCCTCTATGAAGCCTGTCCTTAACTTCCATTTTGGACGTGACTACTTTGCTCCCTGAATTCTCACAGCCTCTCTATTTGTCTGTTTGTTGTGAACCTTACAATTTTCTCTGTATTTTGATTATTCCAGCCCATGTCTGATTCTTCCTAGTTCATGATTCCCTAAAAGAAAGCATGCAAAGATATTTTTGTAAGAAAGTAAGAGGAGGGGTCACACACACCCAAGCCTGCACCTCCAGCTGTGTCTCAGGAAATCGTGTTTCTGAATCTCTGCTTGGCCAATTTCCCTGTGTGTTTTTCTCCCTTCCCCTTTCCAGCAGGCACCAATTTTGCTGGATCCTCTCTCTTCTGTAGTGGAAACCACTTCTGTTAGCCTGATCTTCTGCCCCATCTTGCTCTCCCTAATCCCTTTGGAACTCAGTCTTAAAATGATCCTCAGGGGCCATCCTCATCCCCAATTCTATTCCAAGTAGCTCATCAAAGCATTCCCTCCAAACAATGGGACCCTGGCTGCAGGAAAAGGATTCCTGGTGATTAGAGATTTCTCTCCAGATTCTTGTTTCCCCCCCTTCTACTAATCTGGAGGTAGGGAGGTGATTTATTTATTTTTGTGCTTCCACTTCTACTCCTGTGCCAGCCCTTGATTTACAAGGAGTAAGTGTTTAAAATCCACTTGATCAGATGAATGAATGAGATATTTTTCTTGCCAGAATCTCTGCCAAGATAGACTCCATTCCTGATTGAAAGGAACAGATATTGACCACTTCACTTGTTGCTTATCCCATGTCTTTGCCATGGCTCTTGAGGATGCCTCTCTTATCTAGACCTGAAGGGGAAAAGGACAGGAGAGAGATCAGAAGAATTCTTTCCTGAAGAATTCCCCTGCCCAGGACCTGAAGGACACATGGTAGCAGGAGAGATGTTGTGAGCAGTAGAGTAGAAAAATGGGGAAGCAAGAAAGTCCTAATATAAAACTTACAAACTTTAAGAGAAGAGAAACTTTTTATTTCTTTTAGTGTGATACCCTAGACAGTGGAGGCTGTGAAAAGAAATTCTTTCTCCAGCTGAGTTTCAGCAGAATCTAAAAACTGGTGAACTGTTGGGAAAAAGTTGGTTCAGTTCCAACAGTAGGACTTAACAGGCATATACGCTGCTCATTAAATACACTGTCTGCCTATTTCCAAAATTGAAGAATGTCTTTCTAAAGTTACACCATCCTTCAGTGTCATTCTAATGAATTTTCTTAGTCCTTGACATTTAATCATTCACAACTGCTTTTTTACTGCCTCATTTATATTATCATCATGAACATAATATTATCTTGCAATTAATGGCATAAAATCTTGCAAAACTCACTATCTGCCAAGTAGGTGCTGGGTACTGGTTAAAATAGTTGAGCTGGCAATCAGTGGGACATTAAAGTATTTTGTGGGAATTAAGAAAGTCAAGATATATTGAATGTCAATGGCTACTAAGTCTTCTAACTCCTTGGTGAAACCTGTTTTCCCACTATGCAAATTAAGTCTCCAGTTCTAAAATCAGTCTTGAGAAGCAAAATTAAATTGATTATACTTGTGGAACAAGAAGAGGAAACAAGAGTGGGGCAAATTCAACTATGTTATCTTGAAATCTTTAGGTAATCTTTGAATTTATTGAAAAGAAAAAAGAATTCTATTAGGTACAAGAAAAGTGCTTAAAGCATAGTATATAACACTTTTGGTTTCCAGTCTGGCATGTAGGAGCTTAGAAGTCACCATTCTGTCCTAACAATAAGAAAAAGCTGAACAAACTGAAAAATCAACAATTCTTAGATCATCAGAGAAGTGAGGTCACCATATTGAGGGCAAACCATATTTAAGAGTAGATCTAAAAGGAGGTCTTGAAAGTTCTCATCACACACACAAAATTGTGATTATGTATGGCGACAGATGTTAACTAGACCTGTTTTGATCATTTTGCAATATATACAAATATTGAAACACTATATTGTACACCTGAAACTAATATGATATATGTTAATTATAAAAAACAGTAGATGACATACAAGAACAGATGGATAGTGTAAACATAGAGATGGAAATACTAAGAATCAAAAAGAAATGCTAGAGATAAAAAAACCCACAAAACACTGCCTCTCCTAACCCCTAATTGGAGAGATGGACAGCCAGATACAGAGAATTACAGCCTATTGAAGCAGACACCCATGAACAGAGACTTCCATGGGAACCAATGGTGGGGGAGGAAATGCAAAACTGTAATTTGATAAATTTCTGGAGGCTCAATATGGACAATTCTGAGAGTTAAAAACACCAGGGGGACTCACTCACTGGGGCATCACACACTCCTAGGACCTTTAGGAGAGATACCAGGTCTTCACAGTGAATATCTGAGGAAAATCCCCTCCTGCTTCTGGCAGGGACAGAAGAATTTTGAAGTATAGAGCATTCTGTTTTTAACAAGGCCTGCCCTCAGGAGAAACTCTTTTCCAGAGCCTACCCTCCTAGGGTTTTATCAGAGTTTAATCTACTTGGGGGAAGGGAAATACCCAGCCTGGACCATCCTGTCCCACCTATTCAGGGAGGAAACACTGAGAAGCACTGGTGAAGTTTACAGTCCAGGCTCACAATCTTACTAAATAACTGAGACTTAATCATAAGAGACTTAATCATAAGACTATAGAATGCTTCTCTTTCCCCCATACTTTACCACTACATTGCTAAAGGCCTATTTGTCACAGTTACTCTTACAAAGTAAGTTGTGTCCACTTTCAACAAAAAGTTGCAAGGTATACTAACAGGCAAAAAACACAGTATGAACAGAATAAACAAATACCAGAACCAGAATCAGATGTGGCAGGAATGTTAGAATTATCAGACTAGTCATTAAAAAAATAATGATTAATATGCTAAGGACTTTAATGGAAAACGTAGGGGATACAATGTACAACATGGTGACTAAGGTTAATAATGCTGTATAGCATATTTGAAAGTTGCTAAGAGAATAGACCTTAAAAGTTCTCATCATAAGAAAAAAGTTTGTAGCTATGTATGATGATGGATGTTAACTAGACATGTGATGATCATTTTGTAATATATACAAACGTTGAGTCATTGTTATATACCTAAAATTAATATAATGTTATATAAACATAGAGATGGAAAATTCAAGAACCAAAAAGAAATGCTAGAGATCAAAAAACACTGTAACAGAACTGAAGAATGTCTTTGTAGACTGGACATGGCTGAGGAAAAAATATTTGAACTTGAAGAAATTACAATAGAAACTTCCATAACTGAAAAGCAAATGGAAAAAAGACTGAAAAAAAAAAAAAAACCAGAACAGAATATCTAACAACTGGTGAAAACTACAAAAGTTAGTTGGGGAATAACAGTTAATGGGAATAACAGAAGGAGAAGAAAGAGAAAACATAAGCAAATTTGAAAACATAATAACTGAGAATTTCCTCAAATTAATGTCAGACAGCAAACCACATATCCAGTGAGTTCAGAGAACACCAAGCAGGATAAATGTCAAAAAAAAAAAAATCAAAACAAGACAAGACAAAACAAAAACCCAACTACACCTATGTGTATCATATTCAAACTTTAGAAGATCAAAGATAAAAAAATCTTGGAAGAAGTCAGAGTGGGGGGAAAAGCCTTATCTATAGAGGAACAGAGATAAGCATTACACCTCATTTCTCTCTAGAAACAATGCATGCAAGAAGAAGGTGGAGTGTAAGAGTTAAAATGCTGAAAGAAAACCACAAACCCAGAATTCTGTACCCTCTGAAATTATCCTTCAAAAGTGAAGGAGAAATAAAGACCTTTCAGGCAAACAAAAATGGAGGGAATTTATTACCAGTAAAACTGCCTTGAAAAAAAAGTTAAGTAAAGTTTTTTAGACAGAAGGGAAATGATATAGGTCAGAAACTTTGATCTATATAAAAAAAGGAAGAGCATCAGAGAATGAATAAATGAAGGTAAAACAAAACTTTTCTTTTTCCTTTTTTACTTGAATTTGTTCTTTTATCTATTGAAATATATTTGACATATAACACTACAAATTTAAGGTGTGTACAATGTATATTTGATACATTTATATGTTGTACTATGATTTCCATACAATTATCCTTTCTATTTGGTGGCTGGAATAATTAAATTCTAGTCTTTCAGCAAGTTTGATGATTACAATACAATATTGTTGTCTATGTTCATTGTACTGTACATTAGATCTGTAGGGCTTATTTACTGCTAATTGCAAGTTCATACCCTTAAGCCACATCTGTCCTATCTTTTCACCCCCCATCCCCTGGTGACCACCATTTTACTCTCTGTTTTTTTGAGTTTGGCTTTAGATTCCACATGTAAATGATATTGTACAGTACTAGTCTTTATATGATTTATCTCACTTAGCATAATGTGCTCAAGTTCCATTCATGTCGTTACAAATGGCAGGATATTCTTTCTTATGGCTGAAAATGTTTTATATGTGTGTGTGTGTGTGTGTGTGTGTGTGTGTGTGTGTGTGTGTTATCACATCTTTATTCATGCATTTGTTGATGGACACTTAGATTGTTTCCATATCTTGGCTATTGTGAATAAAACTTCAACAAATATGGAAGTGCAGATATTTCTTTGGTGTCCTGTGTTTATTTCCTTTGGGTATATGCCCAGAAGTGGAATTGCTAAATAATATGGTAGATATATTTTTAAGTTTCTGAGGAACTTCCATATTGTTTTCCACAGTTTTCTTATTCTTAATTGATCTAACAGATAGTCTGTTCAAAATAATAATAATAATATTTTGATTTTGTATGCACATGTATATGTTTACATATAAGCAAAATAAGTGAAAGCAATGGTACAAGGTACAGAAGGCAGGAATTAGGAATATTTTCTTATTATAAGGTACTTATACTACTCATGAAGCAGTATAGTGTTATTTGAAAGTGCACTTGGAGCCATTGTAGATATATATTATGAACTCTAGGTCACCTGCTAAAAATATTATAAAAAGAAGTACATCATAGTTAGTGATGAAAAACCCAAACAAAGCTTTCCCATTAAGATCAGGAACAAGGCAAGCATGTCTTTCAACATTAGAAGTCCTGGTTCATGCAATAAGACAAGAAAATAAAATAAAAGATGTACAGATCAGGAAGGAAGAAATAAAACTGTCTTTGTTTGCAGATGACACAATTGTCTATGTATAAAATCCAAAACAATTGACAAAAAATATCCCTAGAACTAATACGTTATTCTAACACGATCACAGGATACAAAGTTAATATAAAAAAATCAGTTGCTTTCCTATACCAGCAATGAACAAATTAAACTTGAAATTAAAAACACATTATTATTTATATTAGCACTTCAAAAAGGACATATTTATGTATAAATCTAGCAAAATATGTACAAGATCTGTATGCAGAAAACTACAAAACTCTGATGAAAGGGTATCAAAGAAGTAAATAAATGGAGAATTATTCCATGTTCATGGATTTGAGGACTCAATATTGTCATGATGTCAATTTTTCCCAACTTGGTCTATAGATTCAATGCAACTCCAATAAAAATTCCAGCAAGTTATTTTATGGATATCAAAAAACTGAATCTAAAGCTTATATGGAGAAACAAAAGACCCAGAATATCCAATACAATATTGAAGAAGAACGAATTTGGAAGACTGACTTCAAAACTTACTATAAAGGTACACAACCAAGACATTGTGATTTTGGTGAAAGAATAGAGAGATCAATGGATCAGAACATAGATTCCAGAAATAGGTTTACAGTTTTCTGATCTTTGACACAGGAGCAAAGGCAATACAAAATAGTAAAGTTAGGAGCACCTGAGTGGCTCAGTCGGTTAAAGGTCTGACTCTTGATTTCGGGTCAGATCATGATCTTACATGAGATGGAGCCCTGTATCAGGCTCTGTCCTGGCTGTGGCTCCTGCTTAAGATTCTCTGTCTCTTCCTCAGCCGTTCCTTGTGAGCCTGAGCTCTCTTTCTCAAACAAACAACAAATAACAAACAATGTAGTAAAACTAGAATTTTCAACAAATGGTGCATTCACATGCAAAAAAAATCTTCATAGTTCTTACACCCTTTATAAGAATCAAATCAAAATGAATCATAGACATAAACGTAAAGTGCAAAAACTGTAAAACTCCTAGAAGATAACATAGGCCAAAATCTAGGTGATCTTGGATATGGCAATGACTTTTTAGATTTAACACCAAAGACATGATCCATGAAAGAAATGATTGATAAGTTACCTGACATTAAAATTAGAAAGTTCTGCTCTGTGAGACAATGTCAAGACAATGAGAAGACAAGCCACAGATCAGGAGAAAATATTTGCAGGACACATCTGATAAAGGACTGTTACCCAAAATATCAAAGGATTATTAAACTCAACAATAAGAAAGTGAAAAGCCTGATTACAAAATGAGCCAAAGACCTGAACAGGCACATCACCAGATAAGATATACAGATGGCAAGTAGCATATGAAAGGATGTCTAACATCATGTATTATTAAGGAATTGTAAATTAAAACAATGATCATTCTCATAGGTCTGTCAAAATCCAAAACACTGACAACATAACACCAAAAACGAAGGGAACTTTTATTCATTGTTGGTGGGAATGCAAAATAATGCTTTAGATGAATATTTGCTAATATTAAAAGTTATTTGCAATGTTTTTAATTTAAAAATTTTTTTAATGTTTGTTTTTTTATTTTTGAGAGAGAGACAGACAGAGACAGAGAGACAGAGTGCGAGTGGGGAAAGGGAAGAGAGAGAGGGAGACACAGAATCCAAAGCAGGCTCCAGGCTGTCAGCACAGAGCCTGACGTGGGTCTCCAACTCACAAATGGTGACATCATGACCTGAGCTGAAGTCAGATGCTCAACAGACTGAGCCACCCAGGTGCCCCTTTGCAATGTTTCAAATGAAAAAAGTTACAAACCCCTTTCCTGTTATATGTTTATAGCTATAAAGATGTATGTTTATTTTTGTATCACTTGGGATAGTAAGCACATAACACTATATGTGCTTACTTATTTAATTCTCTTGGTAAAAGTATGAGATAAATATGTTATTACCAGGATAATCCACTTTTTATTAAAATATGCATAGAAATAGGTAGGGATAAAATGATTCCTGGAGTTGTTGAAGTAATTTCTGGGAGGATATGAAAGGAAATCTTTGATAAATTTATTTCTTTTCTTTTATCTGTATTTTATTATTGCTTTATAGTGAACATGTATTATTACTATTTTACCAATGAAAAAGCATTTCTGTTTATTTTACTCATTTAAATTAGTTTTTACAAGAGGCAGCTCAAACTGTATCTATATGTATGGACTGAAAACCAGTTCTTCTTCTGTAAAGTCCCCAGTCTCTTTACTTTCTCCAAGGGGAGGTACTGGAATGGTTTCTGGTGAATTTTTCAGAAGCTGTCTCTATATTTACAAGCGTATATATATATATATATATATATATATATATATATATATATCCCTTTTCCCTTCCACCCCTTCCCCAGCATTTTATACAAAATTGGCAGTATCCTATACACACTTCTTTACTTTGCCTTTTTATTTAATTCCACATCTTGGAGTTTGTTCTAAATGCATGTGTATAAAGCAGCCTCATTATTTTTAATAGCTGCAAAATATGTTATTATTTGAATGTACCTTGATTTATTTAATACCTCCCTTCATAATGGGTATTTAGGATGTTTTCAGTCTTTTGCCACTATAGAGACAGATGCTACAATAAATATCCGTGTGCACACTTTTTTTCTGAATATGTACAAGTATATCTTGGATATACATCTTTTGAACTGTAAGTACTGGGTCAAAGGATTAATGCATTTAAAAATTTTGGTATTTGCCAAGTAGCCCTCAAAAGAGGATGTGCCAGTTGGTACTCCCAACAAAGTGCTTGAGTAGATATACCCAATATGTATCTATGAGGTGGTAGCCAAGTACCTATGTTTCTTTTTCCTCACTCAACATGGTATTCAAATCTTATTTAAAATAGTGACCATATGATTTCACTTATATGTGGAATTTAAGAAACAAAAACAAATGAACATATGGAAAGGGGGGAAAAAGAGAGGGAAGCAAACCAGAAGAGACTCTTAACTATAGAGAACAAACTGAGGGTTGATGGAGGGTAGATGAGTGGGGGATGGAATAATGGATATTAAGAAGGGCACTTGTGGGCATAAGAACTGTGTGTTATATGTAAGTGATAAATCACTAAATTCTACTCCTGAAAACAATATTACACTGTATGTTAACTAGCTAGAACTTAAATAAAAATGTAAAGAACAAAAACAGAATGACAAAGCAACTATTTATTTTAGACTTGGCTTGATCTGACATTTGTGTTGAAGTTACCATAAGACATTGGGACTGCAGTAAAAGTATACTGTTTTATTTTGCCTGGACCCAATTATTTTCACAACAAACGGAGAAATCACTTTATATATTGTTGAAGGGTTTTACAATGATGTAACTTAAGGGGTTTCTGAGAGACATTTCTTGTTCTGAGTTTCATAGAAATTTGTACACTAAGGTTTGACAATTGGGGATTTTCTATGGCTCATCTATTTCACCAGCTCTCCCCAGAATCTTTTCTCAATGAAAAGGAAATTAGTGAGACTCACCCTTTCCCTGCTTTCAAAGCAATTGATTTGGATTCTTACAGTGGGTTCGGGGTTCTTGCAAGGAACTGCCCCTCATTACAGGAAATGCCCCAACTCCATTAAACCTGGAGGTCAGGCTTCCAATGGTCATGAGCATTAATAATTACTGCATAACATCATTACAGTCAGTGCACTGATTTAGAAAAAAAAAAACAAGCCAATGTAATCTGTTTTGCACAGAAGGAGAGGGAATTCTGAGAGCAGGTGCAATTTGAATTGCATTATTTCGTTACTTGCTTATCATGTTTGGCTGCTGCCAGAAGAGCAAAGACACCTCAGACTATTTCTTCTTGTTTCTTTCTTTTGAGACCATTAACTTCATTTTGTGAGATGTGAATGAGACACACATACCTCATTTAGACCCAGCCCAAAACTCAGATATCTAATTATTATTTTCTTGGATGTTTATTGGATTTTGTGGACTTTTTAGAGATGGTTCTATTATGTGTTTGATAAACAGAGAAGGCTGTGGGAAGGGAGACAGTGGCCTGCAGCCCTTCACTTCTGATGGACGATGAAATTAAGTTCCTGCTCTGGAGATGAATAAAAGGAGATGCTGCCAACCTCCCTTGTACCCCCTTCTAAGAAGTTTGGGTCTACAACCATAATTGATTCCTTACAACAATTCCTGGAAAGTTTTGGGTGTGTGCCAAAGCTTTTAGAGATTCCCTGGATTCTGAGGATAACATATTTGAGTGGGTTCAGATCTTGGCCCTTCCATGAATACCACAAATCTGAACACTTTATGCAAGTCACTACCCCCCTCGCCCAGTTAGGGAAACTGAAATGCAGTCACATGTTGAAAAAACTCCCCTGCCTTGTACACCTCTACAAGGAATAAAGACATTGTGTTGCATAAATGTTTTGAAAAATATAAAGCATTCTTTACTTATATGGTTGCTACTTTTGATATTACTGTCCTCTTCTTATGCTGATAGCATGGATCCCTGATGAATAGGAAAAGGATGTGGGAGATCTTTGTGTGTCAACGCAGCTTCCTACTACAGACTTTCCTGGGCCCAGCAGTCTAGACAGTGGTTACAATCCCTTTTTCCCAGGCTGAGTCCTTGAGGAGAAAGCCTGTCATATGGCTGCCCCATCTGGGCAGAACTAATCTAAGGTAAGGAACACTCTCAGACTGCTTGCTCCTCATTCAGGAAGAAAAGCTGTAGATAATGCAGGGTCAGGGCAGCTTGGCTGGCACCCAAGGTGACAAGGATGAGAGTACAGCCTGCTTTTGGAGGTATTGGTGACAAGGCTCCTGATGTGTCAAACCCTAAGCCTGTGAATTGGGGATTTGGTCTCAGGTAAGTTGTTGGATCTATGACCCACACAAGGCCCCTCAATGTGGCCTCTGCATACTGGTCTCAGGATGACCTGGCCTGGCTTCCTCAGGCTGGCATCTGGGAAGAAGCATCTCTTCCTCCTCTTTAAAGATGAAACAAACCTTCAAAGACCCCTGTGACCTGTGGGGATCCATTAGCCCTGGAGGAGGAGGGGGTGTGGAGTTCTAGGCAGGGCTTATACCCTACATGTATTCTCTTGTTTGAGTCTTAACACAGTCTTTGACATAAGTACTGTTACCTTCATTTAACACATGAGAAAATGGGGCACAAAGAGATTAAATTGATCACCCAAGATGTTACTTGACTAAAAAGAGATGAAGACAAAATTTGAACCTATTGATTCCAATTCCAGAACCCAGGTTCCTAATCGCTGTGTTGCCTTTCCTTCACACGCACTTAACGCTTCTCCTGGATACTCTGGTCCAGTTTGCCTGGCCCAGAAGATGTTCAATATATTTGTGAATGTGGTAGTGAAAAGCAGATATAAAATGAATAGATAAATATTGGTAACTCAGATGCTTCTTGTGGCAGTGACTTATGTGTTTGCAAAGCCCAGACTCATTTCTCAGCTCTCTGTAGTTAGCTGGGGTCAATGGAATGTGGGCCCCTTTAGATCCTGCACATGGAACTCCTGCCACCCACCATAATTTCTTTCTATTTTACAGTCCACTGGGTTCATGGATTAGACTCAGAGGACCCAGAGCATGGAAGAACCACAAGATGGAAGGAGCTTGGTTAGAAGAGAGCCATCCAGGAAAGTGGCCTGATTGAGGGCATACATTAGACTTGTATCTGAGCAAGAATACCTTTTTTTACTGTGTTAAGTTATTGAAGTCTTGAGGTTTGTTATAGCAGTTAGGTACAACTAATACACTTCTTTAGGAAGGACTTGTTTTAGGCTATTTTTTTCTTGTTTGTTTGTTTAGGAATCTTTACCTATGACATTCAGTTTAAATTGCTGTGTGTGCATGCGTGCATGTGTGTGTGTGTGTGTTGTGAATATGTCAACTTTGGATACACAAAGCAAAGTTGTTCACTTATCTCCACTCTTTTATCAAGTTCAAAATCGTGGAGTACCTACCTCTTTCTTTCTCCATAACTTCCAAGACAGATCTCTACCAGATATTCAGAACTAAATGTTATACCAGTTTATACAATCCCTTTTTGAACAAACTTTTTTTCCAGCCAACTATGAAGGTGTATTCTTCATTTACTTTCATAGAAACTTTTCAGCATGAAGCTGCATGACACTGAAATCTCTGGCCAGTGTAGCAGAGAAGCGTGCTGGTGTTCAAGAAGAAACCTTTCAGGTTTCTTACATGAACCTTTGAGGTACAATGAATGGTTGATGCCACACCTGCTGCAAGCAATGAGGCTGTGTCTGGTTGAGGTGGGGGTGTTCAGGGTATCACACCTGAGAATCTTCAGAGCCTCAGAAAAGATGGGAGGATGGAATAACTAGAGAGGCAGATGAAGGCAGGGGCTGGAGATAGTCCTTAATGGAGGAGATGAATAAAATCATGGCCATTTTAGAGTCATTACAGTTAAAGTGGCAAATGGGAAAGGTAATTATAATGTTTGAACTGGTGGACCCCTCATCAGCTTGCTTAAATAGAATTATACTTCCCTCACCCGCTAAACCACAAGAGTGACTTAGTCTGGTGCTGTAGATGGAGAGGTTGGCATTGTTAACCCTAAATGACAGGGAAACTGAAGGAACTGAAGTGACTTGCTCAAGGTCACTTCTCTTGTAAGTGCAGAGCTTAGACTTGGACCCAGTCTGTTTGCTGTCAAAGCCAGGATTCAGGGTTGTATTGCTTTGCCTTACCTTGTTAATGCATGCTTGTTAATGTTAATGTGATCATTCTAGGAAATCCCCTCACACACAATGTCACTTAGAGTGTCCCCACCAGTCTTCCTTATTTTTCTATCTATTGTGACTTCATTTTCTTTTCACCCATCACCAAGACAAAGGGATGAAGCTGGCCTTCTGTTGGTCTGTACTCCTCAGGCCGTGCAGCTCTCAATACTGGCTGCCCATTAAAATCTCCTGAGGGACTTATAAAAATACTGATGCCTGGGCCTCACCTCTAGAGATTCTGACAAGTAGGATGAGGCCTGGGCATTGGTATTTTTCAGAAGGCCCAGGGTTTTTTAATGTGCAGCCACGAATGAGAACAACTGTTTTAATGGCTGCCCAGGAACACAGGAGGGGTGAGGAAGAAGCAATTCATATATTTAAGTCTAATGAAATACATTTTCTCCCAGGGGAAGAGACTAGGGAGAATATACTGTGGTTAGCTGGCCAGAAACCCAATTCAAACTGTCCAAACAAAAGAAGGGAATGGCTAGTCTTGTAGAACTGAAGGCCTTCAAGTGGGCTGCAGCCAAGTGCTCTTCCAGGGTCATCTGGCTCTCTCTGTCTCCCTGTCTGTCTCCCCCTCTGCTTTCCCCTGTGTGCTGCTTCATAGATTGGCGTCCCTTTGTGTCATCAAACATGACTGTTTTTAATTTTTTTTAATGTTTATTTATTTTTGAGAGAGAGAGACAGAGTGTGAGAAGGGGAGAGCAGAGAGGATACACAGAATCCGAAGCAGGCTCCAGGCTCTGAGCTGTGAGCGTAGAGCCCGATGCGGGGCTCAAACTCATGAACCATGAGATCATGACCTGAGCAGAAGTCAGACACTTAACTGACTGTGTCACCCAGGCACCCCCAGACATGGCTGCTTTTAGCATTCATCTCACATCCTTCCAGTTTGGCAACCTTGCAGGGAAAGGGACTGCTCTTTCCAAATGTTTGTGTATTAGTCCAGGGAAGGACTTGTGTCATGAATCCACTTTGGGGCCACTCTATCCTTGTGGCCAGGCTGTGGAGAGGCATTAGGACTGCATCCCCCCTACTAGGACTGGTAGCTTACTAGGGCAGAAAGAGAAGAGAGAACATTCTAAGCACAGGGAAGGGTTTGTGAAAGGCGCAAAGATGTTAGAGATTGTGACGTTATGTTAGGTACTGTGGTGTTAGGGATGTTAGGGACATGGCAAGGTGTCTAGGTGGCTGGAATTCAGCATTGATGGGACTATGGTGAGGGCAAGGTTGGAGACATGGAAGCAAGGACTAGTGATGAAGGACCTTGAAGGACATACTAAGGACTTTGGATGGCATCTGGTAGGTTGGGGCATTACAGGGTGTTAGGCAAGAGGATGACATAATTAGACTAGATTTGGTAACAATTACCCCTGGTTGTGGCTTGTGGAGTGGGGGGAGATTGTGCTCAGTTCACACTGCTTCGGCTCTGTTTGGCACTGTTGAAATAACCCACTAAGAAGACCCAAGTATGTCACTCCTTATATTGATGGAGCACTTTGTAGTTTCCAAACATATCCACATTCATTATGGAATTTGGGGTGAGTAGGGAGGATATTGTCATCCCCAGCTTATACATTCTGGCCATGGAACCTTTGTCACTATAAGTGTTGTGAATCTATGACTCCACTCTGATGCTGGCCTCTATGCATTCCTAATGGTCTCTTTTTGATAAACAAAAATTCTTATTTTTAATATGGACCAATTTATCAAATTTGTCTTTTATGGTTAGTATTGTTCTTTTTCTTTACTCAACGTCATATAGAGATGAGTTTCTTTTGAATTGGAAGTTCAGCAAAGGCCTTCCGAGTAAGTGCCACTTGAGAGGAACCCTCAAGGATGCTGAGGAGAGGTCCAGGTGCTCAGGCGCTCATCCCAGGCTGTTCTGTTTGCTAGCCTTCTCCTCTAGTTGGACCCCTGTGTTTAGAACTGTGAATACCTTTGTCCATCAGGTTAGACTGGAGCAGAGAAGGCAGAGGAAATCAATGTGGCAACAACATCATCTGTTCTCTGCATTAATGGATTATGCATCAGGCAGGAAACATCAAATGCAGGTGAAGATTTGCCTTAAGGTAAAGGCAGTGAGCTGAAGTAATGTTTTCAGGACAACTTTTGGCCTCCTGGGCCAATTGGGAGGAAGGGCACACCTTCAAAGCATTGAAGACAAAGAAGAGCTCTCCTCCCTCCCACACAATTTCCTAGAAAGTTTGATTTGATTTAAGAGGCTTTTGTGTGAGGTGGAAATCAATAAAAATAGAACTGACAAGCATCTCCTGGCAGAGAGTCTGTGAGCACATTCCATTAGGAAAGTGACTTCCAGGGTGTTTGGCTCCAGGTCCTCAAGCAGGAGAGAGGACCTTGGGCCAAGTCTTCAAAGCTGCTTTTAATTTTTCTGACAATAGGCTAATTTGGGTTTTTTCATCAGTAGTAGACAAGGGGACAGAGTGAGTATATAGTGACAGTTCCATATTCAGAAAAGGCAGTAATACTCAAGGCTGCCTGTGTTTTGGGGTCAGTTCTAGGTCAAGGGGAAGCTGAGTCAAGCGTCTGATTGCTGTCTACCTTGGTTGATAGGACTTTGGGGTAATGGGTGGCAAGGCATGCAGGCTCTGGAACCAAGACTGCCAGGTTTGAATTTGGCTCTGTCATTTACGTGCTTTGTGACTGCAGGCAAGTGACTACACTCTGTGCCTCAGTTTTATCACTGCAAAATAAGGATAGGACACTGGTATTCTGAGTGGATTAAGTGAGTTAATGCCTCTGAAATGGCATCAGCACAGACTTACAACACAGCAAATGTTATTCACTATTATTTTTTGTGTAGTCACAGATCTACTGGAGCAAAAGTGGATTCCTAGGTTCCCAAAGCTTCCTTAAACTTCCATAGCAACCATGGGAAAATTGTAAGACTATTTCAGGTACCCAAAAGCATGTTTGCCTGAAACATTCAGATAAAGGAGGCAAAAGTATGAGACTATAAACTGCCTTTTAAGTGGTCTGGGTAATTTTTTAATTTCTTGCTCACTGCTGACTGGGACATGGCCTATGAGCTGGAGACCACTGGAATTTTTAGCAGAAACGGTTTTAGGAAAACGCAACTCCCTTATAATCAGCTGCTTAGAAATCACATCCTTGGAAAGAGTCCCCATTCAGGTTAGATTGCGACGCAACATTTATGCATTTGTAGAAAATCTGCCCCTGGTGGTCTGAATTCCACCACCCCTTTGCCTTTTTAATATATCTGTGCAAAATATGTTAACTTACAATCAACTTAAAGGGGATTTAATTAAATTAATCTGTATTAAAGTTACTAAATAGTTTATTTATAAATGCGGAAACGTTTATTTCTTGATATCACATCCTGGGGTCTATAAGACTCCTATTTTCAGTCAGTAGCATAAATTATCAAGAATGAATAAATAAGCAAAGATTTATCTAGGAACATGGCTGAGTCAACAACCACAAAGAATATTCTAGAATGCAAAGACTGAAAATTTATTACTGAAGTGCTTATACTTTGAAATTTATTCCCTCATGTCTTGAAAATTTCAGTTTCTTAGAGACCCTCGGGATTAGTCATAGTCAACCACTTACACAGGACAAGCAAAGCAGAAGGTGCCAAATTTAGTCTCAGATGTGAGTTCAAATCTTTAACTTATCAGTTTTGTGACTTTGTTATTTAAACCATCCAAACCTCAATTTTCTCAGTCTTTAAAGTGAGATTAATAATGGTTCATCTGGTAGTGTCTGTGGCTATTTGTGTAAAGCACTTGGTCCTGTGTTTTGCATGTAGTAGCTACTTAATAAATATTAATTTATTTTTTTCTGTGGTAGGCAGAATAATGTCCCGACCCCCACCCCATGGCCACAGCCTAATCCTCAGAACCTGTGAATATGGTACATTACATGGTAAAAAGGACTTTGCACATGTGATTAAGTTTAGGATTTTGAGATGGGAAGATTATCCTGGATTATCTAGGGGCCTAATGTAATCTCTGGAGTCCTGATAAGAGGGAGCCACAGGGACAAAATTGGAGGAAAAGTGATGTAATATGAAAACAGCAAAATTTGAAGATACTATACTGCTGGATTTGATCATGAAGGAAGGGACCACGAGCTAAGAAATGTGGGTAGCCTCTAGAAAGTGGAAAAGGTAGAAAATGGATTTTTCCCTACAGCCTCTGGAAGTAACCATCCCCGACAAGACCTTGAGTTTAGCCTCATAAGACGCAGTTTTAGACTTTTGACCTCTAGAACTGTAAAAGGATAAATTTGTGTTGTTTTAAATCATTATGTTTGTGGTAATTTGCTACAGCAGCAAGTGGAAGTGCTATGTGAAAGCGCTTGTGAAAGTGCTTGGTGCTTTTAAACTGTTGTCCACATGTTATTAATGGAGGAATGGTTTGCTGGGGTGCTCTCTAGCCACGAGGAAGAGCAAGACACTAAGGACAAGCACTGGAGAGGAGCAGGAGGCTCCCACCACACATAAGCTGCTGTGAAGAACATGAACATGAAGAAGATAAATGTGGGACATAGTTGCTAGATGGTGTCTGGCTTCCATTCCCCTGGGTTTTGTTGCCAGTATCTGGCTTCCTCTTTGGTGGGATTGCCAGTCAAGGTTCTCTGAGTGCATAGGAATAAACTCATAACCTGAGAATCTGAATTTAAGTGGTGATTCAAGGATGCAAGAAGTAGTTGGAGGTCATTCATTACAGCTCTGACACCCTGGTGAGGCTCTGGGCTCTTTGAGTTCTTTGGAGTTCCTATTTTTTTGAACTAGCCCATATGTAAGTAAATCTCTAGGCTCTCTTTCTTTTGTTTGTGATCAAAGAACTTGGGTTCTATCCTCCATCTCATAGCGGGGTGGGGGGGGTGGTTTGAGTGTCCTAAGCCACTGAAACAAATACTGTCACATGAGGACCGAGCAACATTTGGGGTCACAGATGGGGATCACTCCTGTCAGAAGTCAACAGGTGACTGACATGCTAGAGGTCCTATAGTTATCCACAAGCAGAAAGACTGTGTAGCTTGTCAGCCCAAGAAAGCAGACAGTTTTACATGATTCCACTGTTTTAGTTTTCTCTAGACACACTTTTCTTCCTTTTCTCAGTTCCCTTATCCATCAAAATCGGTGATGGGCTAGATCAATGGTTTGCAAACTGTGTTTGTCCAAACAAATAATTCCCCAGAAATTCCCAGGGTAAAAGGAGTGAGAAAATGAGCAAGTAGGAGGGGCCCAGGGACCTGAGGTCCCTTTAATTTCTTTATCCTTTTTATATTAGTGAGTTTTCTGTAAGATATTTTAAACACCAAAGTTCTACAACCCACAGGATTCCCGAAAGCATAATTCAGTTTGGACACTGTAAGGCCAAGCTTCAACTCACCAGAAACTCTCCCAGAAGGTGTTTTTTTCCCCTACCAAGAATATTTTTTTGAACATTGGCTTCAAAGGGCTTTTTTTTTAAGTGCACTCCTTTAAAAAAAAAATTTAATGTTTTTATTTATTTTTGAGACAGAGTGAGACAGAGCATGAGCAGGGGAGGGGCAGAGAGAGGGGGAGACACAGAATCGGAAGCAGGCTCCAGGCTCTGAGCTGTCAGCACAGAGCCCAACGCGGTGCTTGAACTCATGGAGTGTGAGGTCATGACCTGAGCTGAAGTCGGACGCTTAACCGACTGAGCCACCCAAGCGCCCCTAAGGGCTTTAAAATACCTTCTTTGCATGAATATTTTGTCTCCGATAATTATTTCTTTCAAAATGTTTTTGGAATCATTTGGAGGAGGGAGATGAATAGCTCATCAGTAGTGACTGTCACTTTCCGAATTTGGCTCACAGACAACCCATGCCCAGGAGAGATTCTTGACTGACCTCCCTCATCAAGGGGCCATTGTCCACCACCAGGCACCAGGCAGTTCCCAGCCCTTTTTATTTACAAATGATCTTCCCATACTTTGTCACAGTTAGTGCTCACACAGGCCTGTGAATTAGTATAATTTTACTGATAATGACTTGGATACTCAAAGAGGGCAGTGGTCCTTTCCCAGGATCTTGCAGCTGGATATCAGGGGATTTGGGGCTCACATTTGGGTCTTCTGGGTCCCAGCCTAGTGTTCTTCTGGCTACACCAGGCTGCTTAGGGACACCAATTATTTGGATACAGTAAATCAAGTTCAGAAGACAGATGCTTAGAAGGAAGTGACTTGGAAGTCACTGGAGGAGGGTGTAGGGAAGAAGAGGGCTTGGACAAGTCTCTGACCATACCAAGGCTTGAGAGTGGGCTAAGCAAAGAGAAACTAGGGATAGGATTGAGAAATGGTTCCCTTAGCAGTGGAAGTAAAAGCATTAGTTGCCCTAGAAGCCAAGAGAAGAGCACATGTTAAAGAGGGGGTTGTGGCCACTGGAGAAAATGCTGCTGGAACAGAAAACGATTACTGAATGCAGGGGGATAAGATGAAATCAACAGTTTTATTAAGATTTCCTTTTTTATATGCACGACCAGTATATATACCTCTCCTAAGAGAGATGCAGTTTTGTAGTTCATAGTGAGGCACTGGGAGTGGGTGTGCAAATGTGATGCAGTTCTGCTGGGTCCTCTTTGGCTGCAAAGTTCATAATTATATGGGTGGTCACCTTGGGGTTGCTAGATAGACATGGTCTAAGATTAGTTCAAGGCCTTCTGACTAAAACCTGATGGAGCACAGCCTGGAGCCCCAGTAAGATCTTTTTTTTCTTTTTTTAAATATGAAATTTATTGTCAAATTGGTTTCTATACAACACCCAGTGCTCATCCCAACAGGTACCCTCCTCAATGCCCATCACCCACTTTCCCCTCCCTCTCAACCCCGATCAACCCTCAGTTTATTCTCAATTGTTAAGAGTCTCTTATGGTTTGGCTCCCTCCCTCTCTAACTTTTTTTCTTTCCCTTCCCCCATGGTCTTAAGTTTCTCAGGATTCACATAAGAGTGAAAACATATGGTATCTGTCTTTCTCTGTATGACTTATTTCACTTAGCATGACACTCTCCAGTTCCATCCACATTGCTACAAAAGGCCATATTTCATTCTTTCTTATTGCCAGATAGTATTCCATTGCATATATAAACCACAATTTCTTTATCCATTCATCAGTTGATGGACATTTAGGCTCTTTCCATAATTTGACGATTGGTGAAAGTGCTGCTATAAACATTGGGGTACAAGTACCCCTATGCATCAGCACTAATGTATCCCTTGGGTAAATTCCTAGCAGTGCTACTGCTGGGTCATAGGGTAGATCTCTTTTTAATTTTTTGAGGAACCTCCAAACTGTTTTCCAGAGTGGCTGCACCAGCTTGCATTCCCACCAATAGTGCAAAAGGGTTCTCTTTTCTCCACATCCTCTCCAGCATCTATAGTCTCCTGATTTCTTCATTTTAGCCACTCTGACTGGCGTGAGATGATATCTCAATGTGGTTTTGATTTGTATTTCCCTGATGAGGAGTGACGTTGGGCATCTTTTCATGTGCCTGTTGGCCATCCGGATGTCTTCTTTAGAGAAGTGTCTATTCATGTTTTCTGCCCATTTCTTCACTGGGTTATTTGTTTTTCGGGTGTGGAGTTTGGTGAGCTCTTTATAGATTTTGGATACTAGCCCTTTGTCCGATTATGTCATTTGCAAATATCTTTTCCCATTCCGTTGGCTGCCTTTTAGTTTTGTTGATTGTCTCCTTTGCAGTGCAGAAGCTTTTTATCTTCATGAGGTCCCAATAGTTCATTTTTGCTTTTAATTCACCTGTCTTTGGAGACGTGTCAAGTAAGAAATTGCTGTGGCTGAGGTCAGAGAGGTTTTTTCCTGTTTTCTCCTCTAGGGTTTTGATGGTTTCCTGTCTCACATTCCTGTCTCACATCCTTTATCCATTTTGAGTTTATTTTTGTGAATGGTGTGAGAAAGTGGTCTAGTTTCAACCTTCTGCATGTTGCTATCCAGTTCTCCCAGCACCATTTGTTAAAGAGACTGTCTTTTTTCCATTGGATGTTCTTTCCTGCTTTGTCAAAGATTAGTTGGCCATACGTTTGTGGGTCTAATTCTGGGGTTTCTATGCTATTCCATTGGTCTATGTGTCTGTTTTTGTGCCAGTACCACGCTGTCTTGATGATGACAGCTTTGTAGTAGAGGCTAAAGTCTGGGATTGTGATGCCTCCTGCTTTGGTCTTCTTCTTCAAAATTACTTTGGCTATTTGGGATCTTTTGTGGTTCCATACAAAGTTAGGATTGCTTTTTCTAGCATCGAGAAGAGTGCTGGTGCAATTTTGATTGGGATTGCATTGAATGTGTAGATAGCTTTGGGTAGTATTGACATTTTGACAATATTTATTCTTACAATCCATGAGCACGGAATGTTTTTCCATTTCTTTATACCTTCTTCATTTTCCTTCATAAGCTTTCTATAGTTTTCAGCATACACATCTTTTACATCTTTGGTTAGATTTATTCCTAGGTATTCTATGCTTCTTGGTGCAATTGTGAATGGGATCAGTTTCTTTATTTGTCTATTTGTTCATTATTAGTATATGAGAATGCAACTGATTTCTGTACATTAATTTTGTAACCTGCGACTTTGCTGAATTCATGTATCAGTTCTAGCAGACTTTTAGTGGAGTCTGTCAGGTTTTCCATGCAGAGTACCACGTCGTCTGTGAAAAGTAAAAGTTTGACTTCATCTTTGCCAATTTTGATGCCTTTGATTTCCTTTTGTTGTCTGATTGCTGATGCTAGAACTTCCAACACTATGTTAAACAACAGTGGTGAGAATGGACATCCCTGTTGTGTTCCTTATCTCAGGGGGAAAGCTCTCGGTTTTTCCCCATTGAGGATGATGTTAGCTGTGGGCTTTTCATGAATAGCTTTTATGATGGTTAAGTACGTTCCTTCTATCCCAACTTTTTCAAGAGTTTTTATTAAGAAAGATGGTGGATTTTGTCAAATGCTTTTTCTGCATCGATTAACAGGATCATATGGTTCTTATCTTTTTTTTTTATTAATGTGATGTATCACATTGATTGATTTGTGAATGTTGAACCAGCTCTGCATCCCAGGAATGAATCCCACTTGATCATGGTGAATAATTCTTTTTACATGCTGTTGAATTTGATTTGCTACTATCTTGTTGATAATTTTTGCATCCATATTCATAAGGGATATTGGCCTGTAGTTCTCTTTTTTTTTTGTTGGGTCTCTGTCTGGTTTGGGAATCAAAGTAATGTTGGCTTCATAGAATGAGTCTGGAAAATTTCCTTCCCTTTCTATTTTTTGGAACAGCTTGGGAAGGATAGGTATTATCTGCTTTAAATGTCTGGTAGAATTCCCCTGGGAAGCCATCTGGTCCTGAACTCTTATTTGTTGGGAGGTTTTTGATAACTGATTCAATTTCTTCGCCGGTTATGGGTCTGTTCAAGCTTTCTATTTCTTCCTGTTTGAGTTTTGGAAGTGTGTGGGTGCTTAGGAATTTGTCCATTTCTTCCAGGTTGTCCAGTTTGTTGGCATATAATTTTTCATAGCATTCCCTGATAATTGCTTGCATTTCTGAGGGATTGGTTGTAATAATTCCATTTTCATTCATGATTTTATCTATTTGGGTCATCTCCCTTTTCTTTTTGAGAAGCCTGGCTGGAAGTTTATCAATTTTGTTTATTTTTTCAAAAAAACAACTCTTGGTTTCATTGATCTGCTCTACAGCTTTTTTAGATTCTATATTGTTTATTTCTGCTCTGATCTTCATTATTTCTCTTCTTCTGCTGGGTTTGGGGTGTCTTTGCTGTTCTGCTTCTATTTCCTTTAGGTGTGCTGTTAGATTTTGTATTTGGGATTATTCTTGTTTCTTGAGATAGGCCTGGATTGCAATGTATTTTCCTCTCAGGACTGCCTTTGCTGCATCCCAAAGCATTTGGATTCTTGTATTTTCACTTTCATTTGTTTCCATATATTTTAAAATTTCTTCTCTAATTGCCTGGTTGACCCATTCATTCTTTAGTAGGGTGTTCTTTAACCTCCATACTTTTGGAGGTTTTCCAGGCTTTTTCCTATGGTTGATTTCAAGTTTCATAGCATTGTGGTCTGAAAGTGTGCATGATATGATCTCATTTCTTGTATACATATGAAGGGCTGTTTTGTGATCCAGTATGTGATCTATCTTGGAGAATGTTCCATGTGCACTCGAGAAGAAAGTATATTCTGTTGCTTTGGGATGCAGAGTTCTAAATATATCTGTCAAGTCCATCTGATCCAATGTATCATTCAGGCCCTTGTTTCTTTATTGACCATGTGTCTAGATGATCTATCCATTGTTTTAAGTGGGGTATTAAAGTCCTCTGCAATAACCACATTCTTATCAATAAGTTTGCTCATGTTTGTGATTAATTGTTTTACACATTTGGGGGCCTCTGTATTTGGACATAGAGATTTACAATTGTTAGCTCTTCCTGATGGATAGACCCTGTAATTCCTATATAATGCCCTTCTTCATCTCTTATTACAACTTTTAATTTAAAGTCTAGTTTGTCTGATATAAGTATGGCTACCTCAGCTTTCTTTGGACTTCCAGTAGTATGATAGATAGTTCTCCATCCCCTCACTTTCAATCTGAAGGTGTCCTCAGGTCTAAAATGAATCTCTTGTCGACAGCAAATAGATAGGTCTTGTTTTTTTTTCTTTTTTAATCTATTCTGATACCCTATGTCTTTCGGTTGGGGCATTTAGTCCATTTACATTCAGTATTATTATTGAAAGATATGGGTTTAGAGTTATTGTGATGTCTGTAGGTTTCAAGCTTGTAGTGATGTCTCTGGTACATTGTGGTCCTTGCAACATTTCACTCACAGAATCCCCCATAGGATCACTTGTAGGGCTGTTTTAGTGGTGATGAATTCCTTCATTTTTTGTTTGTTTGGGAAGACCTTTATCTCTCCTTCTATTCTGAATGACAGACTTGCTGGATAAAGGCTTCTCGGTTGCATATTTTTTCTGTTCATCACATTGAAGATTCCCTGCCATTCCTTTGTGGCCTGCCAAGTTTCAGTAGATAGGTCTGCGACTACTCTTATGTGTCTACCTTTGTAAGTTAGAGCCTGTTTATCCCTAGGTACTTTCAGAATTTTCTCTTTATCCTTGTATTTTGCCAGTTTCACTATGATATGTTGTGCAGAAGATTGATTCAAGTTATGTCTGAAGGGAGTTCTCTGTGCCTCTTGGATTTCAATGCCTTTTTCCTTCCCCAGATCAGGGAAGTTCTCAGCTATGATTTGTTCCAGTACACCTTCAGCCCTTTTCTCTCTCTCTTCTTCTAGAATTCCTATGATATGGATATTGTTCCGTTTGATTGCATCACTTAGTTTCCTAATTCTCCCCTCTACTCCTGGATTTTTTTTTATCTGTCTTTTCCCAGCTTCCTCTTTTTCCATAGTTTTATCTTCTAATTCACTTATTCTCTCCTCTGCCTCTTCAAATCGTGCTATGGCCACCTCCATTTTATTTTGCACCTCATTTATAGCATTTTTAAGCTCCTCATGACTATTTCTTAGTCCCTTGGTCTCTGTAGCAATAGATTCTCTGCTGTCCTCTATGCTTTTTTCAAGCCTAGAGACAATTTTTATGACTATTATTCTAAATTCTTGTTCTGTTATATTGCTTAAATCTTTTTTGAGCATTTCGTTAGCTGTCGCTACTTCCTGGAGTTTCTTTTGGGTACTCTGTCGCTACTTCTTCCGTTTCCTTTTGGGTAGTCCCTGTGTAGCTCCAAACTGCAGGGCACTTCCCCTGTGCTGTTGGGAGAAAGTTGTGTTGGTAGGGGTGGCCGCAGTCAGACCCAATGTCTGCCCCCAGCCCACCACTGGAACCAGAGCCAGACTGGTGTGTACCTTATCTTCTGCTCTCCCAGGCACAGAATTCACTGTGGAGTGGTGTGGCCCCTGTCTGGGCTACTTGCACACTGCCAGGCTTGTGGTGCTGCTTCAATGGGATCTGGCCAAGGGCCTATTAGCTGGGGTGGGTTTGCAAGGTGCACAGGGGTGGGAGGGGTAGGCTTAGCTCGCTTTGCTGTGGGTGGTCCCCTGGGGGAGGGGCTCTGCAGCACCAGATGGGAGGCAGGCCTGTCCGAGGGTTGGATCCTCAGAAGCACAGAGTTGGACATTTGCATGGTGCAAACAAGTTCAGTGACGGGAACTGGTTCCCTTTGGAATTTCAGCTGGGGAATGGGAGAAGGAAACGGTGCTTGCCAGAGCCTTTGTTCCCCCACCGAGCTGAGCTCTGTCTTCCCGGGCTCAACAACTCTCCCTCCCAGTGTCCTCTTGCCCTCCCTGCTCTCTGAGAGCAGAGCTGTTGACTTTTAAGATTCCAGATGTTATGTCCTGCTGGGTGTCAGAACTCACGGGATCTGGCCCACTGACTTTTGCAAGCCAGACTTCAGGGTCTCTGCCTTGTCAGGCGGGCTGCCCCTCCACCAACCTGGCTCCCTCCCATCAGTTCGTGTAGCATGCAGTGCCTCTCCACCCTTCCTACCCTCTTCCATGGGCTTCTTGTCTATGCTTCGCTCTGGAGAGTCCATTGTGCTAGTCTTCTGGTGGTTTTCTGGGTTATTTAGGCAGGTGTGGGTGGAATTTCAGTGATCAGCAGGATGAGGTGAGCCCAGTCTTCCTATGCTGCCGTCTGCCCCTGACCCCAGGTAAGATCTTTCTACAATAGCCTGAAAGCAGACCTCCAATATGACTTTTCTGGATAAGCTGACATCTGAGCCCTTTCTGGACCAGATTGGTAATTGCCTAGGTTTTCAATTTACCTTGTCACCAGAACCACCTGAAGGAAGATATTTCATTAAAGCTATCTTCCATATAAGGGGGCTGTGCTAGAATCAAATTCTCTTCTAGTTGAGCTAATCTATTGGTTTTACCTTGTTTTTGTTTCACCAAGTATTGGCCATTTGTTTTTTTGTTATGCTACATAGTAATAACTTTTAGATGAGATTATGATACCATCTGTGTGTAAAACTAAGGAAATCATTAGAAGGCCTTTGGTACTTTAAACTGGAAGACAGAAAGATGCAGGGAGAAGGAGGGGCAGCAAAGGAGGAGAGGGAGAGGGGAAAGAACTGGAGGCACTTACCAGGAAAAGGTGGAATAGATGCTGGACAGGCAATTAACACATGTCCACCACAATCATGCTCATTATTACACATAGAAAGGAAGGGAAATTTCCCTATACTTCCCCCACCTCCTCACTAGCCTTAGGATAATCACTGCCAACAGTTTTTACTATATTCTTCCAGATGTTCTATATGCCTATATAAATACGTTAATGATAGGGGATAATTTTTAAGTGAGATCATTTATACATGTTGTTATACAATCTTTTGTGAAACTTCATATATCTTGGTTATTTTACTACCTTACTAGTATAGCACTACTTTATCTTATTTAATGTCTTATTTAATGTATTGTATTCTGAAGAATAAATGTAGCCTAATGTATTTAAGCAGTGCTGGGCACAGTGTTGAATAATACAGATGAGTGATGACAATCCAGTGCGAGCTTGGGGAGAGCCACATGCCCCCTCAGCCAGGGAAATGCCAGTATTGTCATGTCAGGGGAAGGACAGGGCTCGGCTCACATCATGTAGGCCATGGTTTGCTGCCCTCCGATGAATCAAACTCCACGGATGTGTCAGTGAAACCTCACTACCAGGCGTGTGTTAATGAGCAGCCAAAGCTGCTACTGTTGAAGAGCTCAAAAAAATTACAAAGATGTCACTGGCAGAAGTTCAATCCCTTTCATGGATGTCATCCCCCTGTGAGAGATCTGAAAGGATGGAAATGTTATGACCATTATTACTGTGCTAATAGCAGAACAATAAAAGGAAAAAAAAATTACCCACCAAAGATTCTTGCAACTCACAATGGTGCTGGAAGGACACTGTGGCCTTATCCCTTGAAAACTACTGCTCAAAGTCAAACGCCAAAGCTTGTTGAGAGAGAAATAAAGAATCAATTATTAATGCAGTCCCACCCTTGTTTGTGATTTTCACAGAGAACCAGATCTTTTAATCAAGGGCTGGAGGATGTGAGAGGGTAGGGGAACAGTGGTAAACAAAGATCAAAAACTATTGTATTCGTTTGCCACATATGTGCATTCATAGCTCAGCAGAAATAATGTGCACAGACTGATGGGATTATAAAATGGAAACAAACAAGAGAGACTATCCTTGTACATGAGGCAGTATCCAAGCTGTCTCTATGGGTTGTTTGACTAAATGTGTAAATACATTTCCAATTTGTGGTCCTGTCCCCCTTTTCTAAGTAACCTCCTCACAACTATTTCAGGACAAAAGGGAGATTTAAGGACATCCAGATTAGGGCTTCTCAACCTCAGCACGGCTGGCAGTTTGGACCAGTAAATTCTTTGTTACAGTGTTGTCTTGTGCACTGCAGGAAGCTTAGCAGCATCCCTGGCTTCTACACACCAGACGCATCTTCCTTATTGTGATGAGGATAAAAATCTGTAGATGTTTCTGAAGATCCATTGGCAGGGAAACAGCCCCAGTTAAGGTCCAAGGAAATTGTTCTGAACACAGTTTTTGAAGTGGTCCATCATATAGAGCTTTGTTCTGGGGCAGAGGGATGAAAGCTGCTCATCACTCTCTCCTCTGGTCACCCAGTGCCACCACATTCCATCTTACCCCATACAAACCACCTCAAAGAACAGAAACTGATCCATAGAAACATCCATGCACATAAGTCCAGTTGTGGAGGTCACAGTGGCATTTGGCTGAGATCCAGAATCTCCAAACATCAGAATCCTATTCTGGCACAGTCTGCTCCATGGATCCCTGCGAGCTTACAGGACATGCCAAATGAACTCTTCAGTTGGGGGTTTGGCTCCAATCTCAAAGAGTGATCTAGGTAGGTTTACTGGAAGGGCTTCTTTTACCCAGTGTAACCCTAGTCTGTTTTTTCCCTCTGTCTGGACCCAGGCCCATTGACCACTCAAAGGTGAAGACATAGGGTTCCACATAGAAGTGAGGTGACAGAAGCAAGCAAGGCAGAGAGGGATTTTCTCCCTAAGGTTTAAGACTAGCCCAATCTTCCCATTTAATTCAAGTGGAAGAAGCTCCAGAAGACTGTGCACCAGACTCTAGGAGCAGAGAGAGCACTTTCCACTCTGCTATAGTGATTTGGATAGCAGATGGTCTCCAAGAATGGCTCCCATCGACTCCTTCTCTCCCTGTGCGTGCACGACACTCCTCACCTCAAGTAGAGTATATTTCCCCTCTTTGAATCTAAGATGGCCTTGTAGCTTGCTTTGCCCAGTAGAATGTGGCAGAAGTGACAGTGTGCCAGTTCTGGGCGTAGGCTTTAAAAGGACTAGTAGCTTTTTCTTCTTTTCTTGGAAACTATCTGTCATGTAAGAAGCCTTGAGACCATCATGCTAGAGGAGGCACAGACTAGCAATACTGAGTGGCTATGTGGAAAGACAGAGAAGCTAGGCTAGCCTCCAGCTATCCTAGCCATCCTAGTTGAGGAGCTAGAAAAGTGATTGAGTGAAGAATCTGTATTGGACATTCCATTCCTAGACTCAACACATGGAACAGGAGAACCACCCACCTGAGACCACCTTAGATTCAGAATCATGGGAAAGAATTTTTATTCTTTTAAGCCACTAAGTTTTTGAGTGCTTTTTAAACAAGGACTCAGATCTTTAATCTCTTAACCTTAATCACATTGGAAAATTTCATTTCTTGGTGCTATAGCTCAATGAACTTATTTGGACTTGAATTCTCTAAACCTCCACTCCTTACTGAGGTCAGAATGAGGGATATATAAGGTGTATGTAGAAAACCCTAGACTCCTCTTGGGAGGAAGTAATTCAGACTAAGTAATAATATGATAAATAATAGCATCAAACATCATCTCTTTCAAAGGAATTTGCATTTTGTCACTAGGAAAAAAAACAATGAAAGAATAACTTCTGTGGTGGCCTCTTAGGTGACAGTAGTAAGATCAGTAGGTTAGGTTGTAAGACTTAGATATCTTTTTCTCCATTCATCAGATTATTTCAAACTTATTTCTAAAATTGAGGTAAATTTTTTATGTAATAAGATAGGCAGTTATAGAATAGTTACAGAATTTGATGAGTTTTGACAAATGAATACACTTGTGGAGCTAATACTCAATCAACTATAGAGCATTTACATCATCCTCCAAAGCTTCCTCACATACCTTCTGCAATACAATCTGCAATCTCTTTAGAAACCATTGTTCTGATATTATTACCATAGATTATTTGTGTCAGCTCTTAAATTTTGTATTATGAAATCATTCACTCAGCATAATGTTTTTGAGATTCACCTAGATTGTTGCATGTATTAATAGTTGATTTTTAATTTTTATTACTGAAGTAGTGTTCCATAGTATGAATGTATCACAGTTTGTTAATCCATTCCCTTAAAGTTGGATATTTGGGTTGTTTTCCGTTTTTATTATGAAAAATGTTCTTATACAAGTCTTTTTGTAAACATAAGTTTTTATTTCATTGCCCACCAGCAATGTAGGAGTGCAAAATGTTTTAGTTTCTCTCTGTTCTAACCAGCTATTTAATTTTAGCCATTCCAGCACTGTGATGTACAGTGTTGTGGAATCTCTTTGTTTTAATTTGAATATCTCTGTTGATTAAGGTTGTTAAGCACCTTTTCAAGGATCTATTTTCCATTCACATATCTTCTTTTGTGAAGTGTCTGTTCAAGCCTTTGCTCATTTAAAATTTTATTTTTAAATTATTAATTATTAGGGGGGCACCAGGGTGGCTCAGTCGGTTAAGCATCTGACTTCAGCTCAGATCATGATCTCATGGTCCATGAGTTCGAGCCCCACGTCGGGCTCTGTGCTGACAGCTCAGAGCCTGGAGCCTGCTTTGGATTCTGTGTCTCCCTGTCTCTCTGACCCTCCCCCATTCATGCTCTGTCTCTCTCTGTCTCAAAAATAAATAAACATTAAACAAATTAAAAAAAAATTCTAGTAAAAAAATATTGATTATTAGGAGTTCTTTACTCTGCATACAAGTCTTTTGTTTGATAATGCATTGTGAATATTTTCTCAGTCTATTTCTTGCCTTTTCATTTTCTTCATGGTGTCTTCTTAAGAACAGAAGTTTTAAATTTTGATGAATTCCAATTAATCAATATTTTGCATTAAGGTATAAGCCTTTTATTTTCATTCTAATGAAACTTTGCCTTAAAAAATATTATCCTTTGTTTCTTCTAGAAGATTTATAGTTTCAACCTTTATTTTTAGGCTTTTGATGCATCATGACTTAGCTTCTTTGTATAGTTTCTGAGGTAGGGATCAAAGTTCACTTTTTCTATAGGTGTATTCAGTTTTCCAGCACTACTAATGGAAGTCTTTCCTTTACCTATTGAATTGCTTTACTACCTTATTGAAAACCAAATGAATCAAATATTTGTAGATCTCTTTCTGGATTTTTTATTGCTTTATTTGTTTATCCTTATGCCAGTACCACATTGTCCTTTTTTAATATATGCTTCATGATAAGGCTTAAAATCAGACTCCTTCAAATTTGTTCTGTTCATCGAGGGTTGTTTTGGTTTTTCTAGATCCCTTTCATTTCCATATATTTTAAGATAAACTTGTTAGTTTCTATAAATGTTCTTGCTGAGATTTTTATTTGGATTGCATCATCTCTATAAATCAATTTATTGACAGTTGATATATTAACAACATTAGGTCTTTCAATCAATGACTATTTAATATCTCCTCATTTATTTAAAATGTCTTTAACTTCTCTTAACAATGTTCCTAATTTTCACTGCTTTTACATGTTTTCTGTTGAATTTACTCCTATATATTTTCTGACATTATTGAAAATGGAGTTTTAAAATTATTTATAAGTTGTTTGCTGTAGTACATAAAAATATCCCATTTATTTTTCTTTATTGATCTGATATCCTGTCATCTTACTAATTTTCTTTGATAGACTACTTAGATTTTTCTAAGGACACAATTATTTTGTCTGTGAATAAAGATAACATTACTCTTTTTCAATTTTTATGGCTTTTTTTCATTCTCTTTGCCTTAATCAACAAGATAGAAACTTCAGTACAATTTTGAATAAGAGTGAATATCCTTGACTTGTTTCCATTCTTTTTTTTTTTTAATCTAACTTCTTTTACTTGGTTTATTTATTTATTTATTTATTTATTTATTTTTCAATATATGAAATTTATTGTCAAATTGGTTTCCATAAAACACCCAGTGCTCATCCCAAAATGTGCCCTCCTCAATACCCATCAGCCACCCTCCCTCCCACCACCTATCAACCCTCAGTTTGTTCTCAGTTTTTAAGAGTCTCTTATGCTTTGGCTCTCTCCAACTCTAACCTCCTTTTTTTTTTTCCTTCCCCTCCCCCATGGGTTTCTGTTAAGTTTCTCAAGATCCACATAAGAGTGAAAACATATGGTATCTGTCTTTCTCTGTATGGCTTATTTCACTTAGCATCACACTCTGCAGTTCCATCCACGTTGCTACAAAGGGCCATATTTCATTCTTTCTCATTGCCACGTAGTACTCCATTGTATATATAAACCACAATTTCTTTATCCATCCATCAGTTGATGGACATTTAGGCTCTTTCCATCATTTGGCTATTGTGGAGAGTGCTGCTATAAACATTGGGGTACAAGTGCCCCTATGCATTAGTACTCCTGTATCCCTTGGGGAAATTCCTAGCAATGCTATTGCTGGGTCATAGGGTAGGTCTATTTTTAATTTTCTGAGGAACCTCCACACTGTTTTCCAGAGTGGCTGCACCAGTTTGCATTCCCACCAACAGTGCAAAAGGGTTCCCATTTCTCCACATCCTCGCCAGCATCTGTAGTCTCCTGATTTGTTCATTTTGGCCACTCTGACTGGTGTGAGGTGATATCTGAGTGTGGTTTTGATTTGTATTTCCCTGATGAGGAGCGACGTTGAGCATGTTTTCATGTGCCTGTTGGCCATCCGGATGTCTTCTTTTGAGAAGTGTCTATTCATCATTTGGCTAACTCCGATTGAATTTTCTATACTTAAAAATTTTTTTTAAACATTAATTTACTTTTGAGGGTGGGAGGAGGGACAGACAGAGGGAGACACAGAGTTTGAAGCAAGCTTTAGGCTCTGAGCTCTCATCACAGAGCCCAATGTGGGGCTCGAACTCACGAGCTGTGAGATCACAACCTGAGCTGAAGTCAGACACTCAACCAACTGAACCACCCAGGCACCCTGCCTTATCTCCATTCTTAAAAGGACAGTGTGTCACTGTTAAAAATGACTTCACAGTTTTCCATGGATTCCCTTTATTGAGAAATTTGTGTATTATCCTCAGGTTTCTAAAAGATTTTTTCAAGAACATGTGATGAATTTTGACATTGATTGATTTTTGAATGTTAAACCAACCATGTGTTTCTGTGATAAACTGCAGTTGGTCATCATATTTTACTGTCTCTCTTTTAATTGCTGAGTATTATTTGCTAATTTTTACAGTTTTTTTTGTGAGTATGGTCACAAGAGACAGTTGTTCTGTAATTTTCTTTTCTTGTAATGGTGTTGTCAGTTTTATGTCTGAGTTACACTGGCCAATATAACATAATTGCTACTTCACTATTTTTGAAATTGTTAGTAAGCTTAACATTATTTCTTCTTTAAGTGTTTGATAGAGTTCACTATGAAACCATTTGCATCTGGAGTTTTCTTCATGGAAGCTTTGTTTTGTTTTGTCTTGTTTTATTTGTTTTTTTGTGGCCCTTCTTGGAAGCACCCAAATACATAACAACAAATATAAAGAAACTCATTGATAACAATAAAATAATAGTAGAGGACTTTAACACCCCACTTACAACAACAGATGGGTCAACCAAGCAGAAAATCAAGAAGGAAATAATGGCTTTGAAGGTCACACTGGACCAGATGTACTTAACATATATATTCAGACTATTTCATCCTAAAGTAGCAGAATATATATTCAAGTGCACAGGGTACATTCTCCAGAACAGATCACATGCCTCACAAATCATGCCTCAACAAGTACAAAAAGATTGAGATCACACCATCCATATTTTCCAACCACAACACTATGAAACTTGATGTGAACCCCAAGAAAAATATTGGAAAGACCACAAAGACATGGACATTGAAGAACATCCTACTAAAGAATGAATGGATCAACCAGGAAATTAAAGAAGAAATAAAAAATACATGGAAGCCAATGAAAACTAAAACATGACAGTTCAAACCTTTGGGATGCAGAAAAGTGGTTATAAGAGGGAAGTATATAGCAATATAGATCTATGTCAAGAAGGAAGAGAAGTCTTATATATATAACCTAAACTTACACATAAAGGAGCTAGAAAAGGAGCAGAAAGTAAAGCCTAAATCCACCAGAATAAGGAAAATAATAAAGATCAGAGCAGAAATAAGCAATATAGAAACAAACAAACAAACAAAAACACAGTAGAACAGATCAATGAAACTAGGAACTCATTCTTTGTAAGAATTAATAAAATTGATACCCCCCCCCAGCCAGACTTATCAAAAAGAAAAAGGAAAGGACTCAAATAAATAAAATAATTAATTAAAGAGGACAGAGCACAACCAACACCACAGAAATAAAATTATAAGATAATGTTATGAAAAACTATATGCCAATAAACTGGACAATCTGGAAGAAATGAATAAATTCCTAGAAACATATAAAAACTACCAAAACAGAAATGGGAAGAAATGGAAAATTTGAACAGACCCATAACCAGGAAAGAAATGGAATCAATAATCAAAAGTCTTCCAACAAACAAACGTCCTGGGCCAGATGGCTTCTCAGGGGAATTCTACCCAACATTTAAAGAAGAGTTAATACTCTTCTCAAATTGTTCCAAAAAGTGAATCATTAAATTCTACTCCTGAAACTAATACTACACTATATGTTAACTAACTTGAATTTAAATTAAAAAAGAAAGAAATGGAAGGAAAACTTCCAAACTCATTCCATGAGGCCAGCATTACCTTGATTCCAAAACCAAAGACCCCATTAAAAAAGGAGAATTATAGGCCAATATCCCTGATGAACATGGATGCAAAAATTCTCAACAAGATACTGGCAAATCAAATCTAACAGTGCATTAGAAGAATTATTAATCATGATCAAGTGGGATTTATTCCTGAGCTGCAAGAGTGGTTCAATATTTGCAAATCAATCAACATGATAATAAAATTAATAAAAGAAATTAATAAAAGAAAAGAAACATGATCCTCTCAATAGATGCAGAAAAAGCATTTGACAAAATACAGCATCCATTCTTTATTTTATTATTATTAATTTTTAATTTACATCCAAGTTAGTTAGCATATAGTGCAATACTGATTTCCGGAGTAGAATCCAGTGTTTCATCCCCTACATATAACACCCAGTGCTCATCCCAACAAGTGTCCTCCTTAATGCCCTTGCCCATTTAGCACATCCCCCAACTCCAAAACCTCCAGCAGTTTGTTCTCTGTATTTAAGAATCTCTTATGTTTTGTCCCCCTCCCTGTTTTTATATTATTTTTGCTTCTTTTCCCTTATGTTCATTTGTTTGGCATCTTAAATTCCACATATGAGTGAAGTCATGATATTTATCTTTCTCTGACTAATTTCACTTAGCATAATACCCTCTAGTTCTATCCATGTTGTTGCAAGTGGCAAAATTTCATTCTTTTTGATTGCTGAATAATATTGCAGTCTGGATATATATATATATATATATATATATATATATATATTCACATCGTCTTTATCCATTCATCTGTTGATGGACATTTGGGCTCTTCCCATACTTTGACTATTGTTGATAGTGCTGCTATAAACATTGGGGTGCATGTACCCCTTCAAAACAGCACTCCTGTATCCTTTGGATAAATATCTAACAGTACAATTGCTGGGGCATAGGGTAATTCTATTTTTAATTTTTTGAGGAACCTCTGTGCTGTTTTCCAGAATGGCTGCACCAGTTTGCATTCCCACCAGCAGTGCAAAAGAGATCCTCTTTCTCTGTATCCTTGCCAACATCTGTTGTTTCCTGAGTTGTTAATGTTAGCCATTCTTGACAGGTGTGAGGTGGTATCTCATTGTGGGTTGTGATTTGTATTTCTCTGATGATGAGTGATGTTGAGCATCTTTTCATGTGTCGGTTGGCCATCTGGATGTCTTCTTTGGAGAAGTGTCTATTCATGTCTTTTGCCCATTTATTCACTGGATTATTTGTTTTCTGGGTGTTGAGTTTGATAAGTTCTTTATAGATTTTGGATACCAACCCTTTATCTGATATGTCATTTGAAAATATCTTCTCCCATTCCATCGGTTGCCTTTTAATTTTGCTGATTGTTTGCTTTGCAGAGAATTTTTATTTTGATGAGGTCCTAATAGTTCATTTTTGCTTTTGTTTCCCTTGTTTCCAGAGACATGTTGATTAAGAAGTTGCTGTTGCCGAGGTCAAAGAGGTTTTTGCCTGCTTTCTCCTTGCGGATTTTCATGGCTTCCTTTCTTAAATTGAGGACTTTCATCCATTTTGAATTTGTTTTTGTGTATGGTGTAAGAAAGTGGCTCAGGTTTATTCTTCTGCACATCGCTGTCCAGTTTTCCCAACATCATTTGCTGAAGAGATTGTCTTTATTCCAGTGGATATTCTTTCTTGCTTTGTTAAAGATTGGTTGGCCATACGTTTGTGGGTTCTGTATTCTGTTCCATTGATCTATGTGTCTGTTTTTTCTGCCAGTACCATACTGTCTTGGTGATTACAGCTTTGTAATCCATCTTGAAGTCCAAAATTGTGATACCTCCAGCTTTGGTTTTCTTTTTTGAAGATTGCTTTGGCTATTCAGGATCTTTCCTGGTTCCAGAGAAATTTTGGGATTGTTTCTTCTAGCTCTGTGAAGAATGCTGGTGTTATTTTGATAGAGATTGCGTTGAATAGGTAGATTGCTTTGGGTAGTTTTGACACTTTAACAATATTTGTTCTTCTAATTCATGAGTATCAAATGCTTTGCCATTTTTTTGTGTCTTCAATGTCTTTCATAAGCTTTTTATACTTTTCTGTGTATAGATTTTTCAAATCTTTGGTTAGGTTTATTCATAGGTATTTTATGATTTTTGGTGCAATTGTAAATGGGACCTATTCCTTGATTTCTCTTTCTGATGGTTTATTATTGGTGCATATGATTTTTGTGCATTGATTTTATATCCTGTGACCTTGCTGAATTCATATATTTTTTATTTTTTTAATTTTTAATATAATTTATTGTGAATTCATATATCAGTTCTAGCAGTTGTTTGGTGGAATCTTTTGTTTTTTCCACCTAGAGTATCATGTCTATGAATAGTGAAAGTTTGACTTCCTCCTTGCATATTTGGATGCCTTTTATTTCTTTGTGTTGTCTGATTGCTGAGGCTAGGACTTCCAACACTATGTTGAATAATAGTGGTGACAGTGGACATATTTGTCATGTTCCTGACCTTAGTGGGGAAAGCTCTCAGTTTTTCCCCACTGACAATGATATTAGTGGTGGGTCTTTCATATATGGCTTTTATGATCTTGAGGTATGATCCTTCTATTCCTACTTATTTGAAGGGTTTTATCAAGAAAGGATGCTGTATTTTGTCAAATGCCTTATCTGCATCTATTGAGAGGATCATATGGTTCTTATTCTTTCTTTTATTAGTGTGATGTATCACTCTGATTTGCAGATATTGAACAAGCCCTGAATCCCAGGTCTAAATCCCACTTGATTGTGGTGAATAATTCTTTTAATATATTGTTGGACCTGGATGACTACTATCTTGCTGAGAATTTTTGCATCCATATTCATCAAGGAAACTGGTATGTAGTTCACCTTTTCGGTGGGGTCTTTGCTTTTGGAATCAAGATAAGGCTGGCCTTGTAGAATGATTTTGGAAGATTTCCTTCCATTTCTAATTTTTTGAAATGGCTTTAAAAGAATAGGTGTTAACCCTTTAAATGTTCAGTTGAATTCTCCTGGGAAGCCATCTGGCCCTGGACCCTTTTTTTTTTTGGAAGATTTTTGATTACTGATGGCCCTGGACTCATCTTTTGGAAGATTTTTGATTACTAATTCAATTTCTTTACTGGTTATGGGTCTGTTCAAATTTTCTATTTCTTCCCATTTCAGTTTTGGTAGTTTATATGTTTCTAGAAATTTATTTCTTCCAGTTTGCCCAATTTATTAGCATATAATTGTTCATAATATTCTCTTGTTATTGCTTGTATTTCTGCGATGTTGGTTGTGATCTCACCTCTTTCATTCTTGATTTTATTTATTTGGATCCTTCCTTTATTCTTTTGCATCAATCTGGATAGAAGTTTGTCAATTTTGTTAATTCTCTCAAAGAACCAGCTTCTGGTTTCATTGACTGTTTTGTTATTTTGATTTTAATATCATTGATTTCTGATCTAATCTTTATTATTTCCCATATTCTGCTGGTTTTGGCTTTATTTGCTATTCTTTTTCCATCTCTTTAAGGTGTAAGGTTAGGTTGTGTATCTGAGACCTTTCTTCCTTCTGTAGGAAGGCATGGATTGCTATATATTTTCCTCTTATGCCTGTCTTTGTTGTATCCCAGAGGTTTTGGGCCATGATGTTATCATTTTCATTGGCTTCTATGTACTTTTAAATTTCCTCTTTAATTTATTTGTTAATTTATTCATTCTTTAGTACAACGTTCTTTAATCTCCAAGTGTTCATGTTCTTTCCAATCTTTTTCTTGTGATTAATTTTGAGTTTCATAGCATTGTGGGAAACATTTAGGAATGCAGGCATGAGCTGTAAGTTTGCAGCTTAGGAATGTTCTCAGACAATAAAGACTTTCAATTTTAATGTTCTGTATGGTCTATGAGGATTCTGAATTCTTCTTTGCCGTCTTTGGTTTAGCAAAATCACCAACTCTTTTTTTACATAAACAACCCCTGCCTCACCTCTCACACAAGTCTACACGAACGCACATACCCCTCTACCTTCCTGCTCTTGATTTAAAAATCAGAGCATCATACCATTACAGTACACGGGTCAAATGGCATCATAGCTGAGAAGCTGCCTTGTAATGTGCAAGATATTCTTTTTTTCTTCCAATGGGATTGTTTGCATCCCAAGGGAAGGATTACTCTATGGACATTTCTTGCTTTCTTTTGTGCCAGGAAGAGTGCTCTATAATGAAGTTGGTTGTTTCACTTGAACTACCTTTATACCTTTCAATGTGTCACATATTTCCCTGCTTAGAATCACCGTCTATTACTTGATGGACAAACTCTTGGTTGAATTGCTCACTCTGGCCAGTTTTTCTTGTTCTTGAACACATGAAGCCTATTTTATTTCAGGGCATTTGTACATGCTGCTCCCTGTGCTCAAATCTCTTCCAACAGGTTTTTTACAGGGCTAAATACTTTGCATCCTTTGGTTTCTTTGCATCAATCGGCTCTAATATTTTACTGTCTTAGAGATACCACCTATGACTGCCCGTGTTAGTTTAAGGCAGCAATGGAAAACTTAACTCAAACTGGCTTACATAAGATGAAAATGTATTGTCTGATGTACCAGGTAGCCCAGAGACAGTGAGGGTTTCAGGGTTGGTTGACCCAGCAGTTTGACCATGGCATCAAGGATCCAGATCTTCTCCAACTCTCTGATCCATGGTATTGGCTTCATCCTAAGATTGATTTCTCCCAACATTGACAACTGTGCTACAGGCTCTCTCAGTCCCATTTAATAGGAAAGAGAAGTAGTGTCTTGTACTCTCTTAAGAGCAAGAAAAAACTTTCCCCCAATTCTTTGGTAATATTCTAGTATGTCACATGTCCATTCCTAAGCCAGCCACTCTTCAGGGAATGTGATGACCTTTAAAATAATCAGGCCCCCCTTGGGCTGAATTTAGCCCTTCACACTTAACTGATGGAGTGGAATGGATGTGGTGGCATCCCCTCACCAGAGGCTCTCAGGCACTGCCTACCAGAATTGCTTGAGAACCTTAAAATGACTAACTCCCAAGCTGCTCTTTAACTAGTTAGGTTTAATTGGTGTGGGTCTGGGCCTGTGGTTCCCAAACTTGGCTGCACATTAGAAGTACCTGGGGATTCTTACCATGACAGACATTCTAATGTAATCAGTATAGGATGTGAGGTGGGAATTTCCAGATGAATGTGCAGCCAAGTCTGGGAATTATTGCCCTAGGCATTGATGCATACATATATGCATATATATTTCAACTTATACATATTTTATTTTTAAATTCTTTAATAGTTTTATTGAGATGTAATTTACATGCTACAAAATTCACTCATTAAGAAGTGTATGATTTGGTGATTTTTAGTATATTTTTAGAGCTGTATAAGCATCACTATAATCTAATTTTAGAGCATTTTAATTATCTCAAAAATAAGTCTCTTAACTGTTAACTACCCCATTTCCCTCCACCCCCATTCTAGCCCTAGGCAAATATTGATCTACTCTCTGTCTTTATAGATTTGCCTATTCTTGAAATTTCATATAAATAAATTATACAATATACAATCCTTTGTGACTGACTTTTTTCACTTAGTGTGTTTTCTAGATTTATGCATGTTGTAGCAAATATCAGTACTTCACTCCTTTATATGGCTGGATAATATTTTAGCATATGGATATACCACATTATGTTTATATGTTCATCAGTTGATGGGATGTGGATTGTCTCCTTTTTGTGGCTATTATGAATAATGTTGCTACAAACATTCATGTACAAGTCTTTGGGTGGACATATGATTTCATTTCTCTTGGGTAGATATCGAGGAATGAAATTTTTGGGTCATTCCGTAACTCTGTGTTTAATTTAACTCCTCAGTTATTGAGGAACTGCCAAACTGTTTGTCAAAGCAGCTGCACCATTTTACACTCCTACCAGCAATGTATGAGAGTTCCAATTTCTACACATCATTGCCAATATTTATTATTGTCTATCTTTTTAAGTATAGTTATTCTAGTAGATATGAAGTGGTATCTTATTGTGGTATGTATTTCTGTAATGACTAATGATGTTGAGTACCTTTCCATGTGCTTGTTGGTCATTTGTAAATCTTTGGAAAAATGCCTATTCAGATACTTTTCTTTTTTTTTTAATTGTCTTCTTTTTTTAATGTTTATTTGTTTTTGAGACACAGAGAGAGAGACAGAGACACAGAGAGAGAGAACAAATGGGGAAGGGGTAGAGAGATACAGAGACACAGAATCCAAAGTAGGCTCCAGGCTCTGAGCAGTCAGCACAGAGCCCGATGCAGGGCTCAAACCCACAAACCGTGAGATCATACCCTGAGCCAAAGTCAGAAGCTTAACTGACTGAACCACCCAGGCACTCAATTTGTCTTCTTATTCTTAAGTTGTAAGAGTTCTTCATGTATTCTGGATACAAGTCCCTTATTAGACATATGACTTGCAAATATTTTCTCCCATTCTGAGTTGTCTTTCATTTTCTGATGGAATCTTCTGTCCAATTTATCGAGTTTTTCTTTTATCACTTGTGTTTTTGGTGTTGTATCTAATAAGTCATTAGACATTAGCATAGTTTTGAAAACCTTCCCAGACGATTCCAATATAAAGCCGGGTTGAGGACTCTTGCCATACATCATTGTGTCTATAGCTTTTTCAACTCTCATTACTTTGCTCTCTCACATTGCCACAAAGACAACCAAACCAAGGTACTTAATAGTCTATAAAAACATTTTGTTTATTTATTAGTTTTCCTGTTTATTTTCTGTCTTTTCTCAATGTCAGCTCCAAAAAGACAAATACCTGTGTGGCTCCCTCTTGTATTCCCAGGATAGGGTCTAGCATCTGGAAGGTATCAGTTGAATGGAAAAATGAATGGGACTATTGAGCTGATCTTCTCACTGTCATCCTCCCACACCATCCTCCCAATAGTGTTCTTGTCCTTTATTTCCAATTTCTGTTGTTGTTCTGCTACCCTGTTTATCCATGCCAGAGGTGGGAATCTTCCTTATCCTCCACATCTAATCAGCAACCAAGTTCAATGCTTTCCCCTGGAGAGAGCTGCTATTCACACACAACACGGCACTGTATTGTCATCATTCCTTTACTTTTCCATCTTGCTCACTTTTTGTGAGTTTATTGTGAGCAGAGATAAAGCCCTCCTGGCTTCCTATCCTTAGCACTTCACTCAAAATTGGGCATAACCAAGAGCTTAGCAACGCTGCTAGATTTAATCATATGCTAGGGATTTGACATCTGAATCTGTGAGTTAAAACCAAGAATTGAGAACCCTTTTTATAGCAGCCTTAGGACTGCCTGTCCTTTTGCTCTGATGAGAACTGAGTGACAGATTCTCTGATGAGATGTTGGTGGATGTGAAGAGATGGAAGACGGTGTTAGCACTGGAATTCTGATGTAGAGGGAGACCTTCTAATGACTGGGAACTTAGAAAACATAAAATACTTACCCAGAACATCTGGTGAATTCTATGAAATGATAGTGAGGTGTAAAAATTAGCACATGAATGAAGAGTGTCCTTATGGTAAATGATCAAAATTACTCTCACCGTAAGGCATGACCTTTCTGCCACAAAATAACAGTTTGGATGCATAGGCAGGAAAGGCCTGCGATGGGGAAAGCTGTTTGCCTTGGGAACTGCAGCATTCCAACATGTCAGGTCCCAGTGGAGCCTGGCAAAGAGTAGAGCAACTGGCTTAGAATCAAAGGTCCACTTCTTCCATTTTTAATCCTCTTTGAAGAGAATCAGTTCATCCAGAACCTTTTCTGGGCCTTAGGAGGTAGAAGGTTGGAGCTCACTGAGTCAGGATTTTCTCTGGTGGTTTTTAAAACACGGAAGAATTTGGCTTCATTTTGATCAGAATAAAGAAAATGATTTCACCAGGCAAACAAGCTATTCTGCATATGCTTAATTTCCATAAGGTGATAAATAATTGTCACATTTGTCTCCCCACCCCCATCCCCCTACAACTAACAGTCAGGAAACTGTTGGGATGATTGCTGTTTAAGCTGAGGTAGGGGGTGGGATGTTGCAGTTTTAGCAGCTGCTCAAAACACCCTGCTCAGGCTCTAGTAAGCTGGTGTTTCTGCAAGCACGTGCAGCTTTGCACCTGGGGGCTTCCATCCTTAGGCAGGCCAGACGTGCTGGGAGTGAATGGCCCTCAGCCCATATTAGATGGGATTTGGAAGACAAATACCCTAGCTTTCTCACCTCTGGGGACTGGGGGAAATGACCCTGAGGCATATTCCACATGGTCTCTGGTCTTGCAGAATTTTTCAGTGGATTGAATTCCAGTGGCCTACAGTGGTGACCAGTTTGATAGCATGGTCTCTGCCACCTGCCTTCTTTCCCTCTTTCACACCTGGATTCACCTCAGGCAATCCTTGCCCTAAATTTCCTGTCCCAGAGTTTCTCCCCAACAGTACATCATCCCCCCTTATCCACATGGGATATATTCCAAGATCCCCAACAGATGCCTGAAGCCACGGATAGTAGTGAAACTTATATATAATATCTTTTTTTCCTAGAGATAGATACCTATGATGAAGTTTAATTTATAAATTAGGCACAGAAAGAGATCAGCAGTAACACACCAGTAACACCTTCTTCACAATTTCGTGGATAGAAGATTCATTCTTTTTTTGGCCATGCTTTATTTATTTTTAAGAGAGAGAGAGAGAGCACAAACAGGGGAGGGGCAGAGAGAGGGGGAGACAGAGGATCTGAAGTGGGCTTTGTGCTGACAGCAATAAGCCCGATGTGGGCTCGAACTCACAAGCAGTGAGATCATGACTTGAGCCAAAGTCTGAAGTCTGATTCTCAACCGACTGAGCCACCCAGACACCCCTAGAAGATTCACTCTCAGCATAGATCTTAGCAACCTCAACATACATTTTTTTTCTTTTCTTATTAAGTTGGAATTTTCTGAATTAAAGGAAGAGCTTTATGGCTTCTCTTTGGCATCTTCAAATTGCCAGCATCACTACCCTTGTGCTTTTGGACCATTATTAAATCAAATAAGGGTTCCTTGAACACAAGCACTGTGACACTCCAACAGTTGATCTGATAACCAGGTCAGTTGCTAAGTGACTACCAAATGGTAGCATATATAGCAAGGGCATGCTGGACAAAGAATGATTCATGTCCCAAGTGGACTCAGTAGGTTTTGAGATATTTCATCACACTATTCAGAATGGCACACAATTTAAAACTTATGAATTGTTTATTTCTGGAATTTTCCATTTAATGTTTTCAAGCCACAGGTGACTGTGGGTAACTGAAACCATGGATTAGGGGAAACTACTGAATAGTGAAAAGAGCGTTTTGGCGATGGGTGGATGTCACCCTTACTCTTGGTCAACCTCCACCCTTTTCCCCGTATGTCTGATGGGATTGTCTGATGTCCCTGGTGTGTGAGGACAAAGTCTCCCAGGAAGAAACCCTAAGTCTCTGAGAGGTAAGAGTGCCTAAATAAGTGTGGCTCATGCAACAGAGCAGTGTAAAAATCTAATGAGCTTGCTTTTGACATCATTATTTGTCTTAGCAGATTTCTTCAGTGAGGAAAGCCAAAAGCCTTATGCATATTAGTTTCTTTTTTTTAGCATAATTTATTGTCAGATTGGTTTCCATACAACACCCAGTGCTCATATTAGTTTCAAGGGTGATTCCAGTCAGCAGAAGCTGTGGCTGTGACTATGCAAACATAGAGACATTTCTTGTAGGGATGCTACCAATCTTTGGCTGAACCTCTGTTTTATAATCCTGTGGTGGCCATCTCTGGGAGGGAGCAGGTTTTCTTTATTGGGAGACAAATAATGAAAGAGAGAAAAAAGCTTTCTGATTTTACTCATTTCCCTTTAGGACTGTTGGATTTTGGATTTGGTTGCCTGTCTCAAATGAGAAAAGAGATTGCTTCTCTCTAGACCATCAGAAAGAAGATGCAGAAAGTTTGACTTTTAGAGTCTAATGCTATAGAATATTTTCATTTTTAAAGAGAAGTTGTAAGTTGAAGTTTATGTGAAATGCCTCCATGATTAAATGTTAGCTCCTTTCTCCTTCCCTCCCTCCTTCCCTTCCTTCCTTCCTTCCTTCTTTCCAAGACTGTACAGGCCAAGTCAGAATTAATACAGAACAAAACAAAATAAGTCCATGGTCTGATTCAACACTTGGGTAACCAGTTTGTGACCTCTGACCTCTACAGTTAAGTGGGTACATTGTGGAACAGTATAAGTGGTAAATGACAAAATTATTTTTGTGCATTGAAGGGATGAATTCCATTCATTCACAGATGCTTGGCTCTGTGCCCATCACTATGCCAGGCCCTGAGATCCAGGAATGAATGAGAAACAGTCTCTGCCTGCAAAGGCCTCTCATCTACTGGAAAGCATAACGTAGTCTAGGTGCATGCAGTTAAAGTAACAGCACTCTCTTTTAATTTGGTTTAAGCATAAAGGGGAATTTATTGGAAGGAACCCATGAACTGTGGATCTCAGAGAACCCACAGGAAGCTGGGCCTCATGAGAACCTTGAGTCAACTCTGTAAAATCAAGACACTCTTTCATGAACCCTCATAATTTCCTAGTTTTTCTTTTTTTCCTCTCTCTCTCTCTCCTAGGCAGACTGGCTTTCTCTCTTAGGCAGGCACATGGACAAACATGGTCCCTTCATAACTCCCGATATATCCTTTTTCTGTAACAGCTACAGATCAGATGGACTGGAGCTGAGCCTCCTCCACCTTCCCAGGAGAGAGTATTGGGTGGTGCTGCCTCTACGTCCAGTCATATTCAAACATGGTTTCTAGGGACCCATCCTTGTGATGGGTGAATTTTCATAGAAAGGGGATACTGTGGTCTGAAAGAGACCTCCTACAGAAGGAAGGATACTTCATTCATTTAATACCTGACATTGATCTAGTCTTTGCTAGATAGCATAGCCAATAATGCAAGCAAAGCCTTACCTCCTTCAGGGAGCTTACATTCTCTTGAGAGTAGAAAGACAAAGAAAAGAAACAATAAAGCAATTTGACATAGGGGTGAGTATAGTGAATTGTTTAGGGGGACATTGAGGAGGGGCTGTGGAGGGGAGATCTGCAGCTATCAAGGGAGGCAGGTCAGAGAAAGGCTCTCTGAGCAACTTACATTTAATCTGAGATCTGACAGGTAAGAAGGAGCTGGAGTAACATGGTCAGATTTATGTTTTAGACAGATGACTCTGGCAGAGGGAAAAAAGGATCTTTCTCTCCATGGTCTCAGGAAACAAAGCTCACTAAATCAACTTGCTGACAAGGAAAATAATTTTACAGGGTTGCATTATCAAGGTGACCTTGTCATCTTCAATCAGCCCTGGTTTATTTGCATCTTCAAACAATAAAAATCAGCTCTTATCTATATAACATTTTAGAGTTTATAATGCATTCTCACCTCCAATAACATATTTAGTCTACAAGCACTACTTTGGAGGCAGTGCAGGTACTCTGTCTCCATTTTACAAGATATTGGGACTAACAGAGACTGTGTCATTTATCCCAACAAATAGATGCAGGTCTAAGACCTCCCACCAGGTAATTCTATCAAGTTATATTACTAAGTAAGAAAACGCCACATTAATCCAGAATCATCATGGTTTTCCCCTGTGACTCTTGTTCGGTGGAATCAGTAGGAATGTGAGCCTGACTACATTTCTTTCAATGTATCCCAGCTTAACAATGGGACCCCAAAACCTTAACAATTTCTTCTCCCAAACCTGTATGTCCAAACATACAAAAAAAATTTTTTTAAAATGTTTATTTTATTTTGAGAAAGAGAGAGAGAGAGAGAGTACAAATGGGGGAGAGACAGAGAGAGAGAGAAGGAGAGACAGATCCCAATCAGGCTCATAGTCTGACACGGGGCTTGATCTCATGAGCTGTGAGATCATGACCTGAGCTGAAATCAAGAGTTGGATGCCTAACTGACTGAGCCATCCAGGTATCCACCCAAATCTTTTTTTAAAGACTTTTCTCTCTCCAGGGTGACTGATTCTGGAGGCTCAAGCTGTGTTATGTGCCTGAAAGCATAAGAACGGCCTCGACAGCCTCTCATTTCCTGCACATCCTGATTTGTGTACAAAACGTCACTGACAAAGTTTTTTCTTAACCAGAGATGAATTTCTTGAAAATTCAGCTCCCTGGGCCTGTCCCAAAACTCAGTGATTTGAAGTTTTTTGTGGGGAAGGAAGGCATATACAGGCAGGAATTTTATGCAAGGCTACACTGGCATCTAAGGAGCTGTGTTCATGGAGACTGTAGATTGGATCCTGGGAAGATGGTGGCATAGGAGGACACTGGGCTCACCGCGCGACCTGCTGATCACTTATATTCCAACTACACCTGCCTAAATAACCCAGAAAACCACCAGAAGACTAGCAGAATGGAGTTTCTGGAGCCAAGTGGAGATGAGAGGCCCACGGAAGAGGGTAGGAAGGACAGCGAGGCGGTGTGCACTACACGGACTGGCAGGAGGGAGCTGGGGCAGAGGGGCAGCCTGCCGGCCAAGCAGAGCCCCTGAGTCTGGTTTGCAAAAGCAGAGGGGCTGGACAGAGTGTGTTCTGACAGCAGGTGGGACTTGACATCTGGAAGGTTATAAGCTAACAGCTGGGCTCAGAGAACGGGAGGGCTGGAGGACAACAGGAGGGAGAGTTGTTGAGCCCCGGAGGACAGAGCTCAACTTAGCGGGGAACAAAGGAGCTCGCCAGTGCCATCTCCCTCGCCCATCCCCCAGCCAAAATCCCAAAGGGAACCAGTTCCTGCCAGGGAACTTCCTTGCACCGGGCAAACACCTAACCTGTGCTTCTGCATATCCATCCCTCCAGGGGGTCTGACTCCCTCCAGGGGTCACAGGGCCCCTCCTGAAGCGGATTTCCAAAGGAAAAGCGAGCTGAGCCTGCCCCTCCCGCCCCTGTGCTTGCTGCTCTACCCCAGCTAATATGCCAGATCCCCAGCACTACAAACCTGGCAAAGTACAAGTAGCCCAGACTGGCCATGCTACACCACAGTGAATCCCACCCCCCCCACCCCACCCCCGCCCCAGGAGAGGGGAAGAGAAGGCACACACCAGTCTGACTGTGGCCCCAGCAGTGGGCTGAGGGCAGACATCAGGTCTGACTGCTGCCCCGCCCACCAATGCAAGTTATTCACGACAGCACAGGGGAAGTGCCCCTCAGTCCCACACCACTCCAGGGACTCTCCAAAATGATGAAACGGAAAAATTCCCCTCAAAAAAAACGTCCAGGAAATAACAACAGCTAACGAACTGATCAAAAAGGATTTAAACAATATAATAGAGAGTGAATTTAGAATGATAGTCATAAAATTAATCACTGGGCTTGAAAACATTATAAAGGACAGCAGAGAATCTCTTGCTACAGAGATCAAGGGACTAAGGAACAGCCAGGAGGAGCTAAAAAATGCTATCAACGAGCTGCAAAATAAAATGGAGACAACCACGGCACGGATTGAAGAGGCAGATGAGAGAATAGGTGAACTAGATGATAAAATTATGGAAAAAGAAGAAGCTGAGAAAAAGAGAGATAAAAAAAAAATCCAGGAGTATGAGGGGAAAATTAGAGAACTAAGTGATGCACTAAAGAGAAGTAATCTACGCATAATTGGTATTCCAGAGGAGGAAGAGAGAGGGAAAGGTGCTGAAGGTGTACTTGAAGAAATAATAGCTGAGACCTTCCCTGATCTGGGGAAGGAAAAAGGCATTGAAATCCAAGAGGCACAGAGAACTCCCTTCAGACGCAACTTGAATCGATCTTCTGCATGACATATCGTAGTGAAACTGGCAAAATACAAGGATAAAGAGAAAATTCTGACAGCAGCTAGAGATAAACGTGCTCTAACATATAAAGGGAGACCTGTAAGACTCGTGACCGATCTCTCTACTGAAACTTGGCAGGCCAGAAAGGAATGGCAGAAAATCTTCAGTGTGCTAAACAGAAAAAATATGCAGCTGAGAATCCTTTATCCAGCAAGTCTGTCATTCAGAATAGAAGGAGAGATAAAGGTCTTCCCAAACAAACAAAAACTGAAGGAATTCGTCACCACTAAACCAGCCCTACAAGAGATCCTAAGTGGGAGCCTGTGAGACAAAGTCCCAGAGACATTGCTACAAGCATGAAACCTACGGACATCACAAGGACTCTAAACCCATATCTTTCTATAATAACACTGAATGTAAATGGACTAAATGCTCCAACCAAAAGACATAGGGTATCAGAATGGATAAAAAAACAAGACCCATCTCTTTGCTGTCTACAAGAGGCTCATTTTAGACCTGAGGACACCTTCAGATTGAAAGTGAGGGGATGGAGACCTATTTATCATGCCACTGGAAGTCAAAAGAAAGCTGGAGTAGCCATACATATATCAGACAAACTAGACTTTAAATTAAAGGCTGTAACAAGAGATGAGGAAGGGCATTATATAATAATCACAGGGTCTATCCATCAGGAAGAGCTAACAATTATAATGTCTATGCGCCAAATACAGGAGCCCCCAAATATATAAAACAATTACAAACGTAAGCAACCTTATTGATAAGAATGTGGTAATTGCAGGGGAATTTAACACTCCACTTACAGAAATGGATAGATCATCTAGAAACACGGTCAATAAAGAAACAAGGGCCCTGAATGACACACTGGATCAGATGGACTTGACAGATATATTTAGAACTCTGCATCCCAAAGCAACAGAATATACTCTCTTCTCAAGTGCACATGGAACATTCTCCAAGATAGATCATATACTGGGTCACAAAACAGCCCTTCATAAGTATACAAGAATTGAAATCATACCATGCATACTTTCAGACCACAATGCTATGAAGCTTGAAATCAACCACAGGAAAAAGTCGGGAAAACCTCCAAAAGCATGGAGGTTAAAGAACACCCTACTAAAGAATGAATGGGTCAACCAGGCAATTAGAGAAGAAATTTAAAAATATATGGAAACAAATGAAAATGAAAATACAAGAATCCAAATGCTTTGGGATGCAGCAAAGGCAGTCCTGAGAGGAAAATACATTGCAATCCAGGCTTATCTCAAGAAACAAGAAAAATCCCAAATGCAAAATCTAACAGCACACCTAAAGGAAATAGAAACAGAACAGCAAAGACAGCCTAAACCCAGAAGAAGAGAAATAATAAAAACCAGAGCAGAAATAAACAATATAGAATCTAAAAAAACTGTACAGCAGATCAACAAAACAAAGAGTTGGTTTTTTGAAAAAATAAACAAAATTGATAAATCTCTAGCCAGACTTCTCAAAAAGAAAAGGGAGATGACCCAAATGGATAAAATCATGAATGAAAATGGAATTATTACAACCAATCCCTCAGAGATACAAGCAATTATCAGGGAACACTATGAAAAATTATATGCCAACAAACTGGACAACCTGGAAGAAATGGACAAATTCCTAAACACCCACAAGCTTCCAAAACTCAATCAGGAGGAAAGAGAAAGCTTGAACAGACCCATAACCAGCGAAGAAATTGAATCAGTCATCAAAAATCTCCCAAAAAATAAGAGTCCAGGACCAGATGGCTTCCCAGGGGAGTTCTACCAGAAATTTAAAGCAGAGATAACACCTATCCTTCTCAAGCTATTCCAAAAAATAGAAAGGGAAGGAAAACTTCCAGACTCATTCTATGAAGCCAGTATTACATTGATTTCTAAACCAGACAGAGACCCAGAAAAAAAAGAGAACAGGCCAATATCCCTGATGGATATGGGTGCAAAATTCTCAATAAGATACTAGCAAATCGAATTCAACGGCATATAAAAAGAATTATTCACCATGATCAAGTGGGATTCATTCCTGGGATGCAGGGCTGGTTCAACATTCACAAATCAATCAACGTGATACATCACATTGATAAAAGAAAAGATAAGAACCATATGATCCTGTCAATCGATGCAGAAAAGGCCTCTGACAAAATCCAGCACCCTTCCTTAATAAAAACCCTTGAGAAAATTGGGATAGAAGGAACATACTTAAAGATTATAAAAGCCATTTATGAAAAGCCCACATCTAACATCATCCTCATATAAATCCCAGACTTTAGCCTCTACTACAAAGCTGTCATCATCAAGACAGCATGGTATTGGCACAAAAGCAGACACATAGACCAATGGAATAGAATAGAAACCCCAGAATTAGACCCACAAACGTATGGCCAACTAATCTTTGACAAAGCAGGAAAGAACATCCAATGGAAAAAAGACAGTCTCTTTAACAAATGGTGCTGGGAGAACTGGACAGCAACATGCAGAAGGTTGAAACTAGACCACTTTCTCACACCATTCACAAAAATAAACTCAAAATGGATAAAGGACCTGAATGTGAGACAGGAAACCATCAAAACCTTAGAGGAGAAAGCAGGAAAAGACCTCTCTGACCTCAGCCACAGCAATTTCTTACTTGACACATCCCCAAAGGCAAGGGAATTAAAAACAAAAATGAACTACTGGGACCTTATGAAGATAAAAAGCTTCTGCACAGCAAAGGAAACCACCAACAAAACTAAACGGCAACCAACGGAATGGGAAAAGATATTTGCAAATGACATATCAGACAAAGGGCTAGTATCCAAAATCTCTAAAGAGCTCACCAAACTCCACACCCGAAAAACAATTAACCCAGTGAAGAAATGGGCAGAAAACATGAATAGACACTTCTCTAAAGAAGACATCCGGATGGCCAACAGGCACATGAAAACATGCTCAACGTCGCTCCTCATCAGGGAAATACAAATCAAAACCACACTCAGATATCACCTCACACCAGTCAGAGTGGCCAAAATGAACAAATCAGGAGACTATAGATGCTGGCGAGGATGTGGAGAAATGGGAACCCTTTTGCACTATTGGTGGGAATGCAAACTGGTGCAGCCACTCTGGAAAACAGTGTGGAGGTTCCTCAGAAAATTAAAAATAGACCTACCCTATGACCCAGCAATAGCACTGCTAGGAATTTCCCCAAGGGATACAGGAGTACTGATGTATAGGGGCACTTTTACCCCAATGTTTATAGCAGCACTCTCCACAATAGCCAAATGATGGAAAGAGCCTAAATGTCCATCAACTGATGAATGGATAAAGAAATTGTGGTTTATATACACAATGGAGTACTACGTGGCAATGAGAAAGAATGAAATATGGCCCTTTGTAGCAACAGGGATGGAACTAGAGAGTGTGATGCTAAGCGAAATAATCCATACAGAGAAAGACAGATACCATATGTTTTCACTCTTATGTGGATCCTGAGAAACTTAACAGAAACCCATAGGAGAAGGGAAGGAAAAAAAAAAAAAGGAGGTTAGAGTGGGAGAGAGCCAAAGCAGAAAAGACTGTTAAAAACTGAGAACAAACTGAGGGTTGATGGGGGGGGGGAGGGGGGGAAGGATGGGTAATGGGTGTTGAGGAGGGCACCTTTTGGGATGAGCACAGAGTTGTATGGAAACCAATTTGACAATAAACTTCATATATTGAAAAATAAATAAATAATAAATAAATAAATAAATAAATACAAAAAAAAAAGACTGTAGATTGGTATATTTATTTGATCAATTCTCCACTAGATGGCAGTAAAGTTCTATTTAACGTGTTGAAAGGACCCTTAAACCTGCATTATTACTGCAATTTTACAACAGATAAAGTCAAAATGTGTCTCAAGGAAGGGGCACCTTTTTTTCTAACTTGCACTAAGTTACCTTATAGATTGATGGTTACCGCAGGCTTATGTCTTAGGACGAAGTGCTGGTGAAAACCTCCAAATCTGCATTTCTAAGAATGTGTTTGTTTTGAAGAACACAAGTTGTATAGGATGTCAATAGGTTTGTGAACAAAGTGTGTGTAGTCAAATATGTTTATCTCTGAAGAGTCTTGCAGTAAGAACACTGACAGAATTTGTGAAACTCAGTTTGGCCAGTGTGGCTAGTGAAGCTATCACAAGGATGGTGTCGGTAGCATTTTGCTGACCTGACTGTTGCCCAGAATTCTCTTTAAGAAGCACTCTGTAAGAGTGGTTCTATTGAACTGCTGAGAAGTTACTGTGGAACTGTGTTGACTGCAGCAGGACTAATTTAAGACACAGCATCCCCTGCACCACAAATCTCTTTAGTTCCCAAGTTCTTAGAGTGAGGATTTGGAGGGCAAGTTCAGATAGAAAAGGCTAGCACCTGATCTGAGTCTGTTTGGTTCCTGAATTTTCAGAGAGTGGGAGGAGGGAGTTCATATAGGGAGGAATGTATCTGGTACTTTTGGCTCTTGAGTTCTGATGACCAGAGGTGGCAGAGTTACAGGTACCTGCATTCTAAAGGGAAAGGGAGCAGTGCTCTTCTAAGAACCTTGTTTTGTGGATGTTCAAAATAATAGTCTGGACAGATGGAGAAAGCAGCTAATAGGATAGCTCTCATCCTTCCCAAGGTCAGCAGGCTTCCTTACAAACAGAGGGGTGGGGGTAGAACAAAGAACTATGTAGAAAGCCCTGAGAGGAATGACCTGATGTATAAAGAACCATCCCACAGGTGCCTCATCTGGGAAGGGTCTGAGTCACACTGGAGAGAGGGCAAAAGGGAGGGAAGAAGGGAGAGGGAGGGAGGGATAAGGAGGGGGGGGGGCAAAGAAAGAGACTTCCTACATTTTTAAGCTTTTCAACTTGGAAGAGAAAGAGATCATGACTGAAGGGGTATTTGGGAGCCCAGTGGCGATGAAGGAAGCTACCTCTGGATGGTAATCAGACTTCACAGCCAGAGGCAGAATAATTATTACTTTGAAAAGCATAAACAAACCAGTGAGGGCTGAGTTCTCTGGGTCAGGCTTGGAAGACAGGGTGCTGGAGGAAAGTCATCATAAACTAGCTGGCCCCAAGGAAGGGAGATCAGAGACCCTGGTCCAAGGGAACATCTAAGAAGAAGGCCTGTGAACACCCTTGCCCCATCCATCTGGGCAGAGAGGTATTTCCACACAAGGAGCATCCATCAATAAACTCTTTTCCTTCTGAAGTTGACTGTGAGTAACTTGTTTGGCTCTCACTGTGGTTTCTGATGAACAACAAGCAGAAACCATACACCACACATTTAAACACATAACAGTGAATTTAAAAAAAAATAATTTTACTTTTTATTTTTAAAGTTTACATCCAAATTAGTTAGCATATAGTGAAACAATGATTTCAGGAGTAGATTCCTTAATGCCTCTTACCCATGTAGCCCATCACCTCCCACAACCCCTCCAGTAATGCTCAGTTTGTTCTCCATATTTATGAGTCTCTTCTATAACAGTGCAATTTTATTCACAGGACTGGATGGAGAGGGGCCCCAGCCTACAACTTGTGTTGCAAATGACTGCTTGTCATTTGTGAGGTGATTTTTAGGACAGATAGACAATTGTACAAAATTTAATAGTTGCCATATATTTTACTGTGAATTAAAAAGATCTGAAACCTTTGACTTTTTTCTTTTTCCTTTTTATACAAAACCTATCACTTTTTGAATTAAGCCAAATATTTAAAAAGCGGTTTGATTTAAAGTTGGTTAAATTTTTTTTCTAGGTAAATAAGAGCAGAAGGTATACAGAGATATGGACAAAATCATGAAGGTGGTTTGCCAGTGGCTGTAGTTTGGTAAACCCTAGACTAGAGTGGTAGAAAGGCCCTGGGCTTTGGATTTTGACAAGTCTGACTTGTGTTACTCATTTAGCTGTGTGACCTTGGGCAAATTATTTAACTTCTCTGTCTCAGTTGCCACTTTTGGAAACACTAAAGGCTATATGATATTGATTTCCTGCCAAGTAGCAGGCCCTGTTGTGTTTGGGGATCCCCAGAGAGTGTCTCAGATGTGTTTACAATCTGGTCTATTAGGGGGTTGCCCTTTCAGCTTCGACTGGGGAACTGGAGCAGGAGGCAGTGATGTGGACATGTCCTTGGCCTGCAGTGCTGCACTGCCATTGTGCCTCCCTGTGCCACCCCCTTTGGAAATAGCTTCTGAGATACAGGAAGGAGTTAGTGCTATGGCTGCTACACATCCATGTCCTAACATTTGGGACATGGCTTCCCATCCTGGTGCTCCACCTTGGTGCATGGCTGTGTTTTCTGTTTTTGTCTATGAGAGCAATTCATGTTTCTTCCATGAGTAACACAGTTGTATTGAGAGAGGCAGGTTCGACTGGGATTAGGAAACCATTATTTCATCCTGTTTCAGCCTCTGTAACTTTAGGCATGAAATACAGCCAGTCAATCAACAACACTTAGCAGCTATGTCATTTGGGTAAGTGGACTATCTGTCTAAGGTTCACTTTCCAGAAAGTATGGATCCAAAATTTATCCTCCCATCAGCAGTAGACAAGTGTGCTTGTTCCTGTGTGATCTTCAACACTGAACATAGTTTTAAAAGTCTTTTCTAATTTGGTATTATTTTAATTTTTGTTTATTTATACTAGAGTGGTTGATCTTTTTTTCCCATGTTTGTCACTTTCATCTCTTTGGTGAATTATTTTTGTCCTTTGCTCCCCCATCCCCCGCCTGCCATTGGGAGTGTTCCTGTATTTTTTTTTTGTAGTGACTCTTAAGAAGGTATTTTTTTTCCTCTAACATTGTTTATCAACATATATATATATATATATATATATATATATATATATATGAGAGAGAGAGAGAGAAGCTGTTTTAAAATCCATGTCTCCACTGGCTGTCATTTCTGAATTTAATTTAACTGAATGATTTTTATTCTAGTCGTTCTAGTCATATTTCTTTTTTCTGTCTGTCTAGTAGTTTTTTCTCCAGCATCTTATTATAAAAAATTTAACCTACCACCTAGATTCTACAGTTCACATTTCATTATATTTGCTTTATTTCATATTTATCTGTGTAGTCATTACATAAATTAAATGGTGAATATTGTGGATTTTACATCGCTGATTGCTGGATTTTGTTGTGTTCCTTCCAGGGATGTTTGATGTAGTCCTGGCAGTTGAATTACTGTCCTTAAGTTACTTGAAGTTTACCTTGACACTTAGAGACTGGTGAAGCTTTGTTAGGTTGGGTGTAAAAGACCTTTCTGGGTTAGTTTATACCTACTACTAGTGCATGCCCCTCTGTGCTCCAAACTGAATGCCCTGGATGTTAGCAAAACTCTCCTTTTCTCCGGGGGAGCCGGAACACCCACTAGATTGGGGTGAGCTCCCTTGACATTCTATGCCCAGCCTGGTAAGGTTTCTCCCTGCACAAGTGAGAGTTAGTGGTTAACAGCAGACTAGAGGGCACCCCTATGTAGAATTTTGGAATTCTTTCTTTGTGTAGTTTCTTCTTTTCTGGTTCTCTGCTCTGCAAATTCCAGAAACCTTAGCTTCATTGAATTTAATCTCTGAAGAGAGCAGAAGGAATTAACTGAGAATTATTAAACCCTACTTCAAAATTATTCTATGCAATTATGTATAGAAAACTAAAGAAATTATTCAGTGGGGGTCTGCTATCGCTGTACAGTTTCTTTTTACCAGGATTATAGTGAAAACACTTGGCCTGGTATGGTTCACCTTTGTCTTATGCTGTTTTGTTCAGGTTCTGCTGCTATTCATGTGTCTCTCATTTTTCTGATCTTATATGCTCTAAATTCTGAGTCTCTATTTAGAGATCTTCCTTCTTTTCTTTAAAAATGTTCATCTTAAAACGCTGAAAGAAAACACAAAGAAAAGCAGAGAGCATAACTACTCCCCCAATTTTATCACTCATCTTCAACATTTACCAACGGTCAAAGGCTCTTGATTCTAATTGCAGAGTATTGTCCGATTTTAGGTCTGCAATTCCTCTAAGGCAATAGTTGGTAACATTGGCTGCATGTTAAAATCACTGGGAAAACTTTTAAAACACCTATCCCCAGGCCACATTCAAGATCAATAAAATCTTGATCTCCGGATCTTGGATCTCTGGTCATGGGACCCTGGCATCCTTACTTTATAAAGCTCACCAAGTGATCCCAGTGTGCAAAAAAAAATGTGGAAACCACTGCTCTAAGGTAACTTTATGAAGAGTCTCCATCAGCTGCATCCCCAGGGAGGTCTTGCTGCCTTCCAATAAGGTGTGCAGAGAGTTGTCCACTGGTCACTGAGGAAGAGCAGCCAAGTCTGGCTGTGTCTGTGGGAGGCAGTTGCTCAGCTGTGCTCTAAATACCTTTTACTAAAGGTATGACTAAATACCTTTTACTTAGAGGTCTCTGGATACTATCCTTTGTTGATGTAATGGTAGGGAGAAGGATTTGTTCAGTGTATTTTGTTGGGAACTGCCACTTCCAAATTAGGTCTGGGCTATGTTAGACTGAAACACAGGCACAAAGAGTGTTCTTAATTAGAGCAGTCAATAGCCTCTCCAGCAGTTTAGTACTAAGTTTGGGGGGGGGGGCGGTTTGTTTGTTTTGTTTGTTTGTTTGTTTGTTTGTTTGTTTTTGTTTCATTTAAAAAATTTTTTTAATGTTTTTATTTCTTTTTGAGACAAAGAGAGACAGAGCATGGGCAGGGGAGGGTCAGAGAGAGAAGGAAACACAGAATCCGAAGCAGGCTCCAGGCTCTGAGCCAGCACAGAGCCCGACGCGGGGCTTGAACTCACAGACCGCGAGATCATGACCTGAGCTGAAGTCAGATGCTCCACCGACTAAGCCACCCAGGCGCCCCTGTTTGTTTTGTTTTCCATTTCCTTATTTTACTTTGAGTTTTTAAGTAATTGTGTGAGGTAGGTATCATTTTAGAGATGGAAAAAGGATGCATAATATTAGAGATCTGTGCTTAAGGTCATGGACACTGTTAATAGGCTCCAAACCAAGACTAGTTCCCAGGTTTTCCTTCCTTATAACAGTGCTCTCCCTTACATGGAGTGTCTCCTCTGGCAGGCTATGAGCATGCTATAGATCCTGGGGAGAAAGATTGGGATACTATAGATAATTCTGGTGTTCAGTGCAGGAATTTCATTTATGTGGCCATGAGTTCTTGCAGGGCTGTCTCAATGGCACACTTGTACTATTGGTCATAGTAGGCCTGGTGAGGTTTAGGAAAAGATGTAAAATAAGTTTGAAAGAAGATGGCCTTCTCAACATCTATAGGAGAGATAAGCATGCTTATGCACTGCTCTGGGAGAGTAAATTCAACCACTTTGGAGGGGAATTTGGTATATCTATTAAAATAAATGTGTAATTCCTATGACTGAACAATTTCACTTATGGATATCTACTATAGAAAAATACTCACTGGTGCCTTGGGCTGGAAGTGTGGACAAGGCTGTTCATCACAGCATTGTTTGTAATAGTGAAAATTTTGAAACAAGGGTTCATTATTGTGGAATGTTAAATAAATAATGGCATAAAATGAAGTAGGTTACTCACTTAATGTTAAATAAATAATGACATAAAATTACTGTGAGAGACTATGTAAATACTATGTACAAGTATTGCAATAATAAGATTTAGTAACAATAAACAATAATAACAATAAGATTTATGTATACTAAGTGCAATGACTTCTAAGACATAGTGTAGAGAAAAAAAGAAAGTTGTAGAAATGAAAGTGCAATATGAAATCATTTACTTAAAACAAAATGAAAAAGAAATAAAATAACATATGTGAATGCATGAAAAGAGTCTAGAAGGAATATACAACACATTGATAATGGTAGTTACTTCTGAAATGGAGAGAGGAGACTAGTTTTAGGGATGTGTGGTTACAGGGTACTTTAGCTGAATGTTTGATATTATTTGAAAAATTAATGTTTTAGTAATCTAAATAAAATAGTTTCCTTGAAAAACAAATGAACACCTATTAAGCCAAACTGGTCTTTTATTCAGTGCAACCTGTAAGGACTATGACACTACCTCTTGAGAAATGAAATCTTTATGTGAACTCAGTAGAGCCCATTTCACTTTCCCCTTTCCTAGACCCATCTTACATTTAATTTGGCTCAAGAGCCATCAAGCCATACTTAAGAGGATCAGGAACAATCTAATAATTATCTTGATTTTAGCAAAAAGTCAAGTATGATTCAGCAGACAGATGACACTTGACTTTTCTAGAGTGCTGTTCACAGGGGTTCTTGGTTTATGCTTTGGGTTCTCAGAAGGATAGGTGGGGAGCCATGGCATATCACACACCTGCAGGCCCAATTGTGCCACTGTTACTGAACCCCAACCTTGGTTTTGATTGGAAATGAATTTCAGCTTTATTCAGAAGGCCAGCAACTTGGGGAAGAAGCAGACTCTTGCCCAAAAGCCAACTCCGAGGTTTCTGCTTTGCTCAAGAGTTTTTCAAGGGGTTTACCATAGTTAATCAGGAAAGAGAATGCAGTGGTCTGCAACATTTCTTGATTACAGGCATACTTGATGGTGCCATGTACAAATGTTATCTCAGTGCTTGGAGTGCAAGTGTGTCTGGTGCTTATTCTGTGATGTGCAGGAGTACTCTGTTCTTTCTGCAAAGGAGAGCAAGGTATACAGATACACAGAGAGATAAATTATTTGCATGACCTAAAATTATTTGTATGACCTAAATTAGTAAAATTTAGTAAAATTATTTGCATGACCTAAAAAAAGAAAAACATTTTTCTAAAAAAATTTCTCAGCTCATCATAAAGCTGAGGTGGCTCCAAACAGATTTGCTGGCCTCTGCAGCCTGGGAATGTTTTGGTCCTTCACTCCTCAAGGCCAGTGGTCTGTCTGCTATGGATCAAGGAACTTAGGTCAGCAAGTAAAGAGAGTGTTAACTTAAAGCAAGTTGACTCTTAAGACTGGAGTGCTGTTACCATGAGGGCATTGAGGTGCTCTTTACAACCTTGTGGGTTTTTGGAAACTAAGGTTGGGCTCATGACAGGGTGATCAGGAGATGATCTTTCTAACTCTCATCATGCCTTTGGGACTATCACCTTTGTTCGTCCCTCCACCTAAGATGGTCTCTCAACTTCTTTCTGTTTAGCTATTCTGAGTCTCTGTTCAGTTTGCTAATTCAATGATTTGAAAATTATTTAAGCTTCTTGAGAGCAGAGAATCTTGTCTGTTTTGGTCACTGAAATATTTTAAACACTTGTCATAGTGTCTGGCACATAGTCAGCAAACATTTGTTAAATGAAGGAATAAAATATTTATCCAGTTCCTGCTGTGCATTTGGGCTGTGCAGTAAGGGCACAGTGTTGATCATTCCCTGCCCTGGGGTGCTCAATATTATGTCAGAAGGACATGGTGGGCAAGCTACTTCATCAAGAAGAGTAAAAGCTTCCTTAAGGAAGTGGCATTTTTTATATAAACTGAAGGGTGAGTAGAGTTAGCCATAAGACAAACTGGGAAGGGAATTCCTAGCAGGAGGAAAAGCAAATGTAAGGGCCCTGAGGTAAGTATAAGAAATAATAGAAATAAAAGTAAACCCAGTGGTGGGAGGAGGCTGTCAGATGGCAAAAGATCAGGGTGTGGACATGGGCAGGAATGGGTTCTGCAGCCCTTGCAAGTCTTGAATTTTGAGTTCCCATAATGTATAACAAAGGGCCTAGTACATATCTGTCATATAGTAGATCCAAAATGAGATTTATTGTTGTGTTTAATTTTGCCACTTTTAGAAACACTCCACTCACCCGTAATTTATTTCCACCTACAGTGATGTCTCCAATTTGCAATGTCATTGTAGTGTCCATCACATCCTGTTATTTATGTGTCTGCAGATTTTTCTTAAGTGATCCTCACACTCCACACCTCCATTTGATTTTGGTGGGCCTGTCAATCAGGTAGATCCCTTTGCTCTTTTGGGGAGTGGGTACAGCATTCAGACTGACCAATCAAAGTGTCCTGTAGTCTGGCTCAGTGAGTCCTGTGGGGGAGAAAGGGAAGGTGACCCAGAGACAGCAGATCAGAATTTAAGGAATTGACATAGATGTGGGGAAGAGAAGGGCTCTTTCTCTTCTTTAGTATTATTAATATTACAGAAAAGCAGATCCAGCCAGGATCTGCCTGGTGTTCTCTTTGATTCTCTTTCTGTTTCTTGGCTCTGCTTCCTTCTGTGAGAGCTTCATGCTTAAGAAGTTTCTTTCTATGGGGCAGCAGTGTTTTGGAGCCATTGTTTGCATCTCCAGATCCAGTTGTGCCTAAGAATGAAGCATGAAATAGGACCAGTGGATGTATAGGAATACAATTCATTGTTTTAGTTTATTTTTTGTATGTTGGTCTTATCTCTCTAGATAGATAGTAGGTACCTAAGAGACAACTTCCAAGCCCAATATTTTTTGTTGTTGTTGTTATTAATAGTGCCCAGTGTACTAGTTAACATACATCGGTTGGTCAAACTATCTGGTGACTATCTGATGACTAACAAAGAAGTTACATCACAAAGTTTGGTAACAGTATGTTGGATCATTTTACTCCTGAATTAATCAGTGAGTAATGAGCATTTCAAAATATAGGTTCATGTTTCAACTTCAGAGAGACTCCATGAGCTGAAAAATTGCTCCTTGGGTTGAAGGATTTGTTTGTAATACTATTTTTCCCATTCTTCAAGTAATAAGGTGAAAGTGAAGAAAGCACAGGGATACAATGTAGGTTTTCAGGAAAACAAAGTGTAGGATTCCCATTTGGCATCATACTACATGTAGAGTATTTTATATTTCCAATTCTTCTTGTCTTGGAGACACATTTGCATTTCAGTCTGTCTAGCATACTGGACAGAATGTATTTTGGGGGACAGGAGGAGTTGATTACACTGGTACTGTTCAGTGACATGCTCCATGGCCTCCTGAGATGTGCTGTGGCATCGTCTCCCCTGGCTTTGCTCCAGTTGTAGCTCTTTCAGTGTCATTGGCTGTTGGCCCTGGGACAACACAGACTGGGGAAGAACGTTGTTGTATTTGCTTACTAGCATCCTAGATTACTGATGTTGATTTTGTTTTTTTTTTTTGCATTGTGCATGCAAATCAAATTGCTAGAATACATCTAAGCAGATGGTTCTCCTATATCCAGGAAAGACATTGAATGCTGTTGTGTGGGAAGTTCAGAGCAGTGGATTTTATTATTTATTTATTTATTTATTTATTTAGAATTTATATTCAAGTTAGTTAGCAGATAGTGCAATAACGATTTCAGGAGTGGATTCCAGTGATTCATCCCCTATGTATAAAACCCAGTGCTCATCCCAACAAGTGTCTTCCTTAATGTCCCTTATCCATTCAGCCCATCTCCCCACCTAAACCCCTCCATCAACCCTCAGTTTGTTCTCCATATTTAAGAGTCTCTTATGTTTTGTTCCCTTACCCATTTTTTTAAAAAAAATTTAATGTTTTTATTTATTTTTGAGACAGAGAGAGACAGAAAGTGAGCAGGGGAGGGGCAGAGAGAGAGGGAGACACAGAATCCAAAACAGGCTCCAGGCTCCGAGCTGTCAGCACAGATCCCGACGTGGGGCTCAAACTCAGGGACCGCGAGATCATGACCTGAGCTGAAGCCAGATGCTTAACTGACTGAGCCACCCAGGCGCCCCATCTCTTCCCTGTTTTTACATTATTTTTGCTTCTCTTCCCTTATGTTCATCTGTTTTGTATCTTAAATTCCACATATGAGTGAAGTCCTATGATTTATATCTTTGTCTGACTGACTTATTTCACTTAGCCTAATACCCTCTAGTTCCATCCATGTTATGGCAAATAGCAAGATTTCATTCTCTTTGATTGCTGAATAATACTCCATTGTATATATATACCACATCTTCTTTATCCATTTATATGTCGATGGATATTTGGGCTCTTTCCATACTTTGGCTATTGCCAATAGTGCTGCTATAAACATTGAGGTGCATGTACCCCTTTGAAATAGCACACTTGTATCCCTTGGATATATACCTAGTAGTGCAATTGCTGGATCGTAGGGTACTTCTATTTTTAATTTTTTGCAAAACCTCCCATAATGTTTTCCAGAGTGGCTGCACCAGTTTGCATTCTCACCAGCAGTGCAAAAGAGATCCTCTTTCTCTGCATCCTTGCCAACATCTGTTGTTGCCTGAGTTGTTGATGTTAGCCATTCTGACAGGTGTAAGGTGGTATCTCATTGTGGTTTTGATTTGTATTTCCCTGATGATGAGTGATGTTGAGCATTTTTTCATGTGTCTGTTGGCCATCTGGATGTCTTCTTTTGAGAAGTGTCTATTCATGTCTTTTGCTCATTTCTTCACTGGATTATTTGCTTTTTGGGTGAGTTTGATAAGTTCTTTATAGATTTTGGATACTAACCCTTTATCTGATATGTCATTTGCAAATATCTTCTCCCATTTCGGTTGCCTTTTAGTTTTGCTGATTGTTTCCTTTGCTGTATAGAAGCTTTTTATCTTGATGAGGTCCCAATAGTTCATTTTTGCTTTGTTTTCCTGCCTGCGGAGACGTGTTGAGGAAGAAGTTGCTGCAGCTGAGGTCAAAGAGGTTTTTGCCTGCTTTCTTCTTGAGGATTTTGATGGCTTCCTGTCTTACATTAAGGTCTTTCATCCATTTTGAGTTTATTTTTGTGTATGGTGTGAGAAAGTGGTCCAGGTTCATTCTTCTGCATGTCGCTGTCCAGTTTTCCCAGCACCACTTGCTGAAGACAATGTCTTTATTCCACTGGATATTCCATTGGCCATATGTTTGTGGGTTCATTTCTGGTTTCTCTATTCTGTTTCATTGATCTGAGTGTCTGTTTTAGTGCCAGTACCATACTGTCTTGATGATTACAGCTTTGTAATAGACCTTGAAGTCTGGGATTGTGATGCCTCCTGTTTTGGTTTTCTTTTTCAGTATTGCTTTGGCTATTCAGTATTTTTTCTGGTTCCATACAAATTTTAGGATTGTTTGTTCTATCTCTGTGAAGAGTTCTGGTGTTATTTTGATAGAGATTGCACTGAATATGTAGAATGCTTTGGGTAGTATCGACATTCTAACAATATTTGTTCTTCCGGTCCATGAGCATGGAATATAGTGCAGTGGATTTTAAATCTCACCACTCTCATGAAGCCATCTTCTTACATGTGAAAACTAGGCTCTCACTTCAAATGACCCTGAAGGGATATAGAATAGAAAGCTTATATGGATTGTCCAGGCAAGCCTGCCAAGCCACATGGGCAGGGAAGCTACAAGGTGAATTGTCAGAAACCCTGTTTGGGAACTTGTTCAGTCCTTGGCAGTTCCTTTCACTGAGAACCATCCATAAGGGGAAGTGCCCAATAGCCCTGCTGCTCCCACTTCACATTTCCTTTCTCCTCCTCCTCCTCCTCCTCCTCCTCCTCCTCCTCCTCCTCCTCCTCCTCCTCTTTTGGACTATAGGCACAGACAGCTGAGTTAATCATTCTCGGTTCTCAGCATGCTCTCTCACCATCAGCTGGAGCAAAGCTCTCTTTTGTTCTGTACATTTGTCATTCCCTGTGTTCTCATCTCACTTCCACACCCTTGCCTCTCCAACCCCTCTAGGTACTCATCTTGTGTTTTGATATATGTTCTGAAGAATGTATGTTTCATTGTAAAATAGGGAGAATTCTTTTGGCATAAGTTTTTTTTTAACTTTAAAAAATGTTTTTTTTTAAATTTATTTTGAGAGAGAGATAATGGGAGCAGGAGCAGGGGAGAGGTGGAGAATTCCAAGCAGGATCCCTCTCAGCATAGAGCCCCATGTGGGGCTCAAGCTCATGAATCATGAGATCATGACCTGAGCCGAAATCAAGAGGTGGATGCTTAACCAACTGAGCCACCCAGGTGCCCCTCTTTTGGCATGAGTTTTTAATTTCATGATTGAGCTTGTGTTCTAGACCCTGACTACTCAACGTGTGGCCTTCAGACCAGCAGCATCACCTGGAGATTGCCAGAAACACAGAATTTCAGGCCCTGCCCCACACTTACTGCAATAGACCCTTCATTTTAATGAGATACTAGTGTTTTGCCTATACATTTAAGTTGGAGAAGTTCTTTTTTAAATTTTTTAATGTTTATTTATTTTTGAGACAGAGAGAGACAGAGCATGAACGGGGGAGGATCAGAGAGAGAGGGAGACACAGAATCTGAAGCAGGCTCCAGGCTCTGAGCTGTCAGCACAGAGCCCGACGCGGGGCTCGAACTCATGGACCGTGAGATCATAACCTGAGCCGAAGTAGGACGCTTAATCGACTGAGCCACTCAGGCGCCCCGAGAAGTTCTTTTTTTTTTTTTTTAAATATAATTTATTGTCAAATTGGTTTCCATACAACACCCAGTTAAGTTGGAGAAGTTCTGATCTCATTTATAGTCTGTTTCTTCCTCTTTCTACTTAATAAGTTGTGTTGCCCTCTGTACACCCAGTTTGTTGCTTCTAATTGCTTCATTTCTGTGATATTCATCTACATTGTTTTCTTCTCCATTCTTCCAGTGGTGGACACCTTCTCTGGTTCCCGTAATTGTATTAAGTGACCCTACCCTCCTGGCCAGATGTTATTATTTGTTTCACATTGGGACAATCAGATTCTTCCTCCAGGGAGTTTGCACCTGTGTCTGAGATATAACAATTCAGCCTGGATTGATTGAGGAAATAGAAACTTGACAGCTGTAGAATGGGCATATGCTGGAAGAACAGAGCAAGGGAGAAACCATAAAACAGAGATGAGAGACAAATGGAAGGTTCCAGTTCCTTCCCAAGGCCTAGCGGCCAGTGGGCTCCTTGAGGTACTTTCATGCCTTTAAAATGCACTCTTCCCTGTTTCTTTATTTGCCATGTGTGTATGTATACACACACACACACACACACACACACATAAAGCTGTTTTGATCACTTGTAAGTGTACAATTCAGTGATATTACATTCACATTGTTGTACAGCCATCACTGTCATCCACCTCCAGAACTTTTTCATAATCTGTAATTAAAATTTTGTACTTCCTCTTTTTTGAAATTTGAGTTTGTTTTTATTCCATGTAAACCACAGACCATAAAAATAAAAAAAAACACTAAAAATCAGTAGTTTTTCTCATAATATGATCTGAGACAAGTCTGTGAGATAGAAATGACTAATCTAGGGGTGCCTGGGTGGCTCAGTTAGTTAAACATCCTACTTCAGCTCAGGCCATGATCTCAACATTCATTAGTTTGAGCCCATGTTGGGTTCTGTGCAGACAGCTCAGAGCCTGGAGCCTACTTCGGATTCTGTGTCTCCCTCTCTTTTTCTGCCCTTCCCCACTCACACTTACTCTCTCTATCAAGAAAAAAAAGTGAACATTAAAAAGTTAAAAAAAAAAAGGACTAATCTATAAAGAAGGAATATGTGATTGAATCAGGAGGGGTTTTTTTGTTTGTTTTTGGATCAGGAATTTTAAACTCAGACTCATAGATGGGAGAACTCTTTGAAATCAGATGGAGCATTTGGTTTAATAGGTATGTATTTTGGAGGAGAAGACCAATAGCTTTCATTAGCCTTTCAGAGGGCTTCAAGAGCAATGGAAAGTTACTAACTGGTGGGTTTAATGATCTCTTAATTTATTAAGTGAAATTTGCCCTGGGGATACACTGCTACTTAAAACATAGTCCTTGCTTCAGTGAGTCCAGTTTGCAGAGAACTGTGGGCTGTGAGGTGCGAGCTGAGAAGAGAAGGCCACCAGGGACATCCACCTGGCCAGAGGGAGCCAGCTTTGTGCTCCATCAGACCACTTTCCTTTTCGGTAAAACCCCAGGAAAATCAGAGCAGAAAGGCTGAGTTGTATCCAGGGGACTTTCTCTAAGGTGGGCAGTGAGGCCCAACTCCATCTGGTCTTCTACATCCTGGGACCCCTCTGAAGTTCTGTGAACTAAATGAGGAAGCCCATATACAACACCTAACAGTGTCTTGCACATAGAACAAGCTCAATCAGTGTGAGCCATTATCATCTTGAGGCAATGCAAGATTGGGAAAATGAAGTTTTTCCATGTTTGACAGTCTTTAAGATCAGATGTCACAAGCTGGTAGACAAGTAGGTGATGTCTGTGGCCTGCTGACACTTTTTGTTTGCCCCAAAGAATTTGAAAAAAAAAAAAAAAAAGAACATTTGTTGTCAACAATAAAAAATGAGATTCACAGAGAAGTCCTGATTTTGAACATATTTTTTTTTTTTAATTAGCAGGTGTGACAACCCTTGGCTGGAGCTGAGCACTTAGTGACTTCTGTGTGTGTCTTCTCTGCGCACCACAGGCCCAAGCACTTTTCATAGCCTCTACTGGGCTTTCCTGTTGATGTTACTAACCTGGCCTCTGTGGGCTTTATGGTTTATGACTTCTGTCTTAAAATACTGTGTCCAGTTTGGATCTGGAATGTGAAGATGTTGGAAGGAGACTTGAGCAAGAGAAGTCTCAAAGGATTTAAATTTAATTGAATATTTTAAAATAAACTTTTCTTCTTTATCAATAAAATTTGATCACTGGGTCATGGCCACTTGTCTTGCTTCCCAGTGAGAGCAGCCTAAGTAACAGTTCAGGCTGTTGTGTGTCACAATGTCCTGCTGCTGTTTCTACTGCTGCCACTGGCTTTGCAGACCAGGATTCCTAATGCATGGAGCCAAGTAACAGGAGAGAGGACAGCACCTGTGTCCTGGCTGGAATAGGTCCATGGAGGTCTTGGCTTTTTGCTCACAGAAAGAGGTGAGTAACGTGACCTGAACATGTGGATAGTCAGAGCCAACTTGACTTTTTGACCAGTAGAGGCAGAGAAAGTCAGCAGATAGTGAGGTGCCTCTCCTCCCTCTGGCTGGCTGTACTGAGATGCAAATCTATGTGGACTCTCTGAAGAGGCCCTGAGTCAGATGTATTTTGCTATGGAGCTGTGACAGCTTGAAATTGCATCACCTGGTATTTGTTTTACCCTTTACCCTGCCTCAGTCTGTCTTCCTTATTCTTGCTTATCTGGGAATGAACCTCCAATAAAGCTTTAGCATGTAAGCTTGCCACAGGCTCTGCTTTCCAGAAAAACTAGAATAAAGTGTATATGCTCATCTTAGGCAACTTGTAAAATCCTGAAAAACATAAAGAAGACAATAAAAATAATTCATCCATAATCCTTCCATCCATTATTAACCACTGTGAATATATTGGTGTATTTGAGGTTGCTGCTTCTCCTCTCTCTCTCTCCACTCCTTCCCTCTCTCTTCTGTCATTTAAGCAGATGGGACAGGAAACTGAGGCTGGAAGAAATGGTCTGAAAAGGTAGGACTGAGAGAAGACTTCCTACTTGTCTTGCTGCAAGGAAAGAGATTTTAAAATGAAGATGCTGAATAAAAGGATAATAAATTAAATAGCAAAATCAGAAAGAGAGATTAGATGCATAAAAGAATGCCAAGATTGCCAGAAGCATTCTGCATTGGAAGGAATTTCTAGGAAGGAAGCCTGTGTGATCCCCAATGACTGAAGTAAGCATGGGGCTATGGGGGGAGAATAACAAAAACCATGGCATGAAGGTGCTCAGGGCAACATCTTCTCTGGCAGAAGACAAACTAGCTAGAGAAAAACTGGCTCAGAAGACAAGCACTTGACGGAAAAGAAGAGGGAGAAACAAGAGAAGGAGAAACAATGTAAATTGAGTTTATTGTGTTTATAAAAATCTCATATATGATTAATTGTCTTTGAATTTTCATAAGAGGTTGTTTGGCAATGGGGAAAAAGAATTGTAAATAAATATGTATAATATGTAAATACATTTATAATAACACATAGGTCTGAGAGTGTAAAGTGTTCAGTAAGGTGTAAGTAATAGCAATGCAGCCCAACACTGAGCTAAATAGTTCCTCATTGGTATTATTTGCTAATCATTTCTGGAGGTGACTCAGGATAGATGGCAATAAAATTTTGAGGGAATGTATTTTTGATTGACCCCAAAATGATTTTGCTGCAAAATTCAAATGTAGTGAGTATAATGTGGAGTTTATACTCCTCAAGAGAATATGGATTTTCATATCCCATTTACATCAATAGCAAGATAATTTATCTTGATTACAGGGAGTACTGAGGGAAGTAATTGTCATGTGCTGCTTATTATAGTTCTTCCAAATAAATTGAAAACTCCAAAGTTATAGAGGTTTTAAAACCAGCCATAAGGCATGCACAATAGCATTTGTTTCAATAATCAATAGTAAATGATCCATGAATTCGAAATGCTTTCTTGGAGTGATCATAATGGTTTTTATTCCTTTCTTTTCCACATCATTAACAATCAGCTTTAAAAAAAAACATGGCTAGACCTGGGTGGCTGTTTCTCAAGAAGGGCCTGCATCTGTGTGCCTGAGCCCTTAGAACTGACCACCGGGCCGATGCAGAGCCTTCTTGACATCTCAGACATGGCATAGTGGGGGTCTCTGTACCAGCTCCAGTCCTCAGGTGTAAACACACACTATGCACACTGTTTAAGATTTTTTTGAATTCATTGCCAATATTTAAAAATCAAGAGATTCCACATGAGAAAACACACTTATGGTTTCTCTTTTGAAAATTAGAAAATTGGGGGGCGCCTGGGTGGCTCAGTCAGTTAAACGTCCGACTTCGGCTCAGGTCACGATCTCACGGTCCGTGAGTTCGAGCCCCGCGTCGGGCTCTGGGCTGATGGCTCAGAGCCTGGAGCCTGCTTCCGATTCTGTGCCTCCCTCTCTCTCTGCCCCTCCCCTGTTCATGCTCTGTCTCTCTCTGTCTCAAAAATAAATAAACGTTAAAAAAATTTAAAAAAAAAGAAAATTAGAAAATTGGCTATATTAGGTCTGATTCTGCTATGACAGTCTGCTAAGGCTGTGGGTGACTGTCTCTTTTCTAAATGGGGATGAGTTCTGCAAAGAGCACCTTCCACATCCTAACTTCTCTACTTATTTTTTTTTTAATCTTTCTGGCTTCTGTAGTCATTTGAACTTGGGATCATTACTCTATCCACACCAGCTTTTACCCCTAAGTCCCCACTATTATGGGCTGAATTGTGTCCCTTCCAAAATTCACATGTTGAAGTCCTAACTGCAGTGACTGAGAATGTATTTAGAGATAGATAGAGTTTTGAAGAGTTAATTAGGTAAAATGAGGTCATATGTATGGGCCTAATCCAACATGACTGATGTCCTTATAAGAAGAGAGTAAGACACAGACAGACACAGAGGGAAGACAAAGTGAAGACAGAGGGAGAAAGCGGTCACCTGCAAGCCAAGATGAGAGGGCTGAGAAGAAACCAACTCTGCCAATACCTTCATCTTGGACTTCTAACATCCATAAATGTGAGGGAAAAAATTTCTGTTCTTTAAGCCACCCAATCTGTGCTATGTAATGGTAGCCATAGTAAACTGACATACCCACTCATCACTGTGCTCAGCAAAATGAGGGCTCTTCCTCGTGGCACATTCTTCTAAGAAGTGGGAGTGTGAGTAACAAGCCCTCATCATTGTTGTGCTTGTTGTCATCCTATCATCACTTCCTAACCTGTATTTAGCCTTTCAGTCTTTCCCAAGCTGTTTGACATACATGTTGTCAGAATATTCACTAAATAAACATGTGAGACTAGTGGTGGGTTAATGTCCATTTCTTCAGATGAGAAAACTGAGAGCTAGGGAACTTTCAGGGCCCAATCCAGGATGCCTACCTCTCCCAGTTCAGCAGCTCACTGAAGCACTACCTCCTCCCTTGCTCTTCCCAAGGTGGAGAGGGGAGGCTTGAAAAGCTTCAGGCAGTTACTGAGAGCTCTAACAGATTGCTCTATGGTGTGGGGGCCCTGAGAACCTGGGACATGGTCAGGAAATCTTGCTCCCTGACATTGACACTTCTAAGAAACTGTGCATAATGGTGAGGTGCAGCCTCTGAGGGATAGTGAGACTCATTTGCAAATGAAACAAGGTATTTGTCAAGTCTGCAGCAAAATGACCTTGGTGTTGGCATCCTTGGGAGTTGTTTCTGGAATATGTCTGGGGGAGGAAGCTCTGAGTGGTTTGCAGATGCAAGGGGGAACCCCCTGGTGGAAAGAAGTGGCCAAGAGTCCTGAAGGCCAAATTCTCATCCATCCTTGACCTGGGCTGAAGGCACCCCTGCAGGCAGAAACCCAGATCTAGATGGACAGCTGGTCAGAGCAACCTGCTGTGTGTCCCTTTCTCCTCAGTCACACCTGGGTCCTGTAGATGCTGGCTCCTCTCAGGGGACTATCTCATTCAGTCCATGAGCAGGGGGGAGGAGGTGGTACAGAGAAACAGGGGAATATTCTAGTTGCTTTGACTTGTCCTTCATGTATTCTGCAGTTGTTGTTTACCTTTTGTATATGCCTCACATCCTCTCAGCTTCACCTGCCTCCACCCATAGCTCAGGCAGGCACTTCTGTGGGCCTCTACTTACTTTGCAGGGAAAGTACCTCACCTCAAACACGTGATCTTTTTCTGAAGGCTTTGGAAGATGGGGTTCTATTGTTGGGGTCGCTGACAGAATTTTGCAGCTGTCCAGTGACCCCACTCATTACCCCTCACTCCCCCACTACTCCCCTATTCTCCATTTTCAGGAACTCTTCCCTTTGGGCTCCCCTCCAGGTCTTTATCTCATTTTATGCAAAAGAGCTCTGTGGCCCCCCCCACTCTGTCCACCTAAAGACTCACTGATATGGTCATTTCATTTTAAATCATTATGTTATCATATTATTTATATGATCTAAAATGGCCCATCCTTCTCAGCTCACCTTTGGCTGCCAAAAATGAGGAGACAATTAGACATTTCAAATCCTTCACTTTTTTTTTTTCCTCATCAGTCTTGGAGAGAGAAAAAAAAACATTTAGAGATTTGATTTTCTATGTGATATGAATTATGTCACTCTTCCTTCACTTTCAAATCTTAGAAAATTTTCCACTGGGGGTATTTGTACTAAAATTCAGTCAATTTCATTTAACCCTAACTAAAATTCACCAAGTGCCTATTCTTTACCAGGCTTCATGCTCAAGCAAGTCACAATGAAGTAAACTGGAATTTTCCAGACAGAGCCATAATGCTAATGACTATGATGTGTACAAGTTGCTTAGGAAGCACTGAGGAGGGATGGAGGCAGGGGTGGGGGCTGGGGAGGTTTTAGCTGCATCCTGGAGTTGCCCCAGTGCCTTGACCTTTCCCATCCCCAGCAGGCTCAACAAGAATTGGTATCACTTCATCTCCTCCTTCCCTACCCCTAATCACTGTCTTTTCTGGAAGAAGAGGAACTGTGAGGTCTTTGCTATGCTCAGTAGGCTGACTTTGGGCTCCTTTATTCCTGTTTAGTCCTTCCTCTGATGTTGAGGTTCCATTTCCTGGGGCTAGTAAGAGGTAAGTGGAGCAGAGAAAAATGCCAGTTTTCATTGTTTGGAGAGAGAATGTATCCCATCCTTTGGGGAGTCAACTGCTTTTGGGCCCACTTGGCTGCTTTTCTGCTTGGGAAACAGTTCCTCTGTGGGTAAGGCAGAAAGTCTGAATGAGGAAGAGGGTGACCAACTCCTCCCATGGATATTGTGAAAGGCAGGGCTGCCAGTGGAAGGCATGGGGAAGGCCCTTCAAACTCTGCCTCTGAGACCTTAGTCATGCTGCATGATCCTCTCTTCAGTTTCTGACACCTAACAGAGGAGGAAGCACTGGGCTGGCAATAGGGATGTGCTTGGTGCATCTTGAGACCCTGGGCTGAGTCCGTGTTTTCGAACTTTAAAAGAGGGCAGAGAGACGGCTTATTTAATCAACTTTGTTTGCTCCCATTTATTTCCTAACATTCTGGGGCTCTGGGACAGATCTGAAGTAAAAGGTGATGGAATAAATGCAGAGGTATAATGCAGAAGTGAACTGAGATGAGAAGAAGATGGAGGGCAGAAGACAGAGAAACAAAAGGGAGGGCAGAGAAGAAAAACCAAAGAGAGAGACAGTGGGGACAGAGAGGGAAAGAGGGAGAGAGAGAGAGGATGAATGAACAATAGAGGAAAAATATAATGAATGACAAGGAGGCAGGATTTTCTTCCATTTGTTTGGATTCTGGCCTAGCTGCTGGTCTCTATGGTGATGGGATTCAGTGAGAGGAGGGAGGGAGATGGTTGCCTTTGCCTTTCCTAGAAGGAAGTAGCCCCACTGCAGAAGTTGTCACAGGGCCTGGTCTGGTGTACTTCTCTCCACTGGGCCTGCCTGTGGCTGTTTGCAAGTTTTCTTTCTACAGAACTTAGTGCCTTGCTTTTGTAGTACTTATCACAATTTACAGTTGATCATCAAATAAATAGACATACAAATAAATATATATGTATTCATGAATGCTCTAAGCTCCATGGGCATAGTGACCACATCTACTTTGCTCTTTGTTATAAACCCAAAGCTGGTAGTATCTGGTACCTAGTAGAAGACCAGTAAATGACTGTAGAATGGATGAAAGTATGAGTGAATGAATGAAGGGTTGGGATACTGTCTAATTTGTCTTTGTACCTTTAGTGCTTAGCCCTATACCTAGCACATAGCAGGTGCTCATTTAATGATAGCTGGAGTGAATTAAAGGCTAACTGGATGGATAGAAGATTGGAGTATTGGGGATTGAGGCCTGACAGATGTGTCAGGGCCCAGCCTAGCCCTGAACTTTGCCAAGACTCTGCCTCTCAGGCTCTATTTAATTCCCTGACACATTCCCTTTATTTATTTATTTTTATTCTATTTCCCTCTTTCTTGTTTGAAAGTGGCTGATTTCAGGGAAGAGTTTTGAGTGCTCTGCCATCCTCAGGCTGCCTCACCATCAGAGCCACATCCTGGGGGGCTTGGTGTCTTGAGGAGCTGAGGCTGGACTGTGTTATGAGGCTGAGTCTACTGGAGCAGTAAAATCTGTTTCTACTCTGGGAATCTTAGTGCAGGACTCACCCCTCCTCCAGGAAACTTGACAATAGTTGATTTATGAGTTCTTTTGATTCACAAGTAGTTGTGCCTTGGACACTTCTTTATTGCTATTCAGTGAGTGAGCCCTTTAGCCATCCCTGCACAATGAGACAAGGATGTTGGGTGGGTGTGGTGGCAGAAAGAGAGCAAAGGAGAGAAGTGGGTATCAAGGTCAAGTCCTTACCTCCATCACGATGTCTTCCTGGCCTGGGCATGAGTTTGTCATGCTTCTCTTAAGCAGCATTCACATGATTGAGTCCTGACCTTTCCTTGCAGAAAAAAAAGTCACACCAGTGAAATTAAGGCAGAAATCTAATATTCATGAAGTTCTGATTACCCACAAATTGGATAGTATCTTAAAGTATATGGTGTCAGAATTGCAAAGAGTTTTGATAAATATGTATGTTTATGGGTCCAAACAGAAGTGAAATAAAGTCTAGTTGCTGAATAATTCCACATGAAGATGTAAAACAGAGCTTGCCACAGCCCATTCATCATTGGGTGCAGGGTTTGGGTGAGTTGTGATTATCTAACATAATTACACATGACATGCAACATTCATGAAACCCAGCAGACATCCTTGTCAACTTGGGATAGGGAAGGGCTTTACTTTGAAGCATGGCAAATTCCCAAATTATTATTTAGCTTTTTGTAGTTCAAGTTTGAGCCACTTTTCAGAGGTGCTAATTAGGGTATTCATAATGCCTGCCGAGGGCTGATTAGGTACCTATTGGAAATGAAAGCTTTTCTCCCAAATGGCAAATGAACTAGATATTGTTAAATAAAACATTATGAAACAGAAATCGATTATCACTCACACTTAGCTTACACTTAGTTTTTCCTTCATATTCAAGATCTTTTGGAAGAAGCACTGAGAAAATGCATTTGAACATATCCCCCCACTCCAAATATTTGATTTCACAAGGGTGAAATCAAATGTATTCTACCAAAATCTTTCCCATTAATTAAAAATACATTTTGTATGACTGAAGGAGAATTTAATCCACAAGCTCTGTAATACTTTTCTTCTTCAGACATCTGTGTATAATGTTTCTTAAAGTAGCAATCTCATCTGCTCTCAAATGCTTTCCTCTAAGTGCTTTTTGGCAATGGGCAAGGAGATTTACAGTTCCCATTTTGGGACCAGCAAACAAATCTGAGACCTGGAGCTTCTCAGATGCTCTCACTTTTGCTTCAAAGGAACATTCTGAGTTTGCAGAGAATGAGGGAGAGGGTCTTCCAAAGTCTCCACAGGGCACAGAGTGGTCCCTGGGACCTCCGGTTCACTCCTTTCTCTAGCCTTCACACTGGATTTTCTGTATCCACTGTTTCTCTCTTCTCAGTTCCTCCTGGACAGACTTACTAGATGGATTTTTTCCCCGAAGTGCAGCTTTCATCATGTTCCATGCGGGAGTAAAATTCGACTTTTCAAGATCCTCATCCTTTTCTTTATGGTGCTCTTGCCAAGCTTCTGCTTTCTATGTAGAAACAGGCCCAGGACCGTCACCTCTGTGGCTTTGCTTGGATCTTCCACTGCCTAGAAGTGGAGGGCCATCACCTCTGCCCAGCTCTCAACTCAAACCCTCTATGGGTCTTCCCTGGATCTTTGCTATGGAATTCATTCCTTCTTAGTGGCAATGTCCTCTAGTCAAAGGCTACCAGGAACACACCCATAGATGACAGGTTAGGTCTCTTACTTGATTCAGTGCTCACCAAAGGCAATGGTGGGGTGTCACAATAAGAGCATATAGGTAGAACTATATTAAAGTTTGGCTTTTGGTTGAGCAATTTGGGGGAGGATATAAGGAAGTGGGTTTTCTGGATTGGGTGTTGTCAGAAAGTAGGAACAATTTTATGATTGGGAATCTTAATAATTGTAATCAATAGGAGGGCACACTGGAGGTAGGACAAAGTTATGCTTGGTGAAAAAGTAGTACTCAATCAGGTTAGTCAAAAGAAGGTGATATTGTCATGTGGATTGTATAGTAACCTTATTTTTGTTTAATTTTATCATCTCAGAATGACCTTGTCTGATGCTGTTATTCTGTGAGATTGTTTACATCTAATAGGAGAAAACCATGATCTAACTGTGAATGCCATACCAGTTCCCAGAAGCCATGATCTGCTTTGGTTCTTTCTCATTTCCCACAGAGCACTCAATGAACACTTTCTTTTGGCACCCTCCACCTCATATTTTATGCAACAGTCCTTCTGCCATGACTTTTTTCTTCCTCTGATTCTATGAGCTCCCTGAGGGTAGGGGGTCAGTCTGATCCATTTCTATCCCTTGCAGTGTCAAGCCTGAGGCTTTTACTCTGCAAAAGCAGGCACAATTAAGCATCTCAGAAAATGGGTGGGAAAACTATAAGGGTTAAAGGGGTGAGAGCCTCACCAACCCTTGAATGGCAACTGGGAGGGGTGGTATAGTAAACCATTATTGCTCCCCTCCATCTTTTTTTTTCTCTAACTTTTTAAACGTTTATTCATTTATGAGAGAGAGAGAGAGACAGATCGTGAGTGGGGGAGGGGCAGAGGGAGAGGGAGACACAGAATCCGAAGCAGGCTCGAGGCTCTGAGCTGTCAGCACAGAGCTTGATGCAGGGCTCGAACTTGTGAACTGTGAGATCATGACCTGAGCTGAAATCAGACGCTTAATGGAGTGAGCCACCCAGGTGCCCCGCTCCTCTCCATCTTGACATGAATAGAGTTGATGGATAATCTCTGTTTGCTCCTCCTGATCCACTTCTTGCTCTTCACTCTGCTAGGGTCCCAGGAAGCTGACCTGGAAGGATTTAATCAATGGGGTCTCCTGTCCTCTGGCTGTAGGTTGGTTTTGGCCAATAAGAAGTACCAGCAGGAGACTGGAGGGAAGAACGAGAAAGGATTGGGAATTTATTGCCATGATTTTCTCCTAGTCTGGCCACAATTGGCAGTGACTGTGTCTTGTGGGTGGCCCCTCCTATGGCTCTCTCATGGGTTTAGTGAGCACTCCCTTTCTTTGACTTTGCTTTGGCCCTGCACACATCCCTGTAAACAACCTCTTTGTTAAATTTTCCTTGAGATCTTCATTTAAGCACCAACCATTTCCCATGTTTCTAGTCTGTATCAGCAAGGACTGATACAATTAGGTCTTCACATTAGCCTATAGGAGAAACTGATGGCCTGCGTCACACAGTGAGAAAGCAGTGAAGATGGGATTGGAGCCTCAGCCTCCTGATTCCTAATTCATGACCTCTTCCTTGACCCTCTGATTCACATTGGGGCTAGTTTATTTAGAAATCAGCCCAAGTGTCTTCTCGTGCTCTGGATTGGTGTTTTTCAAACTGTGGAGTCATGAAATTGGTTCAGAGGATCATGAACCAGCGTTAAAAGAAAATAGGCTAGAAACGGAGTGCATCCCACATAGTGGAGGTAAGTATTGTTTTATTAAACCTTGGCTTCAACTGTGTGTGTGTGTGTTTGTGTGTGTGTGTGTGTGTGTGTGTGGTCTATGTGTGATATTTGTATAGAGTAGCAATGTAAAATGTATTTCTAACTGTGGGCCACAGCAAATTAGAAAGCCCTTGTTCTAAGCAGAGCAGCAAAGCCCTCTCAAGACCTCTTGGTGATTCCCCTCCAGCCTTAGCAGGAGTGGACCCTGCTCTTGTACTCTTCATTTACTGTGACCCTCCAATGATGAATTTCCCAAATGCCTGGGACCAGAGAACCTTCTGAATCCAAAGAGCATACTATGGCCCTACTGTTCTGAGGGCTGCACTTTGGAAAATACTGTTCTGGGAGAGGTGAATCAGAGAGGAAATCCAGGGCCTGCCCTTAAGGTGACTCTGTGCTGATGGAAGCAAGCTAGGGAGGCAGTAGGCTGGAGAAGGGAGGGAGAAGAAGGAAGGGAAGTGTTGGTCTGTGGGCTCCATATCCACACAGTTAGTTGGGTAGGCAGTGAGGGCCCTTACAGAATCTTAGAATCCCACACACTGATCCAGGTTGTTATTCATCCTTGTATCTCCAGCACCAGCACAGTAGGTTGACACTCAAAAAATATCTGTTGAATGAACAAATGAACCTAGCCCACTCTTCTGACTCTCTAAGGAGGCAATATGTTGTGAAGGAAAGAGAATAGGCTTTCGAGTCACACCACTTGCCAGTTTGCTGCTTTGGTTATGTTATTCAACCTCTCTGAGCTATAGTTGCTTAATACGCAAAATGCAGGTAACAATATCTTTCTCACCATTGTCTTGGGACATTGTGTAAAGGCCAGAAAGAGTGCCTGAAACATTATGGATACCTTGGTAATATAATTTTTCTTCTCTCCCTTAAAGTTCTCTTTCTTACATTCCTTCTATATTTTTATCACTTGTTTATTATCTATTATCTGCCTGCATGCCTCTAGGGACAAGAAGATCATGGACTTATATTATTAACTCTTTCCAGTTTGGGGGCTAAAGACTATCTCTTTGTGGTCCACATTCATTGTTCTGGTTTTATTCCCCTAAGCCTCTTACTGCTCCTTAAGGACACTAAATATTAAGGAAGAAGGGAGAAGAATGAGGAGTAAAAAGTGAGTTTTTATTTTTCACTTTAGACCCCTCCCTCCCACTCAGATCAACCTGGAGTGTTGGTATTCTGTTCCTTCATGTTTTCCAGCTCCCTTTCATTCCTTAGTATAACATGGAACACAGAGCTGGCATCATTTTAGAACAGACTTCTCATTGGAACTTTGTAAGCATTACACGTTCTGTTTCTGGTAGTAGTATGAAATTTATCTTTCTGAGAATGTGGGACTCACTTGAAGACAATAAGTAAAAGTGATAATCTTTGTGCCTATCTTTCTTCCCAAAACAGTGGAAAAGTCAGTAGTGTGCAGTGAGCATTGAGGGAACTTCAGGTCCATTAAGGAATTGGAGGCACTGTAGTGGATAGTGTTCATGGGAATGAATGAATGAATGAATGAATGAGTGGACCCAGAACAGGGAAGAAGCATTAGGCAGAATAAGCAGGATGGGTGCCCTGCTATCCTTGAGTTCTCCCCTAGTGATTCTCAGACTTAGGGTAAAGACTAAGGCTAGATCCTACCATAGGGGTTCAGAGGTAGGACATGCAAGGTTGGACAGCTTTGCTTGCTTACTTTAGGGAAGGTCTGAAGATGTAACCCTGGCTCAAAGGCCAGGATGTCTCAGGAGCTCTCTAGAAAAGACAAACGTGTGTCCAGCTCCAAAGTTCCTGCTCTTATCTCTATGAAGCAACACCTAGACCCCTTTCGACACCTCTTATACTCACATATGCCTTGTACAAACCTCTCCTATTAGATTGGCAGTTCTTAAGCTCAAAATCTGGTTCAATGTGTTGGTCTATTCTGTCCTGGAAAGCAATGATAGCTGTGTAAATATTTGTTGAAGGAATGGCCTAGTGAACAAATAAGTGAGTGGAGGAAACAGGTCTGAACTCCAGGTGGTGTTGGGAGTCTGAGTATTTCTGGATTCTGTGGTATACACTGTGGCCATATTGTGTTGTGTTGTTACCTGAAAGGCTTTAGCTGAGTCCTTCTTGGGACAAATGGGTGGTGTTCTTGGACAGCAAGTTGTACAAAATTCAGGAGTCCCTTTGATGTCTCCCCTTTCAACCAAAGAGAATGTCACCCCATAATGAAAATACCTAATAACTCAGAAGGCTCTTTGTGAAACTCCTTGTTCTGTATGGGATGACATAGGAATTGTTGATTGATAGTGGCAGTAACTTTTTGCAGTTAATGCTGGCAAAGGTCATGTGTGGGTGGATGGATGAAGTGGTGCTTGGCCACATCTTTCCTTGTGAGTTTTATTCTTGTTCTTTCTGGAACTGTTCTCTAATTTGCCATGCTTCATAATCTGGTCTCTCACATGAGGCTGGAAGTCCCTTGCTGGCAGGGGCCATTTCTACATTTTCCAACTAGACCCAAAGTGCCTCTCACATGGTTGGCATCTACTTGGTGTTTGCCAAATGAATAATGTGTTTAAAGGTGAGCAATATTTCAATCATTTTGGCTTTTTGGAAGGGCTTGTGGCTGGAAATCTTGCGGTCTTTTTCTGTATTTATTTTCCAGGAACAAGAAGAGAAATAACACACAGTAGTATCTATTGACAGCAAATCAAATGTCATTATGGTTGTCCTGATGGCAGGCTGTTTCTCATTTGCCCAAATTACCAATCTTATCATGCCATGACCATGTTAGATTGCTTAGGAAACAGATGACATATGTGATAATGCTAAATAAGCTGAAACTGTGCCAGAATGGGGACAGAAAGCATTTTTTTTTCAAGTGAAACATGGCACTCTGGAATAGCTTATTGTGATGTGGAAGGAGGACATGGAGAAGAATGAGGCATGGTTGTAGTAGAAGGCTACAAATGAAAGCACATGCTTGTTCCCCAAATAGAGATGAATGACAACTGACCCCTCTGCTACCTGAAGGGAGACTTGATAAGTTTGGGCAGAGAAGTCTTAGTTTTCAGGTAGCATTAGAATTTCTCCTGAGCCTCTGATGTTCCCATCTGAATGCAGGTGTTAAGTAAACTTTTATTTTAGCACCAGAAATATGGCAACAAAGAGCTGGCCACATTGCTCTCTGCTACACCCTTCTTTGGCTTCCTATGGTTCCCAAGTGTTTGGTTTTTATCCTAACACAGTTCACAGGCCTCCCTGTGCCCATCCTCTAACATCCCCTTGTACTACTTCACCCCTTGCTCACCAGGACCTTTCCTGTAGCTCTGTGTTGATATTCCTTCTCAGAAAGTGACACCATGGTTCTCAGCCCTGGCCAAGCAAATAATCTTGGGAGCTTAAAAAATGTAAACACTCAAGTTGCAGCCCAGGCCAGTGAAATTAGACTTCATGGAGATAGGACTCAGATGCCTTTTTAATTTATTTTTTTATTTTTATGTTCTGGAATATAATTTATTGTCAAGTTAGCTAACATGCAGTGTATATAGTGTGCTCTTGGTTTTGGGGGCAGATTCCCATGATTCATCGCTTACATACAACACCCAGTGCTCATCTCAACAAGCAAGCTCCCTTCTCAATGCCCATCACCCATTTTCCCCTCTCCACTGCCCCCCATCAACCCTCAGTTTGTTCTCTGTATTTAAGAGTCTCAGATACCTTTTTAAAAGCTCTCTGGTGATTCCAATGTTTAGATAAGACTGAGAACCATCCTCTGGATATCATGATACAGGTGACCCAAAACTCCTCTTGTGACCTCTTGAACCTGTCCGTATGGACTGCGGAAGGGGCAAGATTCATCAAAAGTCCTCCATGATTCCACACTCTGGACTTGCTCCATGAGAACCCCTTCTCAGTTTGCTGCCCTGTCTCTGCCCCGATTCTGGGAAATGTCCCCATGTGATACTCCCTCTGTTTATCAGTCACAGAAGAGAAACAGCCCATGGATCAGACATCTCAGGCAGTGGAGGCCTCCCATGTAAGGAAAAGGTAAAACGTCTTTTTAAATGTCATTAAGAAAGCAGAAAAAGCAGGTGTAGGCACTGAAGCTTTGGAATTTTCCAGTGGGAGTGTGGCAGAGTAGGAAGCAGTATTAGATTCACCAATTCATTTGGAAATTCCATGATGGGCAGAACATGCACCTCTAATTTCATTTCAAACTCACTCAAGCATTTACTCCCTTTTTATGAAAACTCCACTTCTCATTAAAATTACCAGTTTAAAATTACAATGTTCTGTTGAGAACATCTAAGAAATGACCTTTCTTCATTCTAAATGCTATAAAAATTAAGTTTTCCTAGGCTGTGGGCTGCACTCTTGGGATAGGTTTTTTTTTTTTTTTTTTTTTTTAATGTACTGGATATTGCTTTCAAAGTTCTCTAATTACCTAAGTTAATAATGGATTTTTTCTTTGGTTCCTGTAAGGGACAAATGAATTTGAATCTCTCTCTAAAGAATTGAATCTCCAGCTATCTCATTCTGATTACTTTTTGCATTCATTATAGAATTTGAAATGATCTGCAAGGTCACCTTTTTCTACCCACTCCTGACTCCCTCAACTCTACCCTTTCTTTCCAGCCTCTAGTTCCAAGAGTTTGGTTGGATAAAAGATAAGAAAGTCCTTAGGCTCGTCTATCCTTGGATTGGCATCTAACCCTCATAGACCGAACATTGTTCATTACATTGGACTTGATTTTACTATACAAAGAAACAATTCTCCTTAGGGAAATTACAAATACACAAATAGAAAAATGAATATTTTATATTTTATTGTTAAATAAAATATTCAGTCTCACCATACTTTCAAAAATCTCTGGCACTTTTAAAAATGTGCATGTCATGACCAGCAGAACCTTGACTAAAACACACAAATATATTGCTTAAAACACACACACATACACACACACACACACACACACACACACACACAAACTACACAGCAACAATAAAACTATGCCTTCAGTCTGCTCAGGAAAAGGCACAGCAAAGAGGCTGACACTATTTTTTAGATGTTAAGATGTTCATGTTAAAGAAAATAGAGTATAGTTATTGACTTTGAAATGTATAGCCATATGCTTAATTCAAAGATTGAATCTTTGCTAAAAGGACAGTTAGGCTGATGAAAGAAATTGACTTGTACCACTTAATGAGCAATTTCATCTTTTTAATATAGAAATAACTGGTGCTGTGGACAGTCTTTTATTTTTTTGAGAATCCAATAACCAAGAAATCTTTCAAATGATCATTATACAATGAATACCCTGAGGCTTTGAAAAATATTTATTTTGAAATTATCACAAGCTCTACATTATTCACCAATAAAAAAAAAGGCAATTAAATGCTAGGCTATAACCTCCAAAAGATTTTTGCTGCTGAAAATAATTGGACAGATATTTTTTCCCTTTTTTTAAATAATAGTGCCCAGAGAGCTTTAATGATCTTACTGCTTATGGATATGGTGCTTAAATATATTTCTTATCTTAACTTTGATGCTGGTGTAACAAGATTATAGAAAATGGCATGTGATTAGAAGTATAGTTTTACTAATGTATAACATACCAAATTAAGTATCTTCTAAAATTTTCCAAAAATCAGCACTAGTTTCTGAATTTAAGTTTGGAGTTGGTAGGAAGGAATCTTTGGTGTAGACCATACATGGTGAAGGTATTTTCTACGTGCTCTTTACCTTTTCCAGCCTCCTTGCAATTGTGTGTGTGGGATATATGATTAGTTCTGATCAAAGGGCTATAAGCAGAAATACGAACGCATTTAAGTAACAACTGATCCACACCCTCCAATTCTCTACTTTCTTGCTATGGTGACCTAGAAGCCAACTTTTGAGACGGTGGTGCCCCAAGTGTGCTGGAAACTGAATCACTGAGTTACTGCATGCAGGATGGCTCTCCTGCATGCAGGTCTGTCTGGTTGGCCTCATTATTTGCATTACCAAAGATTCAACTTTTAGATTTTTAAACCACCAAGATTTTAGAGTTAATCTGTTACTGCAGAATAACCTGGGATATCCTGACTGATAATCTCAGGGTTATTGCAGGGTTGTTGAGAGGAGCTAATGGAGCCTAAAGTCCTCTTTCCATAGTGCTTGGTAGTTTTATTGTAAAGAAAGAATTGCTTTTACTGAAGGATCTCCGAACCTGCACTGCCAGGCAAAATATCCATTTGATTTCTGTGGAGAGTTCAAATGGTTAATTCAAGGAGAACCAGCCCACCTTATGTTTCTCTTCATGGCAGACTTTCATGTTCTCACCTGCCTTGACTAGGTAGTCTGATTCATTTTACTGAGGGGTGCTCTGCAGCCCATAGTGTGGATCCCCTTTGGTCCTGGAGACCACCCTTTAGGAGACATAAGTGGATTTGCAACAAGAGATCCTGGTCTCTTGGTAATTGCCTCCCCTACCACTGCTCACAAGGCTATTAGGTTCAGAAGCTAGAGACCCATGATGAGTTTCCAGGGCACTCAGGTGACCTGCCATCTTGGAGGGGCTACAAGTGCACATGTTCAACCAAAAGCCCTTTCTGCAAAATTCTTTACCAGAATCAACTTTGTTTCTATGTCTAAATAATTTTATTCAATATCTTCTCCATTGAGGAACAGAGAAGCTGTTTAATTTCACTCCTAGTGAGCAGGAGATAGTGTATCTGCCTTCCCTTTGAATTCAAATGGGGTTGGTTCAGGTTCTATGTAAATATGTGTTCTTGTCAACTTTCCTTCCAATTGAGAGGCTTCTAAGGGAGTCTGAATTTAACTGTTAGTAACTATGAGAAAAATTAGTTTTGATTTCATAAGTTATTTTAAAATTTTATGCCAGGCTTAGCTCACAATTTAATTTGTTGCCATCCTTAATATAGATATAGAGCTTTCTAGAACCACATGATTTCTCTTAGAAGTAAACCAATACTAAAACTACAAGTTACACACTTTAAAATTTTTCTTCCCTGTTATTACTAACCAAACTTGCAACAACAGGGCAGGAAAATTTTAAGTGTGATGATGAAGAGTATGAGCCCCAGAGTCTGAATAACCTGGGTTCAAATCTAGTTTCCCCATTTACTGTATGATTTTGGCCATGTTACTTAACCTCTTTTCTTCTCTCTACCTGTAAAAGGGGCTAATCAGAAAGCTTCCTCTGGGTGATGTCATTTAGACATTGTCTTTGTAATGTAATTAGAAGTGGATCCTTGAATATGGAAACACTGACAGCTGCTTTTATCATTATTATTATTTTGGAAAGAAAGTAAAAAAGAGTATAGAATAGTTTATGATTGGTTGTCATGGGAAAGTTAGGGAGTAAGAGGTCCCCACCCCCATTCATCTTTCCTTATTTCTTCCCACTCTAATTGCAATAATGAAGGCAAAAATGTGCAGAAGCCCCCCACAGTGTGTGTGTGTTGTTTGTATGTGTGTATGTGCATATGTACACATATGCACATATGCACAAAAGGGTGCTCTCCAGAGCATGGAAGGGGCAGGGGAATGTGTCTGGTTTTTTTCAGTAGGTCTGAAGGCTGCTGCAGGTGTAATGAGCAGCGATTGATTACCTGTTCAGTAGTTTCTGGGCTGAAGGGAGAGGGATCAGCAAATAAAATGTGGTTATCCCCCTTGTATTTAGATGAGGTGGTTGGGGTGGGTGGTGGAACAGCAAGCATATCAGTAATTATCACAAGGGGGAAAGGCCTTTGGCTAATGCCAGACAGAGTAAATACTGGGGAACAGGAATGGGGCTTCTTCCTTGTCAGCTGCATATGCCTTGTCACTCTGGGGAGGCAGGTAAGACAAGATCTACACTTGAGAAGAAACTCCTCAAGTCTCATTTCTAGTCCTTTTCATGGTGTGAGAAGTATGGGTTGATTGTCTCAGTGGGGAGGATCTGTCTAGACCTGCACTGGAACCATGGTAAGACAGGGGTGTCTCTCCAGAGCCTGAAATCTCATGCTGTATTGCAATGTTGGAATGAAATTTGCAAAGACTTGAGGCCAAATTCAGTATAACCCCATGTACTCTCAGAATGGCAGGAAGTGGCAAAAATCAGACTGGGGAATCTTGTTTGCTGTGCAATGGCAAGAGTGAGACAGGTGTGCCTGTTCCTGTGTGCTAAACTCAATTACTCCACAGGTGTAACAGATGTGATGTGGATGAATATACAGGCTAGCATCTGTCAGCTGGGAGGGGAACATAGGCACCTTATTAATCACACAGGGATTAGCCAAGTGGTAGATAAACCAGGCCTGGAGTTTTCCAATGCTGTCAAACCTTGGGGGAGAGCTTTTTCAGGCTGTACAGAGGTGCCACTGCCTGAAGTTTTGGATGCAGTTGCTGGAAAATTAACTGACCTCATGCAAGATCTATTTACATATTTTAAAAGAGTGTGGATAATAAACTCTCCGTGCCATACAACTCACCATTGTGTGGCATGCTACATTTAGGAAAGGACTTTTATTTTTGGTGCCTTAATGATTCTCACACAATGCCTCCAAGCAGGCATTGCTTCCCAATTCAGTGAACATCAAGAGGGTTCTGTGTGGAGCACTGGACTTGCAATTGGACTGTGCAACCACAGTGAGTAACTTACTATTATGTACCTTAGTTTCCCCATCTGCAAAGGTCTGGACTATTGACACTTCCAGGCAGGAAAACTCTTTGTTGAGGTGCCATACTATGCACTGTAGGATGTTCAGCAGCATCCCTGCCCTATATGCACTAGAGGCCAGTAGCACTCCCTCCCCCAATAGTGACAAATGCCAAATGCCCCCTAGGGAGTAATCTCTGGTCTAGATACTTCCATGTTAATGCACTGGGTGACCTATATTTGTATTTTTCTACGTATCTGCCACTGCGAGTTCTGGGAACGATGTGCTGTATCAAAGATAATCTTGAGGTCAATTTTACTGACCATTTTTATAAGGATATCTGACATTTATCAAGTATCTATCATGTCCTTGGCACCTGCTGGGCATGTCTTATATAGATGTGGATATTAGTTGTTGTTGTTGTTGTTTTTTAGTCTCCATTTAATTAATTAATTTATTTATTAAATTCAATACTTAATTAAATGATTTAATTAATTGATTAATTCAATACCTAACTAATTAAATGATTTAATTAATTAATTAATTAATTAATTAATTAAAGTTTATTTATCTTGAGAGAGAAAGAGTGCACGTGAATAGGGGAGAAGGAGAGAGAGACTCCCAAGCAGGCTCCACACTGTCAGCATGGAGCCTAATGTGGGGCTCGAACTCATGAACTGTGAGATCATGACCTGAGCCAAAATCAAGAATTGGACTCAACCTACTGAGCCACCCAGGTGCCCCATCCATTTTAAAGATAGAAAGCAAAGGCTCAGAGATGACATACAGTTTTAGTGATGTAAACTGGGACTCAAGTCTGGATGTGTATGGTTCCATAAACCCTCACTCATTTTAATGGTGGCACATTTAAGGGTGTGGATTCAGGAGCCAAATTGCCTGGGTTCAAATTTTGGCAGATTAGTACTGTAACCTTACATGGGCAATTTAGCTTCCTACCAAACCTATGAAGTTGAGAGGTTAAGTGAATTAACATTTATAAAATGTTTAGAACAATGCCTGGAATAAAATAAGAGTTACATAAGAGTTAACTTAAAAATTACAACAAAGGGCTTCTATATTCCTGGTTCTGTTGTGCCTGTGGAGTCACAAAGATGATAAAAGACCTGGTTTCTGACTACTTGGAGTATCTAGTGTGTTGGCAGTGTGAACGTGGTTCTACAGTACATGGGCGCTCTTTCTGGTGTCCTTTTGGTACCTTTGATGAATTTTACACATCTGTGTTCTTCCATGTCTAATAGCCACACCCATATCTCTGTCTTTAGTGACCCACCTTTGGGCTTTGCTCACAGGTACAAGTGTTTGAAGTGATGTTCTAGGGAATTCATGTTTCTCCAACCTGGCCTGTAGCAAGGGTGCTGGGGTATGAAACTTCACATGTTTTAATTAAAATCAGGATAAATTCTAAGATGTAGAACATGCCAGGGTTGCACTATAGGATCAGGTGGAGAGTGGCACTTACCCTGAAATCATGTTCTCAGTTTCCCTCCCTCTGTCCTTTTCCCATTCCCTTCCTGATTCTCCTGGAGCATTATAAAGTCTTAGTCACATATCTGACTTTTGGGGACCCTGACCTCAGAGAGGGTCAAAGGGGGACGTGAGTAGAGGGTCTACTCGCCTGCTCTCTCTGGTTCACACACTTTGTTTGTTGTGGCTGCTGTCTAGGCAAAGGTTCGGTAAACAGGATTTAGCTGAAGACAAGAGAGTTTTGAACTCTGCGTTGTGGATCCTGGGTGCCATGGGTGTCTGGAGAAAGGAGGTCATTATGGACCAGCATGGTGGAGTACTCCCTTGGCATTTGCTTAAAATATATTGAACCTGAGGTGATATCACACAGTGGCTGTCTCATAAAGAAGTGGTCATGGTGGCTGAGCTCTCTCATTACACTCCGTGAGCATTTTTGGCCCAGTGGACTTGCCCTTCCTCTCTCAGCACAGCCTTTTCTGCCATAGCGACTCCTGAGGAGTTGGCATGATTTCACTCTCCTCACTAACATGATTAATGCTGAGGTCCTGTGAATACTCAGGGCTGAAGTTCCCCAGTCTCATCACCCCAGCTGGGAAGAAAACATGGGCAAACTCACTATGTAACTCAAGGGAACCCGTGGTGAGTCCTTTGGAAAGATAAAAATCCTTTTCATCACACACATGTGAATGCATCTGCTCTGGGTCACACAAGCCCACAGATGGGATGGGAAAGGACCTTGAGGGTATGCTTAAGGTCACACTCATATTTGTGTCAGGGATTGAGAGGCTCACATCTCCATACACTCAGACCACAGCTGTTATCTTCACAGTGCTGATTCTATTTGTTTACTTACTTGAATTCCTAATATCGTTTCCTTAAGCTATGGCACTAATGGCACTGAGCTCATTTTTCTCTTTTTTTTTCATTCTCCAAAACATGTACTGTATACCAGGCACTGGGTGACAGGCATAGAGCCATGTAAGAAGGATGCCCCTCAGGGCCACATCAGTGCTTGGGACTTCCTGTGAATGTATGCATCCAGGGATATGGAGAGTCATAGGAGACCTTCTAGAAAATGCCCTGAAACCAGAATTTCAACTACTGGTGATGGTGATAAAATTGTGACTCCCAGAGTAGCCCCACTTGAGCTTGGCTTGGTTTGGCTCACACACTGTTTAGAACATTTTGGATTAGCTGCCAACATTTACAGTTTGGGGTTTCACATAACACCTGGATTTCCCATTGTGTCTTGAGAAAAATATATATTAAACTTTGGATCTGAGCAGAAACTGCTTCATTTAAGTCAGAGCATGCTCATGCTGGCTTATGCTGGTTCCCACAACTCCCTGCTGTCCTACACCTGATCTGCCTCACACTTTGTGTCCTGCTTGGAGGTTGTAGGCAGTGTAGCATCGTGACCAAGAGCATGGGTTCAGCAGCCAGGTTGACTGTACTCAAATCCCTGCCTTTCCATTTCCCTGTCATGTGACCTTGGCTCGTTACTTTATCTTTCTGTGCCATAGATTTCTTATCTGTAAAATGAAGCTAAGAATAGAGTCCATCATAGGGTTATTGAAGGAATACATGAATTATTATTTACAAACAGCTTAGAACTGTGCCTGGCACATTGTCACCACTCAATAAATGTCACTTATTATTGTTGTTTTTATTGTTATTCTACCCAGTATCAGACTGTGGTTGCAGTTAGGCAGCCATTCTGCATCACTACCTCCGTGGGACTTTGGTAGGATTTGTAAGTAATGCTAAGGGTTTTTGAGCTATCTCCTGGGTTCCTAGAAAAGATAGAGAACCTCTCTGAGTTCAAATCCCTCTTTGGGAACTGAAGAGTGATTGTATCATATGGATTCATGTCTTGATGCCAAAAGGGACTTGAAAGCATGGAGCTGCCATGTAGAAGCTCAGGAAATATCCATAGTGAAGACCGAGGTTAAAAAAAATGGCTTCTATCAAAATCCTCAAGAAGAAAGCAGGCAAAAACCTCTTTGATCTTGGCCACAGCTACTTCTTACTCAACACATCTCCAGAGGCAAGGGAAACAAAAGCAAAAATGAACTATTGGGACCTCATCAAGATGAAAACTTCTGTACAGGGAAGGAAACAATCAGCAAAACTAAAAGGCAACCAATGGACTGGGAGAAGATATTTGCAAACGACATATCAGATAAGGGGTTAGTATCAAAAATCTATAAAGAACTTCTCAAACTCAACACCCAAAAAACAAATAATCCAATGAAGAAAAGGGCAAAAGACATGAATAGACACTTCTCCAAAGAAGACCTCCAGATGGCCAACTGACAACTGAAAAAATGTTCAGCCTCACTCATCATCAGGGAAATGCAAATCAAAACCACAGTGAGATACCACCTCACACCTATCAGAATGGCTAACACTAACAACTCAGGCAATAACAGATGTTAGTGAGGATGCAGAGAAGGAGGATCTTTTTTGCACTGCTGGTGCAAATGCAAACTGGTGCAGCCACCCTGGAAAACAGTATGGAGGTTCCTCAAAAAATTAAAAACAGAAGTACCCTATGACCCAGCAATTGCACTACTAGGTATTTATCCAAGGGATACAGGTATGCTGTTTTGAAGGGGCACATGCACCTCAATGTTTAGAGCAGCACTATCAATAATAGCCAAAGCCTGGAAAGAGCCCAAATTTCCATCTATGGATGAATGGGTAAAGAAGATGTGGTATATATATACAATGGAGTATTATTTGGCAATCAAAAAGAATGAAATCTTGCCATTTGCAACTATGTGGATGGAACTAAAGGGTATTGTGCTAAGCAAAATTAGAGAAAGACAAATATATGACTTCACTCATATGAGGACTTTAAGATACAAAACAGATGGACATAAGGGAAGAGAAGCAAAAATAATGTAAAACCAGGGAGGGGGACAAAACATAAGAGACTATTAAATATGGAGAAAAAACAGAGGGTTGCTGGAGGGGTTGTGGGAGGGGGGATGGGAAAATGGGTGGGGGGCATTAAGGAATCTACTCCTGAAATCATTGCACTATATGCTAACTTGGATATAAATTAAAAAAATAAATTTTTTTAAAAAGAAAAAAAAATGGCTCCTACCAACTTGCTCTCAGAAGGATCAAAGAAAAAGCTGCTTCTGGAAATGGACAAATCCTTCTGCTTACAGAGCTGTCATCTGCTTTGCTCCTGGAAGAAAAATAAAGGAAGATAAGAAAAGGCAGCAAAGACTGGCAGTTTGTTCATTGCTATTCCAGCAGCATCCCTCCTTATGCATCTGCATCCATTTCATCCCACCCCAGTCAGTATATTTTCACCAGGCAGTGATGCAAGAATGTCTGTGTACTCAAATTTTATTGTAGTCAGGAAACATTTATGGGTTTGACTTTCAACTGACCATGGCAGGAAGTCTAGAAGCAATTATAACCAACACCTGCTCTATCTGTGCTTCGGGCAGGCAGTGACTGATTCCAGGCCTCCGGTACAAGAGTGTTTCCTATCGTCTCAGAATAATAAAAGTGACACCTTGCTTCCCTGCTATCTGGAGGAGCTCATGGCACTTTACTCTGAAAACCCTCATATTATTGGCATTTCTTTTAGTGAAGATATCAAATTAGTTACTGGAAAGGAAAACGTAGAAGATGGTTATTGTCGATGTTAAAAGACAAGTTTAAACCACTTCCACAGACCATGTCTCATAAGTACAAGTATTTGAGTAGAGAAAACTATTGATCTAAAGTTGAACAAAATCTGAATTTAGACAATGTTTTGACCATGAATGTGCCAAGATTAAGGCTGGAGAAAGGACACAGTGTTTCTAGCAGTGACATCCACCCAGGATGTGTCTAGCTATTGTACAAGATGATTTTTGATCCCAGACAAATCTCTATTTCCACTTTCTCTGTGCTTTGCCAGCTAGCTGACAGATTCTGGGAGGGTGGGGGGATTTGGGGGCTGGGCTGACCTCAGGAAATCAAGTGTAAAGGGCTTTTTTTCTCACTCAGAAGCAGGTCATGTTCACAGCTGTTCTGTGTAATAATAACTCCCAGGCTCTTGCTTCTGAGCCTTGGCAGACCCGAGTCCTAGGAGGCAAATGAAAGTGAGAAACACCTCAAGGCACTTATTGCCTCCATTTAATTTGAGCCCCAGTTTTACTCTCCTTCTATTTTACATGAAGCTGAAAAGAGCTATACAGGCTAGATGGGCCACGGGCCCCTAGGCAGACAGCTAGGGGCCAGACAAGGCAGAAGAGGGGAGAACAGCATTACAAGGGCTCCTGGATAGGAGACTGAATGTGTGTTTGGCCTGGGAGATCCCACTGTGGTTTCCCATTGGCTGGGGACCAAACAGTTCCTGGGTCCAGAATTTATGTTACCCATGTCCCTGAATGTCAAAATAAGAGGCTAAAAGTATTTAACAACAAGGTAGAAACTTGGTTTGTGAATTTACTCTCTTACTCAGACATCTCAAAGGATTTCATATGCAGACATTGCAATACTCAAAGCACAGCAGGAAAAGTGAAAGATGCTATCTTCCTCCTTGTCCCTCTTTTCTGGCTTTCATGGATTTCCAAGGGGCCACCCTGAGCTGATGCCATTTAGGTCAAGTTTAAAGACGTCCTAGTTCTGAGGGACTTGCTGTGCTTCTTTCTATTGTCGGAAGGCTCGATTTCTTTTTTTTTTAATATGAAATTTATTGTCAAATTGGTTTCCATACAATACCCAGTGCTCCTCCCAACAGGTGCCCTCCTCAATGCCCATCACCCACCCTCCCCTCCCTCCCACTCCCCATCAACCCTCAGTTTATTCTCAGTTTTTAAGAGTCTTTTATGGTTTGGCTCCCTCCCTCTCTAACTTTTTTTTCCCCTTCCCCTCCCCCCATGGTCTTTTGTTAAGTTTCTCAGGATCCACATAAGAGTGAAAACATATGGTATAAGTCTTTCTCTGTATGACTTATTTCACTTACCATAACACTGTCCAGTTCCATCCACATTACTACAAAAGGCCATATTTCTTATCTTGTGACAAAATGCAAAGTACTGAAATCTGTGATCCTGTGTTCTTTTCTCATGACCTTTGCCCTTCTCTCTGGATACAACCACTCATCTGTGCTCACTGGTGAGCTCTGAACCACTCATGTCTCAAGATTATTTTCCTTCCTAGCAACAAACATCTGAACATTTTGTTAGAATACTCCGTGTCCTGGATTCCTGTCTTCTGTTTTTCCAACCTCAGACCTCCTACTTGCTGTGGCTTGCAAATTCCAATGCCAGTAGGACCAGGCAGGTAGAATAATTAAATGCAGCAGTTGCAAGTGGTAACAGGGGGTGGTGGGGACTGTGATCACGTGGTGAGTAATACATGCTGCCAAATGGAATAACTCCATCTCAATGTTGCCACCTGGGAATATGGACCCAGTCTTTCAAGAAATTCATATTTTAATGTAAAACCTCCCTATTACACATAAAATGAATTCAGCGTTGTGATCAACACTCAGTGAGCCAAAATAAACATGTTTGCTGGATGGGTCAATTTTTACTTTCTGCTTTGGAATTTGGAGCAATTGAAGAGTGTTTTAGGAAGGAGGGACATAGTCCAAATGAACAAGATGAAGCAGAGAGACTAGTTACACGGTGGCTTTTGTACCATTCTAGGGAAGAAATGTTGAGTGCCAGAAAGTAATGACAAAGAGGACCTGGATTTGAGAAATGTTTTTGAAGTAGAATTCACAGTGCTCAGAAATTTATTGGTTTTGGAGAAGGGCAGAGAGAGATAGGTGGAGAATGGCCCTGATGTATAGTTTTGTCTTGACTTTTGGCTAATTAATGCTTCTAGGATCGTGACCCTTGGCCCACAATCTCAGCCCTTCTAATACTCCCTTAACCCTGCCTAGTTCTCATACCCTTGCCTATTCCCATAGTGCTGCCATTCAGGGAGCGGCCACCAAACCCAGGAACTTTTTACAAAGACAAGAACAAGTCCCTCTACCACCAAGAGTAGGTAGTTTCAGGATGATAGATCTGAGATACCATGGAAAGCGAATCTGTTACCTTCCATGGTGCACAAAGCACGCTGTCACAGCTAGGACTCATAATAATCCCTCAGTTTCCTAAATTGCTTTACTGCTGCTTTTTTAATTAAGACCCATTAATTTGTCATATATTGATAACAGGATGACCCTGAAATAGATGGATAAATTAAAGCTCTCTTTCATTCTGTGCTTTTATATGAATGTGTTAATTATTTTTGTCATTAGGGAGACTGATGGAGGGATGGAGAAGACCAAGCAGATTTTGACAAACTGTTGGTGTTTGTAGCTGGAAACTCAGTGCTTGTTGGATGCAATCCTTCACCCTTTGATGTCACAGTTGGCACCAAGGGGCCAAGCTAGGACTTTCTGTACAAAAAGTCCACATTATAGAGGCTGGTGGATGGTGCTGAGGGCCCACTGATTTGATGCAAGAGCTGCACACCAGCACTCACAGGTGTCCAGATCTGGTGTTCAGATGGAGGTTTTTTTGAATGCACACAGCTCACACACTCATTTAAAAAAATAATTATGGTCTAACATTTAAGGATAGGGAGATTTTGCATAAAAATCTAGATTTCTAGCTTCTGAAAATGTTTGATGGTTTGACATCACCAGATGGCAACACACTCCCTACCACTCCCCTTTGCCCCTTGAGTACTGAAACTGAATTTTAAGTGCCATTTGTTATTATCTTGTATGATTTTTTTGTTTGTTTTTATGGTAGTACTAGGGAACAAAAGAAGAGATTTCTGGTATGTATCTCTGTAAAAAACAAAAAAAAATACAAAATATGGACCAAGATGAACCATGTTTTTCAAAGAAAATTTAGGGAGAGCATATATCTGTGGGGAAGTCAAGGCTGAAGCTAGCCTAGGATTGCAAATAGCTAGGTAAGATCAGTCACTGATGACCCCAATTGCAGGGAGCTAATTAGTTTGGAATCCTTGCTTTCTAGTCACATGTAGCTGTGCCTTAAGGACAGCTTAGAAATGGAATTCCAGAAAACAGGTTGGCATGGTAAATAACCCACTGGGTTAATTTACCAAATAATTATTTCAATTAACTGGGTATTTATTTTGTGCATGCTAGGTACCCAGGCTGTAATTCTTGACCCCACCACTATGTGAAACAGGGAACATCCACAATTGCATAAAGCCAAGCTTGGAAGAAATGGAACATTCAGCATACCAATAAGCACTTCCAGGAGGTAAACTCAGGAGGGGTTCCCTCTGGCTGAAAGATTCAGGAAGTTGCTTTGGAGGTGACAAGACTTAAGAACAGAGGGGACAGGCAATGTTTGGAAGCACTTTCCTGCTCAGAAGAGCCCTTTGCCTCCATTTATCTGAACCGTGAGTGTTGCCTCTGGCTATCAGCTCCCATGTTTACAAATGAGCTACTCATTTCAGGCCACAGAGGTATCTTTTGAAAACCTTCAGCTTTGGAGTCTTGCTGGCCATCGAAAGCATGACAAAGGACTCACTGAAGTAGTGGTGATGGGGAGCAGCTGGGTTTGAGGAACTTGGGCACCTGCCACCTTCTTGTTTTTACAGGGCTCTCTGAAGGCCCTGATTATGCCTTATAAAGGATCACAGAATAGGATTGTTTTCTGCCTCAGGCTTTGTTAACAGAGGCCCTCAGGCTGGCCATTTGTGTGTTTGCAGAAACTTCCTGCCAGTTCTCCCTTGTATATATATATTTTTTAACCTATATCAGGTAGATTCAATGACACTGAGCCCAAGGCAGCAGACCTGCAGAGAAGGCATGGAGATTGAAGCAAGGTGAAGTGCTCCAAGTCAGTGTGGAGGGACCTCCCCATGCAGTGACCTTGAAGTCCCCCTGCTCCCCTCCCCACAGGATTTTGAGCTTTAAGCCTCATCTCTGACTCAGGAATAAAAGAGCTGAGTTTCTTGAATTTAAGAATGACAGGAGCCACTGGCAGTCATTACTGGTCTAAGCCCAGCCTAAGATTTTCTTTGCATGTTCCCTATGTCCAGCTGCTTCTGAGGGTCAAGCAAATAGTGACTGCTGGGCGGAAGAATGGAGAGTGGTGTCAGAGCATTGGCACTAAACACTAGACATGGCTAGTGTTTATTATTGTTAACTGGCTGTGGGCCAGCCCTGCATCTCTGAGCTTATTTCCCATCTATAACGTTGGGAGAGACCATGTTCCAGCTGGCCAATGTCACTGGTTACTGGAAGGTGTCAATAAGAGAATGTTTTGAACAGCTGTGTAAATGACAAAGGTGTTATAGACATGAGATGGTGATGATGAATACACGAACAATGATGTCAGGACTCATGTTCTCCCACTAGAAGGACGTGCCAGAGATGACTCCTTATGAAAATGAAGAACCCAACATGGAGTTTATCTACTTCTGGTGTCCACCTTGTCATTTCCCCTCTCTCCTCCCAGAGCCTACCTATGCCCAATAGCCCAGGTTTAGCCTTCAATGTAGGCTGAGAGCCAGTGCCCTTAGAAAGCATGTGGCTAATGAGGACAAAAGGCTGTAGGCAGTAAGACATTTGCCATCTTGGTCTCTTGGGAAAAGCTACTTTCTTTTGTCTCTATTCTTTTCCCAGCTTTCCAAGCAAACCCTGTGGTTTGGAAGTAGCCACCTGTGTCCTGTCTTGGAAGGACAGTTTGTACCAGGCTCACTGTTGGGCCATGCTGCAGCAGAGATGTCTGGGAGCTGGTGTTTCAGCCTTGGCAAGTGGTTCTTTTTGCATTACTAAAGGTCACTCCTACCTGACTCATGTTCTAGGTGAGCTGTGTTTGCATCACTCTCCCATTGAAGTAGTCTGGGAAGCTGACAGCCACTTCAGTAAACCCTGTTTCTGGTGCACAGCACACACAGTCCAGTTTTTCACTATCACTCTTAGTCCCCACCTGATCTGGAGCTGCTATACTCACATGATGCTCTCCTTTGGGAATACTTCCCCTTTTCTTTCACATTTGCTGCCCCATCAGACTTGTATTGCTGAATCAGGAGGCAAGAACCCAATGAAACTGTTTATTCTGAGAGTTCAAATCCCACCTCCACCTCTTCTTAATTGCTGGGTGGGTTTGAGCAAGTTGTTTAACCTTCTGGCTCTCACTGTATCAGTCAAGGATAAACTAGACAATGAACAACTCCAAATCTGCATTAAAACAACAAGGTTTATTTTTCACTGTAAGTCCAGGGTAGGTCTGGGGCAGGGATGTGGGACTGTTCTATAAACTCATCAGTCAGGGCTCCATATTGACAGAAGTTACTGACATTTCTGCATGAGGCTCCAGGCTTTACCATAGTTTATCAGGGAAGAGAGAGTGGGGCTGGCAGACCAAAAACCTGTGGTTAAATGCTTTGGCCTGGATGTGACACAAATCTCTTCTGCTTACAACCAGCCACGTGGTAGTGACTAAATTCAAGGGGCTTGGGAATCACAGTCCTTCAGAGACCAGGAAGTAGAGGAAGGTTGGATATTAGTGAATATTAATAACATTTACTGTATTCATCTTCATCTATAAAACAGGAGTAGTGGGGCGCCTGGGTGGCGCAGTCGGTTGAGCATCCGACTTCAGCCAGGTCATGATCTCGCGGTCCGTGAGTTCGAGCCCCGTGTCAGGCTCTGGGCTGATGGCTCGGAGCCTGGAGCCTGTTTCCGATTCTGTGTCTCCCTCTCTCTCTGCCCCTCCCCCGTTCATGCTCTGTCTCTCTCTGTCCCAAAAATAAATAAACGTTGAAAAAAAAATTTTTTTTTAAAAACAAAACAAAAAAAAAAAAAACAGGAGTAGTAATAGTAAGTACTTCATATACTTAGGCTGCTCTGAAGCTCATATAAATATTTTCTATTATTGTTATTATTATCATTATACTATTAATATAGTTAATGTGTATGACTGTTATGTTAATGTTAATGACTTTCTAGAATATGTACTCAGGGTGGAGGGTCCCTGAGAGATCATCTAGCTCAACATCTCAAGAAGAACATGATGTTTACAGTGAGACCAGGTGGTGTTGGGTTTCATTCCTAGTCCTCCAATTTTGTAGCTATGTGATATCAAGACACTCACTTACCCTTTGTGTGCCTCAGTTTCCTTATTTGTAATTTGAGAATATAAATTGCATCTGCTTACAGGATTTGGGGAAATGAAAGGAACCCAAAGAAGTGTAACTGGTGGTGTCAGTCTTCACAGATGATGAAAGCAAATATAAACAATTTACTACAAAAGCCTAGCTCTCAGCCACCCCTTTCCTCACCAGCTGGCAGCCTAAACCTCTGCCCCAACAATGTCCAACAGGAATCCTGGGAGGGGGCAGTGTCCACACATCTAACCATGGCTGTCTAAAGTTCCCTCTCACAGACTCACTTTTGTCCTCATGACTCTGCTGCCCATGGTGGATGGCTGTCTGGTGACTGCCAGCCCCTCCAAAACCACTCTCATCCCTCCCACATGCTACTGCCTACTTTTCTGATGGCCTCCTTCAGCCTTCTTGATTCTTCTGTCTGTCCCTTTTGGAGACTGTTCCCTTAGCTCTGCTGTGGAGACCTAGTGACTGATATTTGTACAATGGCCCTCTCTATTCTGAAGCCTCTAGGGAAGGCAATGAGGATAGAGTTAGAGAATGGCTTGGCATAGCCTTTACCTTTACCAGCCTCACTGCTCTGTCCTGCCATGTGGATAGCTGCCTTCTTCTCTGAGGAACTCCACTGTTTACCCTGAAACTTGCCTGCCCTAGTCTGTCAGTTATGTCTGTATATTTATGAAAACCAGTCATGACTTGGTCTAAGTCACCTCTACAGGGCTGCTGGATCCTAGTGAATTGGGGATCATGCCTGGGAGCATCCTGAGAAGGTTGTTGGTTGGTCAGCCCAGAGTTCACAGTGGGCTCCAAAAGGCCTATTCTTTCTAGCCTATCAATATCAACTCTGGCTCAGACAAACACTGTCAAGATGCTTAGCCTTATAAAGTGTTGAGCACCATGGAGGTCCTACATGAGTGCTCAATTAAATGGTAGAGTGGAAGATCACCCAGGCTCTGGATCAGACTCTTGGGTTTGCTTGCTTGACTCCACTGCTTATTTGCAGGGAGCCTTAGGACAACCTCACTTGTAGGATAGAATCATGACATTTTCACCTTATAGGTTGATGGAACATGTTTAGAATACTGCTTGCTGCATAATAAGTGCTCATTAATTGTGTTATAATTGCTATTTTCTCTGGTCAACATGTCCACAAAATGATTATATAAAAAAGACCATTAGCTTTTTATGATGGTCTATTCTGCACAGAACTTGATTTTGTCAATTGCCCTATGCTGATTCCATCTTCAGTGGAGACAGATGAGGAAACATAAATTCACAAACATTTGCACTTGAGCAAAGGGACTCTTGTATTCCTCTCAGTCCCAAACCCTTCCCAGGTGATCTTAATCTTTGTTCCCTCCGATCCCCTGACCCCAACCAAATCCCTGTTTGAGGTTGGGGTTCTTAGGACTCTGTATTACTCTGCCATTATTACAGTGGACTTTATTTGTATCTGACATTCTTCCTTATCATGTCATTAGCATTAGCATGGAGGAACCAGGAGAGTGGCAGTTATACTTGGTTGTTGATCCTTTGCTCCCCTTGGTTGAACTTTAGCTGTGTTCTTGAGATGGCAAGAATGTAGACTTCTTATAGATGCCTCCTCTGCACACCTCACTGTGCAGAATGAATGGACTCCCAAACATTTTTGGAAACCTTGAAGAAGGCTCCATTTCTAGTATCTTTATATGGACCATTCCCAAGCCCACATCACCCCCTAATGAAATCTTCACCAACACTCTAATGAATAATTTCATATTTTAATTCCAGAATGTAGGTTGATTCAGTATATTTCTCTTCTGGTTGACTCTATCCATGAGATGTTAACAAATTCTCACTACTCTGACCTGAAACATGCCTCTTATAACTGCCAAAAGAAGTCTGATCCATTAATCAGAAGTTGTTCCTTTAGATTGAGAGTTCTTCTCTGGGTGAGGTACACGGCCCCTCCCTGCTTAAGGGAATTTTTTTTTTTTTTTAGTTGAGAAATGCTGCTTTAGGTTCTATTCACTGTGAGGCTTCTTCTTCACAGGGTAAGCATGCCAAACTTCTTCAATCTTTCCTAAGATGGCAGGATTGGAGGTTAGGCCCCTTTCCCACCATGATCCCCTGTATTTATCTGTTCTCCCTCTGAAAGGCACTGCCCAACACTGCAGGGGGTTAGAAAGGTTTACAGTTTAAAGAAGGATCTTTAGATAGATAGAAGAAGGAAAGGAATCCAAGAAGGAAAGGAAAGGAATAACTCTGATGGCAAGGTCAGGTACCCTTAGGAAACATGAGGATCTTCTTGTGTCCCTCAAATTATTGCAGGAAAAGGGCATCCTGTATACCTACAAGTAAGCAGATAAGGAGATCATGGGCATGTGGTGCAAGTCTCTTCTGAATGCTGCAATTGCCTCCCCTTCAGGAGTCTATGAATTTGAAATAGAATTGTAATCTTTTATTCAGAGTCTTGGGTGAGAGCTACTTGTCTCCTTTGTAATGTTCCCTTGCATTCTTGGGAAGATTCTTTCCTTGCAGCTTGGGTGTATACTTCACAAGTAACAGTGAACTGGGGTCTGAGAGTGGATGAGAGAGGGACCCTCACATGCTTTGAATGATCTTGTGCAGGCTCTTCATTGTGTGTGTTATTCATTGTCTTTGAGAAAACCTCTTCTGTCTCATGACCAGTGCTGGCAGTTTCACCATTAAAGACTACCTTCCGCTGACAATGGGTGACCTTGGAATAACCCTTTATCCTTTCCCAGTTTCATTTACTTACCTGTAAAATGAGGAAGCCAGACTAAGCTCTATGATACCTTTGTGCTTTGACATTCCATTATTAATTAGCCTTTAGACTGAAATTAGCCATTCTAGTAGAAGACTTAAGTTTTCACCTATTTCTATATATAATTATTTTCAATCTTTTTCTCTATGTGTATTTATGTGTGAATGTGTGTATGTGTCAGTCTGTGGGTATATGTATGTGTGCAATGGTGTATAAATGGGTGTGCCTATGTGTTTGTGGTATAAATGTATAGGTGTGTACATGTGTGTCTCTGTATGGATGTTCATGTTGTGCGTATGTGTATGTTTGTGTCTCTGGGTGTGTGTTTATTCTTCCTGAGCATACTTTCCTTTCACTCCAGCCCATTATTAACCCCGGTGTTTGAGGAAGCCGTGGGGGCCACAGCAAAGCTAGTTGCTACAGCTCAACATCTCCCTGCTGACTGAGACAAGGCATCCAACCTGCAGAATTCTTGCATCCCAGCACAATCTTTGCACCTCTGCATGTGCATGGGCTTCCCTCCTCTTCCTCCTCCTCCTCCTCTCCTATCTCTCCCCTCTTTCCTCTAGCTTTGGCCACTTCTCACTGCAGCAGCACACCATGGAGGGTAAACTTGAAAAGCCTGTTTTGATTCTCAGCTACTTTCTGCTTACAGAGGAACTGTGTACAGAATTGGGAGCACAAATTAGCACTAGAATGCTCCTTACTGAGTACAAAAGGTCAGCAATTACCAAGTCCTCCAGACACCAGGTGAGGCAGTCTACTCCAAGCAACAGCTGTGTGTGAGAGCTTTGTATGCTCCCCACCTGAAGCAGGGCCACATTATGACTTCTATGGGTCTGAGACACTGTTGTCTCCATGGGTCCTTTCCTGCATAAAAAAAATATTATGAATTATACTTTCTGATTGACTTCAGATAAAGAAGAATGTAATCCAGGCTACATTCATTATTATTTATTCCTTATTATTACATTCTTTTTTTCCTTCTGATTTTAAAAGAAAATTAAAATATTCCTTAGGCCTCAAAAAATCCCATGGTCCCTAGACATTGTGCCTGATGTGCCTAGTGGAGAAGTCAGCTCTGCCAGGGAAGTTTTTTCCTCTTGCTCCCAATGGTCATCTATGGCTCTAAAATCCATTGTTTTTGCCCTTCTTACCACTTTTTCTGTCTGTCCTTATCTGCTTCATATCTGACCCCCATTCCCACTATATTACCTGGCTAGTTCACCTTCATCAACACCCTAAGAGTACTCCAAATGCTCCAGGGCCTGCAGAGGGATTTAAGTCAAAGCCAAGAGAGATGGTTCTTGCTTTTCTTATCCAGGGTCAAAATTAGCACTCATTTATTCATTTCCCTTGGCTTAAGTACCCACCCATGGGAGGTAACATGACCTCCTGGTTTGGGCTGTGTGGTTGTGAAGCCTGACTTCAGTACCCAGTGCTGCATGGTCTTGGGCAAGTTCTTCACTCTCTGCCCAGTTTTCCCTTGGTAAAATGACAATAGGTGAAGTTCTCTCATGGGGTGGTTGTGCAGATTAAATGAGATGACACAGTACCAAGGGTACAATAACTGCCAGACTTAGAAAATAAAAATATAGGATGTTTGGTTAAATTTGAGAAACAGCTCTTGTTGCTGACTTTTTGTACTTTATTGAAAAAGGAAAACTGACTGCAGACATACAGGGCATCTTGACAAAGTGAGTACAGTATGCAGGACAAAAATCATTAAATTTGGGAAATGGCCTGTATATACAGGATGCCTAGAAGCTCTCCAGGCCCTATAACAATATCTAAAGGCCAGGAGGAAGAGACAGGGCAGGATCCTGTGCTCTGAGGCTGTGATACTGAGGACATCTGCCCTTCATCATCCAGTGACCTATATTTTTTGCTAAGGCAGCAATCCATGTAGTAGAGAGAGCACTGCAGGAGTCAAGAGAATTAAATTTTACTTGGGTCACAGCATAATTTCATCACATCTATTTTGTTCTTTAGGTATCATCCACTATTCCTTTGAGTCTAAGTGTCCATGTTTAGTTAACCATTTTCCTGTCATTGGCCATGTAGGTTGTTTTGCATACAAAATGTGGTTGTAAATGAGAAAGGTCCTTGGAAGTATCATCTGTTCCTTTCACTTTGTGAAGACGTCAAGTCTCAGACCAGATAGCTCCCAATGGACAAGCCTTTGTCTCCAACACCACCTGTGCCCCATATCACTCCCTCCTCAGGGGCTTCCTCATATCTTCCTAGCTAATATTCCCACAGGTACACTGTTTATTTCCATTCAGAACTCTGTGAGGTTTTGTTTGCTGTCAAATGACTTGGTTGCCCTTACCCTCAGTCCTGTGGATAAGATATTTTAACTAGTAGGGGCCTCAAGAGCAGGAATCTCTAGGGCTGGGTCTCTTTCTCATAAGGGAGGCCCAGTAATTTTGGAAAGAAAAAACTCCTCTTTGCTTGAAGATAGTTAAATGATTTTAAAATAAATTGCTTTTGTTTGTGTTGAATAAAAAGGTTGGAAATAAGGAGAAGCAAGATAGATGACTTCTAATTCCATTAATCATTCCTACTGCAAAATTGAGATAACTCCAATTCTTCCCATGGCTGCCTATCTTTTAAATATATCTTGCACTGTGGCTGAAACCTATGGTGGAAATACGTGCTCAAGGGCCCTTTTCTTTTTTATGTAAAAAGTATTTTTCAGACACAGTGACAAGAATATATGATTTGTTTATAAACTTGAATGATTCAAGGATTACTTACTGACAATTCAAGTTTCTTTTTTGTCTTTTCTCTGTATTCCCCTCTCCCTTTTGTTTCTCTCCTTCTTTCTTGTTTTTAAGAACATTCTTGCAGATTATCCTGGCCACGTGTCTTTCCCTGGGAGGACTCCTTCCTGAGCTTGGCCAACCATGTAGTTTGGGGTACTCAGGTGTGTTTCTTACCTTGGGAACCACCCTTGGGCTGGTCTTCACATGGCTCAGCTTTAAGGTGCTGAGTCATAGGTCTAAAGAGCTTGGAGCAGAACTGCTATAGCCCTTGGAACAAAAGCCAGTGAGATGAGAAAGATAAGGTGCCAATGAGATTCTTATATTCTGAAAGAAGACCCATTTTCATCTTGCTCAATTCAAAGACAGAACTGGCAGTTCCAAGGACAGTGAGCTTTGGGTTCCTTTGCTGTTTCTGGGAGGCAGGGAGGGGGCAGGGTATTAGTTTCTCCTGGGCCTTGAGCTGGAAGACAAGGACAGACTGCGTATATACCTGAGGGGGCCTCTAATATCTTCATGAGACTTTTCCTCAGCTCAGTTGTCTTGAGCTGCCTGGGTTTTGGGGGCAGTGGGCTGCAAGGACTGGTGCAGAGGCCTCTGGTACTTATTCACCTCTCAGGAGCCACTTATAAGTCCAAACTGAAGTCATAGCAGCCCTGACTGAAAAAAGCCAGCCTGGCACTGTGTCATCATATGAAAAGGGGCAATAAGATTGTCTCTTATGGGATGCAGTCAAAAACAGAGCTACACCTGAAAAAATTCCATAATCCAAAGTGGAACCGTGGTGACACCAACAACAGCTGTGTTGGAAGAAAACAACTAAAACATTTAAGGAATGTCTTGGAAAGTAGTAGGGGGAATTAGAATTACCAGCTAGTTAATTTGATTCATTCTTGTCTGTGGGTGGGATCACCTGTATGAACTCTCAGTTGCTGTTGATAAAGAGGCCAAGGAGATCCTCAGAAAATAAGCCAGTGTGTGTGTGTGTGTGTGTGTGTGTGTGTGTGTGTGTGTGTGAATGTGAAGGGGCACCAAGGGAGACAGCTAGCAGTGCATATCTGCTGGGAGATTTCTATAGTATCATGAGTCTAAATATTTTGAAAAACTGCATGAGTCTGCCTCATTTACAAAAACAAAACATACCAGTTCTAGGAAACCCAGCCAATCAGCAAATAATGTTTTGAGCATATGTTATGTGTGAGATTCTCTGCTAGGCATTGGTGACATGGGAATAGTACAAAGAGATAAAACAAGGAAACAGACTCCCTGCAGCTCCCTGCAGCTCCCTGCAGCTCCCTGGTGGGGGAAACAATAAATACAATCCTTGGAATGTGGTTTTAACAGTTATCTCTGAAACATTTTTTCCCCCAGGCTGTTTATGTAGCCTCTTGGTAATTTTGATCCTCAGGTTTTCAAGAGTTCAGAGGGTAGAGAGCTGCATACACATAGGCTTCCAGGATGTGTCAGGCCTGCACTAGCTGTAAGTTACAGAGATCCAGTGATGAAAAGGTAATCATTGGTTCATAAACTGGAAAGTCCAGAGAGAGCATCTGCTTCAGGCAGAACTAGATATGGGGCTCCAAGATGTCATCAATGATCTGCTTTTTCCCATCTTGGCTTTACTTTCCTTTGTTTTGGCTTCATTCTCAGGCAAACTTCCTCCAAGGGTAGCAAATAAGGCCAGACTATGTTCTCCAGACAAAAAAAGGATTTATTTCCCAACAGTTCCAGCAGAAGTCCCAGGCTCTCACTGGCTCTGATCCAGTAATTCACCCATAGTTGAACCAACCACTGGCCAGGGAGGTAGAATTCCCTCCTGGATTGGCCAATTTTGGTCATAGCCTGGGAGCTGAGAAGGTGGACTGAGTCCCACCCAGACTGCAAGGACTGAGGATGAAGGAGAGATGGGCCCCCAGGAAAATCAGTTGCTGAACAAGAAGGAGAAAAAATGGTGCTGGGTAAGAAAAAATAAGAGCTGCACACTTTAGACAGAAGCTTCCGAAGAAGGGACAGGACTTGAGTAGTGTCTTGGAGGATGTCTGGAATCATCTAGAATTGAGATGGCATTCTAGCACAGGTTCTGCTATGATCAAAGGTGTGACATGGGACCGTGAGTGGCACGTTTGGATCACAGAAAGGACAATGGTTTGATTGGAATGATATGTTTGCAAGAGATCACTGGAAGTTGGACTGATTGGTTGGATTCAGGCCATGCAAAACCCTAGGAAGTTTCTAAAGAATTTTGAGCAGAAAAGTGGCATGGTGCACGTTGGTCACTAAGTGGATCAAATTAGCAGCAGATGTGCTGGATGTGGGAATGAGAGATAGGAGTCAAGAAGAAGGGGGTGGAATAGGTGGAATTAATGTGGAAGGAAGAAAAGAAGATATATCAGCTAGCTATTGCTGTGTGATAACCACCCCAAACTCAATGACTTAAAACAACAATCATTTATGGTCACTTCTCTTCAGGTTGACTAGGAATTAGCTGGTCAATCCAGTCCTGTTCTGTAGGTCATTCATCTTCCTTGAAACAGCAAGCTAGCTGGGGAATGTTCTCATTGTGATAACAGAAACATAAGAGCACAAGCCCAACTATGTAACACATTTCAAGCTCTAGTTTATGTCACATCTGCTAATGTTCCACTGACATATCAATGGCTAGGCCCAAAGTCAAAAGGAAAGAAGTACACTTTGCTAGTGGGAGGAACTGTAAAGTCATTGTATTCCTTGGATACAGGAAAAGATAAGAGATTGGGAAAAATACCACAGTCTATCACTGAAGGGGGAAAATATAAGCTATTCATTTTCAAAGTAATTTTTTTATCTTTAGTAGGATTAGCCACAGAGTTCTCCTCCTCTTCAACATTGTAACTTTTCTCTTTAATCTTCTTTTTTTTTTTGAAGTTTATTTCTTTATTTTGAGACACAGAGAGAAGAAAGAGAGGGAATGAGTGGGGGAGGGGCAGAGAGAGAGGGAGAGAGATATTCCCAAGCAGGCTCCATGCTCTGAGCTGAGCCTGAGTTGGGGCTCAATCTCATGATGGTGAGATCATGACCTAGCTGAAATCAAGTCTGGTGCTTAACCTACGAAGCCATCCAGGTGCCCCTAATTTTCTTTTTAATTACAAAATACTACAAAGATATAGAGAACTAGGAAGATGGCGGCGTAGGAGGACGCTGGGCTCACCACGTCCTGCTGATTGCTTAGATGCCACCCACATCTGCCTAAATAATCCAGAAAACCACCAGAAGACTAGCAGAATGGACTCTCTAGAGTCAAGTATAGACAAGAGACCCACAGAAGAGGGTAGGAAGGGCGGAGAGGCAGTGCATGCTAAACAGACTGTCGGAAGGGAGCTGGGGTGGTGGAGGGGCAGCCTGCCCAGCAAGACAGAGTCTGGCTTGCAAAAGTGGAGGGGCTGGACTGCCTGAGTTCTGACAGCCAGCGGGACTTAACATCTGAAATGTTAAAAATCAACAGCTCTGTTCTCGGAGAGCAGGGAGGGCGAGAGGGCACCGGGAGGGAGAGGTGTTGAGCCCTGGAAGACAGAACTGAGCTCGGCAGGGAACAAAGGTGCTGGCAAGCACCATATCCCTCTCCCATCCCCAGCCAAAATCCCAAAGGGAACCAGTTCCTGTCACCGAACTTGCTTGCACTGCACAAACACCCAACGCTGTGCTTCTGTGGATCCCTCCAAAGGGTCTGCCTCCCTCCTAGTGCTGCAGAGTCCCTCCTGCAGGGGACCACACCGCCGGCAAAGTGAGCTAAGTCTGCCCCTCCCACCCCTGTGCACCTTGTGGATCCACCCCAGCTAATATGCCAGATCTCATTGAAGCAGCACCACAAGCCTGGCAGTGTGCAAGTAGCCCAGACGGGCCACACCACTCCACAGTGAGTCCTGCCCCTAGGAGAGGGGAAGATAAGGTACACACCAGTTTGACTGTGGTCCCAGCAGTGGGCTGGGGGCAGACATCGGGTCTGACTGCGGCCTTGCCCACCAACACAAGTTTCTCCCAACAGCACAGGGGAAGTGCCCTGCAGTTTGGAGCTACCGCAGGGACCGCCAAAATGATGAAATGGAAGAATTCTCCTCAAAAGAAACTCCACCAAGTAGCAATAGCTAATGAATTGATCAAAAACTATTTAAGCAATATAATGGAACAAGAATTTAGAATAATAGTCATAAAATTAATTGCTGGGCTTGAAAAAAGTATAGAGGACAGCAGAGAATCTATTGCTACAGAGATCTGGGACTAAGAAATAGTCATGAAGAACTAAAAAATGTTATAAAAGAGGTGCAAAATAAAATGGAGGTGACCACAGCTCAGATTGAAAAGGCAGAGGAGAGAATAGGTGAATTAGAAGATAAAATTATGGAAAAAAAAGAAGCTGATAAAAGAGAGATAAAAAAAATCCAGGAGTATGAGGAGAGAATTAGAGAACTAAGTGATGCAATCAAACAGGACAATATCCGTATCATAGGAATTCCAGAAGAGGAAGAGAGAGAGAAAGGGGCTGAAGGTGTACTTGAACAAACCATAGCTGAGAACTTCCCTGATCTGGGGAAGGAAAAAGGCATTGAAATCCAAAAGGCACAGAGAACTCCCTTCAGACATAACTTGAATGGATCTTCTGCATGAAATATAGTGAAACTGGCAAGATACGAGGATAAAGAGAAAATTCTGAAAGCAGCTAGGGACAAACAGGCTTTAACCTACAAAGGGAGACCCATGAGACTAGTGGCAGATCTATCTACTGAAACTTGGCAGGCCAGAAATAAATGGCAGGAAATCTTCAATGTGATGAACAGGAAAAATATGCAGCCGAGAATCCTTTATCCAGCAAGTCTGTCATTCAGAATAGAAGGAGAGATAAAGGTCTTCCCAAACAAACAAAAACTGAAGGAATTCATCACCACTAAACCAGCCCTACAAGAGATCCTATGGGGGTATTCTGTGAATGAAATGTTGCAAGGACCACAAAGTACCAGAGACGTCGTTACAAGCATGAAACCTACAGACATCGCAGTGACTCTAAACCCATATTTTTCGATAATAATACTGAATGTAAATGGACTAAATGTTCCAACCAAAAGACATAGGGTATCAGAATGGACAAAATACTACAAAGATATATAGAATAAAAATAAATAAGAGATTCCTGTGTACCAAGCATACAGATTTCACAGATGTTAGTATTTGCTTTCTGTTCTCTTTCCTCTTCTCCCCCCAAGAAATACAATATTGATTCTACCAGGGGTCCATCCCAGTATTATTCACCTCATTCTTCCATGTGTGTTTTATATTTTACCTATTTTAGTTTTTTTAAACATGCTTTTATTAAAAAGAAGTCATTCATTGATAGTTTTGATCTGTATATCAGGGTAAAATCCTCTGTATTTAATGCCGCTGGCTCTGAAAAGGCAGCACACTTTAGTAACTATTGAAAATCACAAGAGGGCAGTATGACCTTAGGAAAAAAAATATCTGGTGGAGGAGGCACAGCTCTTTCTCTATTCCTTTCTCTCCCATTTCTGTTGAGATTACCTAGGTCTGCTGTTTCTCTGTTAGCACTTGATGTGTGGCTTGTGAGTGTGTGTGCATGGGCCTGTTTCCATTCTGTGGGTGACTGTGTATTAATTAGGACTGTCTCATCTTCCTGTTCTTACTGCCCTGTTGTCATTTTCTGGGTGCCTTGTCTTCCCTCCCTCAGACCTTGTGTCTGCTTTCTGACCTGTTTTTTTCCCCCAGTTTATTCTTTGTCTTGGTCTTATCCCTCCTTTCCATCTCTGTCTTTGGTGTTTATTGTGACTAGGGCCTGGGTTTGTGCTCCCGGTTTTTAAGTTCCTCCTAAATGATGTAGACATAAGTTCCACAGGATTAGGAGGATGGGAGGCAGGATTGTGTTGGGTGCTAGGGAGGAGGACATGGCTAAGATGCTTTCCTAGATATTTCACTCAGGAGAATGAACTATATTTCCCCTGCTCTCAAAAAATCCACATCAAGTAAAACTCTATACTAAACAGATTTATTTATAACCATTTATATGTATCCTTAATTGGTTTTGTTTGGAGTCTGAAGGTCTTGACTGAGAAAAGCTTCCTGGATCTGTTATAAAGGCCTATGTTGATTTATTGAGTACTGTGATGTGTGTGTGTGTGTGTGTGTGTGTGTGTGTGTGTGTGTGTGTGTTAGGGCAAGAGAGGGAGAGAGAGGTGTATATCTGTGTCTTGAAAAGCAGAAGTATGCATGTGTGCATGTCTATATGTGAGTATATGTTTCTCTGTGAATTTGTGCTGGGTGTGTATGATTGTGCCTGCGTATGCCTATTTGAAGGTTTGTGACTCTGTATATTGGAGAGTGTGAGTGGCAGCATGTGTATGAATGTGGCACTTTATGAATGTGTCTAGGTGTGAGCATGTGGATGAATGTCCATGTGTGGTGGAGAGCATGAGTGTCAGTGTTTGTGTTTGTTCTCAGAGTGTGAGTGTATAAACTGGTGCTGGAATCTTGGCTCCTATTGCCAAGTTGCCTCTGGAGCATCCTGGGCTGTGGAACAGATGGTGACATCAAGTGATGGAGTGATAAACCATATGGAATTGACTTCTGACCTCCCAGGGGTTTGGGGATGTAACTTAAAACTGCCTTCACCTCAGAGGATACCAGTATTTCAGTGCTTTTGTGACAACATGAAAGCATGAAAGTTGGCAGATTGGTAGGAGAATTGGGGAATCTCAGAGAAGGATGAACCCTTAGGGTCTTCTTGTTCAGTCCTCCCCTCACACCATTGTAGGGATGTTCAGCTGAGGCTTTGCTGCCCCAGGACCACCAATCCTTTTGGTGCTTAGGTGGCTTCCTTGATCAGTTCATTTGCAAACTGGGTACATGGTGAGGGGCCCTTTGGCACTGGGGTGTCCAATTCTGATTCAAAGCCAAATGCAGCTTTCCAGTTCCTGTCCCCTCCAGGATCTGCCAGCCTTTAAGAGTGCTCCAGCTCCTTGCAGGGCAATTCTTCCTCCCCACTTCCTAGCTTCTAGTGCTTTGCTGCAATCCCTGCCTCCATCATCACATAGTGTTCTCCCTGTGCCTCTGACTTCACATGGCTCTCTTCTCACAAGGACACTGACCACATTGGGCTAGGGGTCCACCCTGTTCCAGCATGACCTCATCTTAGCTAATTACATCTTCAATGGCCTTATTTTCAAATAAAGCACATTCTGAGGTACTAGGAATTAAGAGTTCAATATACCTGTTTTTGGGTGGGAGGGTACAACCCATGACACGAACCATCTCAGTAATTATCACATTATTTGTCCAGGATCCATGTTTTTGGATAAATCCAGAAACATATTTTGGAGCAGTGGAGCCCTCCTTGGCCCTTCTTCCCCACTTCTTTCTCTCCACTCTCTCTGTTGTCACATTCAGTCACCAGCAGTAGAAATTCAACTTCCCTAGTTTCTGCACATGAAAGAAAATTAAGTGTTAGGGAACAGCGAAGGATTGAGATTGTGTGTCTCAATGGCAGGACTCCAAGTCTGCCTTGCTGGTCTGTGCCCCCAAGAAGCACTGTGAGAGCCTACATAAAAGGGAGTGGCAGCCACAGCACAAACAACTAAAAGGAGGTCACCAAAGACAGAAAAAAAAAAAAAGCTTTCCTGCTCCTTTATTCCAAGACATCTCAGATTTCAAACTCCCCCTTTCCTTTTAGGAAGCAAACCCTCTAATTTAAAGGTGCTATTAATCTCTTCTTTTACATTTCATTTCCTGTCTTCACCAACTAGATTAACGTTCCTTCTGGCGCTAGAAACAGCAGTGTGCTACTTTAAATTCTTAGTAATAAAGTATTTGTGTTTCTTTCTCTTTTTAAAAAAAATTTATGTTTATTTTTTATTATTTTTGAGAGAGAGAGAGAGACAGAGACAGAGACAGAGACAGAGCACGAGCAGGGAGAGGGACAGAGAGAGAGGTAGACACAGAATCCGAAGCAGGTTCCAGGCTCTGAGCTTTCAGCACAGAGCCCGACATGGGGCTCAAACCCATGAACTGTGAGATCATGACCTGAGCTGAAGTCAGATGCTTAACCAACTGAGCCACTCAGGTGCCTCTCTTTCTCTTTTTTTAAGAAAGCTTATACTTGTAAGTAAAATATGAAATTTCAGTTTCCTAGTATGGGAGCCATGGTAGGGGTGTGTGCATGTGTATATGTGTATACATGTGTATACATGTGCCCGTGTATGTGTATGTATGCATGTGTATATGTGCATGTATGTATGTGTATACATGTGTGTATGTATATGCATGCATGCATATGTGTATGTAATGGCATGCGTGTGAGTGCACATGTGTGTTGCATGTATATGTGTGCATGTGTGTGTGCATGTAGGTGTGTGGTATGGATGTAAGTGCATGTGTGCGTTGCATGTATATATATGTATGAATGCATGTGTGGTGTGCATGTAAGTGCATACAGATGTGTTGCATGCATATGTGTGTGTGTGTGTGATGTGCATGTAAGTGCATGCATGTGTGTTGTATGTATATGTGTTGTCTGTATATGTGTGTGGTGTGCATGAATGAGAGTTACACTCAGCATTCCTACTCCCCTCTCCAGATCTGAAAGCTAAGAGATAACTTACCAAAGTCAGTCAAGAACCTGGGCCACCTGGACTAGGTCCTTGTCTTCTGTATGTTAAATTCTGGAATTCTAGGCAGTCACCAGTTTCTGGGGGTGAGGTGGAGGGATTTTTGGCAGCCAGAAGACATAGGTTCTACTCTTAGCACCATCATTTTGCTCTTAGCTTCAGAATAAAGAAGGAAGAACATCCCTTGCCCCTGATTCCTACTGCACAATACCTGGGGTTCACTAACTGGATTGTCAGGTCATATACCCTTTCCTGAGCCAGTCGAAGGGCTATGGAGGATTCAGTATGCAGAAGGTCAGGCTCCTCTTTGGAGCTTGGGATGGAGCCCTTCTGAACTGCATGTGTGGAGTGTGGTGGAGAGGCAGCAACTCCTAGGAAATTTCTTTCTCCAGGGGGAAAGGCAAATGTGCCCTGGGGGTATGGCAGGGTTCTTCTTTGCCCTGATTCAAGTTGCCTGAAATACTTTGCCCACGTGAGCCAAGGGTACAGCTTCTACAGTCCTACCCACCCTACCACCTCCAGCTTGTTTTCCTTTAGATTAGTTCAGAAACCTGGTACTCTGTATTTGAGTAGAGGCAAGGCAACATCATCTGTGTGAAAGGCAGCAGACCTGCCTGAAGTTTGAGACATGGGTTGGGTGTACCTGTGGGGCTGGCCCCAGGGAGATGATCACCCTTGACTTGAGAGCCCAGGAATGAGGAAAATATGTAAAGGGGTAGCAAACTTCTGTTCTTTGCTCAGTTAAACTTAAGAAAGGAGAGGCTGAAGAGGCTGATGACTAGACCAACTGGTCCATCAAACTCAGGCCAAAGCCCTGGAAAGTTCCAAGGTCTTTTGTGATATACTGTGAGGGCTCTGTCCTCTACAGACAGACACTTATATTGATTAGTTTCCCCTCTGTAGCTCCTTAACAAGTTTTCTTCCTTCCAGAAAGCCTGGAGTCTTCCTTATATTACAGTGCACCACTCCTCTTTACCTGTTTCATAGTGTCTGCTGCTGACTTATGGCATAACGAGGAAATTCCCCTCCCTCTTATCTTTCTTTCCTGGTAGTGCCCGGTGTGTGTGTGTGTGTGTGTGTGTACACATGTGCTTCAGCAGGCCTTCCTGATAGTTAAGGGTGATTCTAATTCCACGGTGGGAGATTGTGGGGAGAGTGTTGATCCCCATTCCTGTTTCTGCAGGAGCCCCCAGAAGGTGACTGGAGAGCCCTTAATGTCTTCTTCAGTCCTGCCTAACTAATCCACTCCAGACCAAATACAGACTCTTCTATCCCTGTAATGGATGAACTTATGGAAAGGGTCAGACTGTTCTCAGAAGAAACACATGGCTGGAAGAACAGGAGGTATAATTTGACCTAAGAAATTTTCCTGTATTATTCAGAAAAGGGACCTTTCAGAGTTAGAACCTGGAGAGGAAGGGATGGATCCCATAAGGTTCATTCTTGGTTTTTACCCTAAGCTCCCTTCTTGAGTTCCCTGTTTGGGTCTCTAACTTCTGTTTGGGTAATATAAAATGGGGTCTGTTTAGAGTTTATTTCCCCAAATACTAGGTACCATAAACTTAGGGATATTCAGCCTGCTGTGTAAATGTCCCCTCCTCCCACCATGTCACTCTCCCCTTCATAACAGGGTGGGGGGCCTCTGTGGTGACAAAGATCAAATAAGTGTAGAAAATACTGCTTTTTTGGAGCAAGGTTCCATTGAAAGCATTGTCAGGAGTGGAAAGCTTGTAGTCCAGGGATTAAAATGGTGGCTGCCAGCTGAATTTCATCTGCAGAAATGTGTTTTACAGTGCAAAGTAGAATTCAAGTGTAAATTCAGAATTTAGGTGGAGTTACACTCTCCATTTAGCCAGCTATGAGGGTCAGTTTTGCCATTACCTCGCTTGCCTGGTCCTCAACATATTTAATTTCACAGACCTTTATGACTACCCTTTCCTTTACTTACAGATGAGGAAATGAAAGTCCAAAGAGCACCATGTTATACAGTCAGCTGATGAGAGAACCAGGAAAGGAATCCAGGTCTTGGCTGAACCCAGGCTGAATCTCTTTCCTTTGTCTCCAAAATATAAGATTATTCTCACAATTTTTCCATTTTGCAACCCTGCTAATGATACCTATACCTCAGGAGGGAAGACATAGAGACACCAGACACAGAGGAAATGCAAGATGAGAATTTCAGGCATCGTAGTTCAGAGAGAAGAAACCTTGGCTGGCACCAAGAAACTTAAATACCTCCCCATCAGCTGATTGCCCAAGGCTTGCTTGGCTGTAGCCATGGGCTCTGTCCTCACATTTTCCGTGATTTAATCCAATGCTCTCTTGGCTTACATAATGCATTAGGGAGCTATGAATAATCTTTGTGTTAATGAAACATGGATTTTGTTCAACCTAGAGGGCTCTGGAGGTGGTGGGGGGATGGATGACTGACTTAGAAACCTGCAAGTCTCTGCAAAATCTTACCTCTACTCTTAGCTGTTCTCAGAAACCCAAGAGGGGAACTCTTGGCAGCTGTTTTATCTAGAATCAGTGCTGCCCTAGCCTGGGCTAATGCAGGTTGCAATGGAACAAGGATAGGGGATATGATGTCCTCAAATGCAGAAAGAAGTTTTAAGTTCTTTAGAAAAGCAGCTCAGGTAGTAAGAGGACCTGAGTAAAATCATCCTGTCCAGTCTCTTCCTGGACAGGAATGGGTATTCCCCCATTCTCCTGCCAGAAATGGGTAAAATAGCCCACTTCCATTTACTTATTCAGCTCTATTGGCATAATCTCTGCATTGATCTCAAAATCAGTTATACAAAGCTACTGCTTCATGGGGTTTCTTATTTACAACTGAGTCCTATGTGTCTATAAAACTGCCTGGCACTTAGTAGATGTTTATGTAATGCCTATGCTCCAAAGAATAAACATTTTCTCAAATATGTATTCTGAGTTTATGATTCACTCTCAAATATTTTTGCTGTGTGCATGCTTAATAAAGCACTTTCCTTCAAATGATTCTAAAGACTGTTACAAATGGGGAAGCTGCTGGAAGAAGCAATGCTGTCTTTGGAGACCACTGAGGCAGTGAGCTTGCTAGGACTTAAAGCAGGGTGACCAGAAGCTCTGTTTGGCAATGCCAAGTCAGGAGAAAGAGTTAATGGAGTTTGTCCCCCAAAGTCGAACAATGCTGACCTAGGGCAATGGAGGTGGTGCTTGTGTTCCAGGAGGTGGCTGCCCACTACAGGAAATGTCACTCAAAACACACAGAGTGAGCTACCACATGTCTCTTGGGCTGGTTCACTGCTGTTTTCATGATGAAATAGAGAAAGTGATCCATTTCAGTAAACTTTTGGGTATTTGAGAGCATGGAAAAAATATTTGACATATTTTCCCAATTACCTGTTCTTTATGATTCTTTGTTTCAGTTTCTATAATTTTTATCAGGCTCAAAGAGTAGTTGTTAAACGAATGAAATGTCTGAGGCTTTCCGGCCCTCTGAGTGTGATGCCTGCACTGGGCAAACTGCGTCCATTTCTAAGGACACCCACTATGTGCCAAGCATAGGGTCACAGGGGCAGGGAACACACAGCTTGTTTTTTTTGATTATTTTTTCTTCTTTGATTCTAAGCCATTCTTTAAAAAAGTGGTTTTGCAAAAACAAAATTAGAATAACAACAGGAATATAAAGCAAACATTTCTCCTAGCTCCATTTTTAAATTTTTTTTTAAATTTAAGTTTTTATTTTAATTCCAGTTAGTTAACATAGAGTATAATATTAGTTTCAAGTGTACAATACAGTGATTGAAAACTTTCATACATCACCCAGTGCTCATCATTACAAGTTCACTCCTTAATCCCCATCACCTATTTATTTATTTTCCCATCACTTATTTAACCCATCCCCCTCCCCTTTCCTCTGGTAACCATCAGTATGTCCTCTAAAATTAAGAGTCTGTTTTGTACTTTGTCTCTTTCTTTTATTTTTTCCCTTTGCTTGTTTGTTGTGTTTTTTAAACTCCACATATGAGTGAAATCATATGGTATTTGTCTTTCTCTGACTGACTTATTTCATTTACCATTATACTCTCTAGCTCCATCCACGTTGCAAATGGCAAGATTTCTTTCTTTTTCTTGGCTGGATAGTATTTCATTATAATATATACACCACATCTTCTTTATCCATTCATCAATTGGACACTTGGGCTGCTTCCATAATTTGTCTTATAAATAATGCTGCTATAATCATCAGGTGTTCTTGTATTCTTTGTGCAATTGTTGGATTGTAAGGTAGCTGTATTTGTAACTATACTGTTTTCTACAGTGGCTGCACCAGTTTGCATTCCCAGCAACAGTGCAAGAGGTTTCCCTTTTCTCCACACCCTCACCAACATCTGTTGTTTCTTGGGTTGTTTCTTTTAGCCATTCTGATATGTGTGAGGTGATATCTCATTATAGTTGTGATTTGCATTTCTCTGATGATGAGTGATGATGGCATCTTTTCATGTCTATTAGCCATCTGGATGTCTTCTTTGCAAAAATGTCTGTTCATGTCTTCTGTCCATTTTTAAATTGGATTATTTGGTTTTTGGTGTTGAGTTTTATAACTTTTTTATGTATTTTGGATACTAGCCCTTTATCAGATTTGTCATTTACAAATATCTTCTCCCATTCAATAGGTTGCTTTTTAGTTTTGTTGATCGTTTTCTTCCTAAAAATCAGAAGCCTTTTATTTTGAGGTAGTCCCAATAGTTTATTTTTGCTTTTGTTTCCCTTGCCTCAGGAGATGTAACTTGAAAGAAGTTCCTATGCCTGATGTCAAAGAAGTTACTGCATGTATTCTCTTCTAGAATTTTGATGGTTTCAGCTCTCACATTTAGGCCTTTCATCCATTTTGAGTTTAGTTATGTGTATGGTGTAAAAAAGTGGTGAAGTTTCATTCTTCTGCATGTTGCTGTCCAGTTTTCCCAACACAATTTTTTGAAAAGACTGTCTTTTTCCCATTGGATATTCCTTTCTGCATTGTCAAAGATTAATTGAACATATAATTGGGGGTTTATTTTCTATTCTGTTCCATTGATCTATGTATCTATTTTTGTGCCAATATCATACTGTTTTGATTACCACAGCTTTGAAATGTAACTTTCAGTCCAGAATTGTGATGTCCCCAGCTTTGCTTTTCTTTTTCAAGATTGCTTTGGCTATTGGGAGTCTTTTATGGCTCCATACAAATTTTAGTATTGCTTGTTCTAGTTCTGTGAAAAATGCTGTTGATATTTTGATAAGGATTTCATTAAATAAATGCACTTATTTGGGTAGTATAGACATTTTAACAATATTTGTTCTTCCAATCCATGAGAATGGAATGTCTTTCCATTTCTTTATGTCGTCTTCAATTTCCTCCATCAGTGTTTTATACCTTTCAAAGTACAGGTCTTTCACTTCTTTGATTAGGTGTATTCCTAGGTATCTTATTATTTTGGGTGCAATTGTAAATGGGCTTATTTTATTAATTTATCTTTCTGTTGCTTCATTATTGGTGTATAGATATGCAACATATTTCTGTACATTGATTTTTTTATCCTTTGGCTTTACTGAATTTATTTATCAGTTTTACCATTTTTTTTTTGTGGAGCGTTGGGTTTTCTATATAGAATATCATGTCATCTGCAAATAGGGAAAGTTTTACTTCTTTATCAACTTGGATGCCTTTTATTTCTTTTTGTTTTCTGATTGCTGCAGATAAGACTTCCAGTACTATGTTGAATAAAAATGATGAGAGTGGACATCCTTGTCTTGTTCCTGACATTAGGGGAATAGCTCTCCAATTCCCCCCCATTAAGAATGATGTTAACTGTGGGTTTTATATATATGGCCTTTATTATGTTGAGATATATTCCCTCTAAATCTATTTTGTTGAGGGTTTTTATCATGAATGGATGTTGTACTTTGTCAAATGCTTTTTCCATATCTACTGAAATGAGCATATCATTCTTACTCTTTCTCCTATTGATGTGATGTATCATATTGCTTGATTTATGAATATTTAGCCACCCTGGCAACCCAGGAATAAATCCCACTTGATCACAGTGAATGATTTTTTCAATATATGTTGAAGTCAGCTTGCAAGTATTTTATGGAGAATTTTTGCATCTGTGCTCATTGGAGATATTGGCCTGTAGTTCTCTTTTATAGTGGTGTTTTTATCTGCTTTTGGCATCAGGGTAATACTGGCTCCATGGAATGAATTTGGAAGTTTTCCTTCCTTTTCTATTCTTTTTTCTGGAAAATTTTGAGAATAAGTATTTCAACTCTTCTTCAAATGTTTGGGAAGCCATCTGCTGCTTGACTTCTGTGTTTTGGAAAGACTTAATTTAATTTGCTAGTTATTGGTCTGTTCAAGTTTTCTCTTTCTTCCTGTATCAGTTTTGGTAGTTTGTGTTTCCAAGACTTTATCCATTTCTTCCAGGTTGCCCAATTTGTTGGCATATATTTTTTATAATATTCTTTTAGGTTTGTATTTCTGTGATTCTTGTTATTTCTCTTCTCTTCTCTAATTTCTGATTTTATTTATTTCAGTCCTTTCTCTTTTCTTTTTGATAAGTCTGACTAGAGATTTTTAAATTTTATTTATTTTTTTCAAAGAACTAGTCCTGGTTTCATTGATATGTTCTACTGTTTCTGTGTGTGTGTGTGTGTGTGTGTGTGTGTGTGTGTGTGTGTGTATCCTTTATTTTTTCTCTCATCTTTATTATTTCCTTCCTTCTGCTGACCTTAGACTTTGCTTGTTGCTCTCTTTCTAGCTCCTTTAGGTGTAAGGTCAGGTTGTTTATTTGAGATTTCTCTTGCTTCTTGAGGTAGACCTGTATTGCTATATTCTTACCTCTAATGGCTGCTTTTGCTGCATCCCAGGGTTTTAGACGGTTTTGTTTTCATTTTCATTTGTTTCTATTTACTTTTTAATTTATTTTCTAATTTCCTGGTTGATGAATTCATTGTTTATTAGCATGTTATTTAGCCTTCATGTATTTGTAATCTTTCCAGGTTTTTTCTTATGGTTGACTTCTAGTTTTATAGAACTGTGGTCAGAAAATATGCACTGTATGATTTCAATCTTCTTCAGTTTCTTAAGGTTTGTTTTGTTGCCTAAGATGTGATATTCTGGCTAATGTTCTTTGTGCACTTGGAAACTGCACTTTATGTATTCTGTTGTTTTAGGGTGGAATATTCTGAATATATAAGCTAAATCCATCTGTTCCAGTGTGTCATTCAAAGCCATTGTTTCTTTATTGGTTTTCTGTTTAGATGATCTTTTGATTAGTGTAAGTGGGTTATTAAGGCCCTGTATTATTGTATTATTATCAATTAGTTTCTTTATTAACTGTTTAATGTATTTGGGTGCTTTTATGTGGGGTGCATATATATTTATAATTGTTATATCTTCTTGTTGGATTGTCCCTTTTATTATTATATAGTGCCCTTTGTCTCTTGTTACAGTCTTTGTTTTAAAGCCTATTTTGTCAGATATAAGTATTGCTACTCTGGCTTTCTTTTGACATCCATTTGCATGATAGATATTTCTCCATTCCCCCTTTTCAAAATGCCAGTGTCTTTAATGAGGTCTGAAATGAGTCTCTGTAGGCAGCATATAGATGGGTCTTGTTTTTCTCAAATCCATTTGTCACTCTGTCTTTGGAACATTTAGTCTGTTTCCATTCAAAGTAATTATTGATAGATACTTATATATCGCCATTTTATTGCTTGGTTTGTGTTTGTTTCTGAAGAATTTCTCTGGTCCTTTCTTGTCTTTCTCTTCTTCATGTTTTGATTCTTTTCTTTAGTGATATATTTTTATTTGTTTCTCTTTATTTTTTTGCATATTTATTGGTATTTTTGATATATGGCTACCATTAGGTTTATATATAACCTCTTTTTCATATAGTGGTCTATATTAAGTTGAGGTTGTTTAAGTTTGAATACATTCTTTTCTCCTCTCCACAAATATTAGATATATGTTATTATGTTTTATATACTTTTTTGTGAGTTCCTCAACTGTTTTTTTTTTTTTACAGAAAATTTCATTTTTACTGCATTTGTGTTTCATACCTCTACACTGTCACTTTTGGCCTTGACTTTCCACTCAAAGTGTCTGTTTTAATATTTCTTGCAGGACTGGTTTAATGGTCATGAACTCGTTTAACTTTGGTTGTCTGGGAAACTTTTCATCTTTCCTCCTATTTGAAATGACAGGCTTGCTGGATAGAGTTTTATTGGCTGCATATTTTTTCCATTTCAGCACTTTGAGTATATACTTACCAAGTTTCTATTGAAAAATGTCCTGATCATCTTATGGACTTTCCCTTGTAAATTAATAACTTCATTTGTCTTGCTGCTTTAAATTTTTTTCTTTATCACTATATTTTGCAAATTTAATTATAATATCTTGGTGTCAGTCTGCTGTTTTTGATTCTGGTGGGGGTTCTCTGTGCCTTTTTCATCTGCATATCTGTTTCTTTCCCAAGATTAGGGAAGTTTTCAGCTATCATTTCTTCAAATAAATTTTATTCCCCCTTTTCTCTCTCTTCTGGGACTCCTATACTATATATGTTATTACATTTGGTGGAATCACTGAGTTCCCTAAGTCTATTCTTGTTTTGTATAATTCTTTTCTCTCTTTTGTTCAGCTTGATTACTTTCCATTACTCTGTCTTCAAGGTCACTGGTTCATTCACCTGCTTCTTCCATCCTGCTTTTCATTCCATCAAGCATGTTTCTCATTTCACTTATTGTGCCTTTTATCTCTGCTATGTTATTTCCTATCTCTGTGTTAAAGGTCTCACTCATGTTTCCACTCTTTTCTCACATCCAAGGAGTATCTTTATGATCATTGCTTTGAATTTTATACCTGTCATATTACTTATATTTGCTTTACTTAAATCACTGGCTGTGGCCTTGTCCTGTTCTTTCATTTGGGATAAATTTCTCTATCTCTTCATTTTGTCTACCTTTTGGTGTCTGTTTCTCTGTGTTAAGAAAGTTAGCTGTGGTGTTGGTGAGAATGTGGAGAAAGAAGGTCCCTCTTGTACTGTTGGTGAGAATGAAAACTGGTGCAGCTACTTTGAAAAAAAGTATGGACATTCCTCAGAAAGTTAGAAATATAACTACCCTAGGATCCAGCAATTGCACTACTAGGTATTTACCCAAAGATACAAAAATACTAAATCAAAGGGATACATGCATCCTGATGTTTATAGCATCATTATCTACAATAGCCAAATTATGGAAACAGTCCAGGTGTCCATCGACTGATGAATGGACAAAGAAGTGGTATATATAAAAAATGGAATACTACTCACTTATAAAAAGAATGAAATATTGCCATTGGCAATGAGGCAGATGGAGCTAGAGGGTATTAGGCAAAGCAAAATATGTTAGAGAAAGACTCATACCATATGATTTTATTCATATGTGGAATTTAAGAAACAAATGATCTTAAGGAAACAAAAGAGAGAAAGAGGCAAACCAAGAAAGAGACTCTTAACTATAGAGAACAAACTGATGGTTACCAGAGGAGAGCAGGTTGGAGGGATGGGTTAAATAGATGATGGTGATTAAGGTATACACTTTTTACAATGACCACCGGGTATTGTATGCAAGTGTTGAATGACTAAATTGCACACCTGAAACTTACATTACACTGTAAGTTAAGTAACTGGAATTTAAATAAAAACTTTAAAAAAATCAGCTGTGTCTTCTGCTCTTGAAAGTAGTGACTTTATGAAGAAGAGGTCCTGGAGTGCCCTGCAGTGCAGTGTGTCCTTTTACCAGGATCTGGCCCTTCAGGAGAGTGTTCAATGTATGTAGCCTACATCTTGCTGTCTTATCTGAGTCAATTTCCTTTCAGTTAAGTCATCTTCACTGACTCTCTGCTTTTTGTGGACTGTGCTTGCTCTCTGTGGTGTTAGTGGGACCAACCAGGCCAGGTCTGGCAGGAGATGGAGAACTTGAGAGCAGGGTGGCTGTGTTAGCAAAATTTGTGCTAGGCCACTAGTCATCTGCTGGATTCCTGAAGTGCTGTGGCAGCTGGGAGCTGCACACCTAAGTGGCTAGGGGCATAAGGGTGAGTGTAGTGCATGATGGTGGCTGATGGTGGGTGTCAGGGTGTGGAGTAGCAGTTGGTCCCTGTGTGAGTATTGGGCATGGCAAGCTACAGCAGCTGTGTATCTGGTGGTGGGCACAGAATGCAACACAGCTGGGGGCTCCCAGCTGAGCCCTGTGCAGTGGATGTGTGCAGGGTGGGTTGGCAGCCGTGCACCAGGTGCTTGGGCGAGGTGCCTACAGGAGTTTAACAAAATTTGACCTGAGCCCAGAGCCAAGGCCAGCAGACTTGGGGATGTGTGAATCCTCAGGAGAACTTGGGAGCATGGTGCATTGTTAGCGTGTTAGGTAGCAAGTATCTGTAAAGACCTACCTCTCATAGGTGTCTTTGTGTTTATGCTGGGAGTGGGGGAAGGAAAATGGCATCTGCCAACTCCCTTGTTTTCAGAGAAGTCCCCCAGTATGCTCAGAAATCAGCAGAAACAGGTCTATCTCCTGTTTGTCCCCAGCACTGTGTAAGCTGCAGTTTTTATGTTGCCTTTTCATGCAGGCTGCTGTCTCTTTAACAGCAGCAACCCAGCTCTCACTCTCCTTCCCTGTTCACCCAGTGCTGAGTCAGCTGACTTTTAAAGCTTCAGGTTCCAAGTCCCACTTCTTACATAAACTCACAGAATTCAGCCCCTGTGTTTTTTAAACCCAAATGTTACAGGAATTAGTCTTCCTTCTGTGACCTCCCTGGTGTGAGGGCCCATTTCTCTGCCCTCTCTGTTCATGCCAATACCTTTCTCCCACGGGCGGCCTCCCCCTGCCTTTCTGACCTTCCTAGCCTTTCAGATGTGGCTCCTTCTCTATGTATAGTTGTGGAGTTTATTCTTCCAGTTTTTGTATATCTCTCCAGTTTATTGACTTGGATGTGGATGATATCTAGTTGAAAACATGGGACAGGGTGAGCTCAGGTTCCTCCTACTCCACCATCTTCCTAAGCTCTTCTCCTCTATTTTCATTAATTAATCAAATAAATGTTGTCCTTTGTCCCTGTGACCCTGTGGTCTTTATATGTCTATGCAATCATACTGGTTATTCTTGCTGTCTAGCCAGTCTCTGAGCTCCCTTCCACTGTCTGGGCTGTCCCCCACCTTATGAAACAGGCCTTACATGCCACCATGGAAACTGAACACATCAGCATCTGCCTTTCCCACATCCCTCGCAGCTAGGGCACAGCCCTGGGTCTTGGGTTCTGCCAGTCAGATGCTCCTACACATACACACAAGGTGGATCTGGGGGCACACTCTCTGTGGGGGCTTTGTCAGTTTTAAGAGGAAGGGTTCCCAGGGGGCAGCAACAGTGGTGGTGATGGTGATAATGTCCAGTGTCTGGTGTCCAGGGTGATTGGGCAGGGCAAACCATTCTTTGGTATGATTTGAGCAATGTTTAATTTGCTTCCAGTCTTAGTTCTCCAAGCCCCTAAATATTTCAGTGAATTCCCCAATATTCTCTTATTTAATTGTTTTTCTGTTTAAATTAACCTGATTGCTTTCTGCTGCTTGCAACAATAGCATAGCTAGAAATGTAAGGTTGATACACCTATTCATAATTTTTACTCTTTCATGGTATTAGAATTAATGTAATTTTATATCATGCACTTTTATTTAACATTATACCATGTGTATTTTTCAGTTTGACATAATCTTTCAGCTTTCTATTATGATAACATTAGTATATAAAATATTATAATGCATATTAATTATGTATAATAATAATATTATATATAATTATGTATAATAATAATATTAACTTTAATTCTCCTACTACCCTTTGGTAACCAATGTTAACAGACTGGCGGGGTTCTGATGTTGCACCTCATATTGTCCATTTATGGGGGATAGGGCTTTCCTGTAGTACAGGTGGCTGGGTATAGGGGACATAGACAGGGCCATATTAGAGCTTAAAGAGCTTTAGAGAAAATCTAGTCAGAGCTCTTCATTGTTGGCTGAGGAATTTGAGGCCAAGAGAGGTGAATTAACTCAAGCAGGTAACTCATTCAGACAGCCAGTGTTGGATGCAGGACCAAACCCAAGCCTGGCAGCTCTATGCCAGAGCAGAGCTTTTTTCATTATGGCTGTATGCCTGCTACAGAACAATGTTAAACTTAGTGTTTTTATTAAAAGTACTCAGGAGAATGGGGCCCAGATTGGATGGTGTGAGGTATGCAATATCGGTGCTCAGATTATTGTCCAAAACTCCAAGTCTGTGCTGTCAGTGCAGAGCCTGCTTGAGATTCTCCCTCTCCCTCTCTCTCTGCCCCTCCCTGCTTTCACTGTGTCTCTCTAAAAATAAATAAACTTTTTAAAAAGAAGAAATATGTCTCTGAAATTCAAACCAGAATAAATGAAAGTTTTTGATCACTTTAACTGTGCAATTGAGAAATCATCTTAAGGATGTTTTGCATGCAGCAAACACTCAATACATATTATTGATTACTATAATAAACACTTTCATATCCATTATCTCATGGGCTTGTCACAATGCTATAGGCCCACGAATAGATTTGGTGAGTATTGTTATTCTCATTGTGCAACTGAAGATTCATCTGAGACTCAAGTGGTTAAGTGAAATGGATCATTTCACCAGCCAAAGACACATCTGAAATTGAAACCTAATTTTCCTTACTGCTACCCCAGTGTCCATTTCTCCAAAGCTGCTTTGGAATGGAGTATACAGTGGCTGGGTTCTATACATCATCCTCATGAGCATGTAAATTGCTTGGGGGAGTCTCTCCCCACCATTCTGTTAAAGCCATCAAGCCCTTGTGCTGAGCTCTGGGGTGCTTCATGTGCACCATGTTAAATTCAAGGACGGTGTGGGCCATTTGGGAAGCATATGGAATTGGGCACAATATGCTTCTTCCTTTCCCCTTCTGGCTCTGTCATCTCTTAAAGATTCTCATAAAACTAATGACAGGATAAGGCAAGAAATCACATTACACTTTATAATGCGCTAATTAGGTAAATATGTTAAAAAGTGTTCCCCATAGTGCCATTTCATGGTTGCACTGTTGGTAATCAGCACATGTCTTCAAAGTGTCAGAATTCAAAAGCAAAGCTGCTCACTTTGCTGGGTTATATCACACTAATGAAATGAGTTAAGTGGAGTACTGGGAATGCTCTGCCTCTCTGATTGCTCAAAACGTTGAAGGAATACTTTGAGGCTAGTGCTTTGGTCCTGGCTGATCCTTTGAGCACTAAGAGCTCTCTCCAGGCCCAGATATAAAGGTTCTATGCCTAGATGAGATGTTTGTGTGCCAGTGTTAAGATGGGTTCCTCTGGCTCTGGATCATGTATGTACACCAGGTACATCCATTCATGTACACCAGGATCCTAGACAGACAATGGGCATACCAAGATTAGAAATTGACAGCCCTATTTCACAGCAAGGGAGCAAAATCTGTGGTACTTTTTGTCTTCAATATGCTGTAGGTTGCAAACATAAATAGCCATAATGTTAGTTTCTGGGTGACTGGACCATACCAAGGGAAGAATGGCAATGAGGGAGCACTTGGAACACATTCTGGGGTCAGAATACATAGGAAGCACTCTCAGACCCATTGTTAGCTCATCCTAATGGCCTGCTAGAATATCTAGCTTGCAAACAACAGTGTGTCACTAATTTGTGAAGAAAGGAACTTATGAGAAGTATGCTGGATGTTGAAAACCAGGTTTGGGAATAAGCAGGACTGGGGGAGTTAGAGATGAATATGGGTTAGAGATGAAAAGGGTGAATATGGTAGTCCTTGCCATGTGGCTAGCAACATCTGATCCACTTCTACCACTGCAATGGACAGATTGAGTCATTTTGGAGTCTAATATTCCAGATACTTAGAAAAGCCATCTGATTAGGAGGGCTTGGACCACATGCCCATTCTCTAGTTGTACCTTTTTATTCTTTCTAGCAGGAGACAAGATCCTGGGTTTACTGTCTCATGGATACTGTCTGAAACAGTAGGTAACCAAAGGTAATTGGTATGCTTTTAAGAGGGAAATGGATCCTGTGGAGCCAAAAAGTGACAAATGACCAGTATGCTTAGTAAGGGACAGAATTTTGGACCTCAGGGGCCTTGGCCCTGAGTGGGAACCATGCTATGATTTATTACCAAAATTTAGCCAGCTGTCTACTCAGCCTATTTCTGTGCTATACAAATACACAAGTCATAAGCAACATGTGACTCTTTAAATTTAAATTAATTAAAAGTGAGTAAAATTGGGGCACCTGGGTGGCTCAGTCTGTTAAGTGTCTGACTCTTGATTTTGGCTCAGGTCATGATCTCCTAGTTATGAGATGAAGCCCTGCATCAGGCTCTGTGCTTCATGTGGAATCTGCTTAAAATTTCTTTTCTCTCTCTCACCCTCCATCTTTCTCTCTCTCTCTCTCTCAAAAAAAAAGTGAATGAAATCAAACATTTAGTTTCCTGTTTACATTAAACACTTTTAAAATACTCTAGAGTCACATATGGCTAGTGGTCACCAAACTGGTCAGTACAGATATAGAACATTTCTGTAATTTCAGAATGTGCTAATAGACTACATTAGAGTTTTGATGGGTCATTCAGGCCTTTCTCTGTATCTTCATTTTATATGACATCAACTCCAAGGCCATTTATTCTCTGTTTGCCAATGAAAGGGGTTGGGCATAAGGTGCGAAAAAGGAGAAATGACTGGTTGCATATTTTGTCTTTCCTTTGTTTTTGGTAGTGCATGATGTAACAGTATGGATAAATGTAGAAGTCACAGTATAATAAGACAGATTAGCTTATGAACAAGGAACAAAGTTGAATACACACACACACACACACACACACACACACACAGAAAATAATATATTGGGTTGGTGGGCACACACAGAAAAGAATGTATTGGGTTGGTGGGGGACTATGGAGGTTTTCTTTTCATTTGAGTTTCAGTATTACTATTAAAATGATTGGGTCTTAAATAAACTTTTTCATAAAGAAAAATTGATTATTTTGGTATAAATGAGGTATTAAGGAACAGTTATAGATGACAAAGATCCATAATCACATTTTTTTTTGTAAGATCATGTTTAAAAGATTTACATGAGCTCTTTTGTCCCTCAAACACTCTTACATGATTCATGGCAGGGCAGAGATTTAAATCCTTAGGGCTGTTCTGGAACTAAGAATACATTTCAAAATTTTTTTCAATTTAAATGCAACTGTGTCTCAGATGTTTGGATAGCCTACCTTCTAAAGTCACACAAGTAGTGCAGAGTAAGGCTGGAGTTTGAACCCCAGGTTTCTGGCTTCTCTTTCAGTGCTGAATCCTAAAATCCTCTTACTCACTACAGGCAGAATTCTCATGTAGTTAGGCTCTCTTTGCCCCCATCCTAATGGTGTTGGAATGCTAAATATCAAACTATAAACCTGAGAGAGAGTAAAAATAAGGTTAAGCCCAGGAACAATAGGTCAGGGATCAGTTGCTTGGTTTAGGAGGTAGGGGCGCTCAGGGTGGGAGTCAGGGCCTAATGGGTAGAGTCTCTCTTGATCTCAGCCTGTTAAATGGGCCTGATAACTCCTACTCTAAACTCTTACAAGGTGGTTGTTATAAAGTTAAAAGTAGATAATGGTATGCAAACCCTTTACCAAAGCTGAAAGTACAAAGTACAAACGTAAAACATGATTATTACAAGGGGCACTGGGTAGGAAGAAAAGTACTCCCTGAAAATATATTTCTCATTCCTGGAAATATAATGTAAAATACTATTTTAGAGATGGTGTCTGAGAAAGGACATTGTGTGGACAATATCTCAATTTAACAATTTGTTCAACATGTAGCTGGCAACCATGGCCCATGTCTTGACCATATGTTTCTAGAAGGCAGAGGCTCTGGTGCATCCAGGGCTGCATGTAGAAGGTGCCTGGACATGTACACTCACCCAGCAGGTCCATGTTGTCAGGCTAAGGCACTGGAAAGAATCCTAAAGGGAATTCATTTAAAGTGGGACCAATATTCCAAACTAAATACAACCAAAATATTTGATTGAAACTTTATCTTGTGAAATAAAAAAAATGAAAACAAGCTTATATTTATACAATTGTTTTAGTTGCAATCATATACAAAGGGAAAAATTGTTCTGAAAATCTAATTAACTGATAAACTAACTATAGTAAACATCCTAAGATCAAGCTCTGCCAAAAAGTTTGAAGTGTTTTTGATGTTCCTGAGAGCTTCTGAAGGCATTTTTCTCTTCTGAAGCTTTTATCTGATCAAATCATCACTTTGCGGTCTTTTCTCTGCATTATCTGCCCTAACTCTGCCTTATCCTTATTTGTCAATGATTTAAGTGGGGTTCAAAGCAGCCTCCCTTGTCACTTAAATTAACTTTGCAAATCTTGCAGAAGATGCATGATTTCTCAATTTCATTTGGCAGTTGATTTGCATTGTATTTGCATCATATTGACAGGCACCTGGCACATCTAATAATCTGGAAGCTTCTGCAAGAAGTCTTTGATCAATGTGGCTCCTCCAGCGTATGAGCTTCTAAGAGGGTCAAGAGGTTCTTGTCAGACCAGTTTAAAAGTGGTCAGGTTATTAAAGAATATCTATTCTTTAATTTGTTTCCATTTGGAATCTTGTAACCGCATGGACTCAGACAACAAACACTCAGGAGCATAGGCCTTCTGTACTCTATCTGGTGCAACTCAGAGGGGAGGGTGGTGCCAGGCATGTCATCCCTGAGTGCTAATTAAAATAATCTATTTTCTTCTGTGGCCTGGGGCAAGCTTTTTCCTCTGTGGCTTCATGTGTAATATATTTTAATTTCAGTCCTGCTCTCCACCGTCTCTGTAATATAACACCAGTTCTCAGCTCTTCAGCCACTTCTTCAGTTCTGGCTCAGGCCACAGTACCACCATAGTAGACATGACTCATGAGACTGTAATATTTGATGCAGCAGGAGACATGGTAGAAAACATGGGGAGCTCTAGAGTGAGCATCCTGGATATTTGCCTCAGCAAAGGGTCAAGGGGATCTTCAAACTTTGGTGTAATCTGAATGGACTATAATCAATTTAAAAAACTAGATTGAGAGGATCAAGAGGATTCCACTGCATTGACTTCGGGCCTTTTAAAATTTGTGGTAAAAATTGATAACATAAAATTTACCATTTTAAATTATTTTTTCCACTTTTAAATGGCAGTTCTGTGTCATTAAGTACACTCACATTGTTGTATAACCATCACCACCACCAATCTCTAGAACTTTCTCAGCATCCCAACTGAAACTCTGTACCCTTTAAACAGCAACTCATCGTTTCCTCTCCCCCAGCTCCTGGTAACCACTATTCTACTTTCTGTCTCTATGAATTTGATTACTCTAGGTACCTCATATATGTGAAATCATATAGTATCTGTTCTTCAGTGTGACAATATTTCACTGAGCATAATGTCTTCAAGAGTCATCCAATTTGTGACATGTCAAAACTTCATCCCTTTTTATGCCTGAATAGTATTCCATTATATGTATATACCACATTTTGTTTAATCATTCATCCAATGGATATTTGGTTTGTTTCTATATTTTCACTACTGTGAATAATGCTGCTATGAACATGGGTGTGCAAATATGTATTTGAATCTCTTCTTCCAGTTCTTTTGAGTTGAGTTTGGTTTATCAGGCTTAATTCCTAAAATATGTCTGTTTTCTCTCATTTGAAAACACCTTTAAAAAATTAGGGGTAGAGTGATATTAATATGCTTATTTAAAAAAATCTTCCTTTAGAGTTATAGCTCTTGAAAGAAAAGACCTAAGGAGTGCCTGGGTGGCTCGGTTGGTTAAGCATCCAACTCTTGATTTTGGCTCAGGTCATAATCTCACAGTTCGTGAGTTCAAGCTCCACATCAGACTCAACGCTGACAGTGCGGAGCCTGCTTGGAATTCTCTCTCTCCCTCCCTTGCTCTCTGCCACTTTTGCCCCTCTCTTTATCAAAATAAATAAATAAACTTTAAAAAAAGAAAGAAAATATTTGAGAGTTTATACCTCCATATATCTTGAGGAAGAAGAAATAAACTTAGTAGTATTCCTGAAGCTTCAGAAGTAAGGATAACTAGAGTTTTGGAGGAGACAGTTTTCAGCTTAATATATGAAGAAGTTTTCTAGGTCTGAGTATTACCCAACAAGAGCCTGAACAGGTGGGTCATGAGCAAACTGTCACAACCTGCATGGGGTAAGAAGAATCTCCAAGCTGCATACATGACTAGGTGTCTCCAGACATTATCACCCTGCTCTTCCTTCCTCTTTCCTTTTTTTGAAATATTTCCTACTCATGATAGTTCATTTTGCACTTGATTACATATTCTGTTGTACAGTGACCTAATTACTTAATGTGTGTAAATCTTTGACTACCAGCATTTAGCAGGGCTTACATACATACTTTTCTTCAAACTCTGTGAGCCCAGTCAATTTATTGAAATGTCATATTGATGAGAAATTGGAAATGCTATATGAGCTCTCTCTCTCTCTTCCTCTCTCTCTCTCTCTCTCCCTCTCTGAAAGAGAGATTCTAATCTAATGCCGTTTGAATGGAATGAGGAGAGTCCTGTTTCCTTTCTTTCTTCTTCCAGGTACTTCTGTTCCCTCACCATCTTCTTCTATTCTTCTTTCTTCAGAAAAGAAGAACAGGTAATTATTCACCTGTGATATCAGGGAATCATTATTAGTCCAAGAAGTTGCTCTTCAATCCTTTAGGGAGTGCTTGTGCTATGGGAGATAATGCATATAAAGCTCTCTAAATGATGTGGCTAGAACTCCCCCATGTACCCTGTGAGCAAGGAGAGGGCTTGTTTTTAGAGAGCTGCCAGTGAAGCATTTCAAAGGTAATTGGCAAATGATGTCTTAGAGACAATGCAAAAAATTCATTGAATTTTCCTAGCCTGAGATTGGAAGCCATCCCTTCTCTGCAGGGCAACCCAATGACTTATAATAATAACCTGTGGAAAATTATATTTTCAAGCCCCAATTTATTTCCTAACCACTGGAGATTATGAAAGGACTGTCAACCAGGAAACAAAAATAGCTTAGTGGAGTGTTTATTTTTTTTTTCAGGGCAACGGAAAAATTATGTTTCTTTTGCTGTTTTTAAAACAAAACAAATGCCTGGATGTGGGCCCAGGGTTACAGGCAGGACTGGAGCAGTGACAATAATAAGGAAGGAGTAGGCTACTCGTTTATACATTTGATCTATCACCTGATCTGGAGCCTAATTAAAAGGCTCCATTCAGGTTGCCTGTTGGAGCATTGCTGAGGCAGGAGATGGATGGCTGTGGTTAGTGGCTGTCAAGATGGTGATCTGCCTCAGGGCTAAGTCTGAGGGGTGGGCATTTCTTGGAGGCAGGTGTTGGGTTCCAGTCTCTATCTCTAGCCTTTGTCATGAGTTTTACCTGGTTTCTCTAAATGTACAGTCCTTAACACCCCCTAATATTCTCTGTCCTAGTTTGAGCTCCCTCAAAGGCAGACCCTGAGACAATGACTTGGGTGCAGGTAGTTTTGAAGGAAGTACAATGAGGGAATGAGAGAGCAAGACAAGCGAGAAAAGAAAGACAAAAATGTGTGCCGTGATCTGGTTCCCACTGCAGGCAACTGGGGCTCATCCCACTGGGAAATATGATGACTTTTTTTTTTTTTTTGGACTGTATGATTTTATTTTATTTTTTAATGAAATATTTTATTTATTTTTTTCTCATTTTTAATTTTTTAATATTTCTTAAATATGAAATTTATTGTCAAATTGGTTTCCATATAACACCCAGTGCTCATCCCAACAGGTGCCCTCCTCTTTGCCCATCACCCACTTTACATCCCTCCAACTCCTGATCAACCCTCAGTTTATTCTCAGTTTCTAAGAGTCTCTTATGGGAAGATCCTGGGAAGATGGCAGCGTAGGAGGACGCTGGGCTCACCGCACTCCCTGCTGATCACTTAGATTCCACCTACACCTGCCTAAATAACCCAGAAACCACCATAAGACTAGCAGAACGGAGTCTCCAGAGCCAAGTGCAGACTAGAGGCCCACGGAAGAGGGTAGGAAGGGCGGAGAGGCAGTGCGTGCTCCATGGACTGGCAGGAGGGAGCCGGGGTGGAGGGGCAGCCCACCGGCCGAGCAGAGCCCCCGAGTCTGGCTTGCAAAAGCAGAGGGGCTGGGCAGAGTGTGTTCCGACAGCAAGCAGGAGTTGACATTTGGAAGGTTATAAGCTAACAGCTCTGCTCGGAGAACGGGAGGGCTGGAGGACAACGGGAGGGAGCGTTGGTGAGCCCCGGACGACAGAGCACAGCTTGGTGGGGACCAAAGGCGCTCGCCAGAGCCATCTCCCTCGCCCATCCCCCAGCCAAAATCCCAAAGGGAACCAGTTCCTGCCAGGGAACTTGCTTCCACTGCGCAAACACCCAACCTGTGCTTCTCTTGGTCCATCCCTCTGGCAGGTCTGACTCCCACCTGGTGCCGCAGGGCCCCTCCCGAAGTAGGTCTCCAAAGGAAAAGCGAGCTGAGCCTGCCCCTCCTGCCCCTGTGCACCTTGCAGATGCACCCCAGCTAATATGCCAGATCCCCAGCACCACAAGCCTGGCAAATGCAAGTAGCCACGACTGGCCATGCCACCCCAGTGAATCCCTCCCCTAGGAGAGGGGAAGAGAAGGCACACACCAGTCTGACTGTGGCCCCAGCGGTGGGCTGGGGGCAGACATCAGGTCTGACTGCTGCCCCGCCCACCAATGCAAGTTATTCAAAACAGCACAGGGGAAGTGCCCCTCAGTCCCACACCACTCCAGGGACTATCCAAAATGACGAAACGGAAGTATTCCCCTCAAAAAAAAACGTCCAGGAAATAACAACAGCTAACGAACTGATCAAAAAGGATTTAAACAATATAACAGAGAGTGAATTTAGAATAGTAGTCATAAAATTAATCACTGGGCTTGAAAACATTATAAAGGATAGCAGAGAATCTCTTGCTACAGAGATCAAGGGACTAAGGAACAGCCAGGAGGAGCTAAAAAATGCTATCAACGAGCTGCAAAGTAAAATGGAGACAACCACAGCACAGATTGAAGAGGCAGATGGGAGAATAGGTGAACTAGATGATAAAATTATGGAAAAAGAAGAAGCTGAGAAAAAGAGAGATAAAAAAAAAATCCAGGAGTATGAGGGGAAAATTAGAGAACTAAGTGATGCACTAAAGAGAAGTAATCTACGCATAATTGGTATTCCAGACGAGGAAGAGAGAGGGAAAGGTGCTGAAGGTGTACTTGAAGAAATAATAGCTGAGACCTTCCCTGATCTGGGGAAGGAAAAAGGCATTGAAATCCAAGAGGCACAGAGAACTCCCTTCAGACGCAACTTGAATCGATCTTCTGCATGACATATCGTAGTGAAACTGGCAAAATACAAGGATAAAGAGAAAATTCTGACAGCAGCTAGAGATAAACGTGCTCTAACATATAAAGGGAGACCTGTAAGACTCGTGACCGATCTCTCTGCTGAAACTTGGCAGGCCAGAAAGGAATGGCAGGAGATCTTCAATGTGATGAACAGAAAAAATATGTAGCCGAGAATCCTTTATCCAGCAAGTCTGTCATTCAGAATAGAAGGAGAGATAAAGGCCTTCCCAAACAAACAAAAACTGAAGGAATTCGTCACCACTAAACCAGCCCTACAAGAGATCCTAAGTGGGATCCTGTGAGACAAAGTCCCAGAGACATTGCTACAAGCATGAAACCTACTGACATCACAAGGACTCTAAACCCATATCTTTCTATAATAACACTGAATGTAAATGGACTAAATGTGCCAACCAAAAGACATAGGGTATAGAATGGATAAAAAAACAAGACCCATCTCTTTGCTGTCTACAAGAGGCTCATTTTAGACCCGAGGACACCTTCAGATTGAAAGTGAGGGGATGGAGACCTATTTATCATGCCACTGGAAGTCAAAAGAAAGCTGCAGTAGCCATACTTATATCAGACAAACTAGACTTTAAATTAAAGGCTGTGACAAGAGATGAAGAAGGACATTATATAATAATCACAGGGTCTATCCATCAGGAAGAGCTAACAATTATAATGTCTATGCACTGAATACAGGAGCCCCAAAAAATATAAAACAATTACTCACAAACATAAGCAACCTTATTGATAAGAATGTGGTAATTGCAGGGGACTTTAACACCCCACTTACAGAAATGGATAGATCATCTAGACACACGGTCAAAAAAGAAACAAGGGCCCTGAATGACACATTGGATCAGATGGACTTGACAGATATATTTATATCTCTGCATCCCAAAGCAACAGAATATACTTTCTTCTCGAGTGCACATGGAACATTCTCCAAGATAGATCACATACTGGGTCACAAAACAGCCCTTCATAAGTATACAAGAATTGAAATCATACCATGCATACTTTCAGACCACAATGCTATGAAGCTTGAAATCAACCACAGGAAAGAGTCAGGAGAACCTCCAAAAACATGGAGGTTAAAGAACACCCTACTAAAGAATGAAGTGGTCAACCAGGCAAATAGAGAGGAAATTTAAAAATATATGGAAACAAATGAAAATGAAAATGAAACTACAACAATCCAAACGCTTTGGGATGCAGCGAATGCTTTGGGATGCTTAGGAATTTGTCCATTTCTTCCAGGTTGTCCAGTTTGTTGGCATATAATTTTTCATAGTATTCCCTGATAACTGCTTGTATTTCTGAGGGATTGGTTGTAATAATTCCATTTTCATTCATGATTTTATCTATTTGGGTCATCTCCCTTTTCTTTTTGAGAAGCCTGGCTAGAGGTTTATCAATTTTGTTTATTTTTTCAAAAAACCAACTCTTGGTTTTGTTGATCTGCTCTACAGTTTTTTTATATTCTATGTTGTTTATTTCTGCTCTGATCTTTATTATTTCTCTTCTTCTGCTGGATTTGGGGTGTCTTTACTGTTCTGTTTCTGTTTCCTTTAGGTGTGCTGTTAGATTTTTTATTTGGGATTTTTCTTGTTTCTTTAGATAGGCCTGGATTGCAATGTATTTTCCTCTCAGGACTGCCATTGCTGCATCCCAAAGCATTTGGTTCTTGTATTTTCATTTCCATTTGTTTCCATATATTTTTTAATTTCTTCTCTAATTGCCTGGTTGACCCAATCGTTCTTTAGTAGGGTGTTCTTTAACCTCCATGTTTTTGGAGGTTTTCCCGACTTTTTCCTGTGGTTGATTTCAAGCTTCATAGCATTGTGGTCTGAAAGTATGCATGGTATGATTTCAATTCTTGTATACTTATGAAGGGCTGTTTTGTTACCCAGTATGTGATCTATCTTGGAGAATGTTCCATGTGCACTCGAGAAGAAAGTATATTCTGTTGCTTTGGGATGCAGAGTTCTAAATATATCTGTCAAGTCCATCTGATCCAATGTATCATTCAGTGCTCTTGTTTCTTTTTTGATCGTGTGTCTAGATGATCTATCCATTGTTGTAAGTGGGGTATTAAAATCCCCTGCAATTACTACATTCTTATCAATAAGGTTGCTCATGTTTGTCATTAATTGTTTTATATATTTGGGGGGGCTCCCGTATTCAGCACATAGACATTTATAATTGTTAGCTCTTCCTGATGGATAGACCCTGTAATTATATTATAATGCCCTTCTTCCTCTCTTGTTGTAGCCTTTAATTTAAAGTCTAGTTTGTCTGATATAAATAATGCTACTCCAGCTTTCTTTTGACTTCCAGTAGCATGGTAGATAGTTCTCCATCCCCTCACTTTCAATCTGAAGGTGTCCTCAGGTCTAAAATGAGTTTCTTGTAGACCGCAAATAGATGCGTCTTGGGTTTTTTTTTTTTTTTTAATCCATTCTGATACCCTATGTCTTTTGGTTGGCGCATTTAGTCCATTTACATTCAGTGTTATTATTGAATGATATGGGTTTAGGGTCGTTGTGATGTCTGTAGGTTTCATGCTTGTAGTAATATCTCTGGTGCCTTGTGGTCCTTGCAATGTTTCAGTCACAGAATCCCCTGTAGGATCTCTTATAGGGCTGGTTTAGTGGTGATGAATTCCTTCAGTTTTTGTTTGTTTGGGAAGACCTTTATCTCTCCTTCTATTCTGAATTACAGACTTGCTAGATAAAGGATTCTTGGCTCATATTTTTCCTGTTCATCACATTGAAGATTTCCTGCCATTCCTTTCTGGCCTGCCAAGTTTTAGTAGATAAGTCTGCTACTACCCTTATGTGTCTACCATTGTAAGTTAGGGCCTGTTTATCCCTAGCTGCTTTCAGAATTTTTCTTTATCCTTGTATTTTGCCAGTATCACTATGATATGTTGTGTAGAAGATTGATTCAAGTTACATCTGAAGGGAGTTCTCTGTGACTTTTGGATTTCAATGTCTTTTTCCTCCCCTAGATCAGGGAACTTCTCAGCTATGATTTGTTCCAGTACATCTTCAGCCCCTTTCTCTCTCTCTTCTTCTTCTGGAATTCCTATGATACGGATATTGTTCTGTTTGATTGCATTACTTAGTTCTCTAATTCTCTGCTCATACTCCTGAATTTTTTTTATCTCTCTTTTTTTCAGCTTCCTCTTTTTCCATAATTTTATCCTCTAATTAACCTGTTCTCTCCTGTGCCTCTTCAATCCGAGCTGTGGTCACCTCCATTTTATTTTGCACCTCATTTGAGCATATTTTAGCTCCTCATGACTATTTCTTAGTCCCAGGTCTCTTTAGCAATAGATTCTCTGCTTGTCCTCTATTCCTCTTTCAAGTCCAGTGATTAATTTTATGACTATTATTCTAATTTCTTGTTCCATTATATTGCTTAAATCGTTTTGTTCAATTCATTAGCTGTCACTACTTCCTGGAGTTTCTTTTGAGGAGAATTCTTCCATTTCATCATTTTGGCAGTCCCTGTGGTAGCTCCAAACTGCAGGGCACTTCCCCTGTGCTGTTGGGAGAAACTTGTGTTGGTGGGCGGGGCCACAGTCAGACCTGATGTCTGCCCCCAGCCCACCACTGGGGCCACAGTCAGGCTGGTTTGTACCTTATCTTGCCCTCTCCCAGGGGCAGGACTCACTGTGAAGTGGTGTGGTCCCTGTCTGGGCTACTTGCTCACTGCCAGGCTTGTGGTGCTGCTCCAACGGGATCTGACCAAGGGCGTATTAGCCAGATTGGATCTGCAAGGTGCACAGGGGTAGGAGGGGTAGGCTTAGCTAGCTTTGTCGTGGGTGGTCCCCTGCAGGAGGGGCCCTGCAGCACCGGGAGGGAGGCAGGCCCATTGGAGGGATGGATTCACAGAAGCACAAGTTTGGGCATTTGCGTGTTGCACGCAAGTTCGGTGATAGGAACTGGTTCCCTTTGGAATTTCGGCTGGGGGATGGGAGAAGGATATGGCACTTTCCAGCGCCTTTGTTCCCCTCTGAGCTGAGCTCTGTCTTCCAGGGCTCAACAACTCTCCCTCCTGGTGTCCTCTCACCCTCCCTGCTCTCTGAGAGCAGAGCATTGACTTTTAACATTCCAGATGTTAAGTCCCCCTGGCTGTCAGAACTCATGGAGTCTGGCCCATCTGCTTTTGCAAGCCAGACTTCAGGGGTTCTGCCTTGCCAGGCTGGCTGCCCCTCTACCGCCCTGGCTCCCTCCTGCCAGTCCATGTAGCATGCACTGCCTTTCCGCCCTTCTTACCCTCTTCCGTGGGCTCTTGTCTATGCTTGGCTCTGGAGAGTCTGTTCTGCTAGTCTTCTGGTAGCTTTCTGGGTTATTTAGCAGATGTGGGTGGAGTCTTAGCGATCAGCAGGATGAGGTGAGACCAGCGTCCTTCAATGCCTCCATCTTCCATCGGAGCCAAGCTGATGACTTTTTAGAATATACCTCAGAATTGTTGCCCGAAGGACTGAATATTTATTTATCATTCCTCATTGGTTAACTCTGGCACTTCTGCCTTTCCTTGTGTGAGGCCAGCACATAGTCCACTGGTCAAGAACATTCTCAGGCAGAGACCTAGGAAACCACCAGCATGAATTGGAACTGTCTATCAACATCTTCCCAGACAGGCTCAGAGGATACAAGTGTGGCATCAAAAGGGTTTTTTAATGGCTCCTTCTCTAGCATCTCTTCTTCCAATTAACCCGCAAACATAAGCCTGAACAGTACTCCTTGGTCCCTTCCTACTCTTTTTGTAGTCTCCCTGGGACATTTCATTCACTTATGTAGCTTCTACAATTGCTCATCTGTTAAATGGTGTGATGACAGCTTTTATAGAAGACATATCTTGATTTGTCTGTCCAGCTCTTTATCTTTTCTGGGAACTACCCCATCACCACTGTGTATTGTGGAAACATCTTCCAACCACGTGATTTCTCTGTGTCCTTGCCTGCTGGCTACAAGTGATTGGTTCAGAGATGGGCATCACAAGGTGAGCCAACTGAATCATTTCCCTAGGGATTCATACTTAGGACTGAGAAAGAGTGCTGACACATATCAAGCTTGGGAGTTGTTGGTGGTCATATTCTACCAGGTGAACTGGGCCCAGTGTGAGCTGCTCTGTTGCTGTGAAGCACAGTGAAGCTGACCTTTGTAGAAGAGTACAGACAAGAGGTGGGAGAACAGTCCTGAGGGTGTTCAAGTGTGGTTCTAGTTCTTCCCGAGGTCATTCAGCTTCCTTGTCCATGGTTACTACAAAGTACCTTCTTTCCTAATTAACCTTCTACTTTACACCAACTTAAGCAAATGGGAGGAGCAGAGAACCAACTTGAAACAAATATGCTGTATGTTATGAAGTCCTTATAATAACCCTATGAGATGAAGTGTTTAGCTCAATATTGACATACAGCCAGCCCTCAACAAATGGAAGCTATTCTTATTTTTAATAATGGCTCCTGCATCTCTGTTCCTACCTGACCTTATCCTTGACTTTTGGTAGTTTCCTGATGAATGTCCCCAACACCTCAAGCTCAATAGAGTTGCATTTCCCACCTAAGACACCACACCTACTTTATATAAATGATCACCACATACCCAGAATTCTGTTCAGAAGCCTGAGAATGTCCTGAACTCTTTCTTATACCCCACAGCCAATCAAGTAACACTTTTGGTGAATTTGCCTCATACATATTTCTCAAGTTAATTCATTTCTTTACACTCACGTAACTACCACTCTGGTCCCTCCCTTATCATTTCTCATCTGAATTTCAGAAATTAGGTCTAACAAATCTCCCAACTACCATTATTTCCCTTTTCAATTTGGTGTTTTTCAAACTTTCTGTTAAGGCAGTGGAATCCTTTTTTCAATTCAAATCTTACATGAAACTCCAATGTATAAAACACACAAAATTGAAGCTACTCTGGTTAAAAAGAGAAGAGCGGAGGATGCTTAAGCCCCTTTACCCAACCTTGTCCCCACACCCTGGCCCTTATCCATCCCACAAGATGACATGAAAAAAGAGGCAAAGGAGGAGGAGCATTCAGTCTCAAAGATATCAAGGAGAAGAGCATTCCAGACAGAATTAACACCCAGTAGACAGACCCTACGGAGCTGGGCAGGTTTGAGGAGTTCCTGGCCAGTGCTGATGGAGCATTCCGAGAAGAGGGAAGAGTTGTGGGACAACAGTGAGGGAAGGGACATGGTCTGATTAGGTAGGGCCTCCTTGGATACTGGGAGAACTTTGGTTTTTACTCTGAGCGAGATGGGAGCCAGTGAAGGGTTCTGAGCATAATTCTTCCTTGGTTGGACTAGTATCCTAAAAGGATCACTTGGACAGAATAAACAAACAAACAAACAAACAAACAAACAGCAGAAATAAACCCATAAATACAGAGAACAAACTGGTGGTTACCAGGGGGAGGTGGGTGGAGAGATGGGTGAAGGGGTGTGGGAGATAGAGCTTCCAGTTACAGAATGAATAAGTCAGGAGAATAAAAGATATGACATAGGAAATATAGTCAGTGGTATTATTATAATGTATAGTGACAGATGGTAGCTACACTTGTGGCGAGCATAGCTGCAATGCATAAACTTGTTGAATCACTATGTTGTACACTTGAAACTAATGTCACATTTTGTGTCAACAATACTTCAATTAAAAGAAAATGAACAAATGAAAGGATTACTCATATCACTGTGTGGATAAGAGACTGTAGGAAGGTGATGATAAGAGCAGAGAGATCTGTGAGGAGGCTGTTGCAATGATTTAGGAGAGAGATGCCTAGCATAGTGGCAGGGGAGGTGGTGGTGGGGGTCCAGATTCTGTGTGTATTTTGGAAGTGGAATCAACAGTATTTACTAAGGGATTGCATGAGGAGTAAAGGAAAGAAAGGTGTCAAGATAGTATTTTTTTTTTTTTGCCTAAATACCTAGAAGGATAAATTCCCTTTAGTGTAGATAGAGAAGGCTGCAGGTAGAGTGGGTGTAGGTGCCACAATATTGACTTTATCACAGGTGAATTTTTCATAATACTTTATTGACATTATTTCAGATTTTTGGCATAAAAATTTGATACCCAATTATTCATTTTTTTAATATGAAATTTATTGTCAAATTGGTTTCCATACAACACCCAGTGCTCATCCCAACAGGTGCCCTCCTCAATGCCCATTACCCACTTTCCCCTCTCTCCCACCCCCCATAAACCCTGAGTTTAGTCTCAGTTTTTAAGAGTCTCTTATGGTTTATCTTCCTCCCTCCCTTTTTTTTCCTTCCCTTCCCCCATGGTCTTCTGTTAAGTTTCTCAGGATCCACATAAGAGTGAAAACAAATGGTATCTGTCTTTCTCTGTATGACTTATTTCACTTAGCATAACACTCTCCAGTTCCATCCACGTTGCTACAAAAGGCCGTATTTCATTCTTTCTCATTGCCAAGTAGTATTCCATTGTGTATACAAACCACAATTTCTTTATCCATTCATCAGTTGATGGACATTTAGGCTCTTTCTATAGTTTGGCTATTATTGAAAATGCTGCTATAAACATTGGGGTACAAGTGCTCTTATGCATCAGCACTCCTGTATCCCTTGGGCAAATTCTTAGCAGTGCTATTGCATACCTAATTATTCAAAAATCAGATCTACTAAGGGAAAAATTTTTCACTTTTCAGAAAAAATTGATTTAAATAATAAAAACAGTAAACCCTCATAGCATATCTAAAATGTGAATAAATTTAAAATAATTTTTTAGAAATATATTTATTACATAAAGATCAGGCAAAGAAAATAAAGATGAGACTGAGCAACATATAGTGAGAACTGCAGCACTTACTGCTTCGGTGCACACTGATCTTGATAGGTGGTCTCAAAATGCCCTTCTGTTCTTGAATGTTCTGCTTTTATACTGAATACAATGATGAGTGCACACAACAGGTAATTTCCAAGCATCAGAGAAGAATCTTCTTAGAGGCTTAGGTAGAGAGGGCTCACCTGGCTTGGGTGGCCAGAGTAGGACATTGTATACTTTATAGATGTAGAATCTACAAATATTCATGTTTTTAAACAACCGTAGAACAGTTGTATTGCATTTATAATATTGCACACCCAATGTCTAACACAAGCATAGCAGATTCCCCATACACTGAGAATGTATAAATGAATGAATATTGCTATAAAAGGCACATGCAGAGAGGATTATGATAGCCCACATTGTTTTTATCTGCTTTTGACACTCAGCCACTGCCTTAAGGTGTCTTTAGATAGGACTGCTGACCACACTATTTCATTTTCCCTGCTCAATTGGCATAATTATGTATACTTATCTGTCCCCCCAACTGTACCTACTGGAAATATCTACAGCAGCAAGTTACAGAAAAACCTAACTACAGCAACTTATTTTGGAGGTGAACAGCCTAGGGACTGTACAAGAATCCAGCCTCTTCTTCAGCTCTGTTCTGCCATTCTTAGGTTGGATTTCATCCTTAAGCTTATCACCTCTTGTTTTCAAGATAACAGATACACTTTCAGAAATTGCATGCTTACTCCAAGCAGAAGGAAGGGAGAGGAGATAAAAGAAAACAATAACCATATCTACTTTCTTTTTTTACCCAGAAACCTTGAAGGTCTCTTTAGGTCTCATTAACCATAACTGTATTATAAGACTGGCTTTCACAAAAAAAAGTCTGGCCAAAAAATTATTTTTAGCGGATCATACTGCTGCTCCAACAAAACCAGGGATCTGTTAAAATGAGGGAAATAGATATTAGATAGGCAACTAATAGATCTGTTATACCAACTAAACTGTGAAGTCAATGGCCACTGGATCCATTGTTTTCTACTTTGGTCTTTATTGGGGACCCCCAAGTACCACAGAAGAGAACTAGACACTTATTGGCTGGGTGGATTCCAGTGACACCGAGCCAGGGAGTCTGTCCAAGGCTACAAATCTAGAGAAGTTTTTCTTTTGATCTCTGGTACTTTCACTAACAACCAGACCTTCACCTTGAGATAAAACCACTGTGCTTCTGCCAAAGAGTGCTGCATGGCTCGTTAAGGGCTACCTTTAGCTGCCAAGACTCATCATCAAACTATCCTTGACAAATTTTAATTTTAGTTAAAATAATTGGCCTAATATGAATCAGACTGACGGCCAGATTTCAGAACAGCCTCTAATAGTCCATAATATCCATGCTACCCAGGGGATTCAAGATGACATCGCCAAAGATAATTATTACAGGATGTAGGAGCTAATAGTGAGAGCTAATTAAAGGTCTTGTTTCACATATATTTCCTGCTTAAAGGAAGGAGATAGGGAGCTCTTGAGAGAAGTAATAGGTTTCTGGGGAAGGTAACTTCCCTTAGCAACTTAGAATGATGTCATGATTTTAACTTCAAAAAGTTTCTTCTCAGTACAGGGATAAGCCCCATGAAGAAAAGAGTTATAAATATTCAAACAACTTGGAGAAACTTACATATTAATCAAAGGGAAAGGCTAACAGGAAAAGTAGCATATCATATTATTAAAAGCACAGGTGTAGAGTAAAATGGACCTGGATTCAGATACCAGCCCTGACACTAGTTTTGACACCTTAGGAAATTTATTTAAACCCTTGTAATTGGTTTCTAATCTGGAAATTAATCTAATCTGACAGGCAATAGTGGTATCTTCACAGAATTGAGGCAAGAGTTAACATAAGATAATGAATGTAAAGCACATAGCCCAGACCTTGGCAAGTATCAACTGAACCTATTAAAGATAGTTATTTGGCAGAGCACATTGGCAAGTGGGCCAGGGTTCAGGCTACTAGGACTGCCCACACATCCTCGTGTCCCCACCTCTGGTTTCCACTGTGTACATTGAATTTTAGTGAAGATAAAGAATGCTATGTCCCAGAAAGCTCAGAAAAATGTTTATTCATTTATCTGTTTGTATAATAACTTATTGAATGCCTATTGTGTATGTATGTGTGTGTGTGTGCACATGCATACACATATACATTACACACATACACCCACATGGTTCAACGGTGTGATCCCTGCATCTGGAATCTGTGGATCCCAGTAGAGGAGACCTGTGTGTGTATCAGTAGGTACAACACAAAGAAGAGGCTGCTGGCCACTGCACAAGAGGGACACGGAAGCACAATGAGGGTACAGGGGGAGGGTCTGGAATGGCTTTGTGGGGAGGCATCAATTGAGCTGAGTCTTGAGGAGCTTCACTGGCACAGGTGGAGATCTGAGAGATCAACAACTCCAGTTAGAGGAGACAACAAGAACATGTAGGGCTATTTCAAAGGACCAAAAAGTAATTCATTTTGACTACAGCTTTGGTGGTCAGAGCATCAGGGACCATTGTGAAGATAGAATGCTGAGATTCACTTATAGAAGGCCTCCAATACCATCCTTGGGAAGGCAGGAAAAGGAGGGATCTGTGGGCAGATTTGTAGAGTGGCAGATGGCAATTTTGGGGAAGTTACATCCTGCAGGCCTCTTGGACTTTATAAAAGCAGAGCCGCATGAAGAAACATGTTATTTTACCTTTGGAAAGGGTTTGGGCAAAACCCTCTCTCTATCTGTAGGATCAGTGGTTGTATGTGCCCTGGCACATGGGACTGGTGGTGCTTCTACTCTTAAAGAGCAAAGTTTTATGCTTTTATTGTTTTTTTCCCCTTCAACCATCTCCTAATTACCTCTGCATATTGTGAAAATATCATTGGTGGAGAATGGGAGGGTTCAGAATTTCCATCAAATGTCAGAATCTGCCTACCATGCCTCTTCCTGCTTCCTGACTCCTGACTCCTGTTTTATGAGGTGCACCAGGCACAGACAACAGGCAAAAATGTGCAGGGAGTTTGAAGCACAGATATACTGCTTCCTGAGCAGTCGATAAATCACATGTCTGTCTCCTCCTCTCTACCAAGAAGATTTTCTTTCAAATGAAGTGCATGACCAGTGTTCAAAAGGGAGCCTTTCAATTTAATGGAAAACTGTGGCTAATCAATCAGCCAAGGACTGTCACCCCAAGCAGCCCTGTGGCTAGAATCACCCACCTACCCATTAAGAACAATAAGAACTGCTCCATTAACATTCCTTTCCCTTCATCTCCTTCACTTGGACCAAAGCTGGCATCATAAGGCGAGTTATAAACCACTGGTTTGGTTGGTTCATGAATTTTTTATTTCCTCCTTGCTCTCTGTTTGGAACTGTCAGGTACTCCTCCCCTTCCTCCAGGGCTCCATTTTTCTGTGACAGCTCTCCCAGACTAAGACTTGGAGCACCTGGAGGTGAAGTGCCCACCTTGAGAAATGGTATTGTCCCTGACTGCCCCATGGTTGAGTGGTGACAAGGGAGAGAGCCTTTTTGCACAGTGCAAGGGAGGGACAGAGGTCAGGGAAGGATGGGGGAACTCAGAAGTGGTGCCATGACCCTCTTTGTGGAGCCTGCCCAGTGCTGGGTGCACATCCTCAGAAACGACCACAGATGGTCTCTTCCATGGAGCATGCTAAGAAAGTCTCTTGGTGATAATTAGCTTCCTGCAGTAGCTGCTAAAGCTCATTTACCCACCATTAGGGAGGAACTGCTTTGCTTCAATTACCTCTTCCCAGCACCAATAAAGTGCACATTGGCAGCTCTGAGCTCAGGCACACGCTCTCTTTCATGGAGTAGCTCCAATTTCCATCTACAGCGATTTTATTATGGCAAAATATTTTACTTCTGATTAACCTGAAACAGTTTTTAAGTCTCTCTTTGCATTGAGAGATGTGAAGAAGTCAGTGAATGTATAGGTCAACCGTTTTGGGCAACAGATACAATCTTAGGAGTGGGGACTTGACCTAAAGTTCTTTAAAGCCCGGTCCCAAGATTTAAATTCCTTCTCACTCAGTCCTCCCTATTAGTTGAAATTTAACTGTTTCTTTGGTGACAAAATATATGTAGGAGATAATGTCTGTGGCTCACTCATACTCCCTTGAGTCTTAACATCTTAATACAGGCTTACAACTGCCTGAGCATTTTCTCTGGAGGCCAGAATTTATTCTTCTTACATTTTGGAAGACCAGAAGAGCAAGATAATGCCCTCCAGGAATAGGTGACAATGAAGGATGGATTGAGTTGGTGTGTAAATGCCCCAGTCCCTTTTTCCCTCTGGTAGATAACTCTGAAGATGGTGTTCTGCACTGGCTCTTGGAGTTCCCCAGAAAGATCAAGCCTTAGTTGTCTGTAGTGGTAATTAGCTCAACTCACCTTTTATTTGTTACTTCCTGCTCTATCTTACTTTCCTACTCTCTTCCCTATGTTTCCTGGGATTACCTTCTAAATAAATTTCTTACTCTTGAATCCTTGTCTCAGCATTTGTTTCCGGGAGAACCAGACAGAAAAAAATTTCATCAAGAGGAACAGAATATCTAGTCTGGGTCTTGCTACAGTAAAAAGGCACAGGATTGGGGGCAAAATTTCTGAGCTCCGGGTTAATGATTTACATTGAGCTTCATAGAAAATAATTCAAATGTTGGGCTTAAGGTTCAGTAAATTATAGGTAACATCTTCCTAATATGAATTATGAAATTACATTAAGATGTGGGGAGATATTTGGCCTGAAGGAGCTTAACTATTTGACTCTAGTCAGTGTGCTGAAAAAGATGCATCATGCCTTGAAATTCTACTGGTCTGATCTTTAAAATAACTGGGCAGACAGATCATAATGGGAAATTATATGTCTTGGCAGCCCAAGCAGATTGGGTGATGATCAGTCAACTGTTTAAAATTAACTATTTGTTCTTCCTTCTGTAATTTTTGCATTAAAGCTCTACTATGTGCATTGCACTGTGTGGATCGTGGAGGATGAGAGGGAAAGGAGACAGAGGACCTGCCCCCAAAAGACTTATTATTTTCTGATAAGCAAAAACTAAACTGGTAGACCCAAGGTCTTATACCTTCTCTATCTCTGTGTGACTGTGGCAAGTTACTTCTCTTTTCTGGGTAATAATTTTCCATATGAAAAATTAAAAAAATAGAGGACTAGATAATCTCTCATTGCCCTTCCAATTCTGATATTCTCTAACTCTTGTTTCCCAGTATTTCTAAGCAACATTTTGCGCATTCTGTCTTTCAGAGATGAAGTCTTGGTATAAAGTTAATACAGAAATGTTTTCTATTTTTAATTTTTAAAAAATAGAACTACCCTATGACACAGAAATTGCACTTCTAGATATTTATCCAAAGAATAAAAAAATGCTGATTCAAAGGGACACATGGACCCAATATTTATAGCAGCATTATCAACAATAGTCAAATTATGGAAAGATCCCAAATGTCCATCAACTGACGAATGGATAAAGATGCGGTATATATACCCAATGGAATATTACTCGGCGATCAAAAAGAATTAAACCATTTGCAACAATGTGGGTGGAACTAGAGTGTATTATACTGAATGAAGTAAGTCAGTCAGAGAAAGACAAATATCATATGATTTCACCCATGTATGGAATTTAAAAAACATAACAGGCAAACCTGGGGGAAGGAAGGGAAAATAAGAGAAAAACAGAGAGGGAGCCAAACCATAAGAAACTCTTAAATGCAGAGAACAAACTAAAGGTTGTTGGTGGGATGTTGGCTGGGGGGATAGGCTAAATGGGTGATGGGCATTAAGGAGGGCACTTGTTGGGATGAGCACTAGGTGTTATATGTAAGTGATGAATCACTAAATTCTACTCCTAATACCATTACTATACTATATGTTAACTAGCTTGGATTTAATAAAATTTAACAAAAAAGAAATGTTTTCATATTTGTAGTCTATGACACAAATACTGTGATTAGCATTTAAAGTTTATATAGTTTTTTAAAATGTTTACTTATTTTTGAGAGAGAGAGTGTAAGCAGGGAAGGAGCAGAGAGAGAGGGAGACACGGAATCCAAAGCAGGCTCCAGGCTCTGAGCTGTCAGCACAAAGCCCAAAGCAGGGCTTAATGTCATGAACTGCGAGATTATGACCTGAGCTGAAGTCAGATGCTCAACCGACTAAGCCACCCAGGCGCCCCAGGTTTATATAGTTTTAAATGTAGGTAACATAATTTTTCTTTGCAGGTAACATAATGTTAAATACCATCATCAACAATGGATAATTTGATTGAACTCTTTTTTTAATGTTTATTTTTGAGAGAGAGGGAGAGACAGAACATGAGCAGGGGAGGGGCAGAGAGAGAGGGAGACACAGAATCCAAAGCAAGTTCCAGGCTCTGAGCTGTCAGCACAGAGCCCCATGCAGGGCTCAAACTCACAAACCGCAAGATCATGACCTGAGCCGAAGTGGGATGCTCAGCTGACTGAGCTACCCAGGCACCCCATAATTTGATTGAACTCTTTAATGGGAATTTAAGTATTTGGTTTTTTTCACTATGACTTTATTGTAATAAATATCCTATTGGATGTATTTCTTTTGCACTTTGTATAAGTGTTTCTACAGGGTAAAATAGCTGCATGTGGGAATTCTAGGAGAAAGGGTATAAACTGCAAAAATGCTAATGGATATTGCAAACTGCCATCCAGTGTAAGTCTTAATTACTACATCTTTTAATGTTTCCCCCTCCAACTTTATTGAGATAATTGACATATAGCATTGTGTAAGTTTAAGGTATACAATGTGATGATTGATATATGTATATATTGTGAAACAATGACCACAAAAATTAGTTACATCCTTGTCTACTCTGACATAAATTTAAGGAAGATAAAACAAAATCTGATATGTGAAAATGGCTTTGATTGCATTTTTAAATTTTATTTAAAAATTTTTTAATGTTTATTTATTTGAGAGAGAGAGAGAGAAGAGAGAGAGAGAATGAGAACAGCGGAGGGGCAGATTGAGAGAGAGACACAGAATCTGAAGCAGGCTCCAGGCTCCAACTGCCAGCACAGAGCCAGATGTGAGATCCCACAAACTGTGAGATCATGACCTGAGCCCAAGTCAGATGCTTAACCGAGTCACCCAGGCACCCTGTGTTGATTGCATTTTAACTTTGTCTTTAAATATGAGTGATAGTCACCATGGTTGTTATTTGTTAGCTATTTTATTTCTTCTTTTCTCTGTGAATGCCTTTCTTTTTGATTTGTTAACACATTTATCTATTAAGCCTTTTGTGTGTTTAATGTGTTGCAAATATTTTACAGTTATATTTTGTTTTTCCTTCTGATTTTGGTTTTGCTTTCTGCTACTCTGAAATTGAAAAATTTAATGTAATCAGCATGGACAGTATTTCCCTTCATAACATTTTGTTTTTTTGGCAAAACTGATTTTCTCTAAGACAATAAATATTTTCACTTGTGTTTTTTTCCTATTGTTTTCTAAAAATTTCAGCTTTATTGTGGTATAATTGATATATAAAGTTGTAAGATATTTAAAACGTACATGATGGTGATCTGTTATACCTATATATTTTGAAAGAATTTCTCTCATCTACTTAATTAACACATCCATCACCTCACATTAGTCTTTTTTCTTTTCTTCTTCTTCCTTTTTTTTGGTGAGAATATTTAAGTTCTACTCTTTTAGCAAATTTAATTTATAATTGTTATCAATTATAGTCAACATATTTTACATTAGATCCTTAGACCTCATTCAGCTTCTAGCTGAAAGTTTGTACATTTTTACCAACCTTGTCCTGTTCTCTTATCCTCCAGCCTGTGGCAACTGGTGTTCTACTCTCTGTTTCTGAGTTCAGCATTTTTAGGATTTCACATATAAGATGGCTTGTTATATTTGTCTTTCTTTGTATAGCTTATTTCACTTTTAGCATAATGCCTTCAAAGATCCATCCATGTTGTCCCAAATAGCAGAATTTTCTTCTTTCTCATGGCTAAATAATATTCCATCATATAGTGTGTATATCTGTATCTATAAGCTATTTAAATATATTATATATATAAATATAGTGGGAATATATTGTTTCCATATCTTGGCTACTGTGAATAACACTGCAATAAACATGGGAGAGCAGATCTTTTGGATATCCTCTTTTCGTTTCCTTTGGATATTTACTTGGAAGTGGGATTACTGGATATATGGTAGTTCTATTTTTAATGTTTTGAAGAAGCTCCACATTGTTTTCCATAGTGGCTGCACCAATTTACATTCCCACAAACACAACACAAGTTTTCCCTTTTCTCTACATTCTCTCCAACACTTATTTCTTGTGTTTTTGGTAATAGCCATTCTAAAATGGGTGGGGTGGTATCTCAATGGTTTTTTTTTTTATTGTATGATTAACACTATATTTAACTTCAATATTTAACAATGGACATTTTTTCTTTTTTCTTTTTTTGGTAGTAAATCATTTCATATACAATTTAAATCACTCATCCTATCAGATTCCTCTCTTTTCCTCCTAAGAGAAAATCACTATTCTTTTTGTTCAAACTTTTATACTTCTACTACATATACACTTATTTTTATTTAATAATTATTAAGTATTTTTGGAATTTACAAAAATTATTTCACCTTACAAGTATAATTTTAAAATTTGATGTTTTATCTTTTCTTTGTATTTTTGAGGTATAGTAGACAATGTTATAATGTTACAATAATATATTAATTTCAGGTGTACAACATACTGACTTGACAGTTCCATATATTATTCAATGCTCACCATGATAAGTATAGTCACCATACAATGTTATTACAATATTATTGACTATATTCCTATGCTGTACTTTTCATCTCCATGACTTATTTATTTTATAACTGGAATATTGCATCTCTTAATCCCCTTCACCTATTTTACTCATCCTTCCCCTTTGGCAACCATCAGTTTGTTTTCTGTATTCATGAGTCTGTTTTGTTTGCTTGTTTATTTATTTATTTATTTATTTTAATTCCACATATAAGTGAAGTCATATGGCATTTGTGTTTCTCTGATTGTGTAATTTCACTTAGCATAATACCCTGTAGGTCCATCCATGTTGTTGTAAATGAAAAGATCTCCTTTTTATGGTTGAGTAATATTCCACTGTATACATACACCACATCTTCTTTATCCATTTATCTATTGATGGATACTTTGGTTGCTTCCAAATCTTTTCTACTGTAAATACTTTCTACTGTAAATAATGCTGCAATAAACATAGGGATGCACTTATCTTTTCAAACTAGGGTGTTCATTATCTTTAAGTGGATGCCAGTAGTGGAATCTTGGATCATATGGTAGTTCTATTTTTAAATTTTTAAAGAGCTTCCATGATGTTTTCACAGTAGTTGCACAAATTTAAATTCCCACCAACAGTGCATGAAGGCTCCCTTTTCTCCACATCCCCTCTTTATTATTTCTTATCTTTTTGATAATAGCTATCCTAACAGATAAGGAGTGATATCTCATTGTGGTTTTTATTTGAATTTCCCTGACGATTATTAGTGATGTTGAGAACCTTTTCATATACTTGTTGGCCATCTGTATGTCTTCTTTGGAAAAATGTCTATTCAGTTTCTCTGCCCATTTTTTAATTGGGCTTTTTTTTTTTGGCTGTTCAATTGCATGAGTTCTTTATCTATTTGGATATTAACCCTCTATCAGATATATAATTTGCAAATATTTTCTCCCATTACAAAGGTTGTCTTTTAATTTTGGGGCACCAGACATGTGCACAAACTCCTTCCAAGGAGACATCAGTGACCTGAAGTGGGCCAGTGGGGGAATGTGGAGATGGCATCCACTGGCCTCCTCAATCTCTCAGGAGAATTGCAGTCAGCTCTTAGATGATGCGTGCTAAATAAGAAGTCTGACCCTGAAGTAGCTTTTGAAGTATGCAAATAAAGCTATGTCAAAATAGGCCTCTTTCAGGGAAAGATTGGGAAATGGGTATGTCTGTCTGCTCCTTGTGGGCTGAGCCCTGGGTTGGGGGGGGGAGGGTATAGCCAAAGCTAGTCTTCGTGATCTTCTTAAAAATGGTTCCTTTGTTACAGTCTTATGAGTATCATGGGTGCAAGCCTCATTTGTTTTCAGAGCTAGGTATTCTGGGGACCTGTCCTTCAGGTGTAAGTTTTAAAAGTTAGGGTGCTAGATATTGGGTCCAAACCTTTGCTCTTCAAGGAGTACTTGGGAGTTGTGGGTTCCCTCCTGATTATATATTGCTGCGTGGGGAGTAGTTCATCTAATCCATAGCAATTTCTCAGTTAGTTTCTAGATTTCTTTCAAAGGGAATTTCTCCATGTGTAGTTGTAGATTTGTTGTGTCCATGAGAGGAGGGAAGCTCAGAAGCCCTCTATGTTACCATGTTGGACCAGAACCTCTTCCTAGTGTTTTTATGGTTTCATTTTTTTGTAAATATTTCATCAAGAATTTATTTTGGAAAAAATGAATGAATGAGGGATACAATTTATTTATTTTTTCTAGATCACTAATCTGATGGCCCAATGGTGTTAACTGAAAAATCCAGATTTCCTCAGTGAATTGAAATGTCATCTCTATTATATATTAAATCACCAGGCCCACTTGAGACTATTTATATACTCTTTTTTTTCTATAATTTGACTATAATGTGTATAGGTGTGGACTTCTTTGGTTTTATCCTGTAAGAGTTTATTGAGTTCCACAGATGTATAGAGAAAAGGTTTTCATACAATTTGGGAAGTTTTTGATTATTATGTTTTCAAATATTCTTGCTGCCTTTCTTTCTTCTCCTGTGACTTCTCTTATGTTTATGTTGGTATGTATGATGTTGTGCTATGTGTTTCTGAACTTCTTCATTTTTTCCTCATTTTTTTCTTTCTGTTCTTCCCTGCATTGTTAGGATCTTTTAGGCCAATATCACGTTCCCAACCACCCTTGAAATGTGCTATTGTTTTAGAGTTAATCTTTTGGCTAGGGATGGGAGACAGTTTCAATGGCTTTCCATTGGTTTTCTTCTCTATGATCTCTCCTATCCCAAATACCAAGGCCCCAATATGGGTGTTGAACTCACTCAGGGGCTAGGTGCACACTACATGTGAGCATTCTTTGAGTGGACTGACCGCTGGAGGATACTGACAGATACTGACTTCCAGTATCTGGGGAAAAAGGCTCCCTCTTTACAGAGGACCTGTGTGGTGTATTTTTGTGTTTATCACATAATTTGATCTTATTCGCTAAAAACTTTGATGTGCATACCTGCATATAAAAACATACATATATTTCAGAAAATATGTAAGGAAGTACTATTTTATAAACCATATAATTTAGGGAATAATTAAAACTACCTGTTTTTGTCTTAGTTTGGTTTCCTGCAGAAGCAAACTCCAATTTAAGGACTATCCAGGAAGCACAAATGAGTGACTGGGAAAAGTGAGACAGAGGAGGGAAAAAAACCCATAAAAGGTATGTAAATGAATGGCTTACTGGAGATCCATCTGACCAAGAGCCCTGAAAGACACTGTATGGAATACATCTGAAGTTGTCCACCAGAAGGCAGGGAAATTGAAGCATTTATTCCCTTCCATCTCTATTGGTTGAGGATTATCCCTTGTGCTCTGCCAGTTCCAGTTTACACTCGCATTTAGTGGAGTTAGCTCTGGTGTTGCTGGAGAAAGTCCTCAGGAAGACACTAAGAGGTGCAAATTTTTGAGGCAAGAAGCTGTCACCATTTTGGAGCCATCTGTCACAGCTTCAGGTGACCTCAAGTGAACTGAGGGAATTGAAGCCATCAACAGTATCTGCTATAACTTTATAAGTGATTCTAGAAAGAATTAAGTTTCCAAATATATTTGGAATAGCAAAATAACTTATGTAAACTTCCACAAGCTAGCTTTGGATAATGGCAGGAATAATTCAGATTGAAGGTCAATTTCAGATCTTGTACTAGGCAGATATATGATGTTACCAGCCAGAAATATGTGGGACTTGAGCAGCTTGCCCACTTAAACCTTTTTCTTTTTTTCTTTTCTTTTTTTTTTTTGCTTCAGTAATCAAAGGAATGCTTGGTTAGATACCAATCTGTGACCAGCAGGACCTTGGGCCCATCTCTAGTGCCAGGGGTCCTGCTCTTAGCTTTGGTTCAGAAACATGTCCAGCATCATGTCTTTAATATCTACTAGTCAAGACTCATTGAAAGACTGCCTTTTAATGCATAGATTCTCCATTCCATTTTCTTTTATGATTGAACATAATTAAGGAAGCTTTCTTGATGACAGCATCCTTTAGAGAACTTTAAAGAAAGTCTGGTTTGTAGTGAACAAACCTTCTCAGGTCATTTAGTATGAAAGATAGACCCAATTGCCATAGTGGATTAATCAGGGGGACTAGAGAGAGAACACAGTTTGTTTTCCCATTGTATCATACCTGTGTGATCTATTTTCCATATCTTGGATTCAGGTAGGCTTGTTTTAAATACTTTCCTTATCTAAATTTTCACGAGTATTTATACCTGTGAATGTGCATCACAGTGCCACATTGCCTAGGGAAGAGGGCAGCAAGCCTCCAAGATGTGTCATGATGTGCAGGAACCTTTGTGGTGTGACAAAGCTGCAGTTGGTAGAGATCCTAATGAATCTGGCATTCTTAACAAGGAAACTGCACATCTCCTGTTTCCTACCTACTATATTCCTTTCAGTTCTATGAATGGAAAACTAAAGTTGTCCTCATTCAAGGGTCTTATCTGTAATCTTTTCCCACAAAAGGATGCAGGATAACGTTGATCAAGAAGTAGAGAGGAGACAGAGTACGTGTTACTGATTCAGAATGGTATTGCTTCTGAATTTGCTCAAGATTAGGGTCATCAATTGGGGTGAATGCTAACTCTTTCCACAGAGCAATAAAGTCCCTGAGTGGGGAATCTTCTGAGTTTCCAGTACTCTGTAAAATATTTTTAATCATGCCACCTTTTTTTTTTTATAGGAAAAGCAGAGTGATATTTTGTGTGTGGAGTTCATAACTTAGCAACACTCTCTCAGCAGAGTAAGGACACTTGCTTCATATGTTTGCTTTCATTATTAATAGCATGTTCACATTTCAGATGAAATGTTATGCCAAATTAACCTAATTATGCATGGCATCCAATTTTCTGAGTGATAGGCAAGCCTTTAGGGGTTTTTTTTTTTAATTGTGGAGAACACTCAAATTGCAGCTGTGAAGCTTTGGTAGGGATAAAAGTGAAAGAGAGAGAGATAACAATCTGGTGGACTTCCAAGAGGAATCCTCTAAAAGAGGGAAAATCTATTGTCCTTTTTATTTAATAATCTCATCTAGGTATATGGGTTTGCATGAATATTACATCATTCAAAAACATCCTTTTCCAGACTTATTCCTTATTTCTTTCCTTTGTATCTTTGCTCCATCTCTGAATAACTATCCAAATCAGGTATTTTCCAAATAGGTTTGCTTCAGTTGTTAACTGAAAACAATTGCTGATGGCTGCCAGGAGTGATGTTGAGAAAGACTCTGGGACTGTGCCTTATTTAACAAGAAACACAGTGTGGCCAATTTAAGATGTCTGCTCATATTTGCCCACCTTTTCACTGTTCTTGATCTATGGGACCCCAGTCCTACTCTTGTCATCATTTTTTCTCATTTGGACAGTGCCACTGCAATCCTAATTATGTCTCTGCTACCATGATTGTCTTTCCCCCACTCTTGCCTCCACACAGCTGCCAGATCCCCACTGAATCTCATTAGAAGCACCAGGACTTGACTGAGAAATTCTTCATTGAGTAGACTTGTCCTGTACATTGCAGGGTGTTTAGCATCCCTGAACCTCCCTAAATCCCAGTAGTATGCTCAAATCATTGTGACAACCAAAAATATCCCTACATGTTTCCAAATGTCTTCTGGGGATGGCCATACTGTCTCTGTTGAGAAAATCCATTTTTTTTCCATGTTAAAATAATGTAATGATAAAAAAAAAAAACTAAAAGTGAATGTTTCTATGACTTCACATTTTACTTGGGTTAAATTTCAACTCTTCACCATGACTTTCAGACTCTGCTTGTGTTTCAACCACTTTGACCTTGTATTTCAAGACCACATCAAGCTTTGATTCTTTTTAGTAGCTTTTCACCATATCTGTTTCTATGCCTGAGTGTCTGCCCCATCACCTCTCCCTAGCCCTAATTTTCACCTGTGGGCTCCTTCCCTTCCTTCAGGTCTCATTCAGCTTATCTATCAGTTCCTCAGACAGCCTTACTTGATTCTGATCACTTTATATAAGTAGGCTCTCCCACCCCTGTTTTCTTCCACCACTGCCTTCTATTTGTTACCTTTATAGCATTTTCTCAATTTGTAATCCTATATTCGTTTATGTGTTGGCTTTACTCTTTGTCTTATGTCACTAGCTCCATAAGGACAGAGACAAAATCTATTTGGTTTATGACTTTATGACCTGGAAGATATCTGTAGATGGCTGGTGACTGTAGACACCTCTAATGGGTTTGAAGGGATATGCTACAGAGGGCAGCTAAGCTCATTTCCCAGATGTGTCTGGAGGATACCAAAAGCATTTCTACCCCAATTTGGTGCAGGAACACTTGGCTGTAGGAACAAATAGATGGTGCTCTGTTTCTAGTTACCAAAGTGTCTTAGACAGCCCTCCATAAGTGGCAAGGAAAAGAACTTCTGAATCTGAGTTTGGAAATAGCCAGGAGAGAGCTTTTGGGTCTGAAGGAGACATGTGGATGTCAGAGTCCCTGTGGATCCACTGCCTCTGCCATTCCAAGATTTAATGAGAACAATTGCCCTGTCCTTCACCTTTACCTTGGGATATCTGAGATCTGAGATCACCAATCCAGAAAAAGAGAGTGGGCAGGAGAAAACACTGACTCTTCACCCTGAAATGTCTGAATTTAGCTGGGAGAGAATTAGTGTGTCTAGAAGTGGCTAGGTTAAGTTTATGCACCAGGCAAAATGAGAATTTAACCCCAAAACTGAGTTCAGTTATAGAAAGTTAAATTTTTGCACACTGAGCTTTGTGATGGAAAATTCATAGCATGTGTAATGATAATAAATGTTAATAATGACTATTCTGATTTATACTCTATAGCAGTCACATCTCTTTGGTTCTTATAATGACACATTGAGGATATACTAGAGCTGGGCTCTGACTCTAAGTGTTCTTTCTTTGGCAGCTTGTCTCCTTGTTACTGGGCCTCGTGCTGCATCTTGGAGCTCTCAGGGGAGATTAGAAATTTAGATCAAATAACATGAAGGCTGTCTGTCTTGGAATCCTGAGTTAGGTGTTTGCTTGCCTAAATAACCTATTGTGGGGATCTTTCCAGAAGAGATGGGTGGAGATCTTGGATCTGTAGATGGTATTTCCTTGAGTCTCCTGGGCTACCAGAAGCTTGAGATCTCTCACCATTTCTCCTTGGTCTCACTCTATCAAGCTGCAGGATCAGGGCTCCCTGTGCTTGGATGGGTTTCTAGCAGCCTCTCTGGCAGAAGGGTTTGAGACTGAGAGAGGTCTGTTGATAACTATGGTCTGAGGCTGTATTACAAACACCCATGTGCTGAACTCAGAGACTTGAAGGAGGCTCTTAAATTTCTCAGTACCTGTGTGCTCTGCACAGGGCCAGATGGGGCACTGCTCTGTGCAGGCCTCTCATCAGGCCATGGGAGCCTGATACAGGCTGCTAGTTTTAGCACCAAATCTTACATGCTATTGTCAAGGGTCTCTCAAACTTGAGGTTGAATGCTGAAATTAATACTAACAGTGTTATCATCAAAAGGAATATTTAGTGAACATCTATTGTATGCCAGGCACCAAGCTAAATCCTTTACTATATTAGCTCATTTAATTCTTGTAATAATGCAATATAGGAGATACCATCATTGCTTTCATTTCAGTGGTGATGATTTGATACTTAGAGATATTTGGAAATAATATCCAAAATCACACAGCTGCACCTTGGACTATCTGGCTTTAGAGTGGGATTCTATATCACTGGGCCATACCTTACTATCATAATCATGGCCATCATGATTGCCCCTATATGTCAGGTACTGTGCAAAGTGCCTTATGACTAAAGAAAGCTCTAAAGTTATATGTGGGGTATGCCAGCAGACTTTCATAGGTAAGTCCACATCACTGCTAACAAAACCCTAGGGTCGAGAGAGAGGGAAGATGGCGGCGTAGGAGGACGCTAGGCTCACCGCGCGTCCTGCTGATCACTTAGATTCCACCTACACCTGCCTAAATAACCCAGAAAACCGCCAGAGGATTAGCAGAACGGAGTCTCCGGAGCCAAGCGCAGACGAGAGGCCCACGGAAGAGGGTAGGAAGGGCGGCGAGGCGGTGCGCGCTCCACGGACTGGCGGGAGGGAGCCAGGGCGGAGGGGCGGCTCGCTGGCCAAGCAGAGACCCCAAGTCTGGCTGGCAAAAGCGGAGGGGCCTGACGGACTGTGTTCTGACAGCAAGCGCGACTTAGCGTCTGGGAGGTCATAAGTTAACAGCTCTGCTCAGAAAGCCGGAAGGCTGGAGGACAAAGGGAGGGAGAGCTGCTGAGCCCCCTGACGACAGAGCTCAGTTTGGTGGGGAACAAAGGCGCTCACCAGCGCCATCTCCCTCACTCATCCCCCAGCCAAAATCCCAAAGGGAACCAGTTCCTGCCAGGGAACTTGCTCGCTCAGCGCAAACACCCAACGCTGTGCTTCTGAGGAGCCAAACCTCCAGCAGCCGATCTGACTCCCTCCTGCTGCCACAGGACCCCTCCTGAAGTGGATCACCTGAGGAGAAGCAAGCTAAGCCTGCCCCTCCTGCCCCCGTACACCTTGCCTACCCACCCCAGCTAATATGCCAGATCCCCAGCATCACAAGCCTGGCAGTGTACAAGTAGCCCAGACGGGCCACACCACCCCACAGTGAATCCCGCCCCTAGGAGAGGGGAAGAGAAGGCACACGCCAGTCTGACTGTGGCCCCAGCAGTGGGCTGGGGGCAGACATCAGGTCGGACTGCGGCCCCGCCCACCAACTCCAGTTATACACCACAGCACAGGGGAAGTGCCCTGCAGGTCCTCACCACTCCAGGGACTATCCAAAATGACCAAGCGGAAGAATTCCCCTCAGAAGAATCTCCAGGAAATAACAACAGCTAATGAGCTGATCAAAAAGGATTTAAATAATATAACAGAAAGTGAATTTAGGATAATAGTCATAAAATTATTCGCTGGGCTTGAAAACAGTATAGAGGACAGCAGAGAATCTATTGCTACAGAGATCAAGGGACTAAGGAACAGTCACGAGGAGCTGAAAAGCGCTTTAAACGAAATGCAAAACAAAATGGAAACGACGACAGCTCGGATTGAAGAGGCAGAGGCGAGAATAGGTGAACTAGAGGATAAAGTTATGGCAAAAGAGGAAGCTGAGAGAAAGAGAGATAAAAAAATCCAGGAGTATGAGGGGAAAATTAGAGAACTAAGTGATACACTAAAAAGAAATAATATATGCATAATTGGTACCCAGAGGAGGAAGAGAGAGGGAAAGGTGCTGAAGGGGTACTTGAAGAAATTATACCTGAGAACTTCCCTGAACTGGGGAAGGAAAAAGGCATTGAAATCCAAGAGGCACAGAGAACTCCCTTCAGACGTAACTTGAATCGATCTTCTGCACAACATATCATAGTGAAACTGGCAAAATACAAGGATAAGGAGAAAATTCTGAGAGCAGCAAGGGATAAACGTGCCCTCACATATAAAGGGAGACCTATAAGACTCGTGACTGATCTCTCTTTTGAAACTTGGCAGGCCAGAAAGGATTGGCACGATATTTTCAGTGTGCTAAACAGGAAAAATATGCAGCCAAGAATCCTTTATCCAGCAAGTCTGTCATTTAGAATAGAAGGAGAGATAAAGGTCTTCCCAAACAAACAAAAACTGAAGGAATTTGTCACCACTAAACCAGCCCTACAAGACATCCTAAGGGGGACCCTGTGAGACAAAGTACCAGAGACATCACTACAAGCATAAAACATACAGACATCACAATGACTCTAAACCCATATATTTCTATAATAACACTGAATGTAGATGGATTAAATGCTCCAACCAAAAGACATAGGGTATCAGAATGGATAAAAAAACAAGACCCATCTCTTTGCTGTCTACAAGGGACTCATTTTAGACCTGAGGACACCTTTAGATTGAGAGTGAGGGGATGGAGATCTATTTATCATGCTACTGGAAGCCAAAAGAAAGCTGGAGTAGCCATACTTATATCAGACAAACTAGACTTTCAATTAAAGGCTGTAACAAGAGATGAAGAAGGGCATTATATAATAATTACAGGGTCTATCCATCAGGAAGAGCTAACAATTATAAATGTCTATGCGCCAAATACGGGAGCTCCCAATTATATAAAACAATTACTCATAAACATAAACAACCTTATTGATAAGAATGTGGTAATTGCAGGGGACTTTAACACCCCACTTACAGAAATGGATAGATCATCTAGACACACGGTCAATAAAGAAACAAGGGCCCTGAATGAGACATTGGATCAGATGGACTTGACAGATATATTTAGAACTCTGCATCCCAAAGCAACAGAATATACTTTCTTCTCGAGTGCACATGGAACATTCTCCAAGATAGATCACATACGGGGTCACAAAACAGCCCTTCATAAGTTTACAAGAATTGAAATCATACCATGCATACTTTCAGACCACAATGCTATGAAGCTTGAAATCAACCACAGGAAAAAGTCGGGAAAACCTCCAAAAGCATGGAGGTTAAAGAACACCCTACTAACGAATGAGTGGGTCAAACAGGCAATTAGAGAAGAAATTTAAAAATATATGGAAACAAACGAAAATGAAACTACAACAATCCAAACGCTTTGGGACACAGCGAAGGCAGTCCTGAGAGGAAAATATATTGCAATCCAGGCCTATCTTAAGAAACAAGAAAAATCCCAAACACAAAATCTAACAGCACACCTAAAGGAAATAGAAGCAGAACAGCAAAGGCAGCCTAAACCCAGTAGAAGAAGAGAAATAATAAAGATCAGAGCAGAAATAAACAATATAGAATCTAAAAAAACTGTAGAGCAGATCAACGAAACCAAGAGTTGGTTTTTTGAAAAAATAAACAAAATTGACAAACCTCTAGCCAGGCTTCTCAAAAAGAAAAGGGAGATGACCCAAATAGATAAAATCATGAATGAAAATGGAATTATTACAACGAATCCCTCAGAGATACAAACAATTATCAGGGAATACTATGAAAAATTATATGCCAACAAACTGGACAACCTGGAAGAAATGGGCAAATTCCTAAACACCCACACTCTTCCAAAACTCAATCAGGAGGAAATAGAAAGCTTGAACAGACCCATAACCAGCGAAGAAATTGAATCGGTTATCAAAAATCTCCCAACAAATAAGAGTCCAGGGCCAGATGGCTTCCCAGGGGAGTTCTACCAGATGTTTAAAGCAGGGATAATACCTATCCTTCTCAAGCTATTCCAAGAAATAGAAAGCGAAGGAAAACTCCCAGACTCATTCTACGAAGCCAGTATTACTTTGATTCCTAAACCAGACAGAGACCCAGGAAAAAGAGAACTACAGGCCAATATCCCTGATGAATATGGATGCAAAAATTCTCAATAAGATACTAGCAAATCGAATTCAACGGCATATAAAAAGAATTATTCACCATGATCAAGTGGGATTCATTCCTGGGATGCAGGGCTGGTTCAACAGTCACAAATCAATCAACGTGATACATCATATTAACAAAAAAAAAGAGAAGAACCAGATGATCCTGTCAATCAATGCAGAAAAGGCCTTTGACAAAATCCAGCACCCTTTCTTAATAAAAACCCTTGAGAAAGTCGGGATAGAAGGAACATACTTAAAGATCATAAAAGCCATTTATGAAAAGCCCACAGCTAACATCATCCTCAATGGGGAAAAGCTGAGAGCTTTTTCCCTGAGATCAGGAACACGACAGGGATGCCCACTCTCACCGCTGTTGTTTAACATAGTGTTGGAAGTGCTAGCATCAGCAATCAGACAACAAAAGGAAATCAAAGGCATCAAAATTGGCAAAGATGAAGTCAAGCTTTCGCTTTTTGCAGATGACATGATATTATACATGGAAAATCCAATAGACTCCACCAAAAGTCTGCTAGAACTGATACATGAATTCAGCAAAGTTGCAGGATACAAAATCAATGTACAGAAATCAGTTGCATTCTTATACCCTAACAGTCAAGGAACAGAAAGACAAATAAAGAAACTGATCCCATTCACAATTGCACCAAGAAGCATAAAATACCTAGGAATAAATCTAACCAAAGATGTAAAAGATCTGTATGCTGAAAACTATAGAAAGCTTATGAAGGTAATTGAAGAAGATTTAAAGAAATGGAAAGACATTCCCTGCTCATGGATTGGAAGAATAAATGTTGTCAAAATGTCAATACTACCCAAAGCTATCTACACATTCAATGCAATCCCAATCAAAATTGGACCAGCATTCTTCTGGAAACTAGAACAAGCAATCACAAAATTCATATGGAACCACAAAAGGCCCCGAATAACCAAAGTAATTTTGAAGAAGAAGACCAAAGCAGGAGGCATCACAATCCCAGACTTTACCCTCTACTACAAAGCTGTCATCATCAAGACAGCATGGCATTGGCACAAAAACAGACACATAGACCAATGGAATAGAATAGAAACCCCAGAACTAGACCCACAAACGTATGGCCAACTAATCTTTGACAAAGCAGGAAAGAACATCCAATGGAAAAAAGGCAGTCTCTTTAAAAAATGGTGCTGGGAGAACTGGACAGCAACATGCAGAAGGTTGAAACTAGACCACTTTCTCACACCATTCACAAAAATAAACTCAAAATGGATAAAGGACCTGAATGTGAGACAGGAAACCATCGAAACCTTAAAGGAGAAAGCAGGAAAAGACCTCTCTGACCTCAGCCGTAGCAATCTCTTACTCGACATATCCCCAAAGGCAAGGGAATTAAAAGCAAAAGTGAATTACTGGGACCTTAGGAACATTAAAATCTTCTGCACCGCAAAGGAAACAACCAACAAAACTAAAAGGCAACCAACGGAATGGGAAAAGATATTTGCAAATGACATATCAGACAAAGGGCTAGTATCCAAAATCTCTAAAGAGCTCACCAAACTCCACACCCGAAAAACAACCCAGTGAAGAAATGGGCATAAAACATGAATAGACACTTCTGTAAAGAAGACATCTGGATGGCCAACAGGCACATGAAAAGATGTTCAACGTCGCTCCTTATCAGGGAAATACAAATCAAAACCACACCCAGATATCACCTCACGCCAGTCAGAGTGGCCAAAATGAACAAATCAGGAGACTATAGATGCTGGCGAGGATGTGGAGAAACAGGAACCCTCTTGCACTGTTGGTGGGAATGCAAATTGGTGCAGCCGTTCTGGAAAGCAGTGTGGAGGTTCCTCAGAAAATTAAAAATAAACCTACCCTATAACCCAGCAATAGCACTGCTAAGAATTTATCCAAGGGATACAGGAGTACTGATGCATAGGGGCACTTGTACCCCAATGTTTATAGCAGCACTCTCCACAATAGCCAAATTATGGAAAGAGCCTAAATGTCCATCAACTGATGAATGGATAAAGAAATTGTGGTTTATATACACAATGGAATACTATGTGGCAATGAGAAAAATGAAATATGGCCTTTTGTAGCAACGTGGATGGAACTGGAGAGTGTGATGCTAAGTGAAATAAGCCATACAGAGAAAGACAGATACCATATGGTTTCACTCTTATGTGGATCCTGAGAAACTTAAGAGAAACCGATGGGGGAGGGGAAGGAAAAAAAAAAGAGGTTAGAGTGGAAGAGAGCCAAAGCATAAGAGACTGTTAAAAGCTGAGAACAAACTGAGGGTTGATGGGGGGTGGGAGGGAGGGGAGGGTGGGTGATGGGTATTGAGGAGGCCACATTTTGGGATGAGCACTGGGTGTTGTATGGAAACCAATTTGACAATAAATTTCATATTAAAAAAAAACCCTAGGGTCAATTGTTGACACCTGAGCTAGACTTAATAGCGTGAGCATCAGAGGTGTGAGTGAGCTGGACTTATCAGTGTGAGCATTGGAGGTGTGAAGGTACCACAAAGGCATTGGCTGTCCTTCAAATTGTGATTGGACTTGTGCATTGTGCATTGGACTGTACTGTTACTCCTGTGGGCAGAGCAGAAGTTGCACATTCACTTGGGTCTCTGGATGAGGCTCTCATTGTCACTGAGGAATCTACAGCCAGGGCAATCCAGAATTGACTGATTTATTTCTGTAACCTGTTATTATTTTGCCTAGTAGGTATTGCTGTCTCCATTTGACAGATGGAGAATTTGAGACCCAAAAACCTTAAGTGAGGTATCTGAAGATGTATAACTAGTAAGTGACAGCGCTGAAATTTGTCTGTTCTGTACTGGTGCTCAATTATTATCAATATCGGAAATTTTCCTCTTTCAATTTTCTTCCCTTCAGTATGATTACAATAAGACAGATCTAAGTGGCTTGGGAAGAAACCATTCCTTCACAAAATATATACGCATGTCTTCTGAGATTGTGATTAGAGCTATTTAAATAATATTTCCAAATAGATTTCCCCTTTCTTTCCAAATCTGTCCCACAGAGGAAGTTAGGTTATTAAAGTTTATTGGTATTCCAATGGTACAGTTTGCAGCAATGTTTTTCAGTTGATCAGAATTATCTGAGGCATTTTTGAAAAATACTCATGCCTGGGTCAACTCCAGAGTTTTGGCACGGATGGTGTACAGAGAAGAAATCTGTGTTTTTATTTTTTTCCACTTTTTAATTAAGCTTTTAGATTCCAATATAGTTAACATACAGTGTTATATTAATTTAAGGTGTACAATATAGCAATTCATAAATTCTGTACATTACTCAGTGTTCATCATGAAAAGTGTAGTCTTTAATCCTCATCACCTATTTCACCCATCCCCCCATCCACTTCCCCTCTGGTAGCCATCAGTCTGTTAAGAGTTAAGAGAAATTGTGCTTTTAACAATCCATACCCTCCATATGTTTGGTAGCTACTTATGAAGAGGACAGAACCTTGGCTTATGAGCTTGGAGTCCTGGATTCCTAACAGGGTCTCCGTGATTTGCTTCATAACTTTATTTTTTTAAGGTTTGTTATTTGTTTGCTTGCTTATTTATTTATTTATTCAGAAACAGAGAGAGAGAGAGAGAGAGAGAGAGAGAGAGAGAGAATCTCAAGCAGGATCTATGCTGTCAGTGCAGAGCCTGATGAAGGGCCTCAATCTCACTACTGGTGGATCAGGACCTGAGCTGTTATCAAGAGTATGACACTTAGTCATCTGAGTCACCCAGGCACCCTGCTTCAAAACTTTAATTACATAGCATTTTCTGTGTCAAACTTTGTTTCCCCAACTATCAAATAAGGGTAATTGGAATAAATCAGTGATTCCAAACAGGTTTCCTACAGGATTAATATTCCTGGCATATGTGTTCCCTTTGAGCTGTACAGAGGCAATATTAAAAATACTTCACACGTATAATGCAAATGCGGGTCATCAAGAAGATGCTGGCTGTGATGCTGAAATAAGATTCTTGAGGTGATTTGTTGGTTAGGATTTGTTGATTAATCCTTTAGTTACCAGATGATGGAACACACTGAGGTTTGTGGGGCAGACCAGGGATCCCAGGGTGATAGTGGGAGTCATTTGGAGGACCTGGGATAATGACTACTTACCAATTCAAATGTAAGGATGTCACTATTTTAACAACCCCTACAGCAGAGCTGGTGAGTGCCAGATGACTACCAGCCTTACTTGTATAGTAATTTTGTTATTCTTTATTATTATCATTTGTTTTTATTATTGTTAAAATATTAAATTAGTTGCCAATACTTAAGTACAGGGGAACATTTAATTTATAAACCTGGATATACAGCTTGTCTTGGAAAAAAAAATATCTGGACACACTGGTTCTGAACTTCTGCCTGGCAACAATTTCTTGTGGTTGAAAAGTGGTTGCTTCTTTGAACCCAGCAGGTATTCTCCATATCCTGACAGAGCCTGACCAGCCACTTCTTCCATTTATCTTCCCTGCTGGATTGTATAGACATTTGATTTTGTGGTTCCTTGCCTAATAAGGTTCTTTTCAGCCTTTAAGCTTAAGGGATTTTTTATTCTTTTGCTCTCCGATCCTATTCCTGAATGAGGTGAAATGGGCAGGCAAGTAGGTGATGTACTGAAAACTGAACCCTGTAAGGAGTCAGTGATTTTAAGGTGAGATTTGAAGCCTATTAAAGTAGGTGACATCTCTTTAAGCTATAAATTGCCCCCTGTCAGGAGCTGGGGAGGTAGGCCTTTGGTGCAGATTAATCCCAAGAATGTTTCATTAAAATCTCTGCGTATCCAGCAGTGGGAGGTGACATCCTGACTTGACTTTACTTTTTCCTGAGGTGACATGCCTGTCCTTTATGCCACAAACTATATCTACAGCTTCTCCCACTTTCAGCCTCAATTATAGGAGTGGCTTGTTGATTTGACTTTAATTCTGAGTTACCTCCTTGAGACTGTGTGCTGGCCAAGGTCTCTGCTTTCTGAAGTCTTGTTAAATGTCTGTCACAGAACTGACAACCTTGGAGGATTTCACACTAAAGAGCGAATCATCTCAGCCTTTGGAGTCCTGACTCAGACAGAAAAAAAGGGCAGACATTACCTCTCATCTGGCAGCCTTTCCCCAAAGAACCTGATTCCCAAGTTTTTTCTCATTTTCCTTATCTGAAATACAAAGGCCCCAGAACGTGATTTTGTTCAAGAATCGGATGTATTGCTGAGTCTGCTCAGTGAAAGGTGGGCTTTGTATTTTACGCTGAATAACAACACTGGCAAAAATGATAATAATAATAATAATAATAATAAATAATAAATGCTTTCTTCCTTGTTTCCTCACTTATTGACTAAGCATCTATTACCAGACACATCATAGACTTACTGTCTTAAGAAAGAGGCTATCTTAGTGTGGGATGCCTCAGAAGCAAATACTGAGACAAGGATTCCAGTGCCAATAGTTTATTTTGGAGGTTCAGGAAACAGAGGAGTAGACAGGAGATATAGGGAAGGGAAGACAATCAGCAAAGGGTGTTCTATTAAGCCAGATGCCATACTAAACAACACAGTGAACTGAAGCTTAAACCTATAAGAGACTGAGAAAATATGTAAAACACACATCTCAGGATTATTCCTCCCAAGGGAAAGGGAGCTAGGGTATTTATATACCAATTTTAGAGGATCATTGGTTGAGAGCTTCTGGCAGAGGCTGTTAATTCCTTGGCACTTCAGCCTGCTGCATAGTAGCCTTCAGTTTCCAAGAAAACCTCTCAGAACCTGAGATACAGAAGTTGGCTGAATTCCCTAAAATCATAGAATGAGAGGGATATAGGTGGGGCCCTGAAAATATCTGCTATAGAAAAAAAAAACATTAATTAAATATTAACTCAGGAAAACCCATAAAATGACAACAATGATACGGATTCTAAGGAGAGATGCATTTCGTGGAAATCTGTTCTGGTCAGGTTTATTTTAATAAAAGCTTTACATATGTAATTTATTGAATCTTTTAAAACTCCATGAGATTGAATAACTTGCCAGTATGGGGCAGAGCCAAGACTTGAATCTAGGGTTCTATGTTGGAAACCGATGCTTAGTTGCCTACTTTGTTTTATCCACATATAAACTCATCTTCTCTTGGCAATATGTAGAGTGAAAAGAGCAGACAACTGTGGTCAGAGAGAATTAAATAACAATGTAGATACACCCCAAGGGAAACCTTCTTTCAACTAAATGCAAACCTAACCTGCCATCTTTGCATTCCAATTATTGTATTTTAAAAATAGTGGCTGTGCACATATTACAAAGGTGGAGAGGAGCCAGAGTACTTCCAGGGGATAAGAAATCATCATTTTTGCCTCTATGTCTTTCCATGAACTCTTAGAGCACATCCCCAACCCCCAAATGCCTAGAAAGCTAATAGAAGTATTTGGCCACAATTCCAAGGATTGCTGATTTTTATTTCATGAGCTGAACACAATTTTTCATGACTGATTATGAACTGGGTTCCAATGTTGTTATTATATAACCAACAAAATATTCGGTAACAATGTATCCAAAGAAGTATAGTGCCAGAGAATTAGGGTCAAGTGGAATGTCATGTTTCATAGTAAAAATAAATCCATCTCTGGACATGGACATTTCAAGAGAACAAAAATTTGGTTTGGATGTTACCCCAAACTGGATAGCTTAATGGACATAAAGGAGATACTTAATGGATTTTTTCCTGGATAAAAAATGATCAGCTAAGAGAGATTTCAACCCATGGGAAGGGGAGCTTGAAGAGAACCAAGGTCATTCATGCCTGTTTGTCTATGAACAGACAACAGCTTAGTTGTCTAAATGTTGTACTGCTTGTTTCAAATTCAGCAAGTGTTTACTGTGTGTCCAAGTTTTTCTTAAAGCTAACTTATCATCTTACTCAGGTGGTACTGAGGACTTTGAGATTAGCATCAAATGCTCGTTATTTGCAATGTTTTTATTTGAAAGTAGCAAGAAATTATGACTAGTTTTTGACAAGCTGCATCCTACATTCAGCTGTATGATTTTTTAAAAATAGTACATGGAATAGGCTTGAGAAGACCTAAGTTTGACTGACTCCCCTATTTGTAGCCTATATGAATTTTAAAAGAGCACTTTCACCTTTGGCTTTGTTTCTTCATCTGGATATATGATGGTGAAACTAGGAGGTCTCTAACCTCACTTCCTCTAAAAGTTTGTGAGACTTATTTCTTTCCTACCTTTTCCTTCTCTGACTCCTTTAGGCCGTGGTATACAGAATGGACTGCATAAGGAAAAGAAGAGGCTAGGCTGCCTGATGTGGTGATGCAGGCGTGAACTGATGACAATGGGAAAGGAGATAAAAGAGAGATCAAAGGGAAGTTTAGAAAGCAGAATCAGATAGCTGGTGTGTATGTGTGTGTGGCCTTGAGGGTAGGGAGGTGGGTGGGTGGTACCTTTCCAAAGAGATATGGGAGCCAGGAAGCAAGTTATCTGTAGAAGAAAAGGTGATGTGTTAAGTCCTGGGAGTACATGAGTCTGGCTTTCTTACTAAGCTTCAGGAAAGTCACTCAACCACCAGGAACTTTATTTTCCAGATTTTCTATAAAGTAGAAATAAGATTAGAAAAGAACCTGAGACTCTAGGAAGATGGCGGTGTAGGAGGACGCTGGGCTCACCGCGTCCTGCTGATCACTTAGATTCCACCCACACCTGCCTAAATAACCCAGAAAACCACCAGAAGACTAGCAGAACAGATTCTCCAGAGCCAAGCATAGACGAGAAGCCCACGGAAGAGGGTAGGAAGGGCGGAGAGGCGGTGCACATTACACGGACTGGCGGAAGGGAGCTGGGGTGGAGGGGCAGCCCACCGGCCAAGCAGAGCCCCCGAGTCTGGCTTGCAAAAGCGGAGGGGCAAGAAGAGTGTGTTAGGACAGCAAACGGGACTTAACATCTGGAAGGTTGTAAGCTAACAGCTCTGCTTGGAGAGCAGGAGGGCTGGAGGACAATGGGAGGGAGAGTTGTTGAGCCCCGGATGACAGAGCTCAGCTTGGTGGGGAACAAAGGTGCTTGCCAGCGCCATCTCCCTCGCCCATCCCCCAGCCAAAATCCCGAAGGGAACCAGTTCCTGCCAGGGAACTTGCTTGCACCGCGCAAACACCCAACACTGTGCTTCTGCAGATCCATCACTCCGGCAGCAGGTCTGACTCCAGCCCAGTGCCACAGATCCCCTCCCAAAGCAGATCACCAAAGGAAAAGCGAGCTGAGCCTGCCCCCCCCGCCCTCCTGCACCTTGCCGATCCACCCCAGCTAATACGCCAGATCCCCAGCACCACAAGTCTGGCAGTGTGCAAGTAGCCCAGATGGGCCATGCCACCCCACAGTGAATCCCTCCCCTAGGAGAGGGGAAGAGAAGGTACACACCAGTCTGACTGTGGCCCCAGTGGTGGGCTGAGGGCAGATATCAGGTCTGACTGTGCCCTGCCCACCAATGCAAGTTATTCAAGACAGCACAGGGGAAGTGCCCCGCAGTTCCACACCACTCCAGGGACTATCCAAAATGATGAAATGGAAGAATTCCCCTCAAAAGAATCTTCAGGAAATAGCAACACCTAACAAACTGGTCAAAAATGATTTAAACAATATAACAGAGAGTGAACTTAGAATAATAGTCATAAAATTAATTGTTGGGCTTGAAAACAGTACAGAAGACAGCAGAGAATCTATTGCTACAGAGATCAAGGGACTAAGGAACAGCCAGGAGGAGCTAAAAAATGCCATTAATGAGCTGCAAAATAAAATGGAGATGACCACGGCTCGGATTGAAGAGGCAAAGGAGAGAATAGGTGAACTAGAAGGTAAAATTAAGGAAAAAGAAGAAGCTGAGAAAAAGAGAGATAAAAAAATCCAGGAGTATGAGGGGAAAATTAGAGAACTAAGTGATACACTAAAGAGAAATAATCTACGCATAATTGGTATCCCAGAAGAGGAAGAGAGAGGGAAAGGTGCTGAAGGGGTACTTGAAGAAATAATAGCTGGGACCTTCCCTGATCTGGGGAAGGAAAAAGGCATTGAAATCCAAGAGGCACAGAGAACTCCCTTCAGACGTAACTTGAATCTCGTAACTTGATCTTCTGCATGACACATCATAGTGAAACTGGAAAAATAAAAGGATAAAAAGAAAATTCTGACAGCAGCTAGAGATAAACGTGCTCTAACATATAAAGGGAGACTGATAAGACTCGTGACCGATCTCTCTACTGAAACTTGGCAGGCCAAAAAGGAATGGCAGGAGATCTTCAATGTGATGAACAGAAAAAATATGTAGCCGAGAATCCTTTATCCACCAAGTCTGTCATTTAGAATAGAAGGAGAGATAAAAGTCTTCCCAAACAAACAAAAATTGAAGGAATTCATCACCACTAAACCAGCCCTACAAGAGATCCTAAGTGGGATCCTGTGACACAAAGTACCAGAGACATCACTACAAGCATGAAACCTACGGACATCACAAGGACTCTAAACCCATATCTTTCTATAATAACACTGAATGTAAATGGACTAAATGTTCCAATGAAAAGACATAGGGTATCAGAATGGATAAAAAAACAAGACCCATCTATTTGCTGTCTACAAGAGACTCATTTTAGACCTGTGGACACTTTCAGATTAAAAGTGAGGGGATGGAGAGCTATGTATCATGCTACTGGAAGTCAAAAGATACCTGGAGTAGCCATACTTATATCAGACAAACTAGACTTTCAATTAAAGACTGTAACAAGGATGAAGAAGGGCATTATATAATAATTACAGGGTCTATCCATCAGGAAGAGCTAACAATTATAAATGTCTATGCGCCGAATACAGGAACCCCCAAATATATAAAACAATTACTCACAAACATAAGCAACCTTATCGACAAGACAGTGGTAATTGCAGGGGACTTTAACACCCCACTTACAACAATGGACAGATCATCTAGACAGACGGTCAATAAAGAAACAAGGGTCCTGAATGATAGATTGGATCAGATGGACTTGACAGTTATATTTAGAACTCTGCATCCCAAAGCAACAGAATATACTTTCTTCTCGAGTGCACATGGAACATTCTCCAAGATAGATCACATACGGGGTCACAAAACAGCCCTTCATAAGTTTACAAGAATTGAAATCATACCATGCATACTTTCAGACCACAATGCTATGAAGCTTGAAATCAACCACAGGAAAAAGTCGGGAAAACCTCCAAAAGCATGGACGTTAAAGAACACCCGACTAACGAATGAATGGGTCAACCAGGCAATTAGAGAAGAAATTTAAAAATATATGGAAACAAACGAAAATGAAAATACAACAATCCAAACACTTTGGGATGCATTGAAGACAGTCCTGAGAGGAAAATATATTGCAATCCAGGCCTATCTTAAGAAACAAGAAAAATCCCAAATACAAAATCTAACAGCACACCTAAAGGAAATAGAAACAGAACAGCAAAGACAGCCTAAACCCACAAGAAGAAGAGAAATAATAACAATTAGGGCAGAAATAAACAATATAGAATCTAAAAAAAACAAAAAAACCCAAAAAACTGTAGAGCAGATCAACGAAACCAAGAGTTGGTTTTTTGAAAAAATAAACAAAATTGACAAACCTCTAGCCAGGCTTCTCAAAAAGAAAAGGGAGATGACCCAAATAGATAATATCATGAATGAAAATGGAATTATTACAACCAATCACTCAGAGATACAAGCAATTATCAGGGATTACTGTGAAAAACTATATGCCAACAAACTGGACAACCTGGAAAAAATGGACAAATTCCTAAACACCCACACACTTCCAAAACTCAATCAGGAGGAAAGAGAAAGCTTGAACAGACCCATAACCAGCGAATAAATTGAATCAGTCATCAAAAACCTCCCAACAAATAAGAGTCCAGGACCAGATGGCTTCCCAGGGGAGTTCTACCAGACATTTAAAGCAGAGATAATACCTATTCTTCTCAAGCTATTCCAAACTAAAGAAAGGGAAGGAAAACTCCCAGACTCATTCTATGAAGCCAGTATTACTTTGATTCCTAAACCAGACAGATATCCAGGAAAAAAAGAGAACTACAGGCCAATATCCCTGATTAATATGGATGCAAAAATTCTCAATAAGATACTAGCAAATCGAATTCAACAGCATATAAAAAGACTTATTCACCATGATCAAGTGGGATTCATTCCTGGGATGCAGGGCTGGTTCAACATTTGCAAATCAATCAACGTGATACATCACATTAATAAAAGACAAGAACCATATGATCCTGTCAATCGATGCAGAAAAAGCAGTTGACAAAATTCAGCATCCTTTCTTAATAAAAACCCTCAAGAAAGTCGGGATAGAAGGAACATACTTAAAGATCATAAAGGCCATTTATGAAAAGCCCACAGCTAACATCATCCCCAATGGGGAAAAACAGAGCTTTTTCCCTGAGATCAGGAACATGACAGGGATGTCCACTCTCACCGCTGTTGTTTAACATAGTGTTGGAAGTGCTAGCATCAGCAATCAGACAACAAAAGGAAATCAAAGGCATCAAAATTGGCAAAGATGAAGTCAAGCTTTCGCTTTTTGCAGATGACATGATATTATACATGGAAAATCCGATAGACTCCACCAAAAGTCTGCTAGAACTGATACATGAATTTAGCAAAGTCGCAGGATACAAAATCAATGTACAGAAATCGGTTGCACTCTTATACACTAACAGTGAAGCAACAGAAAGACAAATAAAGAAACTGATGCCATTCACAATTGTACCAAGAAGCATAAAATACCTAGGAATAAACCTAACCAAAGATGTAAAAGATCTGTATGCTGAAAGCTATAGAAAGCTTATGAAGGAAATTGAAGAAGACATAAAGAAATGGAAAAACATTCCGTGCTCATGGATTGGAAGAATAAATGTTGTCAAAATGTCAATACTACCCAAAGCTATCTACACATTCATGCAATCCCAATCAAAATTGCACCAGATTTCTTCTCGAAGCTAGAACAAGCAATCCTAAAATTCATATGGAACCACGAAAGGCCCCGAATAGCCAAAATAATTTTGAAGAAGAAGACCAAAGCAGGAGGCATCACAATCCCAGACTTTAGCCTCTACTACAAAGCTGTCATCATCAAGACAGCATGGTATTGGCACAAAAGCAGACACATAGACCAAGGGAATAGAATAGAAACCCCAGAACTAGACCCACAAACGTATGGCCAACTAATCTTTGACAAAGCAGGAAAGAATATCCAATGAAAAAAAGACAGTCTCTTTAACAAATGGTGCTGGGAGAACTGGACAGCAACATGCAGAAGGTTGAAACTAGACCACTTTCTCACACCATTCACAAAAATAAACTCAAAATGGATAAAGGACCTGAATGTGAGACAGGAAACCATTAAAACCCTTGAGGAGAAAGCAGGAAAAGACCTCTCTGACCTCAGCTGGTCAGAGGAAATGACCAGAGGAAAGGGAATTAAAAGCAAAAATGAACTACTGGGACCTTATGAAGATAAAAATCTTCTGCACAGCAAAGGAAACAACCAACAAAACTAAAAGGCAACCAACAGAATGGGAAAAGATATTTGCAAATGACATATCAGACAAAGGGCTAGTATCCAAAATCTCTAAAGAGCTCACCAAACTCCACACCCAAAAAACAAATAACCCAGTGAAGAAATGGGCAGAAAACATGAATAGACACTTCTCAAAAGAAGACATCCGGATGGCCAACAGACACATGAAAAGATGCTCAAACGTTGCTCCACATCAGGGAAATACAAATCAAAACCACACTCAGATATCACCTCACGCCAGTCAGAGTGGCCAAAATGAACAAATCAGGAGACTATAGATGCTGGCGAGGATGTGGAGAAACAGGAACCCTCTTGCACTGTTGGTGAGAATGCAAACTGGTTCAGCTGCTCTGGAGAACAGTGTGGAGGTTCCTCAAAAAATGAAAAATAGACCTACCCTATGACCCAGCAATAGCACTGCTAGGAATTTACGCAAGGGATACAGGAGTACTGATGCATAGGGGCACTTGTACCCCAATGTTTATAGCAGCACTCTCAACAATAGCCAAATTATGGAAAGAGCCTAAATGTCCATCAACTGATGAATGGATAAAGAAATTGTGGTTTATATACACAATGGAGTACTACATGGCAATGAGAAAGAATGAAATATGGCCCTTTGTAGCAACGTGGATGAACTGGAGAGTGTGATGCTAAGTGAAATAAGCCATACAGATAAAGACAGATACTGGTTTTCACTCTTATGTGGACCCTGAGAAACTTAACAGAAACCCATGGGGGAGAGGAACGAAAAAAAAAAAGAGAGAGTGGTTAGAGTGGGAGAGCCAAAGCATAAGAGACTCTTAAAAACTGAGAACAAACTGAGGGTTGATGGGGGTTGGGAGGGAGGGGAGGGTGGGTGATGAGTATTGAAGAGGGCATCTTTCGGGATGAGCACTGGGTGTTGTATGGAAACCAATTTGACAATAAACTTCATATATTTAAAAAAATAGAAAAGTACCTACATTTTGTAAGGATTATATTTCACTTTATGTGAGAATGCTATACAAACCAGCAATATTCTTCAGGTATGAAGGTTTATTTTTATTACAGTGTGAACTTCAGTCTGTTCAGTGTGGGAGGATCAAGTCAGGAGACTAGAATTTGAGTCCACTCTTTGCCTCTTGCTAGTAGTTGCCTAGTACTGGGGTAAGACAGCGTCCATTTGGGGATTTAATTTACTCCCTTACCACCACCCTTCTCCCATCTGCATAATGAATGTCCTGGCAATTTATGGTCTGAGTGTGACTTGAGTATATATATTATGCTTGAATCACAGTTTTTTAAAAAGCAAATTATTTGGCAACACTTAAAGACTGGTTTCATCTTGAATCGCCATTCCTACATGCAGTGTTCAGCTGACAGTAGGTGGAAGCTTCTCACATAGGCAGGGCCTCCATTGCAGCCTGGTACCCACCACTCCCACTGTGCCTGCTCCCTGAAGTTGGGAGTCATTGTTTATTTTTCATTGTACTTGTGCTGCTTCTCTCCTCACTCCTGACCCCTTCACTAATTCATGTTACCTTCCTGGCTTTGCATGTTTTTGGATTTGTGAACCTTTAAATATATGGTCTTGTCTAAAGTCACAACTGTCTTTTAAAATTCTGCAATTCTGTCTCTAAAGATCCTACAGCTGGCTTCTTACAGAATTGGAATCTCTGAAAATGGTCCAATGCCACGTTTCTGAAGTGAATGAATGTTTCCTGATGATGCTCCATCAAAAGTCACTTGTTCCACTTACATAGGTGGCTAGTTTAAAGCACAGAATATAGAGGAATAAACTAGACAGGCCCTTCACTTATATTCTCCATTCTTTTTAAACCAAACAGCTCTAACTTAACCTGGCTTTGGTGGAAGAAGGAATTTATGGAAATACATGATGACCAAAAACACTAGAGTCATTTGAACTCTTGATCCAGAGGCTCAAAAAATGTCACTGAACTCAGTTTCTCTCCATTTCTTGGCCATTCTTTTCCAACTTGGCTACATGATCAAACTCTACAAATGGCAATATGGCTACCAAATCCCTTATTGTTTAAGGTTCAAGCCTAGTGGAAAAAAGAGGATGTCTTTCTTCCTAAAATACACACGAAAGTACCATCGTCTTTCTCTGGCCCTGACTAAATCAGGTGTCTGTCTTTTAATCAGTTGCCATGGCCTGGGGGAATGTGATGTACTGGCTGGTCAGTCCTGTTTCCCATGCTTCCTCCTGCAGCCAAGTCAATTCCACCTATCGTTCATGGACTGAGAGTGGGAAGAGGTTGTTTCCTAGAGGAAATTTTTTGGCAGAATTATTCCAAGAAGAGAGAATCGGTGTTATATGGATGTTGTGTATCAAAACCAATATATATCCTGCCACTATATATGAGTCTTCTGCCTAGAAAAAGTGATTAGAAGATTGCAAGTACTTAGAAACCACTGTCCTTAAAAGTGAGGGAATCATAGCACTTGAATCACTAGCAAAGCATTAAGTTATTCATAATAGATATAAAATTGTTAAAAATTTAGTAAGCCATTTTTAAGTAGCACCAAATGAACTTTTTGATATTAGGAAAACTGAGAGATATTTTTAATGTTTCATTTTTCACCAGATTGTTTTGACAGGTGTTGATAGCCATGGAGTTGACTTCCTTTAGAGAGATTTCACATAAAAGATAGTGATGAAGATGGTAGCACAATATTTGACATAGCCCTCAATGAATGTTCAATTCTCTATGCCTCATATGCACACATACTTTCACTCACTAATTTATACATTTAATGAAAGTTCATTTTGGACACTTAATCTTTGTCAGGCATTATTCTAGGGCCATCTCTTCTGTGAAGAGATAGATAGTAAATATTTTAGGCTTTGAAGCTATACATTATCTCCACCACATATTCTTCTTCTTCTTTTCTCCCAGCTACTTAAAAATGTAAAAACAATTCTTAGTTATTGAGTCATACAAAACAACAGGCAGTGGGTTGGATTTGGTGTGCAAGTATAGCTACTGGCCACACCTAAACTCTAGATGGTATGGATTCTTTATTGAATAAAACATGAAAATCTCTGCCCTTATGAAATCTCAATTCTAGTGTAAATTTAATTCTTAGAAAAATATTAACATAGATATCATATTAGCATTTTTTTAGAAATAAGGGAAAAAACAAGTAATTTGTCCCAAATCACAAAGCTTGTAAGAAGAAGAGCTGGGCTATAAACCAAGCTTAGACTCCAAAGATTGCACTTCTAACCCTTGTGTTTTACTCTTGTCACTTGCTGTACCTTTCTCCATGGTGAACCTGGAACATCTGGCTTCAAGTCAATTAATTAAGCACAGATAATGGAGAAATTATGTGTGTGAGGCACTGTCCTAAGCGCTGAGGAATTATGGTGAACAAGACCTCTGTGATTTTGCATATGGGTTGTGTTTGATACCTTAAAGAGTGACAGAAATGTCTAGGAAGATCTTTGAAAAGACAAAGAGCCAGGGCTAAATCCTGAGGAACTTTGATATGTAAATCTGGGTGGAGAAGATGGTGCACCTAAGAGAAAGAGACTGAGAAATCATAGAAAAGCCAGCCACAGTCACAGAAGCTAGGGGGAAATGGCAAAAGTTTCCAAAAGGCCATGCGAATGGGGACTAAAATGTAGCCACTGGACTTAGAAACATGGAAGGAAGCCCGTAGTGCCTTTGGTACAAGTTCTTTTGGTAGAGTTGTGATAATAAGGCCAGTTTTTAGTAGATCAAGGAGAGAATAGGGGTGACAGGAGATGCGAGTAGTGTATGTAGACACCTCAAATCCTTTTGAAGATAGATTGTGAAGGGGAGGAGAAGAATAGGACAAGTGCCAAAGGGGAAGGTGTATAGTTTGTTTGTTTGTTTGTTTGTTTTAATATGAGAGAGACTAAAGCATTTTTGAATGTTTATAGGATGTATACAAAGAAGGGGATGATGAAGATACAGGAGGGGTGGAGAACAGTGGAGTCAGTGGGGTCCTTTAGACAGTGAAAGAGTTGAGGTTCATAGCACAAGCTCAGGAGGAGGCCTTTCATATTTATGAGGAAGGACTTCTTCCTCAGTTGAAAGAGAACAGAAAGAGAGGCACTGATGCAGTAAGGCTTATAGATTTGGTAGATGGGAGATGAGAGAATTTCCATCTAATGGCTTCTATTTTTTTTCCTGAGAATGACATATTTCTCTAAAATCAAGGGTTATTTCTCCTGGGCCCAGATGTCTGAAAGGATTTAGTTCAACTTGCATAAGGTAAGAGAAAGAGACACCAAGACAAACACATACAAATTGTCAACTACTCTTATTCTCTGCTGGAAATAATCCTTCTCATGAGTTTGGCGGCTTGTTCTTAAAAGAAAGAAAGAAAGAAAGAAAAAATATGATCAAAGCATGGTATGCTCATGTCATAGGACTAAATAGGCTGACAGCTCTTAGAATGTTTACATTGTTGGGGCGCCTGGGTGACTCAGTCGGTTAAGTGTCTGACTTCGGCTCAGGTCATGATCTCACAGTTTGTGAGTTCAAGCCCCACATCGGGCTCTGTGCTGACAGCTAAGAGCCTGGAGCCTGTCTCGGATTCTGTGTCTCTCCTCTCTCTGCCTCTCCACCACTTGTGCTCTCTCTCTCTCTCTCAAAAATAAATAAAATGTAAAAAAATAAATAAAGGATGTTTACACTGTTTGTCAGAAACAGTGAGCCAGGTGTCTAACATCCAAGGTCCTGGCAAAAGAATTCTTACTGCGTGAGTCCCCTTGAGTCAGATTTGCAAAAATGTGTAAAGGAACTCATCTATAACAAGTACAAAACCTAATACCCAAGCCAGGCATATGCAGTCTTCACTGGACTGATCCACCCATGCTGCTTACAGCTCTATCCATCTGTCTGTCACATGGATCACCTCATTGGCAGGTGAGAAATAAAATATTTCTGATGAATTCAAAAGTGACTCCTACTAATACTAAGACTGGTTTTACCCCTTTGAAAGTCAAACATTGAATGTTAGTTCCTTATATTTTTCACATCACCTAATCTGAACTGTAATTCTGTTAGACATAAAAATAGAAAAAAATTAAAATTAGTTTTATGTCCCCTTCTGCATTGTTTCTTGATTTTATGGTAAAAAGTGCAGGGTACAAAGAACAAAGCTCCTAGGAATTAAAGGAACAGGGGCTTTAGCCATGTAAATCATAGAGTCCTAAAGTTAGAGAGGATCTCATAGGTCCTTGGTTGAAGTTTTTCTTGATGTAGGAATCCCCTTTTCATCAGTCATCCTTGGCCTGACTGTATCAGTGAAGGGGCATTCACTGATTCAGTGAAAGGGTCTGTCTTTCCATCCTTAGAGGGCTTTGATGGTAATGGAATTCTTCATGTGGAGTCACTTGTTTTCCTATAACTCACTAATTCTGTGCTGTTGAGTTATGTGGAATAAATTGAATCCCCTTTATACATAATTTAAAAGTTATTTTTATGGAGTGACTGGGTGGCTCTGTCAGTTAAGCGTCCAACTTCAGCTCAGGTCATGATTTCACAGTTCATGGGTTCAAGCCCCACATTGGACTCTGTGCCAACAGCTCAGAGCCTGGAGGCTGCTCCGGATTCTGTGTCTCCCTCTCTTTCTCTGCCCTTTACCTTCTCACACACACACTCCCTCTCTCTCTCTCAAAGATGAATCAACATTTTAAAAAATTAAAAAATAATAAAGGTTACTTGTATTATTCATTCATTCTTTTGTTTGTTTATTTATTGAGAGAGAGAGAGTGCACGAGCAGGGGAGGGGCAGAGAGAGAGGGAGAATCTCAAGCAGGTTCTGCACTGACAGCACAGAACCCAACGCGGGGCTTGAACTCATGAAACTGAGATCATGGCCTGAGCTGAAATCAAGAGTTGAATTCTCAACTGAGTCACCCAGGTGCCACTACCTTACACAGAGTTTATACTCTTACATTGGAAAAAAATATATCTTGGCCTTCATGCAGTATAGCATAGCAATTGAGAGCATAGGGATGTGAATCACTCAGAACCTGAGTTTGAGTTACATCACAGCATTTATGGGTGGTGTGGCTTTAAGGCAAATTATTTATTTTCTCAGAATATTAGTTTCATATTTATAAAATGGCATGTCTAGTGCCTGTCTTATAATACTATTGGATGGCTTGAGTTTTATAATGAACATAAAGGCCACAATACAGTGCTCTGGAGTCAGAGACTCCATATGCAACAATATATTCTCCATTTCCCTGTTGAGTGACTTTGGGAAAGTTGTTTTATCCCTTGGTGCATCTGCTTCCTCAAAAGATGTTGTGGCCCACTTCATGACGTTATTGAAAGGTTAAATGTAAGCTGCTTAGATGCATGCCTGGCATATAGTAAGTAATCAATAAATATTTAATATTTATTAATAATTACTGATCTAATTATGTTAATTATAAAGCAACTAATAATTCATAATAATTAATACCATACTATTATTTACATATTACTGGCACCTGGTTCTTTTATCTTCAACTAGACATTCAGCAGGTATGATATCTGGAGTAATTTGTTACATAGCAATAGATAACCAAATACAGCATCCTAATTGGACTTCCCACACCCACTCTTGCTGTCCTTCACACTGCAGCCAAAATTTGCAGATTTACTAACACATAAGTCTGATTATTGCTTAGCCCTTTTCAATGACTTTCCATTGCCTCATTATAAAACCCAATGTTCCCAACATTTGCTCAAAGATCCTTTTTGATTGACTTTCCAACCTAATCTACTACCATTTCTCTCTTTGGACTTTGTATTCCTCCAGGGAATCCTTTTCAGTTTCTCCTGGCCCCATGTTCCTTCTCACCTCCATGCTTTTGCACTTGCTGTGTCACCTGCCAGAAGCTTCCTTTATCTTTACCCTTTACATGGTTACCTAATTGACATCTTTTGTGTTTTAGCTTAATTACCACTCCTCAACGAAATCTTCCTTTTCTGACCCAGCCCTATAGACCAGGTTAAGAGCTGCTCTTCTTACTTCCATAGCACCCTGTAATTTCTCTATTATAGCACTGGTTTTAGTATGAAGATTTCTTTGCTTATTTTTTACTCTTTCAGCTTGAAGGTCTGTGATGTCAGGGACTCTCTACTCTGCTCCTTGTTCTTCCCTCAGCACCTAGCACAGGCCAGGAACATAGAAGGAGCTCACTGAATAGCTGTTGAATGGGTAAAGTTTAGTTTCTTCCCAAGGGGTAATTGGTTGTTTAAGTATTTTATGGACACCTCAAACTCAACTTGTCCTATACTGATAGAGACCTGAGCCTTCAAGTTTTAGTTGGCTAGGTCTCTCTGTGACTTTCTCCCCTCAACTTCAACTACAGGGGAGCTATAGTCTTTGGGTAAGGTAGTATTGGAAATAAGACAGAATATTTTGGATAGAAAAAAGTGCCTCCCCTTTCCTGTGAAATACTGAACGTTGTTTGAGGGGAATGGCAGAGAGTGGTAGTCTCTGACCATTTTCCACCACCAAGAAGGGACTTTTCATTTCTACAACATTCCAGGCCCACTGAGGCAGAGAATGCCAAATGAGATATCTGACCAGAAGTGCAGTTTCAACAAATACTTTCCTTTCTTCAGGATTTTTTATTTCATGAGAAGTTGGTCTTAGTTGTGGCTTATGTGGAGGACTTGGAGTATGTGAAATAGTACCAGTTCTGAAGTTAGTCTGAAGTTAATCTAAAGTTAATCTTCCAATAAAACTCTACCAGCAAGTCATGGTGGCCAGCATTTATAAACCAGAATAAACAATTTCCACAATATGTGACACTTAATGAAGATTGCTAGGGACAGTGCAATTGGGATTTTATATGGAGTGTTAATATTTTATGTACTTATAAGAACAGCTGATAATTAACATACAAGCAGATCCAAAATTGTGTGTGTTGAGGCTGAACCAGATTACTTATGTGTGAGGCAGGTCACCCTGTGTTGTGCCTTGATTATTTTCCAAATCCAAATAACCCTCAATGTGTAGATGCATTGGATCTGACACTTGGCCTTGTCTATGTCATAAAAGAGTTTATGAAACACATTAAAGAGATGGCACAATGTTGCTATGTTGTAGATAGCAAAGGCATGGGCAGGGTGATGGGGAAGGATTACCACTACTGATTAGGTTATGAAAGAAAGCTGGCCTATGACATGGTCTACAATTTCTGGTAATTAGAGGATATGTGGGAGTCCTCAACTTTGCCTTTCTGAGTAAAATGTAGATGTGTGGGCCTTGTGCCCAGAAGATACAGCTGGTCTCAATATAATGTAGAACAATTTCCTGTTAATATGGACAACCTGCATTTGAATATGCAGATATAATCTTAATAATAATGATTACAGTTTTTATTCCACCCATCTATTAATTTGTTAATTCATTCAATATTAGATTTTTACTAAATATTAAAATAACACATGATGATTAACTGTACGCATTAGTCAGCATAGGCTAAGTTAAAAAAAAATGACCCCTAAAATTTCAATTCATTTTAAGTTCATGTCCATCACGGGTTGACTTTGGCTATCCTGCATCATCTTCATTCCAGGACCAGAATGATCCAGGACCATTTCTGCTCCAGGCAGAAAGAGCAGCTATTACCTGATGCATGCTGGCTTCATGACCTATTGCAGGCCATGTAATGACACTCAAAACTCTGTTCAGAAGTGACCACTGTCATATCAGTAAAGTAAATCACAATGCCCCCAGGTGTCAGTGGAGTGAGATGTCTCATCCTCCTTTAATCCCTCTGTCTGGTAGTAGGAAAGTGAATATTTTGAAAAAATAATACAGTTTACATTAAAGTAAGCAGTAGGACTTTGGATGAAGAATTCTCAATGACAGAAAGATTGGTTTGATGAATGGTTTGACTTATTTCACAGGGAGACTTCATGGAATGTGAAGAACTGAAATAGATCTTCCAAGAAGTGAGTTTTATAAGAGGCATTCCCTGTTTTTTTTTTTTTTCCAGAATAGTGGTAACTCCCTGCTCTGACCCCTCCCAGCACTGATTTCCAGAATTTACCCAGAATGGGTTTTGTGGAAGCACAAATATTCTGTTTTCCTTAGTGCATAGTCACAGATAGGGAGCTGAAGACTTTTAAAAACAACTTTTTCCTGAAACTCGCAAGTCAAATGCTGAGTGTGCTACTCTACTGGGATCATATTATTTGCCTCATTTATGCAAAATTTTCATACTTGCAAGCAATTCACTACTAAGGGAAGTAAAGTCATGAATTCTTATACTACTAAATTTAATTAAAGTTGCTCATTGCTGATACCCAGTGAAAAACTGTTACACTTTATTAGTCATCCTACAGAAAAAGTGATGAGAGCACATGTTTTTTTATAGCATGAATGGGATTTTATTTATACTTCATATAAAACAAAGTAGCCAGTATAATTAGACAGTAATTTGTAACTTCCAATGTAAACATTTTAGGAGCAGTAGTATCAAAAGTGAGTGCTAATTAGAGAGATGTTAGAGAAAATATGTAAGTGGTAACAGATTGACAAGCCATACCAAACAGCAGGCTATTTATAACTCCATGCTGGTTTTAAATTCTATTTTGTTTAATAGTCTTTGGACAACTCATAAGAGGAGAGAGCTTCACAACTTGATTTGCAGTTTAATTTCTGTAAATACGGCTAAACCTTGCAGACATGATTGCAATGGAGCTAGCTGTGATAATTAAAAATGTATTATTACCTGGATGACTTTCTGTGTCATTTGAGATTCTAATATCTTTTTTGCTACGTCTCCCCAAAGAGAAGATAAATCCAAGCATTATTTAATTATGTTTTTTACAATAAAAGTGACTTTAATCAGCAACCTCTCAGGAGCTCTTGCCTTGTAGTAATTTATTCAAACAATAAAAAAGTCAAGAAATATTTATGTGAAAAGGAGGGGGTGGTGAGGCACTTACTTGGGCTCCTGTTGACACTGTGGACACCTAACCTCTAGTTTCATTAGAAAAGGTGAAAATGATTTGGTGCCAATTATATAGACTTCTTCTGGATTTCTCAGAAAAAAAATTAAAAAAAATTGTCTTCTTTGGGTAAGGAGAGATGAATCACTCTTTTTTCTTCCTTTCCCTCCCCCATGGTCTTCTTTGACTACTGTTGATAATGCCGCTATAGACATTGAAGTGCGTGTGTCCTTTTGAATTAGTATTTTTGAATTCTTTGTGTAAGTACCTAGTAGTGTAATTGCTGGATCTTAGGGAAGTTCTATTTTTAAATTTTTGAGGAAAATTCATATTGTTTTCCACAGTGGCTACACTAGTTTCCACTTCCACCAACAGTACAAGAGGGTTTCTTTTTCTCCACATCCTCACCAACACCTAATGTTTCTTGAGTCTTTTATTTTGTGCAGTCTGACAGGTGTGAGGTGATATCTCACTGTAGTTTTGATTATACTTCCCTGGTGATCAGTGATGTTGAGTGTATATATATATATATATATATATATATATATATATATATATTTTTTTTAAATATATGAAGTTTATTGTCAAATTGGTTTCCATACAACACCCAGTGCTCATCCCAAAAGGTGCCCTCCTCAATACCCATCACCCACCCTCCCCTCCCTCCCACCCCCCATCAACCCTCAGTTTGTTCTCAGTTTTTAAGAGTCTCTTATGCTTTGTCTCTCTTCCACTCTAACCTCTTTTTTTTCCTTCCCCTCCCCCATAGGATTCTGTTAAGCATATATTTTTTCTAAATATGAAATTTATTGTCAAATTGGTTTCCATACAACACCCAGTGCTCATCCCAACAGGTGCCCTCCTCATTGCCCATCACCCACCCTCCCCTCCTTCCCACCCCCATCAACCCTCAGTTTGATCTCAGTTTTTAAGAGTCTCTTATGTTTTGTCTCCCTCCCTCTCTAACCTCTTTTTTTTTCTTCCTTCCCCTTCCCCATGATCTTCTGTTAAGTTTCTCAGGATCCACATAAGAGTGAAACCATATGGTATCTGTCTTTCTCTATATGACTTATTTCACTTAGCATAACACTCTCCAGTTCCATCCACGTTGCTACAAAAGGCCATATTTCATTCTTTCTCATTGCCACGTAGTATTCCATTGTGTATGTAAACCACAATTTCTTTATCCATTCATCAGGTGATGGACATTTAGGCTCTTTCCGGAATTTGGCTATTATTGAAAGTGCTGCTATAAACATTGGGGTACAAGTGCCCCTATGCATCAGCACTCCTGTATCCCTTGGGTAAATTCCTAGCTGTGCTATTGCTGGGTCATAGGGTAGTAGATCCATTTTTAATTTTTTGAGGAACCTCCACACTGTTTTCCAGAGTGGCTGCACCAGTTTGCAGTCCCACCAACAGTGCAAGAGGGTTCCTGTTTCTCCACATCCTCTCCAGCATCTATAGTCTCCTGATTTGTTCATTTTAGCCACTCTGACTGGCGTGAGGTGATATCTGAGTGTGGTTTTGATTTGTATTTCCCTGATGAGGTGTGACGTTGAGCATCTTTTCATGTGCCTGTTGGCCATCTGGATGTCTTCTTTAGAAAAGTGTCTATTAATGTCTTCTGCCCATTTCTTCATTGGATTATTTGTTTTTTGGGTGTGGATTTTGGTGAGTTCTTTATATATTTTGAATACTACCTTTATCAGAAATGTCATTTGAAATTATCTTCTCCCACTCCACAGATTGCCTTTTAGTTTTATTGATCATTTCCTTCACCGTACAGAAGCTGTTTATTTTGATGAAATATCATTAGTTTATTTTTGCTTATGTTTCTTTTGCCTCAGAAGATGTATCTAGAAAGAAGTTGCTATTTTTTGATGTCAAAGAGATTACTGCTTGTGTTTTCCTCTAGGATTTTTATGGTTTCAGGTCGCACATTTAAGACATTGATCCATTTTGAATTTATTTTTGTGTAAGGTATAAGAAAGTGGTCCAGTTTCATTCTTTAATACCTATTCCTCTCAAACTATTTCAAATTTGAAAAAGAAGGAAAACATCCAAATTCATTCTATGAAGCCAGCATTACCTTGATACTGAAACCAGATAAAAACACCCCTAAGAAAGAACTACAGACTAATATCCCTGATGGACATAGATGCAATAATTCTCAATAAAATACTAGCAAACTGAATCCAATAATACATTAAAAAATCATTCACACAATCAAATGGGATCATCTTGACTTGCCAGGATGACTGAATATTTGTAAATCAATCAATTTAAGACACCATATTAATAAAAGAAAGGATAATAAATATATGATCATTTCAATGGCTACATTTGAAATGCATTTGACAAAATACAACATCCATTTATTATAAAAAGAAAACCTCAACAAAGTAGGTTTAGAGTGAACATATCTTAACATAATAAAGGCCACCTATGGAAAACCCATAGCAAATATCATTATCAATTGGGAAAAACTGAGAGCTTTTCCTCTATGGTCAGGAAGAAGACAGATGTCCACTGTCACCACTGGTATTTAACATAGTACTGGAAGTTTTAGCTACAGTGATCAGAGGACAAAAGGAAATAAAATGCATCCAAATTGGTAAGGAAGAAGTAAACCTTTTTCACTATCTCTGAATTAAATGATACTATATATAGAAAACCGCAAAGGTCCCACCAAAAAAATGCTAGAACTGATAAACAAATTCTGTAAAGTCACAGGATACAAAATCAATGCCAGAAATCGCATTTCTATACACCAATAATGAAGCAGCAGAAAGATAAATTAATAAATCAATCTTATTTACAATTGCACCAAAAACAAGACACCTATGAATAAACCTAAACAAAGAGGTGAAAGATCTGTACTCTGAAAACTATAGGACAGTGATGAAAGAAATTGAAGATAACACCAAAAAATGGAAGGACATTCTATGATCATGGACCAGAAGAACCTGTAGTGTTAAAATGTGTATACTACTCAAAACAATCTACACATTCAATGCAATCTCTATCAAAATACCATCAGCATTCTTCAAAGAGCTGGAACAAAGAATTCTAAAATTTGTATGGAGCCAGTAAAGACCCTGGATAGGCAAAGCAATGTTGAAAAATAAAACCAAAGATAGAAGCAGCACAATTATGAACTTCAAACTGTATTATAAAGCTATATTAAAGGCAGTATGGTCCTGACACAAAAGCAGACACGTAGATCAATGGAACAGAATAGACAACCCAGAAATGGGCCGACAAATGTATGGCCAACTAATCTTCAACAAAGAAGGAAAGAATATTCAATGGAAAAAAAAAAAAGAGTCTCTTCAGCAAATGGTGTTGGAAAACCTGGATCACTTTGAACCTGGACCTCTTTATTATACCAAACACAAGAATAAATTCAAAATGGATGAAAGACCCAAATGTGAGACAGGAAGCCATCAAAATCCTACAAGAGAAGTACAGGCAGAAACCACTTTGATTTTGGCTGCAACAACTTCTTACTAGACATGTCTCTAGAGGCAAGGGAAACCAAAGCAAAATTGAACTATTGGGACCTCATCAAAATAAAAAGCTTCTGCACACCGAAGGAAACAATCAACAAAACTAAAATTCTACTAACAGAATGGGAGAGGATATTTGCAAATGACAGATCAGATAAAGTGTTAGTATCCAAAATCTATAAAGAACTTATCAAACCCATCAATCTCAACACCCAAAAAACAATCCAGTGAAGAAATGGGCAAAAGACATGAATAGACACTTCTCCAAAGAAGACATCCAGATAGCTAACAGACACATGAAAAAATGCTCCACATAACTCATCATCAGGGAAATACAAATCAAAACCAAAATGAGATACCACCTCACACCTGGCAGAATGGCTAACATTAACAACTCAGGCAATAACAGATGTTGGCGAGGATGCAGAGAAAGAGGATCTTTTGCACTGCTGGTGGGAATGCAAGCTGGTGCAGCCACTCTGGAAAACAGTATGGAGGTTCTTCAAAAAATTAAAAGTAGAAGTACTCTATGACCCAGATTTTCACTACTAGATATTTATCCAAGGGATACAGGTATAGTGTTTAAAAAAGGCCTATGCACCCCAATATTTATAGCAGCACTATCAACAATAGTCAAAGTATGGAAAGAGCCAAAATGTCCATCGACAGTTGAATGGATAAGGAAGATGTGGTGTATATGTATACACACACACACACACACACACACACACAGTGGAGTATTACTCAGCAGACAATAAGAATGAAACCTTGCCATTTGCAACTACATGGATGGAATTGGAGGGTATTATGCTAAACGAAATTAGTCAGAAAAAGACAAATATCATATGGCTTCACTCATGTGAGGAATTTAAGATATAAAACAGATGAACATAAGGGAAGGGAAGCAAAAATAATATGAAAACAGGGAGGGGGACAAAGCATAAGAGACACTTAAATATAAAGAACAAACAAGGGTGCCTGGGTAGCTCAGTTGGTTGAGCATCTGACTTTGGCTCAGGTCGTGATCTCACAGCTCATGAGTTTGAGCCCTGCATCAGGCTCTGTGCTGACGGTTCAGAGCCTGGAGCCTGCTTTGGATTCTGTGTCTCCCTCTCTTTCTGCTCCTCCCCACTCATGCTCTGTCTCTCTCTAAAAATAAATAAGCATCAAAAATTTTAAAAAAAATAAAAATAAAGAAAAAACAGAGGATTGCTGGAGGGGTTGTGGGTGGTGAGATGACTTAAATGGGTAAGGGGCATTAAGGAATATACTCCTGAAATCACTGTTGCACTATATGCTAACTAATCTGGATGTAAATTAATTAACTAATTAATTTTAAAAAACATAAATAATTAAAGCCAATGAAGGGAGTACAATATGAAACACAAACAAATGAACCTAACTATTGCAAATGAATGAAAAAACCACCTTAAAGGAGAGTGAGAGAACTAATTTACTTTGAAAAACAGTATTTTACTATATTCACAAGGTTAATGGTAACAAGATGCTGTATCAATTAGGTTTGTTTTTCACAGGTGTAAGAGTTAATGATTTCAAAATGGCTTTATGAGTTCTCAAAGATTGAATAAATAGATCAATATATTGTGGATAATTCAAAGAAAAAAGTTTAATAAGCCTCTTTCTCTCTGTATTTCTCTTTATATATATATACATATATACAGAATTTATACTAAAGTATATATGTATACATATATATGTGTATATAGTATTCAGAATTGTACTGAGAAGCCTAGCAACACTCATTCTTACTGAATATTATTTCGTTTAGTCTCTATCAGCAGATAAAGCCAATAAATTATACATATGGTGCATATATATATACATATATATCTCTGTATTTCTCTTTATATTTATAATCTCTCTGTATTTCTCTTTATATGTATATACATATATATTTATTTATATATATATACACATGTAATTTCTCTTTATATACATATATACACAAATACATTTCTCTTTATATATATACATATGTATTTCTCTTTATATATATATGTATTTCTCTTTATATGTATATATATGTATATATATACATACACATGTATATATATACATATATATAAAAAAATACAGAGAGATTATAAATATAAACAGAAATACAGAAATATGTGTGTGTGTATATATATATATATATACATACATACATATGGTGCATATATGTGTATATATGGTGCATATATGGTGCATATATATATATATATGCATATGGTATATATATGGTGCATATATGGTGCATATATATATATATATATGCACCATATGGTGCATATATATATATATATATGCACCATATGTATAATTTCTTGGCTTTATCTACTGATAGGGACTAAAAGCAATAATATTCAGTAAGAATGAGTGTAGCTAGTCTTCTCAGTAAAATTTTCAATTAAATGGAACCAAATTTTCTTGAAGGCATGGCTGATTCCAAGTCTGGGGCAAACAAAAAAAGTGTAAGATGAGTCTGGTATCTCTTGCTTTGTCAGAAAGTAAGAAAGTGCTCAAAACCTAATGGAAACATTTCAGAAGGACACAGCAGCTAACTTGAAGAAAATCCCAAGGGCCAAATTGGGGATAATTTGAACAACATAATAAATATAGTAACAGATTATAAAACATACAGTACAATAAAAATCCATGAGTTTCTACTAGTAAAATGTGTGAATAAATGAATAAACAAATAAAGGAGACAAGAAAAGAGCAAGTTATGCTTATAGGGGAATGTCAACTAACAAGTATAGAAGGAATGATGGAATTAGAAAGTCACCACTGGCAACCTCCATAAGTTTCAAACAACAATGATCAATGAATGATAAAACTAGTGAGTAGAAGTGGGTGAAACACAGGATATTTATCTAAATTCAAAGTATCTTCTATAAGATTCTTATTGCTTACTCATGAAAAATAATCACTTTACTGTAGAAACGTGGCAGAACTACCTTAGCTAAGTGATCACAGGTAACAATGCTAGTCAGTGGGACAAACTGACAGTGTGTGCCTCCTGATAATGGCATACTGAGAAGTGAGTCACATTTGTGGTGACTTTATGAAGTATGTATAACCTGAATTTAATCATAAGAAAATATTAGCCAAACCCAAATTAAGAACACTTGAAAAAATATCTGTCTAGTACTCTTTAAAATATTAAGGTCTTGAAAGACAAAGGAAGACTGAATTATTCCAGATTAAAGGAAATTAAAAATACATCAAAAATAATGTAATAAATGATTCTGGATTGGATCCTGAACCAAAAACTAATTACATTAGCAGGATTATTTGTAAATTTGATTGAAGTCTATATATTAGATAATAATATTGTATCAATGTTATTTTCTTGATATTGTACTGTAGCTCTTATGTTAAATTTTTGGAAATATTTGTGTGGGGAACATGGCATTCTTTTTCCTATTTCTGCAACATTTTATAAGCCTGAAATTACTTTAAAATGCATTTTAAAGTTAAAAGAAAAATGTAAAGCAAAACATAAATAAGGTCAATAAATAAGTCCAGCAAATGCAATATTTTAGCATCCTCAGGGATAGTTTCTACCAATTTCATTTTTTTCCATTATATGAGAAATAGTATCTTGTTTCTTCCCATACCACATATTTTTTTTTTTTGGTCAAAACTGGACGTTTGAAATATAAAGTGACAATTCTGAAAAAGAGATTCTTCCCTCTCTCCAAGGTTTGCTGTTGCTGCTTGTATTGTTGTTTGTTTTCTTACTTCTCTGAGATAATTTGTGAAGTCTACATTTTTGTCATGTGTACCAATTGAAGCATCTGTCTCATTAGCTTAGTATTCAGCTAGTATTTTGACAGAAGTTTCCTTAAATGCCTGGAACCATAAAAAGATAACTCCTTAGTCATTTAATATCTTCTCTCTTTGTGTTGGGAGATGTTTCAACACTAAGCCAGGAAGCTTACAGCTCTACCTTAGTCTTCACTTCTTTCAAGAGACTGAAAATCATCCATAGGTGAGAATTTAGGGCCTTCTCAAGTATTTTCTGAGCATATGCCTAACCCTTGGCATATGCATGGCTTTCTCAATTCCCAGGATTTTGTGGATGCTTTTCAAAGCCCTTATTCAAAAAGTGTCTCATTATGCAGTCTTTTCTTCTCAGCCTTTTTATTTGTCTGTTGTTTTTTCCCAGTTGTCAACCCTAGCTCCTGGCAGCAGTAGCTAATGCATTTGCTTTCAAATATTTTTGATTAATGCTCCCTTTGTATCTGTCTCATTCCTGGTAGAATCTGTGTTAAATGCAAAGAGGCAAGTCAATTTGAGCTAGTCCTCTAGGGAACCACCAGGCAACTCACAAGAAACAATCACAGTTCTTTGAAAATAAGATTCCATCTTCTTCCTCTGGTACTAGGAATTTATACATGGAATATAGGCAATTGTCTTCTTCAAGGCTATCACCGACCTGGGAAGCAGTGAAAGAGGATAGGATAAGTTACAAGGCCACAAAACTCTCTTAATGATAAAATGTTTGCCTGGTTGCTATAAATTTGTAATTTGTTTTCAGACACTGTTATAAAGTTGATAATGACAAATTTTACCAGTTTATTCACTTTAATGGAGATACAGGATTTTGGGCTTTCCTATTCCATTATTTTTTGCTGACATCATCTGATAATTTCTTCTTAATTTCTTAGAGTTACATTGACTCTAATTCCATAGTTGCCTAGACTAGAACCCATTACTTATCTTTTGAGGAAAAACAGAGTGTGTTGTAAAGAGAAAATATATCTGATTAAGGACTTTTACCCAAAATATAAAAAGAACACTTAAAACTCACCTAAAGATAATAACCAACCTAATTAAAAAATGGGGAAAAAATCTCAACAAAGGAGTTTTCTTCTTTGGATTCCTAACAATCTCCTAAACGGTTTTTAAAATTTGCATGCACAAATGTACACATGCCAATAATAAAATGAAAAATATGAATGAAAAAATACTGACACAATTTGTCTTTAGGATTACAAATGAAATCAACAGTGGGATGCAACCAACACCTATTATACTGACTAATTGCTAAAAAACTAACAATACCAAATGTCAAATATGCAGAACAACAGGACCTTCATTCATTGCCAGTGGAATGCAAAATGGTACAGCCACACAAGGCAGTTTGACAGTTTCTTACAAAACTAAATATATTTTTATCTTGAAATCCAGCATACTATTAGATATTTACCCAAATGAGTTAAAAAGTTATGTACAAACAAAACTCACACATGAAATTTTAGAAAAGCTTTATCCATAATATCCCAAACTGGAAACTACCAAGATATTCTTCAATAGGAGAACAAATAAACAAACTATAATAAAGCTATACAATGCAATATTTTCAGCTTTAAAAGAAATGAACTATCCGTTCTTCAGCTGATGGATATTTGGGATCTTTCCATAATTTGTCTATCATTGGTAATGCTTCTATAAACATTGGGGTATGATGTATATATATGGAATATTATCCAGCCATTAAAAAGAACAAAAATTTGCCATTTATTGTGACATGGGTGGAGTTATAGAGGATAATGCTAAGTGAAATAAGTCAGGGAAAGATAAATACCATATGATTTCACTCATATGTGGAATTTAAGAAACAAAACAAATGAACCTGGGGGGAAAAAGAGAGGCAAACCAAGAAACAGACTCCTAACTATAGAGAAAAAACTGATGGTTACTGGAGAGGAGGTGGGCAGGGGGATGGGTTAAAGAGGTGATGGGTATTAAGGAGGGCACTTATTGTAATGAGCACTGATTGTTGTATGTAAGTGATGAATCACTGAATTCTACACCTGAATCTAATATTGCACTGTATGTTAACTGGCTGGAATTTAAATAAAACCTTGGAAAGAAAGAAAAAAAAAGAAATGAACTATCATGCCAAAGACATGGATGAACCTTAACTACATATTTCTAGTGAAAGAAGTCAGTTTGACAAGACTACATATTGTACAATTCCAATTATATGACATTCTGGAAAAAACAAAGCTATAAAGATAGTAAAAAATTTGCCAGGGTTTTGGATAAAGAAGAAGAGTTGAATAGGTTAAACGCTCAATGGCTAAATCTGGACAATATGAGCAACAAAAGAAAGTAATATTTAATTATAATCCAAAGTATAGGAAGATGGTGGCATAGGAAGACGCTGGACTCACCGCACGTCCTGCTGATCACATAGATTCCACCTACACCTACCTAAATAACCCAGAAAACCGCCAGAAGACTAGCAGAACGGAGTCTCCAGAGCCAAGTGCAGACGAGAGACCCACGGAAGAGGGTAGGAAGGGCGGAGAGGTGGTGCGTGCTCCAGAGACTGGTGGGAGGGAGCTGGGGCAGAGGGGCAGCCCACCGGCCAAGCAGAGCCACCGAGTCTGGCTTGCAAAAGCGGAGGGACCTGGGTGGAGTGTGTTCCAACAGCAAGCGGGACTTGACATCTGGAAAGTTATAAACTAACAGCTCTGCTGGGAGAATGGGAGGACTGAAGGACAACAGGAGAGAGAGTTGTTGAGCCCCAGATGACAGAGCTCAGCTTGGCAGGGAACAAAGGCGCTCGCCAGCACCATCTCTCTCGTCCATCCACCAGCCAAAATCCCAAAGGGAACCAGTCCCTGCCAGGGAACGTGCTTGCACTGCGCAACCACCCAAAGCTGTGCTTCTGTGGATCCATCCCTGTGGCGGGTCTGACTCTGTCCCGGTGCCACAGAGCCCCTCCCGAAGCAGATCCCTGAAGGAAAAGCAAACTGAGCCTGCCCCTCCCGCCCCCGTGCACATTGCCGATCCACCCCAGCTAATATGCCAGATCCCCAGCACCACAAGCCTGGCAGTGTGCAAGTAGCCCAGATGGGCCATGCCACCCCACAGTGAATCCCACCCCTAGGAGAGGGGAAAGGAAGGCACACACCAGTCTGACTGTGGCCCCAGCGGTGGGCTGGGGGCAGACATCAGGTGGGACTGCAGCCCCGCCCACCAATGCAAGTTATTCAAAACAGCACAGGGGAAGTGCCCCCCCCCAGTCCCGCACCACTCCAGGGACTATCCAAAATGACAAAATGGAAGAATTTCCCACAGGAAAACGTCCAGGAAACAACAACAGCTAATGAACTGATCAAAAAGGATTTAAACAATATAAGAGAGAGTAAATTTAGAATAATAGTCATAAAATTAATCGCTGGGCTTGAAAACATTATAAAGGATAGCAGAGAATCTCTTGCTACAGAGATCAAAGGACTAAGGAACAGCCAGGAGGAGCTAAAAAATGCTATCAACGAGCTGCAAAATAAAATGGAGATGACTACAGCTCGGATTGAAGAGGCAGAGGAGAGAATAGGTGAACTAGAAGATAAAATTATGGAAAAAGAAGAAGATGAAAAAGAGAGATAAAAAAATCCAGGAGTATGAGGGGAAAATTAGAGAACTAAGTGATGCACTAAAGAGAAATAATCTACACATAATTGGTATTCCAGAGGAGGAAGAGAGAGGGAAAGGTGCTGAAGGTGTACTTGAAGAAATAATAGCTGAGACCTTCCCTGATCTGGGGAAGGAAAAAGGCATTGAAATCCAAGAGGCACAGAGAACTCCCTTCAGACGTAACTTGAATCTCATAACTTGATCTTCTGCATGACACATCATAGTGAAACTGGAAAAATAAAAGGATAAAAAGAAAATTCTGACAGCAGCTAGAGATAAACGTGCTCTAACATATAAAGGGAGACCTGTAAGACTCGTGACCGATCTCTCTACTGAAACTTGGCAGGCCAGAAAGGAATGGCAGGAGATCTTCAATGTGATGAACAGAAAAAATGTGCAGCCAAGAATCCTTTATCCAGGAAGTCTGTCATTTAGAATAGAAGGAGAGATAAAGGTCTTCCCAAACAAACAAAAACTGAAGGAATTCGTCACCACTAAACCAGCCCTACAAGAGATCCTAAGTGGGATCCTGTGAGACAAACTACCAGAGACATCGCTACAAGCATGAAACCTACGGACATCACAAGGACTCTAAACCCATATCTTTCTATAATAACACTGAATATAAATGGACTAAATGCACCAACCAAAAGACATAGGGTATCAGAATGGATAAAAAAACAAGACCCATCTTTTGCTGTCTACAAGAGACTCATTTTAGATCTCAGGACACCTTCAGATTGAGAGTGAGGGGATAGAGAACTATTTATCATGCTACTGGAAGTCAAAAGAAAGCTGGAGTAGCCATACTTATATCAGACAAACTAGACGCTAAATTAAAGGCTGTAACAAGAGATGAAGAAGGGCATTATGTATAAATCACAGGGTCTATCCATCAGGAGGAGCTAACAATTATAATGTCTATGCGCCGAATACAGGAGCCCCAAAATATATAAAACAATTACAAACATAAGCAACCTTATTGATAAGAATGTGGTAATTGCAGGGGACTTTAACACTCCACCTACAGAACTGGACAGATCATCTCAACACATGGTCAATAAAGAAACAAGTGCCCTGAATGATACATTGGATCAGATGGACTTGACAGTTATATTTAGAACTCTGCATCCCAAAGCAACAGAATATACTTTCTTCTCGAGTGCACATGGAACATTCTCCAAGATAGATCACATACGGGGTCACAAAACAGCCCTTCATAAGTTTACAAGAATTGAAATCATACCATGCATACTTTCAGACCACAATGCTATGAAGCTTGAAATCAACCACAGGAAAAAGTCGGGAAAACCTCCAAAAGCATGGAGGTTAAAGAATACCCTACTAAAGAATGAATGGGTCAACCAGGAAACTAGAGAACAAATTTAAAAATATATGGAAACAAATGAAAATGAAAATACAACAATCCAAACGCTTTGGGATGCAGCGAAGACAGTCCTGAGAGGAAAATACATTGCAATCCAAGCCTATCTCAAGAAACAAGAAAAACCCCAAATACAAAATCTAACAGCACACCTAAAGGAAATAGAAGCAGAACAGCAAAGACAGCCTAAACCCAGCAGAAGAAGAGAAATAATAAAGACCAGAGCAGAAATAAACATTATAGAATCTAAAAAAACGGTAGAGCAGATCAACTAAACCAGGAGTTGGTTTTTTGAAAAAATAAACAAAATTGATAAACCTCTAGCCTGGCTTCTCAAAAAGAAAAGGAGATGACCCAAATAGATAAAATCATTAATCAGAATGGAATTATTACAACCAATCCCTCAGAGACACAAGCAATTATCAGGGAATACTATGAAAAATTATATGCCAACAAACTGGACAACCTGGAAGAAATGGACAAATTCTTAAACACCCACACGCTTCCAAAACTCAATCAGGAGGAAAGAGAAAGCTTGAACAGACCCATAACCAGCAAAGAAATTGAATCAGTCATCAAAAATCTCCCAACAAAGAAGAGTCCAGGACCAGATGGCTTCCCAGGGGAGTTCTACCAGACATTTAAAGCAGAGATAATACCTATCCTTCTCAAGCTATTCCAAAAAATAGAAAGGGAAGGAAAACTTCCAGACTCATTCTATGAAGCCAGTATTACTTTGATTCCTAAACCAGACAGAGACCCAGGAAAAAAAGAGAACTACAGGCCAATATCCCTGATGAATATGGATGCAAAAATTCTCAATAAGATACTAGCAAATCGAATTCAACAGCATATAAAAAGAATTATTCACCATGATCAAGTGGGATTCATTCCTGGGATGCAGGGCTGGTTCAACATTTGCAAATCAATCAACGTGATACATCACATTAATAAAAGTAAAGATAAGAACCATATGATCCTGTCAATCGATGCAGAAAAGGCCTTTGACAAAATTCAGCAACCTTTCTTAATAAAAACCCTCAAGAAAGTCGGGATAGAAGGAACATACTTCAAGATCATAAAGGCCATTTATGAAAAGCCCACAGCTAACATCATCCTCAATGGGGAAAAACTGAGAGCTTTTTCCCGGAGATCAGGAACACGACAGGGATGCCCACTCTCACCGCTGTTGTTTAACATAGTGTTGGAAGTTCTAGTAGCAGCAATCAGACAACAAAAGGAAATCAAAGGAATCAAAATTGGCAAAGATGAAATGAAGCTTTCACTTTTTTGCAGATGACATGATATTATACATGGAAATTCCGATAGACTCCACCAGAAGTCTACTAGAACTGATACATGAATTTAGCAAAGTTGCAGGATACAAAATCAATGTACAGAAATCAGTTGCATTCTTATACACTAATAATGAAGCAACAGAAAGACAAATAAAGAAACTGATGCCATTCACAATTGTACCAAGAAGCATAAAATACCTAGGAATAAATCTAACCAAAGATGTAAAGGATCTGTATGCTGAAAAGTATAGAAAGCTTATGAAGGAAATTGAAGAAGACATAAAGAAATGGAAAAACATTCCGTGCTCATGGGTTGGAAGAATAAATATTGTCAAAATGTCAATACTATCCAAAGCTATCTACACATTCAATGCAATCCCAATCAAAATTGCACCAGATTTCTTCTCGAAGCTAGAACAAGCAATCCTAAAATTCATATGGAACCACGAAAGGCCCCGAATAGACAAAATAATTTTGAAGAAGAAGACCAAAGCAGGAGGCATCACAATCCCAGACTTTAGCCTCTTCTACAAAGCTGTCATCATCAAGACAGCATGGTATTGGCACAAAAGCAGACACATAGACCAAGGGAATAGAATAGAAACCCCAGAACTAGACCCACAAACGTATGGCCAACTAATCTTTGACAAAGCAGGAAAGAACATCCAATGGAAAAAAGGCAGTCTCTTTAACAAATGGTGCTGGGAGAACTGGACAGCAACGTGCAGAAGAATGAAACTAGACCACTTTCTCACACCATTCACAAAAATAAACTCAAAATGGATAAAGGACCTGAATGTGAGACAGGAAACCATCAAAACCCTAGAGAAGAAAGCAGGAAAAGACCTCTCTGACCTCAGCTGTAGCAATTTCTTACTTGACACATCCCCAAAGGAAAGGGAATTAAAAACAAAAATGAACTACTGGGACCTTATGAAGATAAGAATCTTCTGCACAGCAAAGGAAACAACCAACAAAAGTAAACGGCAACCAACGGAATGGGAAAAGATATTTGCAAATGACATATCAGACAAAGGGCTAGTATCCAAAATCTGTAAAGAGCTCACCAAACTCCACACCCAAAAAACAAATAACCCAGTGATGACATGGGCAGAAAACATGAATAGACACTTCTCAAAAGAAGACATCTGGATGGCCAACAGGCACATGAAAACATGCTCAACGTCGCTCCTCAGCAAGGAAATACAAATCAAAACCACACTCAGATATCACCTCAAGCCAGTCAGAGTGGCTAAAATGAACAAATCAGGAGACTATAGATGTTGGTGAGGATGTGGAGAAACGGGAACCCTCTTGCACTGTTGGTGGGAATGCAAACTGGTGCAGCCACTCTGGAAAACAGTGTGGAGGTTCCTCAGAAAATTAAAAATAGACCTACTCTATGACCCAGCAGTAGCACTGCTAGGAATTTAACCAAGGGATACAGGAGTACTGATGCATAGGGACACCTGTACCCCAATGTTTATAGCAGCACTCTCAACAATAGCCAAATTATGGAAAGAGCCTAAATGTCCATCAACTGATGAATGGATAAAGAAATTGTGGTTTATATACACAATGGAGTACTACGTGGCAATGAGAAAGAATGAAATATGGTCCTTTGTAGCAACGTGGATGGAACTGGAGAGTGTTATGCTAAGTGAAATAAGCCATACAGAGAAAGACAGATACCATATGTTTTCACTCTTATGTGGACCCTGAGAAACTTAACAGAAACCCATGTGGGAGGGGAAGGACAATAAAAGAGGTTAGAGTGGAAGAGAGCCCAAGCATAAGAGACTGTTAAAAACTGAGAACAAACTGAGGGTTGATGGGGGGGTGGGAGGGAGGGGAGGGTGTGTGATGGTATTGAGGAGGGCACCTTTTGGGATGAGCACTGGGTGTTGTATGGAAACCAATTTGACAATAAACTTCATATATTGAAAAAAATGACTAAAATTTAAAAAGAGAAAAAAATAACTAAAATATAAAATAAATATCCATGTGTCAATACTGATAAAAGTAAATAATTGAATAAATAAATAAATGAAGAAGAGACAGAATAATTCCAAATAATTTATGTAAATATTCTACTCTCAAGTTGAAGAAGCATAACTCCCCATTGCATAAGTACAGATTACAAATAGCAAATTCCTGTCCAGTATGGAAAGGGGGAAAAAGAATAAACTACACAGTGTTTAAACTTGGCAAACAGTAACTCAACGTCAACGTCAACAGTGAGAAATCATGTTGATAGTATCTAATTTTGATATAATGTAATAATTTATTTTGTGGTCTTTCTCTCAAAACCACAGAATTATAGTCTATTCATGAGAAAAATTTAATAGAGGGGCATCCTACAAAATATCTTATTAGTACCCCCCTCAAAACTGATAGGGTCATCAAAAATAAGTAAAGTCTGTAAAAGTGTATAGTCAAGAGGTGCATATGAGACAAGATTATTAAGTGTAACATATATGTTAGATGAGGTTAAGCAACAGAAAGGAGCATTAAGTACAAATTAAAGAAATAGGATTAAAGATATGGCCTTTACTTAATGTATGAATACTGGTTCATTAATCGTAAGAAGTGTACCACAGTAATGTAAGATGTTAACAAGGAAAACCAGGTGTAGGGTATCTGAAAACTCTCTGCACTATCTTCTTAACTTTTCTGTAAATGTAAAATGGTCCTCGAAATTAAAGTCTCTTAAGAAAAAGAAAATGAACAGTGAAGAAAATGAGAAAATGGGAAATTAATCAGATTTGTATTCAAGTTTTGGCTCTGCCACTTACCTGATACATGAGCTTCTCTTGGATCAATTTTTTTCATCTGTGAAATAGAAGCAGCTGTATAACCTATTTGATGCAGTTACTGTAAGTCTTTAATGAGACAATGCATGGAGTATAAAAAATATTGTGCCTGGAATATACTATATATTTTTGCTACACCATTTGAAATTAAGTTCAAACAACATTACTCTTCACTATAAATATTTCAGTGTGTATTTTTTAAGAGCAGAAACATTATTGTAACTAATCCCTATACAATTATCAAATTCAGAACATTTAATATTGAGTTGTCTCAATTATGTCTTTTAAATCACCTTTTAAAAATATTCCATTGTCTAGTCCAGTGTCATTTGTTACATTTAGTTGTCATGTCTATTTAGCCTACTTTAATCTGGAGCAGATCCTCAGACTTTCTTTGCTTTTATTGAAACTTTTGAAGAATCTGGAGCATTGTTTTGTAAAAGTTTAATTTGGGTTTAATTTAATTTGGGTTAATTAATTAACCAAATTAATTAATTTTAATTTAATTTGGGTTTATCTAGTTATTTCCTCAAACTTTTTTTAACTTAAAGTTTTTATCCAAAATATGCCTGAATGATAATTATTCAGTCAATAGCCAAATAGTTGACTTGTGGGGGAAAAAAATCAGCCTTAGACCTCTGTTTTTATTCCTGCTTCCCAGAGACCATTTCTGTTAACTATTTTGGATTTCTTCAGTGTTTAACTCCATATCTCTAAAGGACATGTTTATATTGATTTTTCAGGTTTGGTATTCTCAGTTAATTGTCATGATCAAAGATGAGAATTTAACTGTTTTTTACATATCCCCTTGCTATCATCATATGTTTGCACATATTATCTTCCATTCTGACACTGTGAAAATATTTTTGTTATGAATTTTCTGTTAATATTATTATGACTATTAAGCACTATTCACAACTTAGTTATGTGGCATTTTTTTTTATATAACTTTTTGTATTTTCTGGAATTAATGCTTTTCCTGGCCTTTTAAAGCTTTCTATGTGGTTATCACCAAAATATCTTCAAGGTTTATCCTAGTTGTGTAATCTCCACTGGTATTTTTAAGCACAATAGAAATATTATGTATTCCATTTTCTAAAGAAATGCTTTTGATCTGCTCTAATATGGACTAGTTTCCCTCTATTGCTAGTGCTGTCTTTCTCTAGAACCAACATCTTGAGAATGTTCCCTTTTCTCTTTTTTGTGTTGCATCTTCTGTTTACGTATGTTTACTTTTAAAAGAATTTAGTTCTTCATTTAATCAGGGCATATCCTGAGAATTGGGTCCATCAGGTAATGTTTTGAAACCTTGAATGTATCAAAACAGATTTGTTCTACCCCTGAATAATAATTTAGCTGATATAGGATTTTAGGCTGGAAATAATTTACACTCAGAATTTTGAAGGCATTTCTCCAATGCCTTCTTATGGCTTTGGAAATTTCTTTACTCTTCTGAATCTTTTTTTATTTTAAGTTTATTTATTTTATTTATTTATTTTAAGGGAGAGTGTGCAAGAGTGGGGGAGGGGTAGTGAGAAAGGAAGAGAGGGAAGGGCAGGTAGAGAAGGAGAGAGAGAATCCTAAGCAGACTCTGAGCTGTCAGCACAGAGCTTGAGAACTGTGAGATCATGACCTGAGCCAAGACCAAGAATCAGATGTTTAACCAACTGAACCACCCAGGCACCACTCTATTTTGAATCTTCATCTTTGTATGATCTCTGTATTTTACCCCTTTCTGGAAAATTTTTATTTTATTTTTCCCTCAGCTTTATTGAAGTGTATTTGGCAAATAAAATTTCATATATAAGGTGTACAACGTGATGATATGATTTATGTATACATGGTAATATGATTACACAATCAAGTTAACACATCCATCACCTCAGAAGTTAAGATTTTGTGTGTGTGTTGAGATCACCTAAGATCTGTTTCCTTAGTGGGATGCCTGCATGGCTTAGTTGGTTAAGTGTCCAACTCTTGATTTCAGCTCAGGTCATGATCTCATAGTTTGTGAGATTGAGGTCCGCTTTGGGCTCCATTTTTTTTTTAAGTTTATTTATTTTTGGTACAGAGAGAGACAGAGCATGAATGGGGGAGGGTCAGAGAGAGAAGGAGACACAGAATCTGAAACAGGCTCCAGGCTCCGAGCTGTCAGCACAGAGCCCGATGCGGGGCTCGAACTCACGGACCGCGAGATCATGACCTGAGCCGAAGTCGGCCGCTCAACCGACTGAGCCACCCAGGCGCCCCTTTGGGCTCCATTTTAAGAGCAGCATGGAGCCTGCTTGGGAGTCTCTCTCTCCTCTCTCTCTCCCCCTCCTCATGCTTGCAAATTCTCTCTCTCAAATAAATAAATAAAAATTGAAAAAAAATCTACTCCCTTAGGAAATTTCAGGTATACAATACAGTATTATTAATTATTTTCACCATTTTGTATATAGAGCCTTATAAATTATTCATCTTGTAACTGAAAGTTTGAACCCTTAGACCAAGATCCTCCCCTGCTCCCTTGCCCCAGTCTCTCTTACCTACCGTTGTAATCTCTATTACTATGAGTTTGACTTTTTTTTCTTTTTAGATTCAACATATAAGTGAGATCATGCAACATTTGTCTTTCTGTGTCTGGTTTATTTCACTTAGCATGATGTCTTACAGATGCATCCATGTTTTCTCAAGTGATAGAATTTCCTTCTTTTTTATGGCTGAACAATATTCTCTTGTATATACACCCCACATTTTATGCATCCATTTCTCTGTTACTAGGTACTCAAATTGTTTCTATTTCTTGGTGATTATGAATAATGCTGCAGTGAACATGGGAGTGCAGCTATCGCTTCAAGATATTGATTTCATATACAGATGTGGGATTGCTGGATCATATCATTAGTTCTATTTTTTTTAATGCTTATTTTTGAGAGAGAGAGAGAGAAGAGAGAGAGAGAGATCATGAGTAGGGGAGGGGCAGAGAGGGACAGAGGAACAGAATCCAAAGCAGGCTCCAGGCTCTGAGCTGTCAGCACAGAGCCTGACGTGGGGCTCGAATTCAGGAACTGTGAGATCATGACCTGAGCTGAAGTTGGACACTCAACCAACTGAGCCATTCGGGCACCTCTCATAGTTCTATTTTTAATGTTTTGAGGAACTTCCATACTTCTATCCATAGTGACTGCACCAATTTATGTTTCCATCAACAGTGCAAAAGGATCCCCATTCTCCACATTCTCACCAACACTTGTTATCTTTTGTGTTTTTGATAATACCCATCCTAACAGGCATGAGGTGATATCTCATTGTGGATTTGATTTGCAATTCTCTGGTGATTAGTGACACTGAGTACGTTCCATTTGGATGTCTTCTTTGGAAAAATGTCTATTCAGTTTCTCTGCCTATTTTTAATCAGACTTTTTTTGCTATAATGTATGAGTTCCTTAAATATTTTGGATAATAACCTCTAACCAGGTATGTGGTTTGCAAATCTTTTCTCCCATTCTATAGATTTCCTTTTCATTTTGTTGGCTGTTTCCTTTGCTGTATAGAGCTTTTTAGTTTGATTTAGTCCCTCTTGATATATTTTTTTTTATTGCCAATGCTTTTGGTGTCATATCTAAAAAATATTATTGCCAAGGCCAATGTCAGGGAGTTTTTTGCTATGTTTTTTTCCAGGAGTTTTATGGTTTCAGGTCATACATTCAAGTTTTTAACCTATTTTCTTTTGTGATGGTATAAGGGTCTAATTCTTTTTTTCTTTTTCTTCTTTCCTTCTTTCTTTCTTTCTTTCATCTTTGCATGTGGATATCCAGTTTTCACCCATGCCATTTATTTTTTTAATTTTTTCAGATGATTTTTTAATTTGTAAATATTGTACAAATTTTAATAACTTAAATTGTATATACAACAAAATAAAGACTTGCATTAATGACTGGTGGAGTTGGTGTCATGGGATCAGTGTGCTGGGCTTCTTTTTCTTGCTCAGGCTGTAGACTGGAGAATCCCTAGGGGTGGAGGTTTGTTTAGACAAGCCATTAAGCTATTATGAAGATATCCCCATTTTCCATATGAAGAAACTGAACTCCAGAAAGGTTAAGCACCCTGTCTTAGGTCAGAGGACAAGTAGGGGAGCGAGGATCTGAACCTTGTCTGTAACTAGTTTTTTGATGCCCCGCACCATTTACTGAAGTGACTATCCACTTCCCACTGGATATTCCTGACACACTTTTCAAATATTAGTTGACTATATATGTTTGGATTTATTTCTTGGCTCTAGGTTATGCTCCATTGGTTTATGTGTTTGTTTTTATGCAAGTACCACACTGTTTTGACTACTATAGCTTAGCAATATAGTTTGAAATGAGGAAGTGTGATGACTCCAGTTTGTTCTTGTTTTTCAAGGTTATTCTGGCTATTTTGTGGTTCCATGCAAATTTTAGAATTATTTTTTCTTTCTCTGAAAAATGTGATTGGGATTTTAATGGAGATTGCATTGAATACATAGGTGACTTTGGACAGCATGGACATTTTAATAATATTGATTTTCCTAATCTATGAACATGGAGTATCTTACATGTATTTGTGTCTTCTTTAATTTATCTCATCAATGCCATAGTTTTCAGTATATGATATTTTATCTCCTTGGTTAAATTTATTCCAAAGTACTTTATTGCTTTTGATGCTATTTTAAGAGATTGTTTTCTTAGTTTCTTTTTCAGGTAATTTCTTGTCAGTGTATGGAAATGCAATTGATTTTTGTGTGTTTATTTGTATCCTACAACTTCAGTGAATTGATTGATTAGTTCTAAATGTATTTGTGTGTGTGTGTGTGTACTCTAGTTATTTTTTATGTATAAGATCACATCATCTGCAAACAATGACAGTTTATTTATTTAAATGTTTATTTACTTTTGAGACAGAGAGACAGTACAAGCGGAGGAGGAACAGAGAGAGAGGGGAACAGAGGATCAGAAGCAGGCCCTGTGCTGACAGCAGAGAGCGTGATATGGGGCTCAAACTTGCAAACCACAAGATCATGACCTGAGCCAAAGTCAGACACTTAACCAACTGAGCCACCTAGGTGCCCCAACAATGGCAATTTTAATTCATACTTTCTGGTATAGATAGCTTTTTCTTGCTTAATTGTTCTGGCTAGAGCTTCTAATACCATATTGGTTGCAAGTGATGAGTAGCAACCTCTGAATTCTCCTATGAAACCCTCTAGTCCTAGACTTCTACTTGTTGGGAGATTTTTTTTATTACTGAGTCAATCTCCTTCCTTGATATTAGTTCATATTTTCTATTTATTTTTTATTTGTTTGTTTGTTTATTTATTTATTTACTTATTTATTTAGAGAGTTAGAGAGAGAGGAAGTGAGGAAGAGGCAGAGAGAGAAGGAGAGACTCCTAAGCAAGTTCTGTGATGTCAGCCTAGAGCCCGACATGGGGCTTGAATCCATGAACAGTGAGATCATGACCTGAGCCAAAATTAAGAGTAAGATGCTCAACTGACTGAGCTACCCAGGTGTCCCCACTTTTTAAACTTTATTTATTTATTTTAAGAGAGAGAGAGAGAGAGAGAGAGAGAGAGAGAGAGACCAGATTTTCTATTTCTTCATGATTCAGTCTTGGTAACTTGCATGTTCTTATGAATTTATTAATTTCTTCCAGGTTATCCTATTTGTTTCAGGTATAATTGTATATGGTACTCTCTTTTGATACTTTTTTATATCTGTGGTTTCTATTGTAAAGTCTCCTCTTTCACTTATTTTACTATTATTATTTTTTAATTTTTATATAATTTATTTTTTAATTTATATCCAAGTTATTTAGCATAGAGTGCAACAATGATTTCAGGAGTAGATTCCTTAATTCCCTTTGCCCATTTAGCCCAACTCCCCTCCCACAACCCCTCCAGCAACCCTCTGTTTCTTCTCCATATTTAAAAGTCTCTTATGTTTTTGTTCCCCTCCATGTTTTTATATTATTTTTGTTAGGCTTCCCTAATGTTCATCTGTTTTGTATCTTAAAGTCCTCATATGAGTGAAGTGATATGATATTTGTCTTTCTCTGACTAATTTTGCTTAGCATAATACCCTCTGGTTCCAATCATGTAGTTGCAAGATTTCATTGTTTTTGATTGCTAAGTAATACTCCATTTTGTGTGTGTGTGTGTGTGTGTGTGTGTGTGTGTGTGTGTGTACTACATCTTCTTTATCCATTCATCTATCAATGGACATTTGGGATCTTTCCATACGTTGGCTATTGTTGATAGTGCTGCTTAAACATTGAGGTGCATGTGTCCCTTTCAAACAGCATACCTGTATCCCTTGGATAAATACCTAGTGGTGCAAAGCTGGGTCGTAGAGTACTTCTACTTTTAGTTTTTTTGAGGAACCTCCATACCATTTTCCAGAGTGGCTGCACCAGTTTTCATTCCCACCAGCAGTGCAAAAGAGACACTCTTTCTCTGCAACCTCGCCAACATCTGTTGTTGCCTGAGTTGTTAATGTTAGCTATTCTGCCAGGTGTGAGGTGGTATCTCATGATGGTTTTGATTTATATTTCCCCATGATGAGTGATGAGCATTTTTTCATGATTCTGTTGGCCATCTGGATGTCTTCTTTGGAGAAGTGTCTATTTATGTCTTTTTTTCATTTCTCCACTGGATTATTTGTTTTTTGGGTGTTGAGTTTGAAAAAGTTCTTTATAGATTTTGGATACTAACCATTTATCTGATATGTCATTTGAAAATATCTTCTCCCATTCCATTGGTTGCCTTTTAGTTTTGCTGATAGATTCCTTCGCTGTGTGGAAGCTTATTATTTTGATGAGTTCCTAATAGTTCATTTTTGCTTTGGTTTCCCTTGCCTCTGGAGACGTGTTGAGTAAGAGGTTGCTGAGGCCAAGATCAAAGAGGTTTTTGCCTGCTTTCTCCTTGAGGATTTTGATGGCTTCCTGTCTTATATTGAGGTCTTTCATCCATTTTGAGTTTATTTTTGTGTACTTTGTAAGAAAGTGGTCCAGGTTCATTTTTTCTGCATGTCACGGTCCAGTTTTCCCAGCACCACTTGCTGAAGAGAATGTCTTTATTCCATTGGATATTCCATTGGCCATATGTTTGTGGGTCCATTTCTGGGTCCTCTATTCTGTTCCATTGATCTAAGTGTCTGTTTTAGTGCCAGTACCATACATCTTGATGATTACAGCTTTGTAATAGAGCTTGAAGTCTGGGATTGTGATGCCTACTGCTTTGGTCTTCTTTTTCAAGATTGCTTTGGCTATTCAGGCTCTTTTCTGGTTCCATATAAATTTTAAGAATGTTTATTCTAGCTCTGTGAAGAATGCTGTTGTTATTTTAATAGGTATTGCATTGAATATGTAGATTGCTTTGGGTAGTATTGACATTTTAACAATATTTTTTCTTCCTATCCAGGACCATGGAATCTTTTCCCTTTTTTTTTTGTGTCTTCTTCAATTTCTTTCATAAGTCTTCTATAGTTTTCATTGTATAGATTTTTCACCTCTTTGGTAAGATTTATTCCTATGGTTTTTGGTGCAATTGTAAATGGGATCGATTCCTTGATTTCTCTTTCTCTTGCTTGTTGGTGTATAGGAATGCAACTGATTTCCGTGCATTGATTTTATATCCTTCCACTTTGCTGAATTCATGGATCAGTTTCAGCAGTTTTTTGATGGAATCTTTTGGGTTTTCCATATAGAATATCGTGTCATCTGTGAAAAGTCAAAGTTTGACCTCTTTCTGTCTGATTTGGATGCCTTTTATTTCTTTGTGTTGTCTGATTGCTGAGGCTAAAACTTCCAATATTATGTTGAATAACAGTGGTGAAAGTGGACACCCCTGTCTTGTCCCTGACCTGAAGGGGTCAGCTCTCAGCTTTTCCCCATTGAGGATGATAGTAGTGTCAGGTTTCTTATATGGGTTTTATGATGTTTAGGTATGTTCCTTCTATCTCTACCTTTCTTGAGGGGTTTTATCAAGAAATGATGCTGTATTTTGTCAAATGCTTTCTCTGCATGTATTGAGAAGAACATGTTTCTTGTCTTTTCCTTTATTGATGTGATGAATCACATTGATTTTTTTTGTGGGTATTGAACCAGTCCTGCATCCCACGGATAAATCCTATTTTCTAGTGTTGAATAATTCCTTTAGTGTAATGTTACATTCAGTTGGCTAATACCTTGTTGAGGATTTTTGCATCCATGTTCATAAGGGAAATTGGTCTATAGTTCTTCTTTCACTGGAGTCTTTGCCTGGTATTGGAATCAGGGTAATGCTGGCTTCATAGAAAGAGTTTGGAAGTTTTCCTTCCATTTCTATTTTTTTGGAACAGCTTCAAGAGAATAGGTGTTGACTCTTCCTTAAATGTTTGGTAGAATTCCCCTAAAGCCATCTGGCCCTGGACTCTTGTTTTTTTGGCAGATTTTTGATTACTAATTCGATTTCCTTACTGATTATGGGTCTGTTCAAATTTTCTATTTCTTCCTGGTTCAGTTTTGGTGTGTATATGTTTCTAGGAATTTGTCCATTTCTTCCATATTGCCCATTTTATCGGTCTATAATTGCTCATAATATTCTCTTATTATTGTTTTTATTTCTGCTGTGTTGGTTGTGATCTCTCCTCTTTCATTCTTGATTTTATTTATTTGGGTCCTTTCCTTTTTCTTTTTAATAAAACTGGCTAGTGGTTTATCAATTTTGTTAATTCTTTCAAAGAACCAGCTTCTGGCTTCATTGATCTGTTCTACTGTTTGTTTTGTTTTTGGTTTTGGTTTTGGTTTTGGTTTTGGTTTTGACAACATTGATTTCTCCTCTAATCTTTATTTCCTGTCTTCCACTGTTTTGGGTTTTATTTGCCATTCTTTTTCCAGCCCTTTAAGGTGTAAGGTTAGATTGTGTACCTGAGACATTTCTTCTTTCTTTAGGAGGCCTGGATTGCTATATACTTTCCTTTTATGACCACCTTTGCTGTGTCCCAAAGGTTTTGGACTGTGGTGTTATCATTTTCACTGGTTTCCATGCATTTTTTTTTAATTTCCTCTTTAATATCTTAGTTAGCCCATTCATTCTTTAGTAGAATGTTCTTTAGTCTGCAAGTATTTGTTATCATTCCAAAGTTTTTCTTGTGGATTATTTCGCATTTCATAGCATTGTGGTCTGAAAATATGCATGGTATGATCTCAATCTTTTTGTACTTGTTGAGGGCTGATTTATGTCTCAGTATGTGATCTATTCTGGAGAACATTCTATGTGCACTGGGGAAGAATGTGTATTCCGCTGTTTTAGGATGAAATGTTCTGAATATATCTGTTAAGTCCATCAGGTCTAGTGTGTCATTCAAAGCCTTTGTTTCCTTGTTGATTTTCTGTTTAGTTGATCTGTCCATTACTGTGGGTGGGGTGTTGAAGTCCCCTACTATTATGTTATTGTTATGAATGAGTTTCTTTATGTTTGTGATTAATTGATTTATATATTTGGGTGCTCTCACATTTGGAGCATAAATGTTTACAATTGTTAGGTCTTCTTAGTTGATAGATTCCTTAATTATGACATAATGTCCTTCTTTATATCCCGTTACAGTCTTTTTTTTCAAAGTCTAGATTGTCTGATATAAGTATGACTGCTCCGGCTTTCTTTTGGTGACCATTAGCATCATAGGTTGTTCTCCATCCCCTTACTTTCAATCTGAAGGTACCTTTAGGTCTAAAGTGGGTCTTTTGTAAACAGCATATAGGTGGATCTTGTTTTCTTAGCCATTCTGTTACCTTATGTATTTTGATTGAAGCATTTAGTTCATTGTTATGAGTGTATTGCCATTATATTTGTTGTAGAGTTGGAGTTTCCAGTGGTGTTCTCTGGCCCTTTCTAGTCTTCATTGCTTTGGTCTTTCTTTCTTTCTTTCTTTCTTTCTTTCTTTCTTTCTTTTGTGTTTTCTCCCCTCAGAGAGTCCCCTTTAAAATTTCTTGTAGGGCTGGTTTAGTGATCACAACTCCTTTAATTTATGTTTGTCTGGGAAACTTTTTATCTCTCCTTCTATTTTGAATTCCTTATCCTTGCTGGATAAAGAATTCTTGGCTGCATATTTTTTTGATTCAGCATGTTGAATGTATCCTGCCACTCCTTTCTGGCCTGCCAAGTTTCTGTGGATAAGTCTACTGCAAATCAGATCTGTCTTCTCTTGTAGGTTAAGGACTTTTTTCCCTTGTTACTTTCATTATTCTTTCCTTACCTGAATATTTTGTGAATTTGACTATGATATGCCTTGTTGATGGTCGGTTTTTGTTGAATCTAATGGGAGTTCTCTGTGCTTCCTGGATTTTGATGTCTGTGTCTTTCCCCAGGTTAAGGATGTTTTCTGCTATGATTTGCTCACATAGCCCTTCTACCCCCTTTTCTCTGTCTTCATCTTCTGGGACCCATATGATTCTGATGTTCCTTTTTAATGAGTCACTGATTTCTCTCATTCTTAAATTGTGCTCTTTTGCCTTAGTATCCCTTTTTTTCTGCTTCATTATTCTCCATAAGTTTGTCCTCTCTATAACTGATTGACTGCTCTGCCTCATCCATCCTTGCCACTGTGGCAATCATTTGAGATTGCAGCTCAGTTATAGCATTTTTATTTCATCCTGATTAGTTTTTACTTCTTTTATCTCTGCATATAGGGATTCTAATCTATTTTCCACTCCAGATAGTATTCTTATTATTGTGATTCTCAATTCTGGTTCAGACATCTTGCTTTGTCTGTGTTGATTAAGTCCCTGGCTTTCATTTCTTTCTGCTCTTTGTTTTCGTGTGAATTCCTTCATTTTGAAAGAAGAAAAGGGATTAATAAGGCAAAAACAATTTAATTTAAAAGATTAAAAACAACACACACACACACACACACAAACCTAATAAGTGTTGCTAGATTCTAGGTGTGTTTTGGTGTGGTTGTTGAAAGGAGCTTGATAGATTAGAGAATAAAGGGAAAGATAAGAAAAGAAAAAAAGGAAAACTTGAAAATTTGAAAAAAAATGAATACAATGTTAGAATAAAATGAAATGATGGAAGTGATGTAGGATTTGAAAAAATCACAAAAAGGTAAAAAGTGTAGTAGAAAAATTAATGAAAAATATTTTTAACAAAAAATGAAAATAAAAATAAATTTTTTCTCTTTCTGTATTCAAGAAAAAGAAAATAAATGAAAAAGAAAAAATTGAATAGATGAACCAGCGATAGAGTGAAATATGATTGAAATTACATCATTTTCCCTTAGACGTCAAACTATGAAGCACTTTATAGTCCATAACCTAAGCAGGTGGAGAGATTTGTGGTGTTCCTGAAGAATGAGATTGACCCAGTTGTGCAGGGCTGATTGTAGCATCTCCATTATCCACTAAATGGTGCTGCTTAGCTTACTGGAGTGGAATGTTGTGGCGCTTGTGGGTGTGTATGTGCGTGTGCAGGAGGGGTCACACAGCTACCCAGTCTCTAGTATTGGAACTCTGTTCTCCCCAATCAACAATTGTGTATGCCTTCTTTGTATCCAGCGTCCATCCACTCACACTTTTACACTGTCTGTGACCAAGCTATCTGGTTGTCAGGCGGCACCTCCCTCCTGAGTTTTATCTCAGATGGGACCATGTTTCACAAACCCTCACTCTGAGAGACTGGAGCTTTGACCCACTCAGACCTTCTGGGCCAAGGTCTCACCAAGCAATGGCTGGGTGCCTGCTGCACTCAGGAACATTTGTGGAACCATGCTGCTGCCGATGCCCAGAGACTGCAGATGGGTGCCAGCCCCCCCTCAAAAGAGTTCACACGATTATGTAGCAGCAGCACTTCAGGGATTATGGTAAGTCACAACACACATCTGACACCAGCCTTCCCCCTTAACGTCCTTGTTCCAGCACCAGAAAATGTGGTTATTCTCTGGGGTCTGCTGGGAAGTTAGGCTGTGGGGTGGCTACACAGCCTCTACCAAACGTCCTCCCAGCAAGAGAACTGCCTCTCCTTGTGTAGCCTGAGGATCCCTAGACCTCACTCTCCGCTCTTGGGGATTTTCCCTTCCCAACAGAGCACCACCTGTTATTGAGCTGTGGAGTTTCAGACTCGGTGCTCCCCCTGTTTATAGAGTCTTAACAGAATTTAAACCCTCTCCTTTCTCCTTTCTCCCTTTTTTGTTTAGTCCTTGTGGCTATTTCCACTTTTCCCTGTCTTTCCAGTTGCTCTTGGGGGGGTGCTTTTCCTGTACTCTCCCACTGTCTCTATCCTCTCTCTGCAAGCAAAAACAGCTCCCTGCCTTCCACAGCTTCTCTCTCCCCCAGTTCACCTCTTTGTGCTGCATACCTGCTGAGTTCTGTCGTTCAGGTTGTGCAGATTGTTGTGTTAGTCCTCAATAAGTTTTCTAAGTTTGCAGGATGGTTTAGTGTTGATCTGCTGTATTTCATGGATGTGAGATGCAAAAAAAAAAAACAAAACAAAAAAAGAAACTTCAGCTTATCTTTGATGCCAGTTGCTCCTCACCCAAGAGTCTCCTGCATGGAAACATTTCTCAGGAGAGATTCTTCTGTTTAGAGACCCCACTTCCCTGAAATTGTCCTAGTGCTGCTGAGCTTGGTGAGCTTGGTTTCCTCTTAGGAAAACATTTGTCTGGGAGGAGGGTGATAAGGGTGAGCTACAGAAAGTTAACATTTCTTTTGCATGCAGAAAGATGGTCAGGAGGAAAGATGTAGCTTCAAAATAATTAGAGGTACTTTGATGAAGCATAAGGGCTTATTACTGCACCTGACAGCTTTTTGGTAATCATGCTGTTTCTTTTTGTCTTGGATGCTCCTTGTCCCTTTGCTTTCAAGGCTGGACCACTTCCATCCTCCCACTACACTTTGCTATGACTAATCTGTCCCTATATCAAACATAAGCTGAGATGGGGTATTTCATTTAAGAAAAAACTCCCAGGGGCATTTGACTTCTCTTTTATATTAGTCCAGTCTCTTGAACTTCTTTGTTTAACTCTCCTGTTCCCCTCTAGTGGCATCCCCCATCTCCTTTGCTTACATTAAACCCTTATTCTTGCAGGCTGGTACTTATGTTCCAACCTTTCCCCATCCTCTATGTTCAGCCAAACTCCATCAATGTATGTCCAGTTACACCTCCACCTCTTCCAGGAAACCCTCCATGATCCCTTCAACCCCAAATGTTTCTTCTTCACTCTGATTTTTTGTAACACTTTGATTTTTTCATCAGATATCAAATTGTGCAGGTAAAACTCTGTCATATTATTTCCTTTATTTATAAGTAAATGTTTTATGTTTTTGCTCAACTACAAACTCTTAGCAGGTGAAGACTATGTATCTCCCTTCTTGTGTAACCTACACAGCACCTAGCACAATGCTAGGCATGTAGCTTTGTGCATGCTTGTTGACTCAATAAGTAACTTATTCGTTAGTATGCTATCTGTCCATTTTTCTAAAAAATCTACGTGTATATGAAGTAGTGCTTCAATTTCTTAGACTATGTTTGGTATAAAAATCAATTTGTGAAACTGTGTGAGCTGTACATGGATGAAAACATCAATGGGCAACAATTTATACATTTCCTCATTCTTGGGCTTACCTGCTTTTATGGTAAAACCTAAATATTTGGATTTTTTTGACAGACATTTTAAAAAATATTTGTAGTATTTATTTATTATTTTTAAAACATAATTTATTGTCAAATTGGTTCCATACAACACCCAGGGCTCATCCCAACAAGTGCCCTCCTCAGTGCCCATCGCCCACTATTCCCTCTCTCCCAACCCCTGAAGACCCTCAGTTTGTTCTCAGTATCCAAGAGTCTCTTATGGTTTGCCTCCCTCCCTCTCTGTTTGTAACTATTTTTTCCCCTTCCCTTCCCCCATGGTCTACTGTTCAGTTTCTTAAGATCCATATATGAGTGAAAACATATGGTGTCTGTCTTTCTCTAACTGACTCATTTCACTTAGCATACTACCCTCCAGTTCCATCCATGTTACTACAAATGGCATGATTTCATTCTTTCTCATTGCCAAGTAGTATTCCATTGAATATATAAACCACAATTTCTTTATCCATTCATCAGTTGATGGACATTTAGGCTCTTTCCATAATTTGGCTATTGTTGAAAGTGCTGCTATAAACATTGGGGTACAAGTGCCCCTATGCATCAGCACTCCTGTATCCCTTGGGTAAATTCCTAGCAGTGCTATTTCTGGATCATAGGGTAGATCTATTATTAATTTTTTGAGGAACCTCCACACTGTTTTTCAGAGCAGCTGCACCATTTTGCATTCCCACCAACAGTGCAAGAGGGTTCCTGTTTCCCCACATCCTCGTCAGCATCTATAGTCTCCTGATTTGTTCCTTTTAGCCACTCTGACCAGCATGAAGTGGTATCTCAGTGTGGTTTTGATTTGTATTTCCCTGATGAGGAGTGATGTTGAGCCTCTTTTCATGTGTCTGTTTGCCATCTGGATGTCTTCTTTAGAAAAGTTGACAGACATTATTTAAGGGAAAATGAAACTGTCCACAAATATAGTTTTTCAGATGCTTGGAGGCAAAAACAGAGTGATTGGAGAGTAATGGGGGAAATGCAAAGTACATCTATGTCTGGATTGAGAATCTCTGAGCAACAGAGGAAGAATCCTATGCCAGCACCTAGTGGATTTAAAAAGCTTGTTCTGCCAATCTTCTATTTGCCTTCACATGGAGACCTTTGTGAGTATTTTGAGTTGTTCTGAACTTCAGGAAGTGACTGCCCAGCATCGATTTATGAGATGGCCCTGACTGGGAAATGCTTGGAGGACCTACCTCCTAGTGCTACAAATGCATAGGTTACTTACAAATCATTTTAATCACACAAATTGTAACCACGAAGGATCATCTCCTGTATTGTGTTCTATAGAAGGATAAGCCTCAAGTGAATTACAGGTAATCAAACCTACAAGAGAAAGAATGTATCCTAAAAGCTTAATTAAATATGGAATGGGGTGAGAATCTGCCTTCTTTTGCTGTTAGTTTAATTCCAGAAAATAAAAAATGAGGTGGTAGTGTTCTGAAAGTGAACGGGTTTTTTTTTTATGAATATAATTTATTGTCAAATTGGCTTACATACGACACTCAGTGCTCATCCCCACAAGTGCCCTCCTTAATGCCGATAACCCATTTTTCCTCTCCCCCACCCCTCATCCGCCCTTAGTTTGTTCTCTGTATTTAAGAGTCTCTTGTGGTTTGCCTCTCTCTCTCTCTCTCTGTTTGTAACAATTTTTCCCTTCCCTTCCCCCATGGTCTTCTGTTCAGTTTCTCAAGATCCACATATGAATGAAAAACATATGATATCTGTCCTTCTCTGACTGACTTATTTTACTCAGCAAAATACCTTCTAGTTCCATCCATGTAGCTGCAAATGGCATGATTTCATTATTTCTCGTTGCCAAGTAGTATTCCATTGAATATATAAACAACAATTTCTTTATCCATTCATCAGTTGATGGACATTTAGGCTCTTTCCATAAGTTGGCTATTGTTGAAAGCACTGCTATAAACATTGGGGTACACATGCCCTTATACATCAGCACTCCTGTATCCCTTGGCTAAATTCCTAGTAGTGCTATTTCTGGGTCAAAGGGTAATTCTATTTTTAATTTTTTGAGGAAACTCCACACTGTTTTCCAGAGCGGCTGCACCAGTTTGCTTTCCCACCAATAGTGCAAGAGGGTTCCTGTTTCTCCACATCCTCATCAGCATCTGTAGTTTCCTGATTTGTTCATTTTAGCCACTTTCACTGGTGTGAGGTGGTATCTTACTGTGGTTTTGATTTGTATTTCCCTGGTGATAAGTGACATTGATATCATTTTATCTGATGTCATTTGCAAATATCTTTTACCATTCTGTCAGTTGCATTTTAGTTTTGTTGGTTGTTTCCTTTGTAGTGCAGAAGCTTTTTATCTTGATGAGGTCCCAATAGTTCATTTTTGCTTTTAATTCCTTGAAAGTGAATGGTTTGGTACCAAACATAATTTAACACTGATCATTATGATTTCTTACTGAGACCACATTTTAAGGAGGAGAAAGCACTTTCACATCAATTATATAATTTATATCTGCCTGTTACTTTTACGACAGAGCTACTGGGAAATTTTTATTCCAATTATTGTTCACTATAAAAGCAATATATTTGCATACTACAAAATGTACAAAATAGGGAAAGGGGAAAATAAAGTAATTTTCATTATTTTCATTTAGTCTTTAAAACATTATTCTTTCTTATTATATTGTAATCAGTTTGACTCTTGCTTTCATAAGCTAACATTGTCACCTAAGCATTTGCTTATGTTTTTCTTTTCTGTCTTTTTAATTTTATTTTTTATTTATTAAAATTTACATCCAAATTAATTAGCATATAGTGAAACAGTGATTTCAGGAGTAGATTCCTTAATGCCCCTTACCAATGTAGCCCATCCCCCTCCCACACCCTCAGTTTGTTCTCCATATTTATGAGTCTCTTCTGTTTTTTTCCCCTCCCTGTTTTTATATTATTTTTGTTTCCCTCCCCTTATATTCATCTGTTTTGTCTCTTAAAGTCCTCATATGAGTGAAGTCATATGATTTTTGTCTTTCTCTGAATGATTAATTTCACTTGGCATAATACCCTCCAGTTCCATCCATGTAGTTGCAAATGTCAAGATTTCATTCTTTTTTATTGCCAAGTAATACTCCATTATATATATAATGTGATATATATATATCACATCTTCTTTATCCATTCATCCACCAATGGAAATTTGGGGTCTTTCCATACTTTGGCTATTGTTGATAGTGCTTCTATAAATGAAGGTGCATGTGTCCCTTCGAAACAGCACACCTCTATCCCATGGATAAATGCCTAGTAGTGCAATTGCTGGGCCATAGGGTAGTTCTATTTTTAGTTTTTTGAGGAACCTCCATACTGTTTTCCAGAGTGGCTGCACCAGCTTGCATTGCCACCAACAGTGCAAAAGAGATCCTCTTTCTCCGCATCCTAGCCAACATTTGTTGTTGCCTGAGTTGTTAATGTTAGCCATTTTGACAGGTGTAAGGTGGTATCTCATTGTGGTTTTGATTTGCATTTCACTGATGATGAGTGATGTTGAGCATTTTTTCATGTGGCGGTTGGCCGTCTTGATGTCTTCCTTGGAGAAGTGTCTATTCATGTCTTTTGCCCATTTCTTCACTGGATTATTTGTTTTTTGGGTGATGAGTTTGATATGTTCTTTATAGATTTTGGATACTAACCCTTTATCTGATATGTCATTTGTAAATATCTTCTCCCATTCTGTCGGTTACCCTTTAGTTTTGCTGATTGTTCCCTTTTCTGTGCAGAATGTTTTATTTTAATGAGGTCCCAGTAGTTCATTTTTTATTTTGTTTCCCTTGCCTCTGGAGACATGTTGAGACAGAAGTTTCTGTGGCCAGGATCAAAGAGGTTTTTGGTTGCTTTCTCCTTGAGGAGTTTCATGGTTTTGTGTCTTACATTGAGGTCTTTCATCCATTTTGAGTTTATTTTTGTGTGTGGTGTAAGAAAGTGGTCCAGGTTCATTCTTCTGCATGTCGCTGTCCAGTTTTCCCAGCACCACTTGCTGAAGTGACTGCCTTTATTCCATTGGATATTCTTTCCTGCTTTGTCAAGGATTAGTTGGCCATACGTCTGAGGGTCCATTTCTGGGTTCTCTATTCTGTTCCATTGATCTGAGTGTCTGTTCTTGTGCCATACATACTGTCTTGATGATTACAGCTTTGTAATAGAGCTTGAAGTCTGGGATTGTGATGTCTCCTGCTTTAGTTTTCTTTTTCAAGCTTGCTTTGGCTATTTGGGGCCTTTTCTGGTTCCATACAAATTTTAGGATTATTTGTTCTGGCTCTGTGAAGAATGCTGGTGTTATTTTTATAGGGGTTGCATTTAATGTGTAGATTGCTTTGGGTAGTATTGACATTTTAACATTTTTTCTTCCTATCCAGGAGCATGGAATCTTTTCCCCTTTTTGTGTATCTTCTTCAATTTCTTTCATAAGCTTTCTATAGTTTTCAGTATATACATTTTCCACCTCTTTGGTTAGATTTATTCCTAGGTATTTTATGGTTTTTTGTGCAACTGTAAATGGGATCAATTCCTTGATTTCTCTTTCTGTGGCTTCATTGTTGGTGTATAGGAATGCAACCAATTTATTTGCATTGATTTTGTATCCTGGGCTTTTGCTGAATTGATGAATCAATTCTAGAAGTTTTTTGGTGGAATATTTTAGGTTTTCCACATACAGTACAATGTCATCTATGAAGAGTGGAAGTTTGACCTCCTCCCGGCCAATTTGGAAGCCTTTTGTTTCTTTATGTTGTCTGATTGCACAGGCTAAGACTTCCAATACTATGTTGAATAACAGTGGTGAGAGTGGACATCATGTCTTGTTCCTGACCTTAGGGGGAAAGTTCTCAGTTTTTCCCCATTGAGGATGATATCAGTATTGGGTCATTCATATATGGCTTTTATGATCTTGAGGTATTCTCCTTCTATCCTTACTTTCTTGAGGGTTTTTATCAAGAAACGATGCTGCATTTTGTCAAATGCTTTCTCTGCATCTATTGAGAGGATCACATGGTTCTTGTCCTTTCTTTTATTGATGTGATGAATCATGCTAATTGTTTTGCGGATATTGAACCAGCCCTGCATCCCAGGTAAAAATCCCACTTGATTGTGGTGAATAATTTTTTTAATGTATTGTTGGATCTGGTTGGCTAATATCTTGTTGAGGATTTTTGCATCAATGTTCGTCAGGGAGATCGGTCTATAGTTCTCCGTTTTTTAGTGGGGTCTCTGGTTTTGGAATCAAGGTAATGCTGGCTTTATAGAAAGAGTTTGGAAGTTTTCCTTCCATTTCTATTTTTTGGAACAGCTTCAAGAGAATAGGTGTTAACTCTTCCTTAAATGTTTGTTAGAATTCCCCTGGAAAGCCATCTGGCCCTGGACTCTTGTTTTTTGGCAGATTTTGATTACTAATTCTATTTCCTTACTAGTTATGGGTTTGTTAAAATTTTCTATTTCTACCTGTTTCAGTTTGGGTAGGGTATATGTTTCTAGGAATTTGTCCATTGCTTCCAGATTGCCCATTTTAGTGGCATATAGTTGCTCATAATATTTTCTTATTATTGTTTTCATTTCTGTTGTGTTGGTTGTGATCTCTCTTCTTTTATTCTGGATTTTATTTATTTGGGTCCTTTCCTTTTTCTTTTTAATCAAACTGGCTAGTGGCTTATCAGTTTTGTTATTTCTTTCAAAGAACCAGCTTCTGGTTTCATTGATCTGTTCTACTGTTTTTTTTTGGTTTTGATAGCATTAACTTCTGCTCTAATCTTTATTATTTCCTGTCTTCTGCTGCTTTTAGGTTTTATTTGCCATTCTTTTTCCAGCCCCTTAAGGTGTAAGTTTAGGTTGTGTATCTGAGATCTTTCTTCCTTCTTTAGGAAGGCCTGGATTGCTATATACTTTCCTCTTATGACCATCTTTGCTGCATCCAAGAGGTTTTGGGTTGTGCTGTTATCATTTTCATTGGCTTCCATATACTTTTTTTTTTAACACTTATTTATTTTTGAGACAGAGAGAGAGACAGAGCATGAACACGGGAGGGGCAGAGAAAGAGGGAGACACAGAATCTGAAACAGGCTCCAGGCTCTGAGCTGTCAGCACAGAGCCCAACGCGGGGCTCGAACTCACGGACCGTGAGATCATGACCTGAGCCGAAGTCGGCCGCTTAACCGACTGAGCCACCCAGGTGCCCCTCCATATACTTTTTAATTTCCTCTTTAACTTCTTGTTTAGCCTATTTATTCTTCAGTAGGATGTTCTTCACTTTATAAGTATTTGTTACCTTTCCAAATTTTTTCTTGTGGTTGATTTCAAGTTTTCTAGCATTGTGGTCTGAAAATATGCACGACATGATCTCAGTCTTTTTGTACTTACTTAGGGCTGACTTGTGTCCCAGTATATGGTCTATTCTGGAGAACGCTCCATGTGCACTGGAGAAGAATGTATATTCTGCTGGTTTAGGATGAAATGTTCTGAATATATCTGTTAAGTCCATCTGGTCCAGTGTGTCATTCAAAGCCATTGTTCCCTTGTTGATTTTTTTGATTAGATGATCTGTCCATTGCTGTGAGTGGGGTGTTAAAGTCTCCTACTATTATGGTATTACTATTGATGAGTTTCCTTATGTTTGTAATTAATTGATTTATATATTTGGGTGTTCCCACATTTATCCCATAAATTTTTATAATTGTTAGGTCTTCTTGGTGGATAGACTCCTTGATATGATATAATGCCCTTCTGCATCTCTTGGTACAGTCTTTTTTTTAAAGTCTAGATTGTCTGATATAAGTATGGCTACTCTGGCTTTCTTTTGTTGACCATTAGCATGATAGATGGTTCTCCATGCCCTTATTTTCAGTCTGAAAGTGTCTTTAGGTCTAAAGTGGGTCTCTTGTAAACAGCATATAGATGGATCTTGTTTTCTTATCCATTCTTTTACCCTATGTCTTTTGATTGGAGTATTGAGTCCATTGATGTTTAGAGTGAGTACTGAAAGATCTGAATTTATTGCCATTATGATGCTTGTAGAGTTGGATTTTCTGGTGATGTTCTCTGGTCCTTTCTAATCTTTGTTGCTTTTGTTATTTATGTATTTCTCTCTCTCTCTCTCTCTCTCTCTCTCTCTCTCTCTGTGTATATATATATATATATAGATAGATAGATAGATAGATATAGATATAGATATAGATATATAGATATAGATATTCATCTTTTCTCCCCTCAGAGTCCCCCTTAAAATTTCTTGCAGGGATGGGTTAGTGGTCACAACTCCTTTAGTTTTTGTCTGGGAAAGTGTTTATCTCTCCTTCTATTTTGAATGACAGGTTTGCTGGATAAAGTTTTGTTGGCTGCATATTTTTCTGATGCAGCACATTTAATATATCCTGCCAGTCCTTTCTGGCCTGCCAAGTTTCTGTGGATAGGTCTGCTGCAAACTTGATCTGTTTTCCCTTGTAGGTTCAGGACTTTTTTTTTCCCTTGCTGCTTTCATGGTTCTTTCCTGCCTGAGTATTTTGTGAATTTGACTATGATATGCCTTGTTGATGGTTGGTTTTTGTTGAATCTAATGGGGGTCCTCTATGCTTCCTGGATTTTGATGTCTGTGTCTTTCCCCAGGTCAGGAAAGTTTTCTGCTATGATTTGCTCACATAACCCTTCTACCCCTATTTCTCTCTCTTCCTCTTCTGGGACCCCTGTGATTCTGATGTTGTTCCTTTTTAATGAGTCACTGATTTCTCTAATTCTTAAATCATGCTCTTTTGCTTAATCTCCCTCTTTTTTTCTGCTTCATTATTCTCTATAAGTTTGCTTCTATATCGCTGATTCTGTGTTCTGCCTCATTCATCCTTGCCGCCATGGCATCCATCCATGATGCAGCTCAGTTATAGCATTTTTTATTTCACTGTGACTAGTTTTTACTTCTTTCATCTCTGCAGAAAGGGATTCTAATCTATTTTCAACTGCAGCTAGTATTCTTCTTATCATGATTCTAAATTCTGGTTCAGACATCTTGCTTGTATCTGTGTTGGTTAAATCCCTGGCTGTCATTTCTTCATGCTCTTCCTTTTGGTGTGAATTCCTTTGTTTTGTCATTTTGAAGGGAGAATAGGAATTAATGTGGTAGAAAAATTAAAATTAAAAAAATTAAAATTAAAAAATTAAAAACACGCACACAAATATCAAATAAATGATGCTAGATCCTAGGTGTGTTTTGTTCTGGGTGTTGAAAGTGGTTTGACAGATTAGATTAAAAAAGGTGTGTGGGGCGGAAGGATATTGTTTGAGAATTTGAAAAAATGAATACACTGAAGTAGACTAAATTGAGATGATGGGAGTAAAATAGAATTTGAAAATATTTACACAAAAGTAAAGAATATAGTAGAAAAAATTTAAGGAAAATATTTTTAACAAAAATTTAAAATAAAAATAACCTTGTTCTCTTTCTGTATTCAAGAAAAATAAAAGAAACAAAAAAGAGAAAAAAGATATAAGAAAAAAAGAAATCTTATGAAAATTTGAAAAAGTGAATACACTGTAGTATACTAAAATAAAATGATGGAAGTAAAATAGAATTTAAAAAAATTCCATTAAAGCAAAAAATATAGTAAAAAGTTAAAGAAAATATTTTAATAGTGGTTGAAAGTAAAAATGAAGTTTTTCTCTTTCTGCATTCAAGAAAAAGAAAAGAAATGAAAAAGGGAAAAAAGAAAAAGAAAAAAGAAAATTGTTTGAAAATTTGAAAAGGTGAATACACTGAAGTAAACTAAAATAAAACGATGGAAGAATAAAACGATAGAATTTGAGAAAATTTATGCAAAAGTAGAAACTATAGTAAAAATATTAAAGAAAAATATTTTTAATAAAAATTGAAAATAAAATGATTTTTTCTCTTTCTGTCTTCCAGAAAAAGAAGAGAAGTGTAAAGGAGAAAAAAAAAAGGAAAGAAAATGGAATAGATGGACATGATAACAGATTGAAATAGAACTGAAATGACTTCGTTTTCCCTAGACATCGGACTATGTAGCACTTTATAGTCCATGTACTAAGTAAGCGGTGAGACTTGTGTTCTTGAAGAGCAAGGTTGGCCCATTTGGGTGGAGCTCAGTGTAACGCCTCTTTTCTCCACTAAATGGCACTGCTAGTCTACTGGAGTGGAGTGTTGTGGCACTCTTAGGTGCATATGTGCATGTGTGGGAGCGGTGGAAATGACATCACCCAGCTACCCAGTCTCTAGTATCAGAACTCTGTTCTCTCCAATCAGCAATTGCACACCCGTCCTCTGTCTTCAGCTTTTGTCCACTCCCCACTTTTTCACTGTCCGTGACCAGGCCCCAGGCAGTACCTCTCTCCTGAGTTTTGTCTCAGTTGTGGCTGTTTTCCCCAGCCCCTTACTTCTGAGGGACTGCGGCTTTGACCTGTTCTGCCTCTCTGTAGGAGGATCTCAGCAAGCAATGGTCAAATGTCAGCTGCAGCCAGGAACACTTGCTGGACCCTGCTGCTGCCGGTGCCCTGAGACTGTGGCCAGGTGCCAGCTTGCCCCAGACAAAGTTGGAGAGATAGTGTAGCAGCTGCTTTTCAGGGATTATGGAAAATCACAACACACATCTGGCACCAGGCTTCACCCTTAATGACCTTGTTCCAGCACCAGCGAATGTGGCCGTTTTCTGGGGTCTGCTGGGACCAGATGGCTTCAACCGTCTTTACCAACTGTCCTTCCAGCAGTGGAACTGCTTTTCCCTGTGTGGCCTGAGAACCTCTCAGACCCCACTCTGCTCCTGGGGATTTGCCCTTCCCACTAGAGTACCGCCAGGTATCAAGCTGCAGAGTTGCAGACTTTGTGCTCCCCTTTGTTACAGTCTTAATGAAATTTAAACCCTCACCTTTCTCCTTTCTCCCTTTTTGGTTTAGACCCTGTGACTGTGTCCAATTTTCCACTTTCTTTCCAGCTGCTTTTGGGAAGGGGTGCTTACCCGTATTCTCCCCCCTGCTCCAGTCTCTGTCCTCTCTCCACCCACAAAAGCACCTCCCTTCCAGCACCTTCTTGCTTCCCAAGTTCACCTCTCTGTGCCATGTACCTGCTAAATTCTGTGGTTCAGGTTGTGCAGATTGTTGTGTTAATCCTCCAGTCATTTTTCTAGGTGTGCAGGATGGTTTAGTGTTGGTCTGGCTGTATTTCATGGATGTGAGACTCACAAACAACTTCCATGCTATTCTGCCATCTTGGCTCCTCCGCTCATGTTTTTCTATACTATCCATAGTCATAACTTTTGATGGATTTATCATATTTTACTCTACATTTTGTGCATTTCCAATTTTTCTGTTATTTTATTTATTTATTTTTTAAGTTTATTTATTTATTTTGAGCGACAGAGAGAGAGAGGGAGGGGTAGCGAGAGAGAGAGAGCCCCAAGCAGGCTCTGCACTGTCAGCACAGAGCCTGACATGGAACCCAAACTCACAAACCTTATGAGATCATGACCTGAGCCAAAATCAAGAGTCATCATATAACTGACTGAGGCACCTAGGCACTCTACAGATTTTTCTGTTATTGTAAACAGTATCATGAAGAATATTTTAGTGCACATCATTTTTGGTATTTAAAAAATTTTCCCCCAAGGCTAAATTCCCGGAAGTGGAATTACTCAGGCAAAAGGTATGAACATTTCTAGTGACTTTTGATTTTTTTTAAGTTTATTTATTTTTGAGGCTGGGGTGGTGGTGGTTGGAGGGGCAGAGAGGGAGAGGGAGAGAGAATCCCAAGCAGGCTCCACACTGTTAGTGCAGAACCCGATGTGGGGTTTGAACTCATGAACTGTGAGATCATGACCTGAGCTGAAATCAAGAGTTGGATGCTTAACTGACTTAGCCACCAAGGAGCCACATGGCTTTTTATTTTTATTATCAAATTGTTTTTTAAAGGGTTGTCCAAGAAGCATACATACTGGTTTGTAGGTACCAATTCTCTACATGCTTATCAGAAGTATAAATGTGATTTTTAAAAATACTAATTTAATACATGAAAAATTATTTTTCATTTTTATTTTCATTTAAAGTCTTATTACTAAAAATGATTGTTTCTCCATGTTTACTTTCTAGTTACATTTGACAGGACAGACACATTTATACCATTTTGCAAATGGAGAAACAGGTTCAGAGAAGTTAAGTGTCTCGCCTGTGGGGACACAGCTAGTGAAGGGCATACATGTAGACCCTAGGGCTCTTTATTCTCCATCCAGGACTTTTGCTAAAGATTAGCTCCTGCTTTGCCACCATCTCATGTTGGACAGACATCTCATTTCTTTGAGTCTCATTCTTTTCATCTGCATAATGAAGTACTCAGACTGGAATCAGTGGTTTTAATTTTAAAGTATAATTAGGTTGAAGAAAAATTTCTTCCAATGAACTACATCGTACTAAAACTCAATATAGAAACTGCTAAGGCAGAGCTACTCTGAATTGACCTAGTGAAAGGACTGGAGGTCAGGGTCATCTCCTTCTCTCTCAGAATCCCAGTGGGTCATTCTAACGTGCTGCCTGAGACACACAGATATCATCTAGTACAGAGGTTTTCTCTTTTTCTTTCATATTTTCAGTTTTATTGAGATATAATTGATATCTAGCACTGTATACATTTAAAGTGTACAGCATTAGAACATGAATTACATACATGGTGAAGTGATTCAGTCTTTTTTAAGCACTGCTCCCTTTATCTCATGCAGTTTTGCTATTCTGTAAATTAAAATGATATATTTAAAATCCATTTCCATGTCCCTTTGCTAGCTTGCCCACAAGTGACGATATTGGGAAATCCCAATTTCTGATGATATAGGGTTCTTTACATACTGAAATAAAAACTGGGTTTAGAGACAAGACATTAGCTTTCTTCTTCCTATTACATATGGCCTTTCTATTGGTGTCTCCATCTAAAATGGAAAGAATTGTCTGATTCTCCAACCTTGTAGAATTGTTGGCCAGGGGTGACCAGATGTTAAAGCTGTGTTTGTGCTCCTCTTTTTTATTTTCAGGCACATGGTAGGTCAACTTCCCTGACTCTTTTAAAGTTGGACACAGCTATGTGATTTGTTAACCAATGATATATCTGTGGAAGTGATGTGTGTCATTTCTAAGTGGAAGATGTAAGAGCCAGTGCACAATTCATCACATTCCTTCTCCCTTGCCACAGTTACTATGGAAGCACATTTTAAAACCAGCTCCTGCTCAGTCTGGGTTTAAGGGTGATTATGAGCAGAGACCTTGGCAGAGCCGAACTGCCCTGGAGCATAATAAAAAATAAAAATAAAAAATAAAGATTTATTGTGTTAAGCCCTAAAATATTGTTTGTTATTACAACAAAACCTAGATCATCCTAACTAGCACAGTGTATGTGATAACAACTAATATTATCATCTACATTATCCATGAAACTTCTTCATTCCTAGTGGTGCTGAAGCACATAGAGCTTTGGGAACCTAGAAAAAAATAATTTCTTGAAGATTTTTTTAAACTATACAGTTTAAAACACTTTTAGCACCCACCCAAGATTTGTAAAATCTTTTCTCTTGCAAGTTTGAAGCCAAGAAAAATAGTGAAACAAAACATTGGCCAGATACCTGACATTTCTCTCCTTCCCCAGTATGGAATCTCCAGGAGCTTAAAGAATGACTTTTTTTTTCTACAGATTCAAGATGCCTAAACTATCTCTTACTAATCCTCTTATTTTCTCTGAGATTAGGAAATCAGTGAGTTAAGCATTGTAAAGCACATGGTTGTGAGAGCAACATATTGGGAAAGAAGCTGGCTTGTGAAGATTTCACCTGTGCTTTATCTTAATACAGTTGCTATAATACAAAAATGGTGCTCTGAGTAGGTTAATGATAAGGAATAAATTCATCGTGACCTTGTAAAGCTTGAAGGTGATGCTTTATAGAAGTTACATAGATGAGCATTTCCTGGCACACGCAGCCTTGCAGTGTGGCTGGCTTTTTAGTCAACACCAAGGGACCATGCACAACTCACAACACTTTATGGGTTGCAGGTCCCTCACCTATAAAATAAAGGCTCTAATTCCTGACCTACTGCTTCAGGATGAAATGAAGATACATAGGAGATGACTTTAAAAATGAAAGTGTGATTTTGCAATAAGTTATTACTAGCTAAAATTTCTATTCTAATTGTTTGGATGTTTTGTTACTCAGACTCTTTAAGTTGAAGGTGACAGGAAGCCCTTTCAAAGTGTCTTAAAATACTATAAAAACATTTAAGAGAAACCATGAAAGGGAATTTGATTGCAAAGGTAGTTGAAAACACGGGGGGTCCAGTGCTGTTCTTGGTTTTCTCCCTCTTCTGTGCTTTCTTCATGGGCAGCTTCTCTCCACATGGTAAACACTGCAATCTCCAGTTACAGCAAAGGGAGTGCTTCTTGGGACAGAAGCCCCTGAACCTAGTTGCACTTGGTGCAACTTGGCTTGGTTTTGGTCACGTGTTCTTCTCCGGACATGTGAGGGGAAGAAAGTCCATTCACATGGGAGAAGTGGCCCTCCAAAAGAAAACTGAAGTGCTACAACCAGACTGGATGACAAAAACCAGTGGATGTCTACCACAAGAGGTAAGATACCTTCCTTCTCGAGTTCAGAACTCTGAGAAAATGAACTGTCACTCCAGCAGCCTGAGTGTTGAAGACTGATGTAAGCACTTATTGACAATTTACCTCTTAATCACCTTTGCACTTAGGACACAAGGGTCTTTAGGAAAGCCTTTGGGGACCTTTTGTCAGCAGCTGCAGCCACATAGCTAGAACTATGAGATGTGATGAGGAGAATAGGATAGAATGTCATCTTTGATGTTGAATTGCAGGAAAGTATTTTTAAAAAGTACTATTCATTCTTTAATCTTCTGAAGAGTACATTGGAAATGATCTCAAGTCGAGTCTGTATGGACCTAGTAACTGGAATTCAGAAGAAATAAATGTCTTCACATGACATCCCCCCACCTCCATGCCCTATCCACCTGGAAAGGGGTCAGGCTGAATTGATTCAAGTGGGTGTTGTATACCTGACACTAAGGGGCTAGAGGATGGTGCAGGTGGGTCTTGAGAGGAATTCTGTTAGAGATGAAACTTTAATAGTAAAAATTAGAGATATCAGAAACATATTTGATGTAATTGGGTATGTGGTTTGCAAAAAGTGCTGTGAGTTCAAGGAAGGGAGGATGAAAGCTTACTAGAGGTACAAAGTGCAGCCCCACAGAGGAGGGATGAGGAGATGGTTAAAAAACAATGATACTTACCATGGTTGCATGTTCACTATGTGCCATGCAATGCTAAGCACTTTGCATCTTTCCATGCATTCTCTTAGATTCTCTTCTCTGCATCTGTAAGGGTTTTGTACTAATGAGACCCTCACTTTGAAAATGGGGATCTAGGCTCAGAGAAATTGAGGCCACCCAGATAGTAATGACAGAGCTAAAACCAGGGACCTGAACATCACCCATTGCTTTATGCTCGACTTCTCCTGTGGCAACTTTGATTCAAGGTTTTGATGACAACAACCATAATGATCCTGGCTCTTGGCTGAGGATGTGCCAGGAAGAGTACCTCAAATTACTGGTTTAGCCACAGACTTGACAGTTATTTTATTTATTTATTTATTTATTTATTTATTGAGAGAGAGAGAGAGAGAGAAAGCAGGGGAAGGGCAGAGAGAGAGAAGGAGAAGGAATCCTAGCATGGAGCCCGATATGGGGCTCAATCCCACAAACCGTGAGATGATGACCTGAGCTGAAACTAAGAGTCAGACGCTTCACTGACAGCCACATAGGTACCCCTTGACAGTTATTTTAAACCAAAATTTTTTAGTGATTTAATGCTATTTATATCAAAATAATGAATTTAAAAAGTAAACTAAACTTTTAAAGTTTTTTTAAAGAAATTATAATTTGTTATGACTCACATAACAAATATGTGAATTTGTTATAGCTTTCACTATAGAAAGCTTCCCATAAAAATTGAGAATTTCTGTTTTATTTTTATTTTTTATATATTGCTTCAGTATTCTTTTTTTTAAGTTTATTGGATAGAGAGAAAGGACGAGCAGAGGAAGGGCAAAGAGAGAGGGAGAGAGAGTCTTTCTTGGGATTAGCATGGAGGCTAACGCAGGGCTCAATCTCATGAACTGTGAGATCATGACATTAGCTGAGATCAAGAGTCAGAGGCTTAACCGACTGAGCCACTAAAGGTATCCCAGTTTTTAAAAAAATATATAACTGTGAAATTAAGATGTCTTGGGGAATCAATACAATAACTGCCATTGGCCTAGAAAACCCAGTAACCCAGTATGACCCCAGGCTAGATGTACAAGATTACTGGATTTTTATTTTTGAAAATTCATGATGTACATTTGTGTTCAATACTTAGGTTCTGAAATACCAGTAGACATAACTTGTTCAATTTTATTTTCTGAATTTATTTGATCACAGGTGAAACTGAAACCTCAACTAAAAATAGTTTAAATAATTATTTAACAGGAATTATTATCTTAACGATAAAGTAAAAAAAGGGGGGCAGTTACAGTGGATCAGAAATGACTTCAAGAATACAGGCTTTTTCATCTTTATGTTATGCCATCCAGAGCATAGTGGCCTATTTCTCCCATCAGGGACAAAACAATGGCTGCCATTGTTTCACGCATCACATATAGACGCAATATTTTTCAGCTGCCAAAAGAGGGATTTTTAAATATACTTCTTTGTATCAGAAAAGAAAAACATCCTTAGAAGCAACCTAGCAGACCTCTCACATAGTATTGATACGAACTGGGTCACGTGCTCCTCCATCATTTATTTGTTTAAGGGTGGGCATGCAACCTAGTTCTAGCCAATCTCTGAAAAGGTAAATGAAATAATTATGACTGGCTGATACCAATCACCCTCTGGAGCTGTAAAGTTCTTTTATCCCTTTCTTAAGCAGAGTAGTTGCTTAGCACTTAAACAAGTTCAGGATTCTGTAAAAAAGAAATAAAGATAAAATGGCTGTTGGGAGGCAATCTTCAGCATCTGCCACAACCTGTTCCATGTCTCTAAGATTAAGGATGGGTGAAACAGAAGTTAGGAAACCCCAAATGTCTTCTATATTAATAGCATCTTTAAGAATATGTTTCCTCCTCTTTGGCTCAATTACCTAGAATTTGGCCATGAATACTATAAGCCATTTGTCATTCATCATTTCCTCCTGTATCTCTTCCATTTTTTACATGGAAATGCAGGAAAGCCATCACACCCTATTACTGATAGAGCCTCTGGAAGCCATCAGAGCCTGTTTCAGTTAGTGATAGGGCCAGATGAAAAACTTGCTGACCACTTGCCTTGTGAAAATGGAGATCTCTGGAGACTAGCTCATGTTGTTAGCTCTGGACTTAAGTAAAGAGAAAGGGAAGACCTGGTCAAATTTTCATTGTGGATGCAGGAATGTCCCTTGACCTGTGCTTCATCAAAATCTGTTCCCATCCAGGAGGTAGAGAGTATAATGCTAAGTGAAATAAGCCAGTCAGAGAAAGATAAATATCATATGATTTCACTCCCATGTGAAATTTAAGAAACAAAGCAAAAAGCAAAGGGAAAAAACAAGAGAGAGAGAAAAATCAAGAAACAGACTTAACTATAGAGAACAAACTGATGGTTACCAGAAGTGGGGGTATGGAGAATTGGTGATGGGGATTAAGGAGCGCGCGTTTCGTGATGAGCACAGAGTGATATGGAATTGTTGAATCCAATTGTTGAATCACTATATTGTGCAACTAAAACTAATATAACATTGTATGTTAACTAACTGGAATTAAAAACTTAAAAAAAAATCTCTTCCAAGCCTTCCTGGTGGCTCAGTCAGTTAAACATCCTACGTTGGCTCAGGTCATGATCACAGTTCATGGGTTTGAGCCCCATGTCAGGCTCTGTGCTGACAGCTCAGAGCTGGAGCCTGCTTTGGATTCTGTGTCTCTCTTCCCCCCCTCTCTGCCCCTCCCCCACTCACGCTGTGTGTGTGTGTGTGTGTGTGTCTCAAAAATAAATCAACTTTTAAAAAGTTAAAAAAAACCCAACTCTTCCATGTAGATATACACGGAGAATGTCCTCTAATGCCCTCTTTGTTGTTATTGAAAAGACAGAAATGAAGTTTAATCAGAAAACCCAATCTCATGTCTTCTATGAGGGGTACAGCCCTGGACCTGTCTCCAAATTGGAATTGGGGCAGTGGGAGGGTAAGGGACCACATAGTGATCTAGCTTGTTGCTACTCCCCTCTCCACCCACCTTGGGCTCGAGCTCTGCATTCAGATGCCCTTCATACCCATTAGCCACCTGGGGCCCGGAAGAAGGGGTGAAGCCCTGAGAATTCGGGTCTGAGGTCACTGGCTTCCTAGTCCACTAGTCTCTCCAACACATGATGCCACAAAAGTGGACAATGCTTGGCATCTGTAACTAGGCAAGATACAGGCAGCTGGGGGCCCACCTTGGGATTCAGGCAGGGACAAGGCAGTGGGGAGATTGTCTCAGAAGTAAAGTTTAGACAGAAGGAAGCTCTCCTCCCCACCCCCTTGTCAACAGATGGACCCATACCGGCACCCTGGAAGCCCAGATCAGACGGCAGCGTTCTTAGGGCCTCATCAATTCTTTCTTAGGATCCTGAGACTTCAGAAGTTAAGGACTGCACTGTTGGTGGTCTTGGTGGCACCTGGTGTAACCTGGAGTCAAAGAGGTGGTGTGCAGCTCCCACTGGACCAGGGGTGGGAAGGTAGCCATGGTGTTAAGCTGGGTAAAGACATTGTTCTGGGCTTGGTTGAGTGGGCCAGGAGAACTAGATGGGGGTGGGCAGCCAATGCCTGTGGAAGAGCTCAGAAAGGTGGCTCAAATGCCCTGTTGATTGCCTGTGTGCAGATGCAGTCTGCTCAGCTCATCATGGTCAGTTACTTGTAAATGAAGAATTAGGGCAGGTACTCCAGGTCTTCACTAAAAACTAACTGGCTCTTCATAGGAAAGATGAGCAGGGATACCCTTTTCTCTTGTTTCATGGTTGGGCTGCAGGTCAATTTTTTTCATATGTGCTATAAATGCAATTTGGTCTTTTTTTTAACAATTAAACTTTATTTTGTGAGTCCCCATTCTTGCAGGTGATGGAAATTCCAGTCAATCAGGATTTTTGCACTTTCAAGGGATTGAGTCCGGTTCTGAGGGGCTTCTATAGTGTTAAGGGATAAGGTCCTCACTGTGGCCATTTTCCACTTTGCCTCTTCTGAGGCTATGTCTTAGCCTGGGTTCCCTCTGAAAGAAGACCTGAGATAAGGATGTGTGTGTAGGTGGTTTATTTGGGAGCTGACCCCAAGGAATGAGTAACATGGGGAAGGATTAGAGCATGGTGTGTTATTGAGTTGGTCAGATTGTAGGCAATGGAGCTCAATCCCACCAAGGCACTTTGAGGAAGAATTATCAATTCTTAACTGCTCTCTCTCCACACTGGTTGAGGCTTTTCTCCAGGGTGTGTGCAAGTGCAAGTCTCTCTTTCACTTCTATGTTCTTACGGTTGAACTAGACTACACTTCTGCCAGGCTCCACCTCCCCCTGCTGGCAGTGTTGGAGAAGCTTGGCACACAAACTTAAGGAAGTACAGTACAGATCTCGCTGTTCGTGGGTTCAAGCCCTGTGTCAGGTTCTGTGATGACAGCTCAGAGTTTGGAGCCTGCTTCAGATTCTCCCTCTCTCCCTGCCCCTCCCCTGCTCATGCTCTGTCTCTCTCTCTCAAAAATAAACATAAAAAATTAAAAAAAAAAAAAAACTAGGTTCAGGTAAATAGGGTCTTAGGGCAAGCCCTGGCTCAAGTTACTACTTGCTCTGTGAACTAGAGCAAAATACACAATCCCCCAAAGCCTCAGTTTCTTCATCTCTAACATGAGAATATAAAGTATCTTCCTCACAGAGTTGTTTTGAAGAGCAAATGAGATAACACATTTGGGTAATGCATTGACACAACATTAGGTCTATAGTGGATATTTTACTAGTGTTGGATATAAAGGCCCATTTTCAGCTGGTATGTATTAGTTGTTTATGACCAGTGTCTCTTCAGATTATTGTTATTAATTGGAGCAGAGGTATGTTATTAACTGAATGTTTGTGTCTCCCAAAATCTTGTATGTTAAAATTCTAACCCCCTGTATGACACTATTATAGGTAGGGCCTTTGGGAAGTGATTAGGTTAATTAGGTCACGAGGGTAGAGCATTCATGAATGGAATTAGTGCCCTTTTAAGAAGAGATGGAGAGAGTTTGCTTCCTTTCTCTGCTGTCTTTCCACCATGTGAGGATGGAATAAGAAGTCTATAGTTTGTAACCTGGAAGTGGGACCTTGTCAGAACCTGATCTTCCTGGCATCCTGATCTTGGACTTGTAGGCTCCAGAATTGTGAGAAATAAATTTCTGTTGGTATAGACCACCCAGTTTATGATATCTTATATAGCACCTCTAACAGACTAAGACAGGATAGTCCTGACATGGGGGGGTCTACACTGTAGACCTGCTGGCACACACTCTTGGCCTTGCCTCCATTTGCCATTCTGCATTTGTGTTTGAGATAGCTGGACCTCTGGCACTCAGTCTGCCACTTGGCTGCACACAGAGGGAAATTTCTATCCCTTTCCCTGAGCCCACAGCTATGACTATGTGAGGTCAGGAGTAGAGCTAGAGAGAAAGATTGTTTCTGATCCCAATTCATTAACAGGTTGGAGAGAGCTGATGTCTGCTTCTTCTGAGCTGGCTGGCTCCACTGGACCTTATCACAGTTTCCACTGCTGAACTTACCAGCCCATGGGGGCATGATTTGCTTGGAGACACATTTGAGGACAGAGGCTGGGTCTTATTCAACTCTGACACATAGGAAGGCAAGCATTGAAATTTCTCCATGATGATTGGTAACATGGTGTTGTTGTGAACTAACAAAGTATCATAACCCTTCCCAATTTCTTGTCCAGGCTTACCTGCTCATTTCTCAGAACCTCTACAAAATCTACCCTTAGGTAATCCTGGCCCAGCAGAGTCCTCTGGACCATGCCTGAATCCCTTGGCTAGCATCATCCATTCCTGTGTGTCAGTAGGAGCTCATGCCTCATGGTAAGTATTTTAAAAATCTTTCCTAAGTACATGAAAGTTATGCAAGAAACAATTGCTGAATTAAATGTTCTATGGATAGTGGACAATAAGGGTGATATTTTAAGTTAAGGAGTACTGTCTTCTAGTCTACACTGGAAATATCTTTCTCTCCTTTATCTCTACAAGTCCAAATCTTACTCATTTTTTCATGACACAGGTCAAATAGCTGAAAGTAAGAGCCAGATGGGATCAACCATAATCCAACTTCCTTATATAAAATATGAGGAAACTGAGTCCTGGATCCAGGAAATGACTTAATCAAATGGGCAAGCATCCATGAAGCATTTCTGACCCTACTTACCAGCTGTGTGGTCAGGGATCCCTTTCTTAAGTCTGAACCCTTGAAGTTCTCAGTTTATTGGTTACTCCCTATAGTGTGTCATATCCTGATGAGTTTTCACTGATTATAGCATTCCTGAGTGGTAGGTTCTGCTATGCCGCCCCCCCCCCATTTTATAGATGAGGAAACTGAGGCTTACAGAGTTGAAGTTACTTGCCAAACATATGTAGTGGATAATTGGTGGAACTCTTAACTGTGCTTTAGATTTTCTTTTTCAGTTATAGTCTTCATTGTGCTATAACTCCTCTAGACCTTGAGGGCGGGGTATCATCTCAGTATCAACCTCTCTCCCTGGCACATTGATAGGTGGGCACTTAGTAGGTGCTTAGCAAATGTTTGTTGAGTGAAATAATGAACACATGAATGTGAAGAACAGCTGAACTGTGACTTGAAGGTAAGATGTATTCACAGTTCATATTTACTTGGGAAGGTGGGGGGAGAATAGGCAGATGTTATGGTTTGGGATATAAGCTAAAAAGCACTTCATGAGTGCTTACAGTGAAGCCAGAATGGCTATCACTAGACAAAAGGGTATTTCTCCTGTCCTGGGGCTAAATATCATCTTTGCAAGTTTGCATGATTTTTCCTAAACCTTTCCTGAAAACTCTGGTTGGCAGCAAGTCTAAGTTAGTTTTCTCTTAGTTACTTTGGGAGGGAAATTCACATAGATTTGCCATGTAATTCATTTGGAAATATCCATCATCTCTATCTGCAGCAGAGGGCAAAATTTTCCACCTACTTATCCAGAGCTGTGCCTGAAGATCTAAGTAGAAGCTTGAAGATTCCCACACAGTTGCTATAGACTACCTGTCTGTCAAGATAGTGATGTGACAGTTAAGGAGGCACTGCACAGTTCCTTAGCAATGTCCCCTCCACTGTGACCTGCCAAAGTTATTTATATGTGAATGAGAACATAATTCAACATCAACAGTAGCTTCATTTTAGTTCTCCTGGAAGGAAAAGGTCCCTGCAAAACACCACTTCTGGCTACTTTGCCTGTAGATTTTGATTTTATTTAAGTGCATACCCACTGTTGACAGGCTATATTGATGAGCTCACATCTGCAATTTAAATCCACAGATATGAAATATCAGCAAACTATCATGAGGAAGGCCTTTGATTCTAGAAAATTGCCATATTCAGTAGCAAATGTGTATTCTTTTTCAGTTGCTGGAGATCTTCTATATTTTATCACAAGTGTTCTCAATTTACACAGGAAAGAATCATTTAAAGACTTCGTGTGTCAATAACAACTTTATGGGCATAGATGCAGTTTAAAGGAAAGCATACTTTGTGTACAATACCTGGGGTAATTCTGCACCTTGGCAGAAAACTTGAGTGTTTTAAAAAATCCAAATTAACTGATTGCAGGTGTTCTCTAAATATGAGTGAGTAACACAGACTGTCCTTGCCATTCAGTCATCAAATCTTGAAAAAATGAAACCCAAATGTTGACCATGGAATTGCTAATGGAGGCAGTATTATTTGGGATTTTGGTGTAAAATACTGGTCTTTTTATTTCTCATTTATATGTCCTTTCTTCCATCCTCCCATCCATCCACCCACTCTTTTGCTGACCCATCTAACCCATTCACCTACCCATCCACTCATCCACCCATCTGTCCATCTGTCTATCAATCCATATATATATATATATATATATATATATATATCCATTCATCCATCCATCCATCCAGGCAGCACTTGTTACATTGGAGATTCTTCTCATTTGGGCGCTGTTCCAGATGGTGGGATGATGAAGACAAACAAAATCTTATTCTCATGAAATTTCATTCTGGGGTATGAAGGTGTGGGAAAGTGTGGGGTATGAAGGTGTACATAAAAGAAGTAAGTAAATAAATAAGTAAGTAAATAAATAAAGTAATTTCAGAGTGTGAGAAAGGCTGTGAATAAGAATTAAACTTGTGTCTTATGAGAAAGTGACTTGTGGGTGGGGTGGCTACTTTAAATGGAATGAATAGAGGAGAATTTTTGGAGAAGGTGGACTTTCAGACAATATCTGAATGGCAAAAGTGATGCATTATTAAAGTTCTGTGGAGGGGCACCTGGGTGGCTCTGTCAGTTGAGTGTAGACTCTTGCTTTCAGCTCAGGTCATGATCCCAAGATAGTGGGATTGAGCCCTGCAGTGGGCTCCAGGCTGAGCATGGAGCCTGCTTGAGATTCTGTATGTCTGTCTCTCTCTCCCTCTCTCTCCCTCCCTCTCTCACTCTACCTACATGCACGCTCTCCCTCTTTAAAATAATAATAATAATAATAATAATAAAGTTCTGAGGAAAGTTCCTTCCAAGTAGAAGTCAGGCAACTGCAAAGGCCCAGAGAGGAAATTATGTGTAGCTTCTTGAAAGAAACTGAGAGTGAGCTGAGAAGAGCTAAAAATGTGGAGTTTAGATATGTCTACCTGGACAAAGAGGAGAATCGGGGTGATAGGAATGATTTTCATCTAAGCACTTTTGCCCAGAATTTCACTCTTGGAAACAGTTTCAGGCTTTGGGTATTTCCCTCATTTGGCCACTTGATGGCAGTGATGCACCATGTAATTACGTTTCCGTTCAAATTTCTGTTGGGAGAGTAGGAATAAAATTTTGTCTTTCTGCGACTGAGACTACCATTTCTTGACATATTTAGCAGTGTTTTGCTACTGTGGAAATTCTTCTCCAATTATTTTTCAATAGGAAGGATTACTTTCATTCCAAACCTAGAAGACCATTGCCATGGCAGGGCCCCCAGATTCTTGGTGATTCTGAAACTCCCAAAGCTCCCAAATTGTCTGTCTCAGTGAAGTTGCCAAGTGGCTCACCTCACCCCTGAGGCAGAGTAGGGCGCTCACACTGGTATCTGGGGAGTGGGAAAGGCTGGAAAGTTCTTTTCTGGAAAAGCAGGTATGATAGCCATGCAATTAATAAGACCTTTTCCTCAATAAACCCTGTGCTATGGTACTCTGGGAAGATTCCTTCCACTCCCTGGGTTAGATAATTACCATCATCTTAATATCCTACTTAACATTATGTCACTATTGCCATGGAAGTACTGGAATTCTGCAGAGGCCACTGGTGATTGAGGGGGATGCATATGACTGCTAGTACAAACCTGTAAGCCAAGGTGACTCCCATTTTCAAATTTGGCCCAGCTTCTTATGGAGAGCATTCTCTGTCCTGGTATAGACTGTACACCACAGGTATCATCAACCTTTCCTCCAGTTTGGGCATGGCTCTTATGTCCTCACGGTCTAGAACCATCATTCCTGGCACAATTTGTTGTGCTTTGAAATGCAACTTACTCTCTACTCTGCCTTATCAAAATGAGGTGTTATAATACCCCAATTAGGCTGTGAAGTCAATGAGCTGGGATCAAGTCCCTGCTAAGCCATTTACCAGTTGTGTGATCTCAGGCCTGTTAATCAACTCTCTGAGCTTTTGCTTCTTGCCTTTGAACAAAGGCAAATCCATCTTTTTTACAGGGAGGATTATAAATAAAGGTGAAGATGCTATATAATTGTCAATACTATGTTAATAAAAATATAATTGTCATTATTCTGGATACATATTCTTTTGTATTTTATCATCTAATTCTTTTAATTTTATTTTTTTATTTAAAAAAATTTACATCCAAATTAATTAGCATATAGTGAAACAATGATTTCAGGAGTAGATTCCTTAATGCCCCTTACCAATGTAGCCCATCCCCCTCCCACAACCCCTCCTGTAACCCTCAGTTTGTTCTCCATATTTATGGGTCTCTTCTGTTTTGTCCCCTCCCTGTTTTTATATTATTTTTGTTTCCCTTCCCTTATGTTCATCTGTTTTGTCTCTTAAAGTCTTCATATGAGTGAAGTCATATGATTTTTGTCTTTCTCTGAATGACTAATTTCACTTAGCATAATACCCTCCAGTTCTGTCCACGTAGTTACAAATGTCAAGATTTCATTCTTTTTGATTGCCAAGTAATACTCCATTGTGTGTGTGTGTGTGTGTGTGTGTGTGTGTGTGTGTGTATCACATCTTCTTTATCCATTCATCCATCGATGGACATCTGGGCTCTTTCTATACTTTGGCTATTGTTGATAGTGCTGCTATTAACATGGGAGTGCATGTGTCCCTTCGAAACAGCACACCTCTATCCCATGGATAAATGCCTAGTAGTGCAATTGCTGGGCCATAGGGTAGTTCTATTTTTAGTTTTTTGAGGAACCTCCATACTGTTTTCCAGAGTGGCTGCACCAGCTTGCATTGCCACCAACAGTGCAAAAGAGATCCTCTTTCTCTGCATCCTCGCCAACATCTGTTGTTGCCTGAGTTGTTAATGTTAGCCATTCTGACAGGTGTAAGGTAGTATCTCATTGTGGTTTTGATTTGTATTTCCCTGATGGTGAGTGATGTTGAGCATTTTTTTCATGTGTCGGTTGGTATTATCTAATTCTTTAAAAAAATTTTTTTAACGTTTATTTATTTTTGAGACAGAGACAGAGCATGAACAGGGGAGGGGCAGAGAGAGAAGGAGAAACAGAATCCGAAACAGGCTCCAGGCTCCGAGCTGTCAGCACAGAGCCCGACGCGGGGCTCGAACTCACGGACCGCGAGATCGTGACCTGAGCCGAAGTCGGCCGCTTAACCGACTGAGCCACCCAGCGCCCCTGGTATTATTTAATTCTTAAAAAGGAAGACTAGGAAAGAAAAACACAACCAGTAACAATAAACTAGGAATTCATTGTATAATTTTATAAGCCAGAAAACGTGCAGGGCAGGGGAAGAAAGGACACATCTTCCATGATGTGTTTTGGCATTTGCAGGTATTGTAAAACCAAACTACTTGCTACTTTGTTTAAAAAATTATTTTGTATTGTGATATAATTCATCTGTCACAAAATTTATCATTTTAAAGTATATCATTCAGTATTTTCATAGAGGTGTGCAACCATCACCATTATCTAATTCTAGAACAATTTCATCATTCCAAAACAAAACCCCATACACTTGATGGTGCCCTGCATGTCTCTAAAGTTCTGTTTATCTTTCTTTATTCTTTTTCCTTCTGTTTCTCAAACTGGATGATTTCAATTGATCCATCTTCAAGCTTGCTGATTTTTCCTTCTGCCTCCTCAAATCTGCTATGGAACCCCTCTAGTGGATTTTCCCACTGAGTTATTGTTCTTTTCAACTCTATAATTTCTTCTTGGCTCCTTTTCATAATTTGCCTTTATTTACATTCTCTGTTCTCTATTTGATATCATTCTTACATATATTTTAATTCTTTGACATTATTTTCTTAAGTTTTTTGAACATATTTAAAAATCTTTGTCTAGTGAGTCCAAGGTCTGAGTTTCCTTGGAAACATTTTCTATTGATGAAGTTTTTTTCTAATTCATGGGTACACTTTCTCATTTCTTTGAATATCAAATATTTTGTTGTTGTTGAAAACTAGATATTTTATTTTATTTTTAATTTTTTAAACGTTTATTTATTTTTGAGAGACAGAGAGAGACAGAGCATGAGCACAGGAGGGGCAGAGAGAAAGGGAGACAAAGAATCCAAAGCAGGCTCCAGGCTCTGAGCTGTCAGCACAGAGACTCATGCAGGGTTCAAACCCACAAATCGTGAGATCATGACATGAGCCGAAGTCAGCCACTTAGCTGACTGAGCCACCCAGATGCACTGAAAACTAGATATTTAAAATAATACAATGTGGCAACTCTGGAAATAAGATTATTCCCTCACTTTAGGACTTGTTGTCACTGTGGCTTGTAGTTGTTTTTTATCTAGTGACTTTTCTGAATTAATTCTGTATAGTATGTATTTTTTGTGTGTTGCCACATAACAAAGTCTCTACTCAGTTTATTGGTAGATAATGGTTGGACAGAGATTTCCTTAAATTTCTGGAACCAGAAAGTCTCCTAGACTTTACAGATGGTGATGTTAGGGAGCACCTTCAAAACTCAGATAGGCAGCTTACAAGTCAGCCCCAGCCTTTACTTCCCATTTGTGAAGAGTTTCAAGGTCAGCCAGAGCTGAGAGTGAAGGGATTTCCTGGGTAGGTACACAGCCCTATGCGGCAGATTCTCAGTTTTCTATATTCCCAGGAATATAGTGGATCAAAGTCCTCAACTTTTCCATTTAAGCCTTTTGATTAGTCTATTATTTGCCTTTTTTTTTTTTTATTTGCTTGGGCAGCTGTACATTTAAAACACTTGCCAGTAAATGTTTACACAAGTACTCTCCCCTCAAGCTTTTAACACTGGGCTACAGATAAAGACAAGCCTTTCTAATTGGATCATCCAGGGAATCACCAGACAGGTCAAATGATGACAATTCCTTGGGAATGAGATCTCTTCTGTTCCCTCCATTATAGGGAATGCAGACTGCTATTTTCAAGGCTACTACTGAGCTGGAAAGGGGGATGAGACTAAGGTAATTTAAAATGCTACAAAGCTCCCTATTCTTTTTTTAAGTGTTTATTTATTTATTTTGAGAGAGAGAGAGAGAGACCGAGAGAGTGAGCATGTGCAAGCAGGGGCTGGGCACAGAGAGAGGGAGAGAGAGAATCCCAAGCAAGCTCCATGCTCAGCACAGAGCCCAACACAGGGCTCAATCCCATGACCACAGGATCACCACCTGAGTTGAAATCAAGAGTTTAACACTCAACTAACTGAGCCACTGAGGCACCCCAAAGCTCACTGTTCTTACTGAGATTCAGTTGTTTTTCTTTTATAAAAACCCTTGGTTGCTACAAGTTTTGGGCTAACTTTAGAATTCTGAAAAAAATGATTCTGACAATATTTGTCAGTTTTTCATTGTCTTTCTGGTGGAGTGAGGTCTATACCTGTCAGAAGTCTATACTCTGTCATTTTCATTGATGTTCATCTACTCTTTTCTTTTTAAAGTTACTATGAACCCTATCTGGCCATGTTGGGGCCAAGTATGAATAGCACCAGAGATCCTGTAAGTTTGGGCCAGTGAGAGTGACGGAACAATAATTTTGGCTACAAGATGCAACCATCCCTATCTTATTACCCCTTAAATGTGCAGAGAAATCTCCAAAATACAATTGACTTTTACCTTACAACCAATTTATAAGGGAGAAATATAACCCTAAACTAAACCTCAAATAGAGTGTGCTCCAAAGTTAGAATTGTCATAATTCCCAAGTAAAAGACAGACATGCCATTCCAGTCTTATATTGGCATTGGTTCATTTACTCAGTAGATCTCTGTTGAATAGCTGGTATCAATTAAACTCCATGCTTGGTGATGTGGAAGAGACAGAGCTGAAAAAGATGTAGTCACTGCAGTAGTCTAGAGGGGTGAGAGTGGAAAGAGGGTGGGCTGGACTGCCAGAGGGGCCCAGTGCTTCACATGGCTCAGAGGAAGTGGCTTATAGTGTTCCTGAAGGGCACCCTGAACAAGGTGGCATTTGCGCAAATGGGTTTGGACAAAAATATTTGGGAAGTATTATATTCCTGACCCAGGGCTTTCATCCTTGTTCATTCTTTCCAGAACATTCTCACTTCACACACCTGGGTAACTTCTCTTCATTCAGGTTCTCAATGCAGAGAGGCCTTCCTGATTACCCAATTGGAAATAGCCTCTCCTTCCCTATTATTTCCCCACACTGCCTTCTCATTATCTTCCTAGAACTTCCTAGAACTCTAGATGAGGTCATCTAAAAACGCTGTGTTCACTTGCTTATTAATTGTATTTCCCTTGTCCCTTGTCCCCACCTTGTCTGTCTTATTTATTCTTTTATCCCCAGGGGTCAGACCAGCCCTGCACATGGTTAATGTTCAATAAATATTTTTTGAGTGAACGAATAGACTGGAAAAAAAATGTTAGTGATTGATTTCCCATTGCCTGTTTTTCTCTATCTCAATTGTACCCATTCCTCATTCCCACTGCTGACTCTGGGCCTGGCTTAGTTGGCTGAAGGAACAGGGCAATTTGTCAGTCTTGAGAGCAGCACTGCAGAACAAGCTACTTCCTCTAGAGGAACTGAGAGAGTATAAAGCACATTCTCTTTTCTGTGACAGGAAGCAGACCTCAGAGGGCATTCCTTCTGTAGCCTAGGTGGTCATTGACATCAGTAAATGACATCATTTTATTTTATTTTTTTTTTAATTTAAATTAACACAAAACTATAAGAACTGCCAGATTGAGAATGACTGGAAAACAGGTGACTCAGAAGACATGATTAAAGCCATACAAGCTGCATGGGGGAAACCATAATGTTTTCTTACCTACGTGGCTAAAAACAAGTGCCAGAATAGACAAGTATGTCTTGTTTGTTTCTGTGTTCTGCGTTTGTTTCTCTCTCTCTCTCTCTCTCTCTCTCTCTCTCTCTCTCTCTGTAACTTTAGGTGGTTGTGTATGTTTTTGTGTATGTAATTGCCCGAGGTACTTCTCAGGCCTCATAAGCATGGCTCCACATGCTTCCCCCATGGTTCACATGTCCTTTGTCATTACATGATACTTCTCTGCATGTTCTAGAATATGGGCCAAACCCATAGGGGTGTATGTGGTGAGATGACAGACACTATAGGTCTTGATGAGGTCAGAGTGTGTCACGTGACCTGGGAGGTGACTCTAGGGCTGGTGTGGGCTGCCATGCACTGCATTCAGAGATGAAACATACCTTGAGGAAGAGGGAAATGGCAGACTAAGATAGGTAGGTATTATCTGGGAAAGGTCAGCTCTCAGGAGCTATCTCCCTAAGGTCTAGCAGATGGGAACAATACATGGAGGAGGATGGGGCCATTTTACAAAGACAAGATGTGGGATTTGGTTGTAAATAGAGTGGACCATGGCAGAGTTATGGGTGATGGATGCTGCAATGTGCCTGTGCGATCAGGTGTGGGAAGCCCATTATTAAATGTGTAAACAAAGGTGAAACCATAGATGAAATTTGTCTTGATTTCAGAAAAGCTGTCTCTCCTCTACTCACAGAATTCTGATTTACAGGCAGTCTTCAAAGCTAGGAAAGTACAAGCTATTGAAATGAATTCAAATTGTTTTATCCAGAGAGTGTGAAGAAAGAAATCATTTTAGTATAAAGCTCACCACAGAGGCACAGTCTGCCACCTCCACTTGACAGGGATGGATGGAGTCATGTTGGGCAAGACATCCCCAGGGTAGGAAGGGACCACTGCTGAGCTACACCACAGGGACAAAGAAGGACTGAAATCTATGAAAACATGAGCAAGAACTTAGCCTCTGGCTGCTGCAGCCAACAGCATCTGGTGACTTTGAATCAGCACTCTAAAATCCCCTAGGAGATCTATGTCCAAACACTGAAAGGTTTAGAAGGATAATATTGGCTACTCTGAGGTAATGGGAGTAATCAGAATGAGTGTTATGAATACACAGAGATAATGAGTTTTCCCAACATTCTTTATCATATTCAGTCTTTAAACTCCAAACTTCAAGTTTATATATATATTTTTTTTTTCATTTTCTCCCTCTAAAAAGTGTTTTCTAGTGGGAAGTTTCAGAGATATGTGCCAAGAGTAAATCTTGTCTGCTTTGTCTCTCTGTTGCTTCCTGGAGCAGGCAGGATTTGGGGTGATTCCCAGAGCTCAGCCCCAAAGACTATGCACCCTGAGAGCATATCCTGAGAAGGTCATGACCCCTTGCCCCCTGTCTCAGCTACTATATATTTGAGTGGAACAAATGGGCCAATGAGATGATGGTTTCTGTGATGTTATGAAATAGCAGTCACTGGAGATTTGGTGCCAAGAGGCCAGTGGGTTTAGGGTGAAGAAATGCTTAAGAATCTTTGCTTTGGGAAAGAGTCATATCTGAGGCATTAGGTGAGGGGTACAGGCAGCATAAGTAATCTTGTGCTGAGAAAGGCACTTGTAAATTACAATAAGGGCAATAAGGGTGTTGCTTCCTATCTGGGAATAGCAGGGGGAAAAGTCAGTGCCTTTTTGCTTTTGGGAATAATGAGTGTCAGTGTCCATATTTACCCCCTTTCTGTATTCAAATGCATGATGTGGGGTTTTCTCTAACCAGGGGCAGTTTGTGGTCAATACAGCTCTTTTTACCAAGCTTGGAGACCAGCAAGCCCCTGACTGACCTTCTCTATTGAACTAGCCCTTCCCTATGTCATCAACATGGGTCAAAGTGTCTTCTAGGCCTTTAAAACTATAGTCTTCAACTTGTGGGTCTTGTGAGGGCAAAGCAGTGGTCCAAGGGTCTGATGTCACTGCTTAAAACCAGAAGTGAAACTAGGTTGGGGCTAGGGCAGAATAAAAAGCAAAGGAACTACTTGTAAGACTCTGAGAGAAAAATAAATGGCTCACTTTGGTGTATTTGACAGCACCTATGCATTCTCCAATGCAGGCATCATTAAAGATGCGCCTGGCAGAAGCAACAGTAATTTTAACTAAGAGGGTCCACACTGTTATATCGAGATGGAAGTGGATATCTGTCTATATCCCTATAACTATATAGATATATATATCTAGATATCTATATATATCTATAAATATCTATATATATACAGATATCTATATATATCTAGATATCTATATATCTATATAGATATACAGATATATATCTATATCTATATATCTATATCTATATATCTATATCTATATATCTATATCTATATCTATATCTATATCTATATCTATATCTAGATATCTATAGATATCTAGATATATACAGATATCTAGATATATCTATCTAGATATCTATATATATATATCCAGATATCTATAGATATATATAGATTTCTATATATATCTAGATATATCTAGATATAAATAGATATCTATATCTATCTATCTATGTCTATCTATATCTATATCTATCTATCTATATAGATATCTATATAGATAGATAGATATAGATATAGATATAGATAGATAGATATAGATAGATATAGATATATAGATAGATAGATAGATATAGATATATATAGATAGATATAGATATAGATATCTATCTATCTATATAGATATATATATAGATAGAGATAGATAGAGATAGATAGAGATAGATAGATATAGATATATCTATAGAGATAGATATATATATCTATCTATATATCTATATATCTATCTCTATAGATATATCTATATATCTATCTCTATATCTATCTCTATAGATATATCTATATATCTATATATCTATCTCTATAGATATATCTATATATCTATATATCTATCTATATAGATATATCTATATATCTATCTATATAGATATATCTATATATCTATATATCTATCTATATAGATATATCTATATATCTATCTGTATCTATCTATCTCTATCTATATATAGATACATAGATAGATAGAGATAGATAGATAGAGATATATCTATATAGATAGATAGATATAGATAGATAGAGATATATATATCTATAAATATATATATTTATATATCTAGATATATAAATATAGGTATATGCACATACAGACATAAATAAATGCCTATAGGTATGCTTTCTTTCCTTTCCTCTCTCCATAGTCATCGCATCAATTGAAAAGTAAAAACTCATTTTAAGTTATTTAACTTCATGTACTCCAAGTATTTATAGTCAGAGTATTTTTTCAATGTCTGAATTTACTGAGCCAAAAAGAAAAGAACCTACTTCTTTTTCTTGTTACTCTTTTCTTTACTCCTTAATGTCCTGAAAATTCAGGAAACTTCGTAGGTCATACTGAAAATGACCCTACCCCTGGCCTTGGTCTATAACTGAAATTTCTGTATCCTTCTCAAGGCCAGGGTCTTCCACTTGCACATATTTGTAGATGCTCATTGTGTTTTGAGGTTCTGGAGGATCAATCAGGATCCACCAGTTTATCTCGTAAAGTTCGGTATAAAATATTTGACCTTCTGAGACATCTTTTGTGATCTCACTCACAGAGAGACAAAAGGATAATAGATATGGGTATACATGTCATTCACTATCTGTGTTTGGCACCCCAGAGGATAACAAATCTTCTAAGTCCAACAGCTGAGCCCAGGCAGGGCTTGAACGACAGCAATGATGCTGTGGGATCTGTAGTTACTTCTGCATTGAAGACCTTTGCTTTCGGTGATGCCACTTCATTTGCAATTGTAATTATTTCCTTGAAAACCATGGACCTAGGCTTTTATCTTATGAAATAATAAAACTAATTAGCCACAACAAATACTGTGTATGTTTAGTTTGCTCAGGACTACATACTGTATATCAGTTTGCCTCTTGGTAGGAGCCTCTTGTCTATGGCATGACATTGCTGCAATCCTCAGGGCCCCAGTGAAAGGGATTCTGCACTCAAGGTAAAAGCCTGCTTCAAGCCACTGAGTGATCACAAACAGAGCTGTGACCTGGTATAAAGTCTTGTTAAGTTTGCACCTTGAAGGCAATAACAGAATCCTAGGTCCTTCATTTGAGAATGAAGAACGGTGCTTGATGCATAAGACACCATGGTACAAAGGTCTAGAGAAAAAAATCAAGGCCATGCTTAAATCCAAGAAACAAAGAGAATGTGTCTACCAGCTAGGAAGACTTGCCATGGAACTCATCTTCTTTGACCAGGCTTGTATTTGGGCTTCATGTGAAGGCATTGGGAAGAAATCACCCCACACAGGTATAAATGCACTAGTGCTTTTGCCTAGGGTGGTTCTTGGGGGTAAGAAGAGTGCAACAAGAATTAAGGTGACTAATAAAATGGAATCTGCCATGTAAATTAAAAGCAGAAAGTATACTTTAATTAAATGTGGCTACTGCTTTCACTCTATTTCCAAATATTAAAATTTTCCTTCATTTCTTGCATGAGTAATTTTGGTCCTGATTAATTGGAAACACTAGGTCCTTGATATTCCCACGTTATCCCCGGAGGGGACTATGCTTCAGTGAGAAATGTTAACAGAATGTGCTGCATTATCTTTCTTTGGCATAGCAAATAAAGAGGGGAAATCATTTATTCCTGGCCTTGGCAAGCAGCCTTAGGGAATCACTGTTGTCCAGCTCTGACTCAAACTGAATGATGGTGGCAGTGTTGTTTTACTTTACCAGCAGAAAGAACTGCTGCCCTTTTATGCCATTAGCCAACTCAGAAACATCAAACTTATATGGAGTCTATTCCAACTGAAACAACAGACCCCTTTATCATTGCAGTAAGAGGGTTGGGAATTATTTTTCCTCTGGAAAATTAATATCCTGAATGTGCCAAGTGGATAATTCAGGATGTTCTTTTTTGATGCTGAAATGATTGAATTTTTATCCTGAGGAGAGGGAGCATGGAATTAGAGAACTTTATTGGTTTCTTGGGATGTTTAACAAATAAGTCTCTCTCAGCATGTACTAAATGCTTTGCACTTGTGCGATGCTATGGGTCAGGTAATGCCATCGTCCTACTTTTACTTCCAAAAAAATGCCTTCCTTGGAAATTAGTCTATAAAAACCAGTTTCATGTGTCCCTTCTTAAGCTTTTAAGAGACTATTTTCAAAGTTAAGATGGTTCTGTTTGTTTCTTGATATTAAAGTGAATCCCATAATTATATTTATCTTATTTAAATAACTAGTCAAAGTCGGGGTGAGATGTATACAGGTTGCTGTGGTTACCAGATTAGTTATGTGTGATGGCCTTCTGGGTTGCATCTCAAAGTGACAGTTACTTGATTACTCCATTCAGTGCTGGGCAAATGGGTCCAAATGTTAGCTTTTAGCCTCTCTCATGTTATTTGGAATGTGGAAGCATCTCTACAGCATTGTAAATATTTTATTTAACTCATTGATTCTTAAAAAAAAAACTATGGATTTATTTTTCTCCTTATTGGTAGTAAATGTTTAAAAGGTCTTTTCACTTCTGACTTTCTACAGAATGTAGATTAATACACACAGGGACAGGGTGTAACTGCTCTGGCATTTCCAGGTGAGGTGAATCCCATTGGACAGGAACAGCTGGAAGCAGTTGTGTAGTTGTCCTGACCTGATAAGAAAGTGGCCCTGGAGTAAACAGCATCTACTAAGCAGGATTTCTGGAAAATTGATGGTCAGTCTCTGGGGCTTAAAAATAGGCTTGGTTAATCCTGACACCCTCATCTTCTCATGTCCCAAGATTAGATCTGTTGTCAGTGTGTGCAATATCTGCCCTCCCAGACAAGGCTCTTTGGTGTTTGTATTGAATATTTGTTATGTGGGGCCTCTTGGCCTTGAAGTTCCCTTCTTTTGCAGCTGTCTCCTGCTTTCTTATTGAGGGATCATTTCTCAGTCCTTCAGGGCAGTCTTGATGGGGCTATCAGTCAAGGTGCCTGCCTTGCCCTGATGGACCAGTGGGCACTGAGTATTATAAGCTCAGTCAATCAGATTCTCTCTGCAGAGCCTGTAGACTGTCTTAGTGCTTGTTCTTTTCTGATCATGGATTTTCAGCTTTCAGTATTGTGAGCTCCATCATGTCTTTCCAAAATATCTTTTTATTCTTTTTAAATTGGCCACAGTCAATTTCTACTCTTTACAACCTTGTAATCCTGACTGAATCACTTCTTTCATTCTGATTATTATTGGGATTTTTCTGTGCTGTAACCATAAGGTAATTTGGCTGATTTTAAAACAAACTCCCTAGAACTTAAACATCAAAGGATGTCTTCTTTAAAGGTTTATAACTTATGGAACATTGTATAATCTCTAATTGGCTCTTATAGCAGACACTATAGGTGGTCTATAAATACCTTATAACCTCATCTTCATTTGAAGTTTTGTATAGGTCTTTATATTCTCACATAGTAATTGCATTCAGGAAGGAACACTTTTCTCAATCCCATGGGATGAACTTCACTAGTCTAAGGCAATCATGCTGATTCCATTCTCTTTGCTAGTATCAAGCTTAAGAAGGGAATGGGATATAAATATGGACAGTGAGGCATGAAGGACTTATGGTGGCTTACGGATATCTAGAAAAGATTTCTTGACTCTTAAAAAGAAACATATGGTAGAAATAGGTCTTTTTCAGATTCTGTGCATTGGATTGTGACAATGTGATGCCTGAAGCAGAGACTTGGGACCATGAAGGGAACAAGCTGAAGTCAAAGTCAGTAAGATGATAATAACAGAATATTAAGGTGGAAAGAACCTGAATTTTGATAGTGCTGTTGTGCATCTGAATTACCCAATTTAGGAACTTCTCTACATCATTCTGTTTGCTACATAAGATAGTATGAGATTGTTTAAGCCATTTTGGGTTTTCTGTTATTTGTAGTCCAAAGCATTCTAACTAGCATACAACTTTTGTTCAAAATAGACTTTGCATCAAACTTATGAAGTACATCATTGCCTATTGGCCATTTTGGAGGCTTTTATCAATGAAGATAAATATGCATCTTCTGAGAGGATTTAATATTAGGTGATAGTCAAAATGTTCTCAAATCTGTTCAAACTGCATAATACTGTGCTTTATTTAACATAATTAACTATGGAATAACATATTGGTTTTTATGAGGCTGAAAAACTGGTCTGGAAGCTAAGTTAAAAGAAGAGGTCCCAAAATGTCATGTACAAAGGCCACACCACTGGAACATCTACACAGGTCAATGCGCATCTTTGAAATACATTGTTGAAAGACAAAGTTTATTGGCTATTTTACATATTTGCTAAAAACTAAACACATTAATGGACTTTGTATACACACTATTATATGTATATCTATTATACACACTTTCCTATTCCTTAAATTCTGTCAAAATTAGGGCCGCCTGGGTGGTTCATTTGGTTGAGCATCCGACTTCAGTTCAGGTCATGATCTCACGGTTCATGGGTTGAGCCTGCATCAGGTTCTGTGCTGAAAATTTGCTCAGAGCTGGAGCTTGGTTTGGATTCTGTGTCTCCTTCTCTCTCTGCTTCTCCCCCACTCCTGGTCTGTCTCTCTCTGTCTCTCAAAAATAAATAATATTTAAATAAATAAATAAAATTTAAAATTCTGTCAAAACTGACCTATGCCTGGGTCTTTGGGACAATAACTTACATTTAGGTCAACTGCCTATATTCAAGTTATTTGAGGAAGTCATATGGCACAGATATGTGGCATGGCCAGAAATGTTGGGTTTTCATACACTAGCTTTAACACCTGGTGTCATACTAATTGAGATCATTAGGTTTTGGGATTGAACAGTAGGTAATACAGTAGGAACTAAAACTATCAGTTTAGGTGACTTTGATCAACCCAAAAGCCTCATTTCTGTCATCGAGAGAGAGGAGAAAGGAGAGAGGGGAGAGGAGAGGAGAGGAGAGGAGAGGAGAGGAGAGGAGAGGAGAGTTGTTGTTAGACACGCCTGAGTGGCTCAGTCAGTTAAGCATCCGAGTTCAGCTCAGGTAATGATCTCGTGGTTTGTGAGTTCGAGCCCTGCGTTGGGCTCTGTGCTGACAGCTCAGAGCCTGGAGCCTGCTGTGGATTCTGTGGGTCCCTCTCTCTCTGCCCCTCCCCCGCTCACACTCTGTTTCTCTCTCCTTCAAAAATAAATAAACATTATTTTTTTTAATAATAGTTGTTGGAAAAAATCAATGGGAAATTCATAAATGCATTTAGAAAGGTGGCTTTCCTGTGGAAGCACTCAGAAAGCATCAGTTATTATTGTAGTTAACCCAACTCCCTACAACGTAGGGCTGTCTGGGAAATGTTTGTGTTTATAGAGAGAGCAAAGTGAACAGTTGTTAGTTTCACTTACTCTCATTGCCACTAACTTCCATGACCATTTGTACTTCTTTTAAGGAGGCCAAAGTCCATTGACTACTTCAACAATGGCTACTTCTTATAGTTTCAGAGAATTTAAATGCAGATTGCTATAATGTTCTCTTTGAGGAAATGGATACCTCAGAATCTGAGAACTACTGTATCAGGATCCGCTTTGAATTCCTGTTCCCCACTACTCCCTGAAACCTACTGAACCATAATTTCAGGGAGTGGGACTCAGGAATGCACATCTATCAAACTTCCCTGGTTATTATTATGTTTGGTAAAGTACATGGACCACCAGATTTAGAATCTTTATATTTAGAAGATGTAGGCAAGCAACAATAGTTAACATTAATTGCACATTTACTAAATTCCAGGCCTTACCTTAAGGCACTTTACCTGTATTACCTTGAAGAAATCCCATAACCACTTCTGTGATATACTACAATCATCCACATAAGATTTGTATAATTAACCGTACAAACTAGGATACAGAGACTAAGAAACGCCCATGAGAAAGAAACATGCCTCCAAACTAGGCAGTCCTACATTGGTCTCTGTGCTAATTAGGTCACAGAGACCCCTTAGTGTTTCCCTGAACATTAAAATGTCCCAGACCAACAGGACTTTTGGAGGTGAGAGGGGAATAGGATAGACAGATAATTTATGGGTCTGAGGTCCTGTACCAGGAAGTGTTTACCCTTTATTTATGTGGGTAGAGTCATGTGAAGTTAACAATACAGAATGACTGGATTCAAATCCAGGGTCTGCCACTTAAAACTAGCTGGATGGCCATGAGTGGGTGACTTAACATATTCCATCCTAATTTCTCCGTACGTAAAATGAAGATAGCAATAATACCTACTTCATAGGGTTGTTATGAGAATTAAATGAGTTAATACTTATAAAATGTTAAGAACAGTGTTTGGTATACAGTATGGAAGTATATCAAGTGAATAAAATAAGTTCCACAAACTTTAAGCCTCAATAACTCCAGCTATGGTTGGAGAATAAGATTTAAGAACATGGCGGGATTTTGAGACTTCAAGTGGAGACAATCCTGCCTTGGTCAGTGAAATGCTAGTTGGACCTCCAAGGCATGTCTTCTACTACAGAGGACTAGAACCCCCATCCCTATGTTACAGGCAGACATGAACACATAGAAATAAGGTCAGGAGTACAAGTACACTTTCTTTTTTTTTTTAATTTAATTTTATAATTTGAATATAGTTGACACACAATGTTATATAGTTTCAGGTATAAAACATAGCGATTCAACAAGCTTATATGTTATGCTATGCTATGCTATGCTCACAAAAAGTACAGCTACTGTCTGTCAGTGTGCTTTCTTGGTGGAGCTGGCCATAATCCACATCTTTATAAGATATATAAGAGGAGGGACAGTGACATATGAGGCTGGTAGCCAAATAACCTCAAAACCGAGGGGAAGGCTTAGAAAAGTGAATGTAGATATCTTATCAAAGCTGTAAAAAACTGCTTCAAGTTCTCTGCATTCCTGACTTTGTAGCATTTGATAAGCTCCTTATGCAGTATGGAGGGTAAATATCATCAGTTGCTCACAGATGGTGTATTGGGCCCTGCAGGGAGGGGTGAAATGAGGACTTTTTTCTTGTGCTTAAAAATCACTGGAATCCTCCACAGGGCAAAGAAATTCAATGTATATGCTCAAATATACACCTTTGGTGTTAAATGGGAGTGGGCTCAGGTGAGAACTCCTGTCAGGCTTCCTGTAGGAGGCATAGTGCTATTTCTATGTGCATTCTCTAATTCTGTTTTGGATGAGCCAGAGGGGAGAGAGCTTGGCCTTTGTTGGATTTTGTCTTGGGATTGCTTTGTTAACTGTTTCAAAGTGACTAAGACCTTTCAGTTGTGTCTTACATTTCCTTTCTGATTACTTAAAGTTCAAATATTCATTGAGACTCAAAGCTTATTTTCAGTTATAAAAATATTTTTTAATTATTCTTTGCTTTCTATTTATAAATTGACTAGGGATTAAGGCTTTAAGTTTGTTCATGTATTCACACATTCACACATGTATTAATTTTTTCATTCAGATAGACACACATTTAACCCATTATTATTTGTTCTTTCAATGCAAAATATTACCCAGTCCTCGTCTTGTCCTGGGTGCTTATGGAGAGACAGTGTGGAAAAGATCCTTGCCCTCAAGGGGATAGGATAATGAGAGAACCAACATGTGTGACTAATGAACATACAGAATTGGACATGATGAATGCTATTAGAGGGAAGATAATGGTGTTATGCCCAGAATTCGTGATCCCCAAAGACCACTAGGGAGCCGAGTCCGATGCAAAAGCAAAGAGCCTTTATTCGAGCTAGCTCGAGCTCAATCCCCTACCTGCACCGACGCAGCGGTGAGATACCAGGGAAAGAGAGCGAGTTTCAAAAGGACAAAGGTTTTATTGGGGCCTGGGGGCAGTTGGTGAGGTAATGGCTATGGCCTCAGCCGATTGGCTCGGGAAGGGTCCTGGGGAAGGGTCGAGTCCTGTTAGGCAGGTGAGGGGGGAGTTACTCAAGGGGAGGAGGTGTGGTCAAGGTGAAGGACACAGAACAAGATGGAGTCGGCTGGCGTAGGCCCGCCCTTTCAATGGCCTATATAGATGGCTCCTTATCCTTCAGATCTCACTTCTAAAGTTGCTTCTTCCAGAGAGAGCTTTCCTGGGCAGCCAATCTAAATTCACCACCCCTTCCCAATCCTATTTCCCTAGCCAATTATCATCATCTTGTTTCATGCTTCAGAGCTCTTGTTGCTAAGTAAAATGTTTTTTTTTTTTGTTTATTTGTTTATTGCCCATCTTCCCCAGTTAGCATTTAAACTCCATGAGGGCAGGATCTCTATCCATGAATCCGAAACTTCATGGCCCATATAACAATGTTTGACAGAGTTCAATAAATATTGACTGTATGAATGAAAATAGGCTCATGTTTCCTTTATCAGATTTCCAAAAGCAAAAGTAACAATGCCAGCCACTGGTCCAAAAGGAGAACCATTACTTCTAAGCAAAAAGCTCATGTAACTACTGATCTATTATACAGGTCATCAAAGAGGGTCCTACACTGTGGTAGCGGCCACAAACGATGCACATTTTATGTTAAGCTGCGCTTTCTCACAATTGCTGCACAGTCCTCCTTGGTCCCATGTGCAGCTCCAAATGCATCTATGTCAGTGGAAGCACACCACATTGATGTCTAGTCTCTAATCTGAAGACTCTTTCAATTTATTTTGGCATAGTTTTTAGTTTCTGTGGAACTGGCGATCTGTCATTCAAGAATTTCTGGTCACATATTGGTCAGTATAAACATTGGACAATTATAATGCCTGCAGATGCTAACAGGTAGGGAAAGTCAGCTATTGGGTGGAAGTTAGCAGCAGGGAGACCTGAGCTTGGCTGTATTCATTGCCACATTGTTGGTAGGAGCAGGCATGTGAGGTAGATACCAAAGAACAGAGGGATATTAGGGCAAAAAAACTTTCCTTTAACTGTTAGTGAAATATTGTTTGTCTCTTTTTTACCTTCAGAGCCAGGTCTATGACCTTAATTATACATACAGGGTAAATATGACACCGTGAGCTTGTACTATGGCCAGGCCAAGTTTTTGGGTGAAGTATCTATGTAGATGCATGTGCTGAGAAATGGGGCTTCAGAAATGCTGGTGAGATGGCAAGCCTGAAGGAAAGAGGAAACAGCTGCAGATGATCCACCAAAGGGTATTTTCTAAAGTCGCAAAGGAAAGTTCTGTGCTGCTGTCTCCATTCCCAGGGGTTGGAGTTGGGTTACATGTCCATGCAGTGTCCCAATAGCATGTTCCTGTCCAAGAAAGTCATTTATCACATGAACTCTGTCTACAGCCACCAGTCACTTCTTCTAAAGAATTCCTGCATTCACCCACTTCATGTGGTGGTGGTGAGGGGGTGTCTATGTAAGATTTCCATTTCCTTTCATGTAAAATAATGGAAGCTACATCATCATATTATTGAGAAAATTAAATAACAAGGTATATGGAAAGTGCTTAGCACAAAGGCAGTAAGAGAAATAGTTCAACAAACATTTTCTGCTGTTAATAATACTTCATCTGAAAAAGAAAATCACTACAAGTGAAAAAGAGTTTAAAAACCAATGGATTAGGTACTACTCCAGCTTTAAGATTTTATGGCTTTAAAGTACAAGGTATATTGGCAAAATAATTTGACAGATATTCATGTTTGAATCCTGGAATCAATTTGTAAAACAAGAAGTTTTACCTAGATGGCACCTCAGATGTGTTACTACTTCTATACTGTGCCAACCTAGCACTTCACCTGTGTTTCAATGCAGGATAGCCACATTGTCCTGAATCTAAAGGTTCCTCCAGTGATGAATTCTGAAGTTAGAATTCTATTGCATGTAGTTTATTTTGGAGGTAATCCCAGAAAGCACAATTGAAGAAGGAAAAGATGGACGGGAAAAAACAATACAGTGTATGTTTAAGAGGAGATTACTATTGTGGGAAGCTGGGGCTCAAGGCTGATGAGGGCTTTGGAAAATAGTATAGAATGCATGGCTCAGAGTGATACTTCCTGAGGGGTAATGGAGTATTTATTTTATTCCTCTCTGAGGAATCGGGGGTATTTATCTTTCAGTTGTATCATTGGCTGATAGTTGTGCTAGGGGCACCAGCTCCTCAACATTGCCTGGCTGCCCTATGTAGGGGACCACAGATCACTTAGTAAGCTCTCAGGTGTACAGTCTCAGGTGCTTACAGTAGGAAGCCAGCAGCATGCACTGGGTCACTGAGGTGACACCAAGAAAATCTGTAGAGAACTCCACGTTTCTGTGGTTTATTGTTGTAGACTCTGGGTATGAAGTTCCCTCTTGTCCAGCAAGAGAATGGATGCAGGATTAAAATGTGAGACAGGCTAATGTCCAGGAGGAGACAAGAGCCTGAGTAGGGGTCCTCGCTCCATTTTTATTAGGATCAGAAGGCTTACAAGCATGATGGACATGCACAAAGAGGCAATGAATCCATGAACATTAACTCATGGGTGTGAGGGAAAGGGTGTTTTGAAGATATGTGGTGTTAGGGGTTTGGGTCAATACAAAACAAAATCCTTGTGCTGGGAGCAAGGTTGTTTACAGCAGGCATGAGGCGCCACCTCCGTTTACCTAAACTGGCCTAGGGGACAAGAAAGAGCATGCTACCTCAGGTCATGATCTCGCAGTTCATGAGCTCAAGCCCCATGTCAGGCTCTGTGCTGACAACTTAGAGTCTGGAGCCTGCTTCAGATTCTGAGACTCCCTCTCTCTCTCTGTTCCTCCCCCACTCATACTCTGTCTCTCAAAAAATAAATAGACATTTAAAAAAAGAAGAGAGATGGAGGGATTGAATTTCCCTTAGTCTGACTTCTTTAGAGATCAGCTTTCACCTCATGAATTGATAGCATCTTGAATCACTTACTGGTCAAGCACTGACCAAGTGTGGTTATTCTGTGGGCTAGGTAAAGGAAGAACCTGAGAGACTAAATGTTCCTATTGGCAGGTCAGCAGTCTAAGGGATAAAAGAGGGGCTGGAGCGGGGACTCACCCTCTTGTGAATGTGAACAGATTGTCCTGAAAGAATTGAAAGAAGATTCTAGTCTGCTAGGAAAGAGAAGAGGCCTAGATATGTAGGGAAGGGTCACAGAAAGAAGGCACAGGAACTATCTAAAAACACTCTTAGCTGGGTGTTGTTTGAGGGGGTGGCCCAAGATGGTGGCAGAGGAAGATCTTGAACTCAACTTCTCCCAGACACACCAAATCTACAGCTATAAATGGAAAAATTCCTTCTAAAAAAGAACTAAAAATGAAAGATAAAAGAACCATTTTGAGATGAGTAGGAAAGGCAGAGATGCAGTTTCACCAAAAACCCCAACCTCAGTGCAGTGACCCACAATATGGAGAAATTTGACAATTATGGAGCTTCTCCTGGAAGACTGAGGGGTTGGTACCCCATGTCAAGCACCCCAACTCTTGGGACATGCACCAGAGAGATAAGTCCCCAAAATGCCTGGTTTATAAAACCAATGGGGCTTATGGTCAAGAAACGCAAAGGGCTGTGAGACACTGAGATTCTCCTTTTAAAGAACTTACATGTGATCTAACTCACCCAAGGACCCAACACAGAAGCAGCAGTTTGAAAAATGCCTAGACCGTATGTGAAGGAGAGTCATTTGGTAATCTTAAAGAATCTTCTGGAAGGGCAGGAGGTAGTTGGGACTCTCTTGAGATAGAAGTGCTGGCGACATAATTTTTGCATTATCTTTCTACCCTGCTAGCAGAGGTGGACATGCAAGGACATGGCCTCCCATCGCCTTGCCAAAGCTGAGGGGAGTGAGTGGTTGTGGCAGTTACCTTACACCTGGCTAGAGCTGGCATGTACAAGCAGTCACAGAATTCTCCCACTCCCTTGCTAAAGCTGGCAAGCATCGGTGGTTGTGGATCTTCCCTGCTCCCTGGCTTGGGCCAGCAAGTATAAGAAGTTATGATATTTTCCTGCTCCCTTGCTAAGACAGGTGAGCATGTGCAGATGGGACACTCTCCCACTGCATCACTGAAGCCAGTGGGCACATGAAGTCAAGAATTTTCCTGATGTTTTGCTGAAGCCAACAAGTGTACCCTGTCCCTTGTGCTTGCCAGCTGCCTTGCTAAAGCTGACAGGTGCATGCAATCCATATATGGGACACCTCTTGATTTCTTGGTCCTGAGGGCCAGGGCTTCTGTTCCTGGGCTCCATGGGACTATAACAATTAGAAAGACAGTTCTTGCCAAGCTACCACCCCTCAGGCACTGCATAGACAGCAGATTGAAACACACACCCAGTATTCCTGTGAAAAAGAACAATTTACTTGTCCTAGAGCTTCAGCCTGAGGTGCAGACTTCAGATTTGCCACACATCTAGGTGCCATGGAGCACTCTCAAGGAATGTAAGCAGGGAGACACTTTCCTTGCACACTACCTTGGACTTGCTAACCTGTATAATACCTCCCAGAAAGCAGCTCATACATTAATCTGGAGCCCCCATTTTTGCGACTGTCACCCAAAAGATACCCCTAGATCTTCTAATCTGGAGGCCAGCAGGATTTATATTTGTAGCCCCACAGGACTGTATGTATTAGTATAATTTAAAAGCTGCTACTTTGAGGGGCTGGCTTCCAAGCAGACTGCAACTAAGTTCTAAATGAGATCCCACCCCTTGGGACTGACAGGTCTTGGCACATCCTTGACAATGGGAGCCTATCAAGAATAAGTTGGGGCATTGGATGTCTCAGTGGCTTAAGCATCCAACTTCCAATTTCGGCTCAGGTCATGATCTCACCGTTTGTGAGATCGAGAATCCCTGCTTGGGATTTTCTCTCCCCTCTCTCTGCCCTCTCTCTCTCTCTGTCTGTCTCTCTCTCTCAAAATAGATAAACAAGCTTTAAAAACAGAGAATAGAGGCACCCAAGTGGCTCAGTTGGTTAAGCATCTGGTTCTTGATTTCAACTCAGGTCATGACCTCATGCTTCATGAATTTGAGCCCCACATCAGGCTCTGCACTGACAGCGTGGAGCCTGCTTGGGAGTCTCTGTCTCCCTCTCTCTCTCTGCCCCTCCCCCACTCTCTTTCTCTCAAAAATAAATAAACATTAAAAATAATAGAATAAATCAGGCTGCTTAGATAATTACAAAGCTTTGAGAGACAACAGAGAACTAGAGCAAGGTTGAATGATAAGATTTATCACTACACCAGGCTACTCCCTAAAGATTGGAAAGCGTAGCTGTTTACCTAACACAGAAAAGCAAACACAGCTGTTTTACCTAACACAGAGTAAAGCAAGATGAGGAAACAGAGGAATTTGTTTCAAATGAAAGAATAAAATAAAAAAAAGTCATTAGTGGGACAGAGATAAACCCACATAATAAATAACTCAAAGTAATGGTCATAAAAACACTCACTAAACTTGGGAGGATAAAGGGTGAACACACTAAGAACTTCAATAAAGACAGAAAAAAATATCACAATGTACCAAACAGAAGTAACAGAACTGAAGAATACAGTAACTGAAGTAAAAAAATATACTACAGGGCTTCAACTAGATGAACCAGAGGAATAGATCAGTGATCTGGAAGATAGGGCAATGGAACATACCAAACAGAGGACAAAAGGAAAAAAGAAAGACTTCTAGGGAAGATAGCTTAGTAAGAGTACCTTAGGCTCACCTTATCTCACAGATACAACTAGCTAACACTCACATCAGGGTAAATAACCTAGAAAATGATCCAAAGACTGGCAGAATAAACTCCACAACTAAATGTAGAGAAGGGGGCATATTGAAAAGGGTAGGAAGGGCAGAGACATGGTCATGAACTAAAGGGACTCATGGGACAGCCTGTGGGAGGGAAGGACACTGCAGGCATTGGAGGAGAGAGAAACAAACTCCCACACTGGGAGGCCTCCATAGAGAAGATGAATCCCCATAACATTGGGCTTTAAAAACCAGAGAGGCCAATTTTGTGAGTTCTTACAAGTGGTACTTAAAACTCTGAATTTAAAAGAAATCAGCTGGCTCAGCTCTGAAAAGCTGGTGGGTGAATGGAAACTGAGTGCCCACCATTAAAGAGCACAAAAAATAATTCTAAAAAAATACAGTAGAGAAGCAGCAATTTGAAAAGCACCTGATACATACTGGAGGGAGAGTTATTTACTAACCTCAAAACATGTCCCAAAGGGACAGAAATTCCTGGGGAACTCCTCCAGGAACAAAAGAACTGGCAGGTGCCATTTCCTTTCCTCCCCCTGCCTCCAGTGTAAACACACCTGTGGCTTGCTACCTAACTTGCTAGCGCTGCTGCACCATTTCCCTCCCTGTGCTTCAGCGGATCTCCCCCCTGCAAACCCTCTTTCCAGAGCCCATACAGGGCAGTTCCGCAGGCCTGTGTGCAAGCAGCCCCTACAGTGACCAGCAATGCTCCAAGGTGACTTCTGCCACGAAAAGAAGCAAAGATAACCATACATACCAGTCAGATGGAGACCCCAGTAGTGGGCTAATGCAGACACTTGGTGTGAATGTAGGCTTACCCAACAAATGAAATCTTCTCAGGTACAACATAGGGAAAGTACCCTGCAGTTTGGTACTACTGCATCTCTGGAAAATGCCTGGTCTGATGTAACTGAAGCCCAAGGCATTCCCAGACTGGCCTACTAACACCACAGAAATCAAATACTGCTGACAACAGGCAAAGAGAGCCATTGCAGATGACCATACTTAAAAATAAAAAATAAAAAAAACCCTCAATTGCAGGGTGCACACATCACCCATAAGAGACACCTCTGAAGTTCTAGGTTCTGGTGAACAGGGGACACTGCATAGCAAAGAACTACAAGATTTCTTCTTCATAAGGCCATTACTTTCAAGTCCAGGAGATATAGCTATCTTTTTTTTCTTTCCTAACACATGGAAACAGACACAGAGAGTTAGATAAAATGAGAAGACAGAGGAATATTCCCAAATGAAAGAACCGCACAAAATCATGTCAAAAGACCTAAACAAAACAAAGATAAGTAATATGCCTGATAGTGAATTTAAGGTAATGATCATAAAAATATTCATCAGACTTGAGAAAAAAATGGGAGACATCAGTGAGACCCTTAACAATGAGATAAAAAAAGAGCCAATAAAAATGAATAATACAATAATTGAAATTAAAAATACACTAGATGGGATAAATAGCAGGCTAGAAGAAGCAGAACAATGAAACAGCAACATAGGGGACAGAGTAATGGAATGTGATTAAGCTGAGCAGGTGAGAAAAAAAATCACACAAAACAAAAATAGACTTAGGTAACTCCGCAATGCCATCAATATAATAACATTTACATTGTAAGGATTCACAGAAGCTTTATTTGAAGAAATAACAGCTGAAAATTTTTTGAGGAAATAATAGCCAAAAACTTCCCAAATCTGCAGAAGGAAACAGAAAGCCAGATCCAGGAGACACAGAGATCCCCCCAACAAAATTAAACCAAAGAACTGCACACCAAGACACATAGTAATTGAGATAACAAAAAGTAGTGATGAAGAATGCTATTCTTTCACCTCTTTGGTGAGATTTATTCCTAGGTATCTTATTGGTTTTGGTGCAACTGCAAATGGGATTGATTCCTTAATTTCTCTTTCTGCTGTTTCATTATTGGTGTATAGAAATCCAACAGATTTCTGTATGTTGGTTTTGTATTCTATAACTTTACTGGATTCACTTATCAGTTCTAGCAGTTTTGTGGTGAAGTCTTTTGGGTTTTCTATATACAGTATCATGTCATCTGCAAATAGTGAGTGTTTGACTTCTTCCTTGCAAATTTGGATTTTTTTTTTATTTCTTTGTGTTGTCTGAATGCTGTGGCTAGAGTTTCTAGTACTGTTAAATACTATGTTCAATGACAGTGGTGAGGGTGGACATCCTTGTCTTGTTTCTGACATTAGAGGAAACGCTCCCAGTTTTTCCCAACTGAGGATATTAGCTATGGATTAAAAAAAATTTAATGTTTATTTTTGAGACAGAGACAGACAGGGTGTGAGTGGGGGAGGAGAAGAGAGAGAGGGAGACACAGAATCTGAAACAGGCTCCAGGCTCTGAGCTGTCAGCACAGAGCCCGATGCGGGGCTTGAACCCACGAACCGTGAGATCATGATCTGAGTTGAAGTCAAAGGCTTAGCCAACTGAGCCACCCAGGAGCCCCATATATGGATTTTTTTATATGGCCTTTATTATGTTGTGTATGTTCCCTCTAACTCTACTTTGTTCAGGGTTTTTATCATGAATTGATATACTTTGTCAAATGATTTTTCAGTATCTATTGAAATAATCACAGGTTCTTATCCTTTCTTTCATCAATGTGGTGTATCGTGTTAATTGATTTGTGAGTATTGAACCATTCTGGCAACACACTTGATTGTGGTAAATGATTCTTTTAATGGACTGCTGGGTTCACTTTGCTAGTGTTTTATTGAGAATTTTTGCATCCATGTTCATCAGGGATATTGGCCTGTAGTTCTTTTTTAGTGGAGTGTTTTTCTGGTTATGGTATAAGGATAATGCTGGCCATTTAAAATGAATTTGAGAGTTTTCCTTCATTTTCTATTTTTTGGAATGGTTTGAGAAGAAGAGGTATGAATTCTTCTTTACATGTTTGGTAAAGGGTTACCTGGGTGGCTCAGTTGGTTAAGTGTCTGACTTCGGCTCAGGTCATGATCTCACAGTCTGTTAGTTTGAGCCCTGCGTCAGGCTCTGTGCTGACAGCTTGGAGCCTGGAGCCTGCCTTGGATTCTGTGTCTCCCTCTTGTTCTCTTCCCCACCCCTGTTCATGCTCTGTCTCTTTCTGTCTCAAAAATAAATGAACATTAAAAAAATTTAAGAAGAAAATAAAAATAAATGTTTGGTAGAATTTGCCTGTGAAGCCATCATCTTGCCCTGGACTTTTGTGTGTAGGGTGATTTTTTTTATTAGTGATTGAATTTCTTGACTGGTATTGGTATGTTCAAGTTTTCTATTTCTTCCTATTTCAGTTTTGATTGTTTATATGTTTCCAGGAATGTATCCATTTCTTCCAGGCTGTCCAATTTGTTGGCATACAGTTTTTCATAATATTCTCTTATAATTGCTTGTATTACTGTAGTGTTGATTGTTGTTTCTCCTCTCTCTGGTGTTGGTTGTTTTTTCTCCCCTCTCATTCTCTTTGCTATTTGATAAGTCTAGCTAGAGGTTTCTCAATTTTATTGATTTTTTTAAAAGAACAAGCTCCTGGTTTCATTGATCTGTTCTACTGTTTTTGTTTATATGTTTGTTTATTTTTAGTTTCTGTATCATCTATGTCTGCTCTAATCTTTATTTTTCTTCCTTCTGCTGGCTTCAGGCTTAATTTTTCCCTAGCTTCTGTAGAAGTAAGTTTAGCTTGTTTATTTGACATTTCTTTTTCTTCTTGAGGGAAGCATGTATTTCTCTATACTTCCCTCTTAGGAAGCTGCATCCAGAAGGTTTTGGACCATTGTGTTTTTATTGGAATAAGACTCAGCCATAAAAAGGAATGAAATCTTGCCATTTGCAACAAAATGGATTGAGCTAGAGAGTATTATGCTAGTGAAATAAATCAAAGAGACAAGTACCATATGATTTCACTCATATGTGGAATTAAAAAAAACAAAACAAATGAACAAAGAGGAAGAGAGAGAGAGAGAGAGAAACCAAGAAACAGATTCTTAACTATAGAGAACAAACTGATAGTTGCCAGAGTGGAGGTGGGTGGGGGGATGGGTTAAATAGGTGATGAGGATTAAGGAATGCATTTGTAATGATGAGCACTATGCATTGCATGAAAGTGTGGAAACATTAAATTTTACACCTGAAACTAATATTATATTGTATGTTAACTAACTGGAATTTAAATAAAAACTTTTTTAACAGTAGTGATAAAGAGAATTTTAAAAGCAGCAAGAGGAAAAGAATGCAGTTGCACACAAGGGAAACCCCAGGAGGCTATCAGTGGATTTTTCAGCAGAAACTTTGCAGGATAAAAGAAAGTGACATAATATATGCAAAGTACTGAAAAGAAAAAAAAATCTGCAGCCAAGAATGATATATCCAGCCAGGCTATTAGAATAGAAGGAGAGATAAACAGGATCCTGGATAAACAAAATTTAAGGAATTCTTTACCACTAAACCAACTCTTAAGAAATGTTGAAGGGTACTATTTGAGTGGAAAGGAAAACCCATAAGTGAAAATGTGAAAAGTAAAACAAATAGAAAAGTAAACAAAATAGAAAGTGTATTCACATTTTATCAGTTTAAAGCAATACAGGTGTGATAAATACTATAATTCTAAACTACATTAGAAAGCTCTAGGTGTAGGTGATATGCCCTTCCATAATGGCTTCCAGACTAGGGTGGATTTTACATTCTGTAGTATACTATGATGTAGCTTTCTTCCATAAAAATTCTGTTCTAAAATGAAGGGTATTTTTGCCTCAGACAAGGATGGCATTTGGAATAAAACCTGTGTAGCCTCTTTTAGCCTTGTGTTCATTTAGGAAAATGTATGCAAATCTTTACTTACTTTCACTGGTGTACACTGAAATTTTCTTGAACTGTTCTCATAATGAAGCACTTGTCTTCTGCCCTTTAAGCAAAACAAACAACAAAAGTAGTAAAAATAAGTATTTCTGTAAAAAATAAGTCAAGAAATTCATAAAATAAGACCAGGTAAAAGATGACACACTATACCTAAAATGTGGGGAATAGAGGGGTAAAGAATGGGTTCAAACTTAAACGACCATCAATTTAATATAGACTGCTTTATGAAGAAGGTGTTATATATAAACCAAATGGTAACCACAAATCAAAAACCAACAATAAATATGCAAAAAAATAAAGAGAAATAATTCCAAGTATATCATTGAAGGAAGTCAACTAATTATAAGAAAAGAGAGCAAGAAAAGAAAGAAGTAGAGAAAAACTACACACACAACCATAAAACAAGTAATAAAATGGCAATATACATACCTATCAATAACTACTTTGAATATAAATGGAGTAAATGCTCTAACAAAAGACATAGGAAATCATAATGGATAGAAAAAATGAGACATTTATATGCCACTTGCCAGAGACTCATTTCATACCTAAAGGCACATGCAGATGAAATTGAAGGGATGTAGAAGAATTTATCATGCAAATGGATGTAAAAAGAAAGCCAGAGTAGCAATACTTATATTGGACAAAATAGATTTTAAAACAAAGACAAGAGACATAGAAGGACACCATATGATCATGAAGGGGGGAATCCAACAAGAAGATATGGCAAATGTAAATATTTATTCATTCAACATGGGGGCATCAAGCATCCAAACAGAAAATCAGCAAGGAAACAGTGGCTTTGAATGACACATTGGAACTGATGTACATAACAGATATATTCAAAATTCCATTCTAAAACAGCAGAATACACATCCTTTTCAAGTTCTCAGGGAACATTCTCCAGAATAGATCCTATATTAGGCCACAAAACATGTCTAAATAAATATAAAACATCAGAGTCATACCGTGTATGTTTCCTGACCACAGTGCTGTGAAACTAGAAGTTAACCACAAGAAAAAATCTGAAAAGAGCACAAAATCATAGAGGTTAAATAGCATATTATTAAACAATGACTGGGATCACCAAGAAATCAAAGAGGAAATTAAAAAAATACATAGAAACCAATGAAAATTAAAATATAGTGGTTCAAAATCATTGGGACAGAACAAAACCTGTTATAAGAGGGCAATTTATAGCAATATGGGTCTACCTCAAGAAGAAAGGAAGATCTCAAATAAACAACCTAACCTTACACCTAAAGGAGCTGGAAAGAGAAGAACAAACAAAACATAAACCCAGCAAAAAGAAGGAAATAAGAAAGATTAGAGCAGAAATAAATGCAATAGAATCATTAAAAAAAAAACCAAAAACAGATCAATGAAACCAGGAGTTGCTTCTCTGAAAAGATCAACAAAATCGATAAACCTTTAGCCAGATTCAACACAAAGGGAGAGGACTCAAATAAAAATCAGAGGTGAAAGAGAAGAACTAGCAACCAACACCAGAGAAATACAAAAGCTTATAAGAGAATATTATAATAATTTACATGTCAGAATATTGAACATCTAAAAAAAATTGGATAATTTCTAGAAACATAATTTCCCAAAACTGAACTAGAAGGAAATATAAAATGTGAACAGACAGATGATCAGCAAGGAAATTGACTAGTAATCAAAAAACTCCCAGGAGATTCTGGAAGCATGGAAGATGGTGGCGTAGGAGGATGCTGGGCTCACCTCATCCTGCTGATCACTTAGATTCCACCCACATCTGCCTAAATAACCCAGAAAACTGCCTGAAGAATAGCAGAACAGACTCTCCAGAGACAAGCATAGACAAGAGGCCCATGGAAGAGGGTAGGAAGGGCAGAGAGGCAGTGCATGCTACACAGACTGGCAGGAGGGAGCCGGGATGGTGGAGGGGAAGCCCCCCTGGCAAGGCAGAACCCCCAAAGTCTGGCTTACAAAAGCACAGGGGCTGGACTCCTGAGTTCTCACAGCCAGCAGGACTTAACATCTGGAATGTTAAAAATCAATGCTCTGCTCTCAGAGAGCAGGGAGGGCGAGAAGACACCGGTAGGGACAGTTGTTAAGCCCTAGAAGACAGAGCTCAGCTCAGTGGGAAACAAAGACACTGGCAAGTGCCATTTCGTTCTCCCATACCCCAGCCGAAATTCCAAAGGGAACCAGTTCTCGTCACCAAACTTGCTTGCACCACACAAATGCCCAATGCTGTGCTTTTGTGGATCCATCCCTCTGAAAGGCCTGCCTCCATCCCGGGGCTGAAGGGCCCCTCCCACAGGGGACAACCCATGGCAAAGCTAGCTAAGTCTGCCCATCCTACCCCTGTGCATCTTGCAGACCCACTCTGGCTAATACACCCTTGGCCAGATCCCATCGAAGCAGCACCAAAAGCCTGGCAGTGTGCAAGTAGCCCAAACAGGGACCACACCACTCCACAGTGAGTCCTGTGCCTAGGAGAGAGGAAGATATATTCAAGTTTGACTGTCAGTCAAACTGACAGTTTGACTGTGGTCCCGCCCACCAACACAAGTTTCTCTGAACAGCACAGGGGAAGTAACCAACAGTTTGGAGCTACCGCAAGTACTGCCCAAAATGACAAAACAGAAGAATTCTCCTCAAAAGAAACTCCAGGAAGTAGCGACAGCTAACGAATTGATTACAACTGATATAAGCATTATAATGGAACAAAAATTTAGAATAATAGTCATAAAATTAATTGCTGGGCTTGAAAAAGGCATAAAGAACAGCAGAGAATCTATTGCTACAGAGATCTGGGACTAAGAAATAGTCATGTGGAGCTAAAAATTGCTATAAGTGAGGTGCAAAATAAAATGGAGGTAGCCACAGTACAGAATTAAGAGGCAGAAGGGAGAATAGGTGAATTAGAAGATAAAATTATGGAAAAAGAGGAAGCGAGGAAGCTGAAACAAAGAAAAAGAAAAAAAACCAGGAGTATGAGGAGAGAATTAGAGAACTAAGTGATGCAATCAAACAGAACAATATCTGTATCATAGGAATTCCAGAAGAGGAAGAGAGAAAGGGGCTGAAGGTGTACTTGAACAAATCATAGCTGAGAACTTCCCTGATCTGGGGAAAGAAAAAGGCATTGAAATCCAAGAGGCACAGAGAACTCCCTTCAGACGTAACTTGACTTGATCTTCTGCACAACATATCATACTGAAACTGGCAAAATACAAGGATAAAGAGAAAATTCTGAAAGCAGCTAGGGATAAAATGCTCTAACATATAAAGGGAGACCCATAAGACTAGTGACAGACCTATCTACTGAAACTTGGCAGGCCAGAAAGGAATGGCAGGAAATCTTCAAAGTGATGAACAGAAAAAATATGCAACCTAGAATCCTTTATCCAGCAGGTCTGTCATTCAGAATAGAAGAAGAGATAAAGGTCTTCCCAAAAAACAAAAAGTGAAGGAATTCATCACCACTAAACCAGCCCTACAAGATATCCTAAGGGGGATTCTGTGAATGAAATGTTGCAAGGACCATAAAGTACCAGAGACACCACTACAAGCATGAAACCTACAGACATCACAATGACTCTAAACCCTTATCTTTCTATAATAACACTGAATGTAAATGGACTAAATGCGCCAACCAAAAGACATAGCGTATCAGAATGGATAAAAAAACCGAGACCCCTCTATTTGCTGTCTCTCTACAAGAGACTCATTTTAGACCTGAGGACACCTTCAGACTGAAAGTGAGGGGATGGAGAACTCTCTATCATGCTACTGGAAGTCAAAAGAAAGCTGGAGTAGCCATATCTATATCAGACAAACTAGACTTTAAACTAAAGGCTGTAACAAGAGATGAAGAAGGGCATTATATAATAATTACAGGGTCTATCCATCAGGAAGAGCTAACAATTATAAATGTCTAAGTGCCGAATATGGGAGCCCCCAACTATATAAAACAATAAATCACAAACACAAGCAGCCTTATTAATAAGAATGTGATAATTTCAGGGGACTTTAGTACCCCACTTACAACAATGGATAGATCATCCAAACACAGGATCAATAAAGAAACAAGGGCCCTGAATGATACGTTGGATCAGATGGACTTGACAGTTATATTTGGAACTCTGGATCCCAAAGCAACAGAATATACTTTCTTCTTGAGTGCACATGGAACATTCCCCAAGATAGATCACATGCTGGGTCACAAAACAGCCTTTCATAAGTATAAAACAATTGAGATCATACCATGCACACTTTCGACCACAATGCTATGAAACTTGAAATCAACCACAGGAAAAAGTCCAGACAACCTCCAAAAGCATGGCCGTTAAAGAACACCCTACTAAAGAATGAATGGGTCAACCAGACAATTAGAGAAGAAATTTAAAAATATATGGAAACAAATGAAAATGAAAATACAACAATCCAAACGCTTTGGGATGCAGTGAAGGCAGTCCTGAGAGGAAAATACATTGCAATCCAGGCCTATCTTAAGAAACAAGAAAAATCCCAAATACAAAATCTAACAGCACACCTAAAGGAAATAGAAGCAGAACAGCAAAGACTCCCCAAACCCAGCAGAAGAAGAGAAATAATAAAGATAAGAGCAGAATTAAACAATATAGAATCTAAAAAATTGTACAGCAGATCAATGAAACCAAGAGTTGGTTTTTTGAAAAAATAAAACTGATAAACCTGTAGCCAGTCTTCTCAAAAAGAAAAGGTAGATGACACAGATAGATAAAATCATGAATGAAAATGGAAGTATTACAACCAATCCCTCAGAAATATAAGCAATTATCAAGGAATACTATGAAAAATTATATGCCAACAAACTGGACAACCTGGAAGAAATGGACAAATTCCTAAGCACCCACACACTTCCAAAACTCAAACAGGAAGAAATAGAAAACTTGAACAGACCATAACCAGTGAAGAAATTGAATCAGTTATCAAAAATCTCCCAACAAATAAGAGTCCAGGACTAGATGGCTTCTTGGAGAATTCTACCAGACATTTATAGCAGAGATAATACCTTTCCTTCTCAAACTGTTCCAAAAAATAAAAAGGGAAGGAAAACTTCCAGACTCATTCTATGAAGCCAGCATTACTTTGATTCCTAAACCAGACAGAGACCCCACTAAAAAGGAGAACTATAGACCAATTTCCCTGATGACTATGGATGCATAAATTCTCAACAAAATAGTAGCAAATCGTATTCAACAGCATATAAAAATAATTTTTCACCATGATCAAGTAGTATTCATTTTTGGGCTGCAGGGCTGGTTCAACATTCGCAAATCAATCAATATGATACATCACATTAATAAAAGAAAAGATAAGAACCATATGATCCTGTCAATCGATGCAGAAAAAGCATTTGACAAAATTCAGCAACTTTCTTAATAAAAACCCTCGAGAAAGTCGGGATAGAAGGAACATACTTAAACACCATAAAAGGATTTATGAAAAGCCCACAGCTAACATCATCCTCAATGGGGAAAAACTGAGAGCTTTCCCCCTGAGATCAGGAATACGACAGGGATGTCCAACCTCACCACTGTTGTTTAACATAGTGTTGGAAGTACTAGCACTGGCAATCAGACAATGAAAGAAAATCAAAGGCATCAAAATTGTCAAAGATGAAGTCAAGCTTTCACTTTTTGCAGATGACATGATATTATACATGGAAAATCTGATAGACTCCACCAAAAGTCTGCTAGAATTGATACATGAATTCAGCACAGTCGCAGAATACAAAATCAATGTACAGAAATCAGTTGCATTCTTATACACTAATAATGAAGCAACAAGAAGACAAACAAAGAAACCGATCCCATTTACAATTGTACCAAGAAGCATAAAATACCTAGGAATAAACCTAACCAAAGGTGTAAAAGATCTGTATGCTGAAAACTATAGAAAGCTTATGAAGGAAGTTGAAGAAGATATAAAGAAATGGAAAAACATTCCATGCTCATGGATTGGAAGAATAAATATTGTTAACATGTCAATACTACCCAAAGCTATCTACACATTCAATGCAATCCCAATCAAAATTGCACCAGCATTCTTCTCAAAGCTAGAACAAGAAATCCTAAAAGTTGGATGGAACAATAAAAGACCCTGAATAGCCAAAGTAATATTGAAGAAGAAAACCAAAGTGGAAAGCATCACAATCCCAGACGTTAGCCTCTCCAACCGAGCTGTAACCATCAAGAAAGTATGGTATTGGCAGAAAACAGACACATGGACCATTGGAATAGAATAGAGACTCCAGAATCAGACCCACAAAAGTATGGACAACTAATCTTTGACAAAGCAGGAAAGACGGTGTCTTTAACAATTGGTGCTGGCAGAGCTGGACAGCATGCGCAGAAGAATTAAACTAGACCACTTTCATACACCATTTACAAAAATGACCTCGAAATGGATAAAGGACCTAAATGTGAGACAGGAAACCATCAAAACCCCAGAGGAAAAAGCAGGGAAACACCTCTCTGACCTCAGGCACAGCAATTTCTTACTAGGCACATCTCCAAAGGCAAGTGAATTAAAAGCAAAAATGAACTATTGGGACCTCATGAAGATAAAAAGCTTCTGCACTGCAAAGGAAAGAATCAGCGAAATTAAAAGGCAACCGACAGAATGGGAAAAGATATTTGCAAATGACATATTGGACAAAGGGCTAGTATCCAAAATCTATAACGAACTTACCAAATTCCACACCCCCCAAAAAAATAATCCAGTGAAGAAATGGGCAGAAGAAATGAATAGACACTTCTCTAAAGAAGATATCCAGATGACCAACAGGCACATGAAAAGAAGCTCAACGTCTCTCCTCATCAGGGAAATACAAATCAAAACCACACCTCACGTGAGTCAGAGTGGCTAAAATGAACAATAAGGAGACTATAGATACTGGCGAGGATATGGAGAAAAGGGAACCCTCTTGCACTGTTGGTGGGAATGTAAACTGGTGCAGCCATTCTGGAAAACAGTGTGGAGGTTCCTCAAAAAATTAAAAATAGATCTACCCTATCACCCAGCAATTGCACTGCTAGGAATTTACCCAAGGGATACAGGAGTGCTGATGCATAGGGGCACTTGTACCCCAATGTTCATAGCAGCACTTTCAACAATAGCCAAATTATGGAAAGAACCTAAATGTCCATCAACTGATGAATGGATAAAGAAATTGTGGTTTATATACACAATGGAATACTAGTTGGCAATGAGAAAGAATGAAATATGGCCTTTTGTAGCAACGTGGATGGAACTGGAGAGTGTGATGCTAAGTGAAATAAGCCATACAGAGAAAGACAGATACCATATGTTTTCACTCTTATGTGGATCCTGAGAAGCTTAACAGAAGACCAAGGGGGAGGGGAAGGAAAAAAAAAGTTAGAGAGGGAAGGAACCAAACCATAAGAGACTCTTAAAAACTGTGAAAAAACTGAGGGTTAATGGGGGGTGGGAGGGAGGGGAGGGTGGGTGACGGGTATTGAGGAGGGCACCTGTTGGGATGAGCACTGGGTGTTGTATGGAACCCAATTTGACAATAAAGTTCATATTTAAAAAAAGGAAAAAAAACAAAAACAAAAACAAAAAACTCCCAGGAAACAAAAGTCCAGGAACAGATAGCTTCAGGAGTAAATTCTATGAAATATTTAAAGAAGAGTTAATATTTATTCTTCTCATACTATCCCAAAAAATACCAAGCAGAGGAATTTCCAAATTCATGCTATTATTCTAATAACAAAACACTACAAACAGGAGCATATAGGGGCACCTGTTTGGTTCAGTAGATTAAACTTCCAACTTCAGCTCAGGTCATGATTTCAGTTTTTGAGTTCGAGCACCACATCTGGCTCTCTGCTGTCAGCACAGAGTCTGCTTCAAATACTCTGTCTCCCTTTCTCTTTCTGCCCCTCCCTGGGCTCTCACTTTCTTACTCTCTCTCAAAAAGAAATGAACATTAAAAAAAAAAGAGAATATAGGCCAATATCTCTGATGAACATAAATGCAAAAATTCTCAAGAAAATACTAACAAACTGAAACAAACAATCCATTTAAAAAGTCATTCACCATGACTAAGTGGGATTTATTCTCAGGGTACAAGAATAGTTCAATATTAACAAATCAATTCACAACATCACATCAACAAGAGAAAAGATAATACATGATCATCTCAATAGTTGCAGAAAAAGCATTTAACAAAGTACAATATCCACTCATAAGAAAAAACCCTCAACAAAGTAGGTGTAGAGGGAACATACTTCAACCTAATAAAGGCCATATATGAAAAACCCACAACTAAATTTATACTCAACTAAACACTTTACCTTTAAGATCAGGAATAAGACACAGATGTCCACTCTCATCACTTTTATTCACCACAGTAGAAGACCTAGCCACCAAATTCAGACAAGAAAACAAAACAAAAGATATCCAAATTGGTAAGGGGGAAGTAAAACTTTCACTATGTGCAGTTGACAATATATAAAACCCTAAAAAACCTACCAAAAATCTACTAGAACTGATAAATTAATTTAGTAAGTCATAAGATATGAAATCAATGTACTGAAATCCATTGCATTTGTAGACACTAATAATGAAGCAACATAAATAGAAATTAAAGTAATCCCATTGGTAATTCCAACAAAACAATAAAATATCTAGGAATAAACTTAACCAAACAGATGAAAGACTTGTACTCTGAAAATTATAAAACATTGATGAAAGAAATTGAAGACACAAAGACATAGAAGGACATTCCATGCTCATGGATTGGAAGAACAAATATTGTTAAAATGTCTATAGTACTCAAAGCAATCTACAAGTTTAATGCAATATATATCAAAATACCAATAGGATTTCCACAGAGCTAAAACAAATAATCCTAAATTTTGTATGGAACCACAAAGTTCCCAAATAGTCAAAACAATCTTGAAAATGAAAAACAATGCAGGAAGTATCACAATTCCAGATTTCAAGTTACAGTATAAAGTTGTAGTAATCAAAACAGTATAGTACTGACACAAAGTAGACACATAGATCAATATAACAGAATGGAAAATCTGGAAATAAACCCAATTATATGGTCAATTAATCTTTGACTGAGTAGGAAAGACTATGTAATGGGAAAATGTTAGTCTCTTCAACCAATGATGCCGTGAAAGCTGGATAGTTACATGTAAAAAAACAGAATGTGGACCCCTTTTTTACACCATACACAAAAACTCAAACTGGATTAAAGATTACTTCAATCTTCTTAAATTTATTTAGGTTTGTTTTGATTAATGACGTAAATATAAGACCTGAAGCCATAAAAATCCTAGAAGAGAGAACATGCAGTGAGTTTTCTGACATTGGTTGTAGAAACATTAGATATATATCCAATAAGGGGTTAAATTCAGGACATATGAAGAACAGATACAACTCAACACCCAAAAAATAAATAATCCAATTAAGAAATGGGGAGAAGACATGTACAGACATTTCTTCAAAGAAGACATCCAGATGGCCAACAGACACATGAAAAGATGCTCAACATCACTGAGGGAAATGCAAATCAAAGGTACAATGAGATATCACCTCACACCTCACACCTCAGAATTGCTAAAATCAAAAATTTAAGAAACAAATGTTGGCAAGGATGTGGAGAAGAAAGAACCTTCTTTCACTGTTTGTGGGAATGAAAAGTGGTGCAGCCACTTTGGAAAACAGTATGGAGTTTCCTCAAAAAATTAAAAATAGAACTACCGTATGATCTGGTAATTGCATTACTGTATATGTACCCCAAAAAATCAAAAACACTAATTCAAAAGCATATATGCACCCCTGAATATATTGCAACATTATTTACAATAGCCAAATTATGGAAACACGCTAAGTGTCCATTGTTAGATGAATGGATAAAGTAAATGTGGTATATACATACAATGGAATACTGTTTGGTCATAAAAGAGAATGAAATTGTGTCATTTGCAACAACATGGATGGAGCTAGAGAGTATAATGCTATGTGAAATTAGTCAGAGAAAGACAAATTCCATATGATTTCACTCATACATGGAACTTAAGAAATGAAGGGAAAAAAACAGAGACAAACTAAGAAATGACTCTTAACTATAGAGAACAAAGTGATGTTACCAGAGAGGAGGTGGGGGTGGGGGAAATGGATTAAATAGGTGATGGGGATTAAAGAGTATACCTTTATGGTAAGCATGGAGCAATGTATAGAATTGTAGAATCACTATAATATACACTTGAAAGTAAGATAAGGTATATTGAATTTCTACTTATCAAAGAATAATGTAACACAACAATTCCATAAAATTATATTATGAATAATAACCACTGTATTAAAATAGTCAACAACTGAAAAAATGGAGATTGCTTAAGGGACCTATAGGACATCAAGCAAAATAACATTCACATTACAGGAGTCTCAGAAGGAGAAGAGAGAAAGGGGCACCTGGGTGGCTCAGTCAGTTAAGCAACCGACTTCAGCTCACGTCATACATAATCTTACAGTTTGTGAGTTCGAGTCCTGCGTGGGTCTCTGTGCTGACAGCTCAGAGCCTGGAGCCTGCTTCAGATTCTGTGTCTCCTCCTCTCTTTGCCCCTCCCATGTTCATGCTCTGTCTCTGTCTCTCAATAATAAATAAACGTTAAAAAAAGAAGAAAGAAAGGGTAAGAAAATTTACCTGAAGACACAATGGCTGAAAATTTCCTACACCAAGACACATTATAGGCTTATCTCATTTTATTTGTGCTTCACTTTATTGTGCTTCATACATATTGATTTTTTTTAAACAAATTGAAGACCTGTGACAGCCCTGCATGAAAAAAGTCTATCAACATCATTTTTTTCGACATAATTTGGTCACTTTGTGTAACCTTGTTGTATTTTGGCAAATGTCACAATAGTTCAATTTTTTAATTATTACATTTGTTTTGGTAATCTGATCAGTGATTATGACTCACTGAAAGCTCAGATTATGGTTATCATTTTTTAGCAATGAAATACTTTTAAATTAAGGTATGTAATTTTTTAGACATAATATTGCTACACACATATTAGATTACAAATAGTGTTACCATAACTTTCATATACACTGGGAAGCCAATAAATTTATTTGACTGCCTTTATTGCTATATTTGTTTTATTCCAGTTGTCTGGAACTGAATCAGCAATATATCCAATGTATATAATAAATTGTTAAATGTTAAAGATAAAAAGAGAATCTTAAAAACAGCAAGAGCAAAACAACTTGCTATGTACAAAGGAAACTCCATAAGAATGTCACCAGATTTTCAGCAGAAATTTTGCAGGTTACAAGAGAGTGGCATGGTATATTCAAAGTGCTGAAAGGAAAACAATTTCCAACCAGGAATACTTGACTTGGCAAGGTTACAGGAGAGATAAGTGTTTTCCAGAGAAGCAGAAGCTAAAGGAATTTATCACCACTGAACCTACATTACAAGAAATATTAAAGTGATGTCTTTAAGCTGAAGAGAAATTGCACTAATAAATAATAAGACAATATACAATAAGAATAAATCTCACTGTTAAACGTAAATGTATGGTAAAGGTGGTGACTTTTTTCCTTATAAAGGTAGTGTAAAATTGAAAGCAAAAGTAATAAAACTAAAACAACAATAAATAGTTAAGGGAACAAAAAATAAAAAAGAATGTAAAATGTGACGTCAAAAAGTGTGTGTTAGGGGGAATATAGAATTTTGCAATGAGTTCAATTTAACTTGCTTATAAACTTAATATAGGCTGTTATATATAGGGTATTACATGTGAACCTTGGAGTAACCATAAAGTAAAAACCTAAAATAGATACATAATAATAGAAATTGAGAAAGGATTCTAAACATAACACTCAAATAAGTCATCAAAGCACGATGGAAGAGAGTTAGAAAGGAAGAAAGGGAGAGGAACTATAAAAACAACCAGAAAACAATTAACAACATGGCAATAAGTATACCTATCAATAATTACCTTAAATGTAAATGGATTAAATTCTCCAATCAAAAGACAGAGTGGTTGAATAGATTTTTTTTTTTTTAAAAAGGACTTATCTACATGTTGCCTAAAAGGAACTCACTTCAAATGGAAAGAGATATTCTGTGTAAGTGAAAATGAAAAGAAAGCTGGTGTAGCCATATTCACACAGAATAGATTTTAAAACAAAGACAGTAATAAAAGACAAAGAAGGACAGTACACAATGATAAATGGGTCAACCCAACAAGAAGATATAATATTTGTAAATACATATGCACCCAACATAAAGCACCAAAATATATAAAGCAAAAATTAACAGACTTAAAGGGAGAAATTGATAGCAATACAATAACAGTAGGAGACTTTAACACTCTACTTATATCAATGGATAGTTCATCCAAACAGAAAATCAACAAAGATACACTGGCCTTAACATATTAGATAATATGGACTTAATGAATATGTATAGAATATTCCACCCCAAAGGAGCAGAGTATATACTCTTCTCAAGTGCACATGGAATATTCTCTAGAATCAATCCATGTTAGGCCATAAAACAAGCTCCAGTAAATTTAAGAACATTGAAATAATATCAAGTATCTTTTCTGACTACAATGGTATGGAACTTAGAGTCAGTAACAAGAAGAAACCTGTAAAAATCACAAATATGTGGAGATTAGACAACATGCTACTGAACAACCAATGGGTTATCAAAAATCAAAGAATAAATAAGAAAATATAGAGACAAATAAAAATACAAATATGATATAGCAAAATCTATGGGATAAAGCAAGAGTGATTCTAAGAAGGAAGTTCGTAGCAATACAGACCAATCTCAAGATACAAGAAAATTCTCAAAATGAACAATCTACATTAAACCTAACAGTACTAGACAAGAATAAACAAAAGCCCAAAGTTAGTAGAAGGAAGGAAATAGCAAAGATTACAGCAGAAATAGATGGAATAGAGACTAAAAGGACCATGGAACAATGAAGCTAAGAGCTGATTCTCTGAGAAGATAAACAAAATTGACTTTGGTTAGACTCACCAGGAAAAATTAAAAAGAGAGAGAAGGCTCAAGTAAATAAAACCAGAAATGAAAAAAAGAAAACAAACTTGCAACTGATACTACAGAAATACAAAGGATCATTAGAGACTACTAGCCCTTTATCCAATACGTCATTTGCAAATATCTTTTCCCATTCTGTCTGTTGCCTTTTAGTTTTTTTTTCTTTTTTTTTTCTTTTTTATTGTTTCCTTTGCAGTGCAGAAGCTTTTTATCTTGATGGGGTCCCAATAGTTCATTTTTGCTTTATTCTTTATTTTTTATTTTTTTTAAATTTACAACCAAATTAGCATATAGTGCAACAATGATTTCAGGAGTAGATTCCTTAGTGTCCCTTACCCATTTAGCCCACCCCCCCCCACAACCCCTCCAGTAACCCTCAGTTTGCTCTCCATATTTATGAGTCTCTTCTGTTTTGTTCCCCTCCCTGTTTTTATTTTTTGTTTCCCTTCCCTAATGTTCATCTGTTTTGTCTCTTAAAGTCCTCATATGAGTGAAGTCATATGATTTTTGTCTTTCTCTGACTGACTAATTTCACTTAGCATAATACCCTCCAGTTCCATCCACGTAGTTGCAAATGGCAAGATTTCATTCTTTTTGATTGCCAAGTAATACTCCATTGCATATATACGCCACATCTTCTTTATCCATTTATCCATTGATGGACATTTGGGCTCTTTCTATACTTTGGCTATTGTTGATAGTGCTGCTATAAACATGGGGGTGCATGTGTCCCTTTGAAACAACACACCTGTATCCCATGGATAAATGCCTAGTAGTGCAATTGCTGGACTGTAGGGTAGTTCTATTTTTAGTTTTTTGAGGAACCTGCATACTGTTTTCCAGAGTGGCTGCACCAGCTTGTATTGCCACCAACAATGTGAAAGAGATCCTCTTTCTCTGCATCCTCGCCAACATCTGTTGTTGCCTGAGTTGTTAATGTTAGCCATTCTGACAGGTGTAAGGTGGTATCTCGTTGTAGTTTTGATTTGTATTTCCCTGATGATGAGTGATGTTGAGCAGTTTTTCATGTGTCGGGTGGCCATCTGGATGTCTTCTTTGGAGAAGTGTGTATTCATGTCTTTGCCCATTTCTTCACTGGATTATTTGTTTGTTTTTTGAGTGATGAATTTGATACGTTCTTTATAGATTTTGGATACTAACCCTTTATCTGATATGTCACTTGCAAATATCTTTTCCTATTCCATCGGTTGCCTTTTACTTTTGCTGATTGTTTCCTTCGCTGTGCAGAAGCTTTTTATTTTGATGAAGTCCCAGTAGTTCATCTTTTGCTTTTGTTTCCCTTGCCTCCAGAGATGTGTTGAGTAAGAAGTTGCTGCGGCCAAGATCAAAAAGGTTTTTGCCAGCTTTCTCCTCGAGGTGTTTGATGGCTTCCTGTCTTAAATTGAGGTCTTTCATCCATTTTGAGTTTATTTTTGTGTACTGTGTAAGAAAGTGGTCCAGGTTCATTCTTCTGCATGTTACTGTCCAGTTTTCCCAGCACCGCTTGCTGAAGAGACTGTCTTTATTCCATTGGATATTCTTTCCCGCTTTGTCAAAGTTTTGTTGGACATATGTTTGTGGGTCCATTTCTGGGTTCTCTATTCTGTTCCATTGATCTGAGTGTCTGTTCTTGTGCCAGTACCATACTGTCTTGATGATTACAGCTTTTTAGTATAGCTTGAAGTCTGGGATTGTGATGTCTCCTGCTTTGGTTTTCTTTTTCAAGCTTGCTTTGGCTATGCAGGGTCTTCTCTGGTTCCATACAAATTTTAGGATTATTTTTTCTAGCTCTGTGAAGAATGCTGGTATTACTTTGATAGGAATTGCATTGAATATGTAGATTGCTTTGGCAAAAACACTGATTTGAAAAGATATATGCACCTCTGTGTTCATTGCAGCATTGTTCACAATAGCCAAGACATAGAAACAATGTAAGTATCCATTAATAGATGGATAGAAAAGATGTGGTATGTATATATAATGGAATACTACTCAGCCATAAAAATGAATGAAATCTTGTTGCTTGTGACAATATGGATTTACCCTGAGGAAATTATGCTAAAAAAATGAGTCATACAAAGAAAGGAAAATAGCATATTATTTCACTTATATATGGAATCTAAAAAGCAACACAAATGAACAAACAAAACAAAACAAAATCATAGAAAGAACAGAATCGTGGTTGCCAGAGGAGAAGGGAGTTGGGGCATGGGTGAAATGGGGAAAAAGTATCAAGTGATGAATCACTAAATTCTATTCCTGAAATTATTACTACACCAAATGTTAACTCACTTGGATTTAAAAATTTTAAAATATTAAATAAAAAAATAAACAAATATAAACAAAACAAAACACTCAAACCCAGACCTGTAGAATAATTGGAAGATATTCTGTATTATTAATGAATTATACTAGTATATAACTTATTTAAAACAAATAAAATATGTATATTAAAAAAAGAGTATCAAAAGTTATAAACTTCAAGTAATAAAATAATATGTCATGAGGATGTTAAAAAAAAAGATAGACTTGTAGCTGACATCAGTTTTTCTAAGGCAGAAGCTTATATTCACAGATACCTGAGGGTGATTTTTCTCTGGCATGGAAGCAAAGCTTGGAGTACCTGGCTGGCTGTTGTGCTTCTAAAGCAAGCTTAGAGTGAGGGATATTTGTGAGCATCTGTGGCTCTTTTCAGGCTTCTTGATTATCTGCAGTTTTCAAACCTGACTTCCTGACAAGAGGAATAATGACAAGAAATGTAATTGGGAAGAAACCTCCCTATTCTGAATAAATTGTTTTCTCCCTTCCATATGTTCATACTGGACTAAAGAGGAATGTTTCCAACAAATACATAAATCACTGAAACATGATTATGTGAACTTTAAGACTCCTAACTTGAAGGATGCAACTCTTCTGGAAAGAAAGAAATGGCAGCATTTTATGAAAGCACAATGAGATGACAGTTCTGACTTTTCCCTCCAATGCCCCAGATGGTTATAAAATATGGCTTGATAAAAGTCCCCCCTCAGTTTGTAGCAGGCTGGAAAAGAAATGTAGCAGAGGTAGGGGAGAAAAAATCAACACAGCTGATGACTATATTGACACCCAGAACTAGTGATCAGCACAAATGGTCCAAGAGATCTGATTGCCAGAGTTGAAAGTGGAACACATTTCTGCCTACAATGACCAGGTTTTCAAGATGTAATGAGATAGGCTCTCTTAGGGGTCTCGATAAGCTCTGAACTAGTCTCTCCATCTTGCAGTCATGGCAGAACATTTCACAATCAGAAGTGTTTATGGTTGTCCAAATTTTTATATGCAACCATTTGGCATGTCAGCAGAATCTTTGCAACTACTGAAACAAGAAGCAGCCTTTCTTCTCCTGGTAAGACAGAGCCCCAGAACATTGGGTTCTTTTGTCAGAGGCATCTCAACTATGGAGACCCAGTGTGAATCATCCAAGAACATGAAATGTTCACATTTTTCCTGGACTTCTATTGGTTCCCTTCAACTGAGACCAAGACAGAAATGACATGAAGTGAGTGCCCATGTCAGCATGGACATCTCTGTATCTGAGCCTACTAGTCAGGCTGAGAAGGATTTGAAAATGCCTGGTAGAGCAGGTTCATGGAGCTCTCTGTGCTTAGCATAGTATGGCTAATCTGTCCTCTTAACATGCAAGGCCTTAGGTGATTTTGCCCTACCCTGCATACCATGAATTTTTAAACTATGCTGTGTTAGGATTCCTGATGACCAGCGACTTGGGCCCATTACCAACTAGCTTAATCAGAAAAGGCATTTATTTATTTATTTACATAACTGAAAAGATCTAGGAATGGGACACAGGACAGCTTATGATATTCCCCCGTACCTAAATACATGGACTGAGAGCAGAAGAGGGAGTGCCTGCCCCTACCAAAAGTTACTAGGAGGAGAATGACTGCAGACAGAAAAAAAAATGTTCCAGGCTCCTCCCGGGGGGATTGAGCCCATCTCTGTTTGACTCCCAGGTGTGCTTTCTTAGGCACTGTACCAACTACCTCCCAAGGCATGGCTCCTGCTTGCTTTTCTTAGTGTCTGTCCTAGAAGGTGACTTTGCTCATAGCATTTGTCAACTTTACAGTTGGCCATGAATGTAACATTTTGTTTAATCCTTAAAACCACCATGTGAAGGGTGCCTTGGTGGCTCAGTCAATTAGGCATCTGACTTCGGCTCAGGTCATGATCTCATGGATTCGTGAATTCTAGCCCCACATCAGGCTCTGTGCTGACAACTCAGAGCCTGGAGTCTGTTTCAGATTCTGTGTCTCCCTCTCTCTCTCTCTGCTCCTCCCCCACTTTCTCTCCCCCTCTCTCTCTTAAAAATAAACAAACATTGGGGCGCCTGGGTAGCTCAGTCGGTTGAGCGTCCAACTTCAGCTTAGGTCATGATCTCACAGTCCGTGAGTTCAAGCCCCGCGTCGGGCTCTGTGCTGACAGTTCAGAGCCTGGAGCCTGCTTCGGATTCTGCGTCTCCCTCTCTCTCTGCCCCTCCCCTGCTCATGCTCTGTCTCTGTCTCAAAAATAAATAAAAACATTTAAAAAATTAAAAAAATAAAATAAAATAAAATAATAAACAAACATTTGAGGTGAAAAAAACACCGTGTGAGATATTGGTATTATTTCCATTTTGTAGAAAAGAAAAACTAAGAGGTTCAAGGACTTTCCTTTTTAAATTTTAGCTTGGTTCTAATGTGAGGGATGGAGGAAGCTGAAATATGACTAACTCAGAATGGGCTATTCAAACCTATAAAAATAAGTTAGGAAAATTTGTTTGGAAAATTTTCCCTTAAATTCTTCCAGCCTTTCCATCCCACTATTTAATTTATTTTTAATTTTTATCTATCTATGCATTTATTTAATTCAAGTACAATTCACATACAGCGTTATGTTAGTTTCAGGTGTATAATATAATGATACAACAATTCTATATATCTCTCAGTGCTCCTCAAGACAAATGTACTCTTAATCCCCTTAACTACTTCACCCATCCTCCTACCCATCTTCCTTCTAGCAACCACCAGTTTGTTCTCTGTGTTTTAATGTATTCTTTTGTTTGTCTCTTTGTTTTTTTGTTGTTGTTGTTTTGTTTCTTAAATTCTATGTATGAGTGAAATAATATGGTATTTGTGATCTTATTTTCCCTTGACCTCCCCTAATAGTGGGGCCTGGTGGCATGATGACTCTCTATGCCCGGCTTCATTCCCTAGGTTCTTTCTTCAAGAAATCTGCCTGAGAAGGAGAGCAGCCTGGCCAGGTGAGTCCTGAGTGCTCAGAAACACTGCACTATTAGGGGCTTATGTTACAGGAAGGGGATGGCATCAGTCAGCCTCCCACACAGAAGGACAGAGCACAAATGTTTATTTCCAGAGGCAGGACTCTTAGGAGGAGGCTCCAGAGCTGAGCTGTGAATGAAGCACACATCTCTAGAAAAAGCCTTGGATGCTTTACTGTCTAAAAATTGGGAAAAGACCTCAGAGAGCTCCTGAACCAGGAGGATCTCACTAATAAGTAGGTGTTGGACCCTTTCTCTGTGTCTTGGACTGTGCGCACACTGAGTGGGATACAGACTAGGAGAAGACTCCTTCCCCTCACTTCCAAAGTATTTGCAATCAGCCAAGAAACATTCTGGAGACACAGGAGGTTCTGTATAAATATGACTGAGGGGAGGGACAGACATGCACAGGAGGACCACATATGGGGCTGGACAAAGAAGTCAAGCACAAAAAGTTTAGGTGACAAAATTTAATTGAGAGAGTGTGAGAGCAAGAAAATGAGAGAGAAAATCCTTTTGAATAGTACTGACAATTGTGCCTATACCTCCAATGAGCATTTGCCCAGGTGAGGAAATAACAAGAGCCATAGACCTACTATTTCCCAGCTCAGGTTGGTCTCATGTGCCTCTAGATATGAGTATTTCACATCACTGATTGTGACTCCAGTATTTAACAACACCAATTTTCCATAAAACGTTTCCTAAAACATAAGCCAACCGAGGAAGCAGATCTGTCCCAGTGGTGGGGGGAATGTTGGCTGGATGGGCTCACTGTAAGAGTACCTTGGTCTCCTGAATAGCATCTTTCTAAGGGAGTTTCAAGAATAATCTTGAAAATCCTTGTTTTTTTTCTTTTCGTGTTAACTTTAGAACCTGACCATATGGAGAAGCCAAAAGAGGGATCTCCATTCAGTGTCACATACTCTGGAAGGTGAACCCTTTGTGAAGTCCATCCCACCTCTGAGGATATTACCAACAATTACAGCTGTCAGATGCATTTGTCTTTGTGTCCTTCAATCCCCCTCCCAATCTGGAATGAACTACTCTGAAGACAAATACCACATCATTAGTGCTCGTAAAATAATAAATGGTTGCTGGATTTGATTTAATTTAGTGTCAAACTCTAAATGCATAGAGATTCCAAAAAGAGACCATCCAGTGGACTAGTTACAGAAACCTCCCTGGAAGGAAGGGCATTAGCTGAACCTTGAAGAGTGGGTAGAACTGAGGTTGGTGAGGAACATCAGGGAGAATATTGGGCTCCTGCCCTTGCCTACTTTCTCTATTGCATGACTTGAGACTCAACAAGTCTCAGATGGCTGCCCTTTGGCTTTCCCACACATTTCTGGGGCTTCCTTAGTCTCTCTCCTGACTCTCAGATGTTTTAGCAGTGCTTACCACAATGATGGAATTAACCAGTTTGGGTAATTTACCTATTCTCATTCACATTAAGTTATGGTGATGAAAGAATGAAACCCATCAAAGATGATTTTTCAGGTTAATGAGAAATTCTCACTGTATGGTAAAGAAATATGTAGGTTTGTCCCATACCCACCTACCTGACACAGCAGATGGAAGTGGGAGGGTTGGTGGGTAGGAGGTAAGCACTATGGTGTATGCCCTTTTGTGTGTGTGTGTGATGAATTACATCTCACAGTTGTCATAATGAAGAAAAGTGCCAGGATTGGATGAGGTTTTAACCAAGTGACGAAAAACATACTTGAATACTTGGATAAGTTGGACATTTGCATATTAAGTCAGCTTTCTATACATAGTTGTTCATATGACACTTGTTTATAGATATATTTAAGCCCAACTTTGGGAGGTGATTAATAATAGCCTGACCTGCAACTGTGGTGGAGGCACCTCATGAACCACAGGCTCAGACCATCTTCCTACCCACACTTGGCAGCCAGTTTCTCGATTACTATTTCTTGGCATTCCATCCTAATCAGACTTCTTGCACTTACCCTTTACTCTATGTTTCCTTCTCATCTGTCCTTCTGAATCAAGGAACCATTCAGACACAGAGGGTCAAATTTCATATGCTCTGGCTTAGCAGCAGAGTGGCACAGTGAGACAAAACACATCTGGCACAGAGTACCTACTGCATATTGGTGCACAATTATTTCTGGTTGTCACAATTTACTCACTCTGCCAAAGTTCATTACGATTTCATAACCCTGGGTTCAACTGGGAAATCTTTGTTGGCAATTAAAGGCAGTGCAATGCAAGGGAAAGAGAGTGGAATGAGAATTAGGAGACCAGCAGTCTAGCCTGGTAACACCTACTGACTGTGTGACCTCAAGCAAGTTGTCAAGTCTCTTGTGATGAAAATAAGGGAAATACAGATGCTAAACTAGTTGTTTTCAAGGTATCCCCCAGGGATAATATTTACAGGCTCTATGATGGCAAGGATAAAAATCAGACTGTGTCTTTACACGTGAAGAAGTGTGGTCCCTCATGGTATTTCTGCATGCATGCAAAGGGCCAGTTTTTGGCTAGGTTACCCCTTCAACCATCTCTCCCATTACATAACCATTTGTCACTCTGGAGCGTTGTCGCAGTCTCACTGTGTGATTGAATCAAGGCATCATTCTTTAAAACAGATTAGAAATCGTTGCCTGGGAATTAAGTCAATGGAGAAAATTGTATTGGTTCAAGAGCATGTGACTGGTGACACTTTTAGCTTGACTCACATATGGCTTTACAAGCTCAGCTGGTTAGAAAAAGATCAAGTAAAATGTAGGCTTATTGGTTTAACCAACTGCAATAAGCTAAAGCAGACTTTCTAAAAAAAAAAAAAAAAAGGTAAGAATGTTGCCCTTGCCTAGCTCCTAAATCCAGAGGCACAGAAGGGAAATGGTAGCTGTGCATTGCCCAGTAGGCTGGGTATGTATATCCTCTTTACTAGCTTCTAGCTGCCATACTTGATTTTTTAGGAATGGCAGTATTTTGTGATCTGGTGAAAGTTAATTGAAAAGGAGGGGCTAAGACATGGAGATGCCCTGCTCTCTGGAATGTAGCACATCACAGTGGACCTAAGAGCTTCAATGACCTTTGTGTTAAGGGTGTGCCTGGGAAGAGAAACTGATGACATTACATTTTTTAAAAATTTTTAATGTTTATTTATTCTTGAGAGGTAGAGACACAGCGTGAGCAGGGGAGGTGCAGAGAGGGAAATACAGAATCTGAAGCAGGCTCCAGGCTCTGAGCTGTCAGCACAGAGCCCGATGTGGGGCTGGAACACATGAACCACGAGATCATGACCTGAGCTGACGTCAGAGTCTTAATGACTGAGCCATCGAGGTGCCCCAAGACCATTAAATTTTGTAACAGGCTCTGCATAACACTGCCTAACTCTCCCACCCTTCCTGTGGTAAGTCTCCTGTGATCCTCCAAGTGTGAAAGACCAATGTTGGTGGGTAGCTTCCAACCAGTTTAGCTTAAGCAGGTGGTTAGGATAGTACAGCCATCATCCTTTATGTCTCTCTCTCACCCACAACATTCAATCCATCAGCCAGTGCCATGGGCTTAATTCATATTCTGATTGTCTTCACTTCCCTTTCTGTTTTAAAAAACAGCTTTACTGAGATATCATTCACATACCACACAATTCACTCATTTAGATTACATAATTCAATGGTTTTTGATATTATTAATTTTTTAAAATTGTAGTAAAATACATACAGCAAAACGTTTTAACCATTTTTAAGTGTATAATTCAGTAAAATTAATTGCATTTACAATGTTGTACCACCATTACCACGATCTTTTTTCAAAACTTTTTCATCACCCCAAACAGAAAATCTGTACTCATTAAGAAATAGCTCTATATTCCCCTTTTCCCCAGGCTCTGGTATCATCTAATCTACTTTCTGTCTCTCTGAATTTGCCAATTCTAAGTACTTCATTTAAGTGGAATCATACGATATTTGCTCTCCTACATCTAACTTAATTCACTTAGCATAATGCTTTCAAGGTTCATCCATGTTGTAGTATGTGTCAGAACTTCATTCCTTTCTTTTGTTTTAATCACTACTTCTACCATTTATTTCCAAGCCATCTTGATCTCTCCTGTGGATTGGAGAAATATCCTCTGTGGCAGATTTGGGCAGTGCCCCACCCATACACTCTGACTTCTTTTTGCATAGCCCACTCTACTTTCATACACATCAGGCCAGAAGTGCTGGGGAATTAACTCTGGTACAATAATGCTCCAGTTCCCTCAAATTTGGGGTGGCATAATCTGAACTGCATGTTCTACACACCCTCCCCAAATTCCTAATGAGATTAATTTCCAGTTGCCCACAGTGGTGGCCTGCTTGAGAATGGTTGCTTCCCATTCTTTATCTCACTTCCTTTTCTCCTATCAGTTTTAGGGTATCACATCCCTTATACTAGCTTAGAGCCTACTTCTGGGGAATCCTAACGAAGATAGATAGCTTCCTTTCCAATTCTCTGCTTTCACTCTCATCTTCCTAAATTCCACAATGCACAAAGCAGCTGAAGTACTATTTTAAAATACAATTCAGAGCACATCTGGGTCTTGTTTAAAATTGTCCCAAGCACTGAGAACAAAATCCAAATGCCTTACCAAGGTGGACTAGACATACATGCTGGCCCTCCATACTTGTCACATTCCTGTGACATCAGCTCACCTTCTGTTCCATGAGTGCAAGTTCCCTCTCACCTCAGGGTCTTTGTAACTCATGCTCTAGCCCTTTATTTTATCTTGGCTGGGGCCAGAAGAAATAGATATTAAAAATACTTAACAACCAGTACAGCACGGGTACTGACCAGTGAAGGAGAACAGTAGTTGTGGACAACATGAATATCTATGCTGCAAATGAGCCTGAGTGGAAAGTTATTTTATTCAGGCCTCAGACTAAATGTCCCCTCATAAGAGAGTCCTTCCTTGACCATCCAATCTAAATTGCCTTCTCCCTCATAAACCTCTCCTTATCATATCATCCTGGTTTTATATCTCCATAGCACTTGTTGCTATCTGCAGTTATATTGATTTTAAAAATTTATTTTTTTTCATATTTGATGTCTGCCCAACTAGAATGGTCCATGAGGACCAAGGCCTTGCTGTTTTGTTCCCTTCCTGCTCCACAGTGCCAGACCCATGCTTGTCCCACAGTAGATGTTCAGTAAGTATTTGCCTAATGAGTAACTGAATGAATGGCTGTCATGGTCCCTGAAATCAAGACTCTCATGGCCTCAATAAGTGGTAGGCCCCTTATAGGATCTAGATCCCCTTACAGAGTGATGGAGAACATACTGTGACTACTTGAAGAAGACCCAGTGACCTGCAAGCTTCCCAAAGATTGTGGTGAGGGTAAGTGTATTGGCCATGGTGTAGGTGGTGCTTAGACGTAGATGAGCATTAGAATTTGTGTGACCAGGATCCTGGGGATCTGAAAGTAGTGCCAGATGCTACAGGGAGAGAAGCCACATTGCAAAGAAATAGGGAGGAAAGAGTATAAAGGGAACAACTGTGACCTAGAGAGGAAGGCATGATGTAGTGCAGGAGTGGTAGAGGTGTCTGAGGGAGGAGGCTTATTTGTGTGCTGTGGAAAAGGGTAATGAAGGAGGAACAGAGACTGAAGGTGCAAGAGAGTGAAGACGGGGGTGAGTGAGTCTGGTGCGTCAAAGGATGGGACCAGGGCCTTGGGGTGAGTTTGCCCTGGGCCAGAAAAAGGGACACTTTTTCCTAAGAGGTGGAAAGAAAGGAAAATTTGTGTAGAGAAAGAGGAAACTCATGTGGGAGAGAGAGGAGAGAAAGTGATCTCAGGGTCCTTGGAGTTAAACTGGACAGAGATGAGGGTTCCTGGGGTCCTTTAGAAAGAGGCTATTTATTAGTAAGTCCACTGGGAGAGCTGGGAGTTCATGAGATTTTCAGCTCTCCCCTGGGAGTGGGGAAGCTGGGCCTTTCTCCTCTTTCAACTGGAACACCAATTTCAGTTATTATCACCACTGGAAATTAAAGTGCTCAGTGGGGCCTCTTTGTAGAGTGTCTACAAGGGAGCAGAGGCAGGCAGAGCTGCATTTCAAACAGTCTGCAAGCAGGGCTGACACAGCCCCTCTGTTGCCTGACAGAGTGGGGGTGGAGAGCAGCTGCACTTTCTCCAGTACCTCAGAAAGGCCTGCTGGGCCCAGATATCAAGATTCCATTTGCAATGTGAATATCATACCCAAAGTGTTTTGGGTAGAATCTTGGTGGGCAAATGGACACACAGGCTGCCTGCCACAGAATCTCATGGATCCCTGCCTCTTATCACCAGAGTTACTGGAAGATAGCCACTGACCTTCCTTTTCCCCAGCCTCTAGGATCGTGAATCTCTGTTGACCATCCTGTGGGTTTTTGGTCAATGCCATTGTTCAGAGACAACTTCTACAGCTTTTTTTTCCAACCTGAGCAAGTTGCAGTGGCCAACTTGGGCCCTCTGGGCTATTTTCTCTCTAGCCTGGAGAGGCCTCAGTACAGCTGCTCGACAGATGAGGGTGGTTCAAGGTGCTGGTCTTCAGACCTTAAGAAACAGGTAGGGTTCTCCTCCACATAAGGGTGAGAGGCAGGTTCCAGGCTCACAGAACCCAAGGTGCAAGGTACCTCAAGGGATCATTGGTTTGTTTTGTACCCTGAGATAAGCTGCACCATTAGCTACATGTGGCTACTGAGCACTTGAAATATGGTTAGTCTGATTGAGATGTACTATAAACCTAAAACACACACCTGATTTCAAATACTTAGTACAAAAAAATGCCCAATATATCATCAATACTTTTTTATATTGATTATATGTTGAAATTATGGTATTTTGGATGATTTGAGTTAAAATATACTATTACAATTAATTTCATCTATTTCTTTTTATTGTTTTAATATAGCTACTAGAAGATTAAAAATTACATATGTGGCTCACATTGTATTTCTATCAGATAGTGCTGTTTTAGGGAGAATGACATCCATGAAACCATTGGTTGGACTGCTTGGATGCAGTTGAAAAAGCAAGACCTGCTCTCAGCCTGTTGTTGCCTGCAAATTCTGAGTTCTGTGTTTGGTAACAAATAGATTGGGGTGGGTTGTGATTGCCAGTACCTCTGTGGGGGTTGGGAGGGTGATGGAGATCTGGGAAGAGGTCCTGAAGGTGCTAGAGACAAATAACTGCCTGGTCCCTAGGGTTTTCCCAGCAGACAGTGTTTCTGTATGCCCCCTTTCAACACCAGGAAGCCGGAGGCTTGGAGCCGTACTTGGTATTCTGCACGGATGCTGTGACTGACACAGCAATTATTGGTTTTTGTATTGTTTATGCTTCTCCAAAATCATAGCTGAGTGCTTTGAACCAGCGGCTGGAAGGCACTCTGCTTGGTTTCATTACAATGTATAATTGTATTTACCCTTTCAGGCCTCCTGGACGATTGGTGCCTTTGCATCTTTAACACTATTCACTTTTCTCATAATTAAATCACTGATTGAATGGAAAAAAAAGAAAGAAAGAAAAACCAAATCATTTTTCTAAACAGTGATCCAACATGGCTTGGGTTCATTAACATAAAAGCACCTAACTTTCTGTCTCTACATTTTTTCTGCTCTGATCTAGGGTTTTGCAGCTGCCTTGGTGCCTAATTGGAATCCACCATCCCTGGCTGGCCTGGCCTCCCACTCAGGGATAGGGCCTTTTGCCCTACCCCTACCCATCTTTCTTCAGACTCCAGGAGTGGCAAACTTTTTAGTGCCCTGAGTGGAAACACTTTCTGCTGCACTCTGGAATGTTGGATGAATAAGAGGTTGTTCTTGTCTATTCACATGTTCACAGCCCACAAATATTCCTCCTCTTCTGAGTGCCTTTGCTCAAGGCCAAGTTTGTGCATGTGTGTGTGTGTGTGTATGTGTGTGTGTGTCCCCAGATGGCACAAATATACATGCATGCTGAAATTAAACAGCTCCCTCCTGGATCTTCTGATGGCAAAAATCAATGGGAATGGAGCATTTCTCTCACCCTTTCTGCCACAGAGTCCCTGCTTTGCTGGTGCCTCAGTACAGTTGGCTCATCAGGGGACCCCATTACAGGTTGGCTCCTCTGAGACCAGACTTGCTCTGTGCTGAGGGCCCAGGCAGGCATAGTTCACTTAGGAAGCTTCCCTCAGGGATAAAAACTCCTGTGGGGCCTTGACCCCTCCCTTCAGCCTGAAATTTCTTTTTGTTTTACAGTTATTAAGACTAGCACTTTATTGCAAATTCCTCTGAGAGAATGAACCATTGTCTAAAATGTATACCATGGTGCAAAGGACCAATCAAAACCTCCCCTGAGAAGGCCTTGGACAGTAGCAGAAGTTTAGTAATAATAATATTAATGATAATAATAATAGCAAACACTTCTAGAGCTCTATGTTCCAAATGCTAAATGTGTGAATATTTTAATGCATATGAAATACCAACTCTGAGGTAATTAAAGCCTGGACAGATAAGTAACAAAGCCAAGATTCTAATTTGCATGTTCCCTAACCTCTACATTGTGCAGGACATAAAAGCATGAGATAGCTAGTACTGGGGCTTGGTGCTGGTGTCAGTGCTGTGGAGTTTCAAAACAAACTCTGCAAACCCCTCAGTATTGACGGAGGGAAGAATGGGATGGATAGGGCATAGGAAGGGATGATGTGGCTCTTATTTTCTGGCAGCATTTAGGCCAGAAGTAATGGTCATAGTTTTTCCTTTCAATTAGCAAATGTTGGGCACTTAGGAAACTGTCCTAGAAAACCATGTGTTAAAATCAAACATTTTAATCCAGCTCTTTTAGCAGATTACATGGTTGTGATAATTAGACTGCTGGGAGCAGAAGTACAGTATTTAATTAATGTGATTTTTTGAAAGAGAAATTCACTTGTTAAGAAAAATACAATAAGGAATTGAAACTTGAAATTAACATAAATTAGCATTGCTCCCCTCCTGTAATATCTTGCCCTGCTTGATCTTTTTCTTGGTGTTTCCTGGGGGAGTTTAAATACTGTCAGCCTAGGTAGGAAAGTGGAGTCATGTGTGGCTTGCTAGGAGGTGGAATTCTGTAGTCTGTAGGTTGTGGGGGTGGGGGTGCAGACATTGCAAGGACATACCTCCACCCTTAGTCCCCAAATGGAAACCATATGAACCATAGAGCAGGTTCTCAGGTGCTAAATATACTTCATATGTTCTACTGTCAGAAGAGGAGAAAACAAGAACACACACACTGAATTCCAAAGGGCACCACTGCCCCTGTCTGCATTAGCACATCAACACCCCTTGCCCCAGTTTTCCTCTTCTCACCATTCCTGCCCCTTTCTAGTAAGATCTCCAGAACACTATGTCTAAAACAACCACAATAAGAACAATGAAATAATCTTTTCAAAGTGTTCAAGTGATGAGGGAGCTTGAGGCAGGCTGAGGGCAAAATACAAGCTAGCACACTCCCCGCCCCTAGGTGGGATTTGTCTGATATTCCTCAGGCACTCTTGACTGCCCAAGGACAAAGGAGAAGAAAGAAAACAAATGGCTAACTGATAGAGATCACAGTCATACAGGACATGGGTCTCCATCAGTTTACTAATATATTATACATTACAAGAAAAAGGCAATTTTATAAATAGCCTAATCTCCAGAAACCTGTAGACCCAGTTTCCTGGAGCCCCACATCACCCCTCAATAGTGATATGGGGAACAAAGGCGAGAAGGAAATGGCAGATAAAATTAAATTTCCTCATAATCTGCAGCCCATTGACAAATACTTGAAGCAAATATAGAGTATAACATTTCTCCAGGAACCCCCTACTGTCCTAATGTTAATGCCTTACTAGAGGGAAAACAACCTTAGCTTGACAATAGCAAGGCCTCAGGTATCTTAGGAGTCAGTCCTCTTTAGCATATCAAAGTCCCTCTGGAGGCCTCCCTTTTGACTACTTCCCCAACTCCATAGTGTAAAACCAGCCTTTCTTCACAACCTCAGTGCAGCTCTTTCTGCCTGGGTTCTGTCCTGGTGCTTTAATAAAATCACCTTTTCCGCACCAAAAACATCTTTAAGAATTTTTTCTTGGCCATTGACTCTGGACCACCTACCATCACCCCAAAACCTCATGACTATGAGGATTCCCCATTGCCCTCATGAGCATGCAATTCTTTAATAGAAATTCTAAGGAGCTTTATGATTTGGCTTTTGCACGCCTCTCCTGCCTCGTCCCTCAACACCATTCATGCCATATCTAAAACCAGCAAAGGATTTTTTTGTTTAATTTTTCCATTTCTCTCACCAAATTGTGCTGGTGTTACTGGTTCTACCTATGTAATATATTTCAAATCCCTCCATTTCTTTTTCTCCCACCAATCATGTTCACAGTGAAAGGGCGGGCCTACGCCAGCCGACTCCATCTTGTTCTGTGTCCTTCACCTTGACCACACCTCCTCCCCTTGAGTAACCCCCCCTCACCTGCCTAACAGGACTTGGACCCTTCCCCAGGACCCTTCCCCAGCCAATTGGCTGAGGCCACAGCCATTACCTCACCAACTGCCCCTAGGCCCCAATAAAACCTTTGTCCTTTTGAAACTCGCTCTCTTTCCCTGGTATCTCACCGCTGCGTCGGTGCAGGTAGGGGATTGAGCTTGAGCTAGCTCGAATAAAGGCTCTTTGCTTTTGCATCGGACTCGGCTCCCTAGTGGTCTTTGGGGATCACGAATTCTGGGCATAACAACAGCACTGCCATTTCTCACCTGGGCCACTAAGATGACATCCTAATGGATCTTTCTACAATTCTTTCTCCATTAAGAAGGTACAGCAATCTGTCTAAAGGCTAAAGTGGGTCATGTAACTCCTCAAAGCATTCCAATGGCTCCTCAGGAACTTGGACTGAAACCCCTACCTTGGCCCGCCTGGGCCCGCATTAGATCAGCCTATCTATCCATCTTACCTCAAGCCACTCTCTTCTCTGCCCCCTACATTCTACATACAATGGCCTTCTTTCTAGTCTTCAACTTGGTCTATTCTCTGTTCTTCACATAGACATAGACCAAGCCCTCTTGGCATGCCCTGCTGCTTCCTCTTTCCAGCATGCTCTTCCCATAGCTCTGAAAGGACTGGTTTTCATCCTTTCAGGCTTTACCTCAAATGTTCCCTGATCACTATCTTAATATATAGTCCCACCCTCCTCTCCATATTCTCTCTCTCTAATCTTGTAGGATTCACTACAATCTGTAATTGAACTTTTTATTTTTGAATTCCTTATTATTTTCCATGAACTCTCTCTGAAGGTATCTGGTCTGTTCACTACTGCACTCTTGATGTGGCCCTCAGTCAACATTTGTTGAATAAATGAAGAAATGCTGGGATATTAATTTTCCCTATGCTCCCTGATCTTTCTTCCTAACAGAACTCGGTGCCTGCTGCTGAATCCTTCCTCCCCCTTTAGGTGTTGGCCTAAGCATCATTTCCTTTGAGAAGCCTTCACTGATTCCTCCATCTTAAGTTAGATGCCCCTCTTTTGTGTTCTCATACCACCTGTGTGTCCCCTATCATTTTGCTTATCCCACTTTATGCCTGCTTAATTTTCTGCCTATAAACTCAGCAAAGGCAGGGATTCTGGCTGGCTTCCACTGCATTGTACCCTGGAAGCTGCACAATGGCTGGCCAGCATCATGATCCCATGAATCTTGGTCACTTGGTCACATGGTCCCTGGAAGGTAATTTTGTTTTTGGTGATCACTAAAGTTTTATTCCCTATGTCCTTTGATTTTTGTAATTGAGACTATAAACTTAACTCTTGTCTTTTAAAAAGATTCTTTTCCTCCAAAGGCTTATTGCAGTAAATGTTTCTTTTTCCACCATTCTTGCTTCCCAAGCCTTCCTCCCAGGAAGTATGGTGGAGACCAGGATGAGCTATATTAGTTAGTCCTATTGGTCCTATAGACCAGTTATATAAATTGGTCCTGAAAGGGTACCATTCTGATGTGGATAGGCAGAATCCATCTGTGTATTCAAATTTACCCAGCGTCTTGCTGTGTGATGTGAGAAATGTAATTCTCTTGGTTTCTCTGTGCTTGCCTGAAGGATGGTTCTTTGGTGGTGTTCTTTTTTTGTGCAGGACAAAGGGGAAGCTCTTGCCTAAGAGAAAAGTGTGAGGATGATGAGACTTTCCATGCAGTTTTTGTATACACTATTTCTGAGGAGTTTTGGGGTCATTTGGTGAAGTCAGAGTTATCAAGAGTTTATAGCTTTATGGTTATATGCATTTATTTTTGCAGACTAGCATATATTTAGAATTCTACCTCTTCTCCTTTACTCTCAGTCTTTGTGATTCAGCAGATGCTTTCTATATCTCTTGCCATTTGACTCCCACCTGGCCAATCAGAGTACGATCACTGGTCATGTTGATATGCCCCGATTCGAGAGACCCCCCGAAAACAAACCACCAGAGTCCAGAGTCCTGAGTCAAAGCCAAGCGGCAAGGATCGTTTATTGCAGGTTCGAACCCGGTCCTCCGCGCACTCCTTGCCAGTGACGCTAAGAGACTCCGAGCAAGGATCTTACAGCTTCTTTTATAGACAGGCACAAACAAGTTAGGGGTTTTTTTTTTTTTTTTGCGGTTACAGAGCTGTTATTGGTTGACATTTAAATTTGAACACTCAGCAGAACTTGACTGGTTCCTGTCTTTATTTCAAACCACTCAGCAGAACTTGATTGGTTCTCGCCTTTAGGTCAGACCACAACTGGGCACGCCCTGGCTGGTTCCTGGAACGGTGGGGGGTGGGGGGAGTGTGTGGAAGGTCTTTCTTTGCAGTTGTGAGTACACCTGGTAATTTTTCTCTTAGTCTCTCATTCCCCCCTCTCTTTGGTGCCTTAAGAGCCAATCTTGGATTTTATGTGTCTGACTCAAATGTTTCGGTAATGACGGGTTGATATTGGGTCCTAAGGACCATCAGTTGGATCGTGTTAACTCGGTCTTTGATAAAGGCAACTAGTTTATTAATAATATAAGGCCCGAAGGTGAGGAGAAGGAGGAGTATAAGGGGCCCAGCTAGAGCAGAAAGCAGGGTGGCTAGCCATGGGGACTGATTGAACCAAGACTCAAACTAGCCTTGTTGTTGTTCTCGTTCACGCTTCCATTTGGCCAGGTCTTCTCTAACTTTAGCCATGGACTCTCGGACTACCCCGGTGTGGTCAGCATAAAAACAACATTCTCTTAAGGCTGCACATAAACCTCCTTGTTGGAGGAAGATTAGATCTAGCCCCCTTCGGTTCTGTAGGACCACTTCAGAAAGGGAGGTCAGAGATTTTTCGAGGTGCGAGATTGAGTCCTCAAGTCTGGCTATATCCTCATCAATGGCTGCCCTTAGGCTATTGAACCCCCGGTGCTGGATGGCTAGTGATGAGATCCCTGTTCCTGCCCCTATGGTACCGAGGCCAAACAAGGTGGCCAAGGTTATGGCCATAAAGGGTTCCCGTTTTGTTCTTATTGACTCTCTTGCTTCCATCCCTTCTGTCCACAGATCATATACAACATTTTCTCGGTGGTAAATAACCCTTGGAAATATTAATACTATGATACAATATTCGGGTGACAAATTAAAAACATCTCTGCTAACACATGGGGTGAGCCCTGTCTTAGAACAAATCCACCAACTGTCAGGAGCTGGAATTATCCATTTAGATTCATCTATCGAGTAATTAGTTGGGGCACAGAGCTGGATATGGCTAGAGGGGACTTTTCCTATACAAGTCCCATTGCCAGTGACGGCTTGCAGTGTGAGGCCGGGGCCCTTTCGATTCCACTTGCAAGCTGCTGGCGACTCTTCTCCTGACTGTGAAAAAGGGGCAGCTAGACCTATGGTTTCGTAGAAGGGGGGTTTTATATCATAACATAGCCAGCAGGCCCTTGTTGCCTCAGGGTCCAATCGGTTTAAGGCCTCATATGCTGCTGTTGGCAATTTCCATAGGGAGTCTATACCTTCTGGGTTCTGATTTTTTTTTGGACAGCTTGTGCTTTTACTCCTGGGATAAGGACGGGGGTCCTGATGGAGGGAGTAGTGGGGGTCTGCCTGGGGATAGGCTCGTCTCTTTTTTTTTCTTTTCTTTTTTTTTTTTTTTCCTAATACCTGATTTGGCCCCACCGGTTGTACAAGAGGGGAGACTTTTAATTTTATTTGAATGGCAGTCCCAAAGAGGGGATATTGATATAAGTAGAGTCCCCAAATGAGTCCTGAGACCCACCGCCTGTCGTTTTTCCCCTCCTCTGTAAATCTTACACGAATAAGGTTACAGTTTTCATCATACCTGGTGCGGGTACATGGTCAGACATAGGGCATTTCAATAAATTGATGTTTTACTTCCCACTTTATTCCCCATCATTGGAGGTGACACAACTCCAGGCTGTGCAATAGAGGGTTTCAAACCCTCCACATGTGCGCCTCATCGCCCCTGTCATAAATCCCGGACATGCATAAAATCCATTTCTACTTATTGATACCCTCCTTTGCAGTTGCCTCCATTTACCTCCTTCCATTTTTTCTAATGGACTAATTTTTTTTTAATTAAAATATAAATCTGACCACCAGGTATTTAATGGGGCAGTTCCTAGGGTTTTGTTGTAGAATTCATAAGTCTCTAAATTAGTAATTTCCCATGTCAAATTATAGGGGTTGTGGGGGTTTGGATTTACAGACAGAATTTGCAGAACAATCAAGAGGAGGGCAAGTACCATAGTTACGGCTCAGTCCGTTGGCGGCGTAGGGTCAATTTTAAAGGATTGTCCTTAGTCCGATCAACAGTCCAGGTTGTCTTTGAAGGACTGATGAGGTCTGAGAACGGGTCCACTGGTTTGGCGTGGGCGAAATGGATCCAGGTGGCGATTCCATCTACTTTGATGGCAGTAGGCATTGTCAGGATGACCTGGAAGGGTCCTTTCCACCTGGGCTCCAGAGTTCCCTGCCGATGACGTTTGACAAGGACCCAATCCCCTGGCTGGAATTGATGAGGAATAGGCGGGGGTCCAGTCTCATAGAGTTCCTTTAATTTGGGCCATACATCTTTATGGACCCTCTGCAAGGCTTGTAGGGAGAACAAGAATTCAAGACTATTATCGTTCTCAGCTTTGACAAGGTTATCTTTTAGGTTAGGGATGATGGGGGGTGGTCTACCATGTATTATTTCATAGGGTGTGAGTCCCAGTTTGTATGGGGAATTACGCACCCTGAACAGAGCGTGGGGGAGAAGGACCACCCAATTAGCGCCAGTCTCCATGGTCAATTTGGTTAGGGTCTCCTTTAATATTCTGTTCATTCTCTCTACCTGTCCTGAGCTTTGGGGTCGGTATGCACAATGTAATTTCCAATCAGCCCCAAGTATGGAAGCCAGTCCCTGTCTTACCTTAGAGACAAATTGTCTGACCCTATCATTACTGGAAAACCATACCTGGTCAGGATTTCTTCTAGGATCTTTTTGGCTACAATCTGTGCCGTTTCATTCTTGGTTGGAAAGGCTTCAGTCCATCCTGAAAAGGTATCTATAAAAACTAGCAAATACTTATATCCATATTTTCCTGGTTTTACCTCAGTGAAATCTACTTCCCAATAGGTCCCCGGTCTGCTCCCTCTTTGTCTTACCCCTGTTGTCTGAGGATTGTACTCGCATTGTTGAGTTGGCACACTGTACATTTAGTGACTACTTGATCGACCTTATCAGAGACATTTCTGATTTTTAGTCCAGTCTGTCTCAGTAAGTCCAACATTCGCCAGGAACCTAAGTGGGTGCTGCTATGGATCTGCTCTAGAACTTGCCATCCTAGTTTATCTGGGAGTATAATGCTGCTTTTGGAGTCTCTCCACCAGCCATCTTTGATTCGGGTCATGGGAAGTTTACTCATCCATTGAATGTCGCTTTCTGAATACTCAGGGCTGGGGGGCAATTCCCAGGGTCTGGGGTCTGGCAGCTGTAGGGTCAGCAATTGCGCTGGGGGCTGAGCTATGTTTTTTGCAGTCTGATCGGCCAAATTGTTGCCCCGGGAAACTGGGTCGGTTGTCTTCTGGTGTCCTGGGCAATGCACAATCGCTAGCTTTTTGGGTTCCCATAAGGCTGCTAGCAGGGCTAGAATCTCTTCTTTATTTTTGATGTCTTTCTCTTCAGCTGTGAGGAGCCCCCGTTCTCTGTATATCACCCCATGTACATGAGCGGTGGCAAAGGCATATCGGCTATCAGTGTACATGGTTAGCTTGCGGTCTCTCCCTAATTTTAGGGCCTGGGTTAAGGCTATTAGTTCAGTCTTCTGGGCCGAGGTTCCGGCGGGTAGGGCTTCTGCCCAAATCACCTCGGTTTCTGAAGTTACGGCTGCCCCCGCATACCTTTGTCCTTGGTGAATGAAGCTGCTTCCGTCGGTAAACCAGATGGCGTCTGCATCCGATAATGGTTGGTCCTGCAAGTCCTCCCGGACCCCATAAACTTGAGCCAGTATGTCAGCGCAGTCATGAAGTGGGGTTCCCATGTCTGGGTCTGGCAGCAGTGATGCTGGGTTCAGGGCCGTTGGGGGGGTGAAGATGACCTTGAGGGGGTTCAACAGCAGTCCCTGGTAATGAGTGAGTCGGGCATTGCTCAGCCATCAGTCAGGCGGCTGCTTGAGGATGCCTTCGATGGCATGCGGGGTGGTGACTTGTAGCTCTTGGCCCATGGTCAGCTTATCAGCGTCCTTTACCATTAGGGCAGTGGCTGCAATCATCTGGAGACAGGGTGGCCATCTGGCGGCCACTGGATCTAGCTTTTTAGATAGGCTACTGGCCTGCACCAAGGGCCCAAATGCTGGGTTAGCACCGCCTTGGCTCTGCCCCGGTTTTCATCTACATATAGGTAGAAGGGTTTGGAGACATCGGGGAGTCTCAGGGCAGGTGCTGATAGCAGAGCAGTTTTAATTTGTTGGAAGGTCTGTTCGGCTTCTTCCGTCCAACTAAAGGGCTGTTGATCTTTTGTTGCCTGCTATAAAGGTTTTGCTAATTCAGCAAACCCTGGTATCCATAGTCTGCAGAGCCCAGCCGACCCTAGGAATTCCCTCACCTGTCGTGGTGTCTGTGGTCTGGGAATACGAAGGACAGTCTCCTTCCGGGCATCCGTTAGCCAGCGTTGCCCCCCTCTCAGTAAGTAACCCAGGTAAGTTACCTCTGACTTGTAGATCTGAGCCTTCTTTGCTGAGGCATGGTAGCCTAAGGTTCCCAGAGTTCGCAGGAGACCTTCGGTTCCCTGGATGCAGGCTTCGGGTGTCTCGGCAGCTATTAAGAGATCATTAACATACTGTAGGAGAGTTATATTAGGGTGTTGTTGTCTGTACTCACTTAAATCTTAGTGTAGAGCCTCGTCGAACAGGGTCGGAGAGTTCTTGAATCCTTGTGGCAGTCTGGTCCAAGTGAGCTGGCCATTTATGCCCCTGTCTGGATCTGTCCACTCGAATGCAAATAGCTCTTGACTTTTAGGCGCTAGTGGTAGGCTGAAAAAAGCATCTTTTAGATCCAGAACAGTGTACCATTGTTTTTCTGGGCTGAGGGCACTCAGGAGAGTATAGGGGTTAGGAACGATTGGATGTATGTCCATCACCTGCTTATTGACTTCTCTCAGGTCCTGCACTGGTCTGTATTCCCTGCTGTTGGGTTTGTGCATGGGCAGCAGGGGGGTATTCCATGCTGAGTGGCAGGTGCATAGTACCCCGAAGTCAAGGAGGCGGCGGATATGCGGTGTGATGCCATTTTTGGCTTCCGTGGGCATAGGGTATTGGCGCACATGGACGGGGTCTGTCCCGGGCTTGACCTCTATAAATAGGGTTGGGCGATGTTTTGCTAACCCCATACCACCCGTTTCTGCCCATGCGTCTGGGAAGCGTTGAAGCCAGGGCTCGATGCCCTGATCCAGAGGAGTGGGTTCCTGATGGAGCCTATATTCATCTTCTAGTTTCACAGTGAGTACAGATATGGGTTGGTTGTGGAAGTCAGTCACTGTGGGTCCCCCCGGTTGGAAATGAATTTGGGCCCCCATTTTGGTAAGCAAATCCCTCCCCAACAGGGGGCAGGGGCTGTCGGGAATGACCAGGAAGGAGTGGGTTACCTTCCCAGTTCCTAAGTCCACAGTCCTCTGAGTTGTCCAGGGGTACTTCTTTATTCCGGTGGCCCCTTGTACCCAGGATGATTTTTCAGATACTTTTCCATGGGGCTTGACCAGAACTGAGTGCTGTGCCCCGGTATCTACTAGGAACTGGACCAGGGTCCCCTCCACTTGCAACGTTACCCTAAGTTCGGGGAGGGGATCCGAACCCCGTCCTCCCTATTCTGTATCTTGGGTAAACAGTATGGGGGCTATTTTAGGCTGCCATTGTCCTTGGCTGGGGCGGGGTTGTTTCTTCTTGGGGCATTCTCCTATCCTATGGCCTTTTTCTTTACAATAGGGGCATTGATCTTTATCTAAGTGCCGCCTGGGAGGGCGTGTTGTTTGAGTGCCTTCTGGGGGTGGCTGTTCTTTCTGGACTATAGCAGCCAGGACTTGAGTCATTTTCTCTGTGGCCTTGATCTGTCTCTCTTCTGGGGCGACCCTGTTGTTGTAGACCCGTTGTGCTATACGGAGCAGATCCTGGATCTGTTTACTTTCTAAATCCCTCTAGCCTTTGGAGTTTTTTTCTTAATGTCAGGAGCTGCTTGATTTACAAAGGACATAACGACAACAGCCTGGTTCTCAGGGACTTCTGGATCCATGGCGGTAAACTGCCTAAAGGCTTCCATTAATCTAAGTAAGCAGCTGGACTCTCTGCCTTTCCCTGTATGACCGAATATACCTTAGCCAAATTGGTGGGCTTGCGAGCTGCAGCCCGGAGACCCGCCATCAGAGTCTGGCGATAAATGAGTAGCCTTTCCCTACCTTCTGCCGTGTTGTAGTCCCATTCGTCCTGTGGAGGTCTGGTTAGGGGGAAAGCCGCATTAATGAGGTCAGGGTTAGATGTCGGCCTACCGTCGTCTCTGGGAACCAGCTTTCTTGCTTCTAATTGGATCCTCTCTCGCTCCTCTGTAGTGAACAGGATGCAGAGGAGCTGCTGACAGTCGTCCCAGGTGGGCTGGTGGGTGAACATGACACTGTCTAAAAGAGCTATTAGGTCTTTAGGGTTATCAGAGAATCGAGCGTTCTGTGTTTTCCAGTTGTAAAGGTCACTGGTGGAAAAGGGCCAATACTGGAGTCGAGGGTTGCCTGTTTCATCTGGGGGTCCTATTTCCCACAGGGGTAGGGCCACAGTGGAGTCGGGGAGGCAAGGGTTTGGCTCACGCTGGGTGCGCCTGCGGGTTCGGCCGGCTGGCCCCTCGGGGTTGGTTTCGTTTTCAATGGGGCCCGGAGCAGCTGCCACTTCCCATCCTCCTGGTTCCCCTGGGGGGGCAACTAGCGGGGCGACTGGTGGGGCGGCTGCTGCGGGCAGAGCTTGGGGTATGAGGGGAGGGGATGATAGGGTGGAGGGTCTAGGGGTAGTAGGTCCTGACTATCGGGCAATATGGGATACAAGGGCGCGACTGGCGTCCTTGATTTTGGGGGATCTGCAGGCCGCATGGCAAGGACCTTACACGTTCCCGAGGATAGGAAGGGGGCCAACCAAGGGGGTGGATTTTCCACTAAACTCCGCCATACAAGAATGTAGGGAATCTGATCCGGGTGTCCCTCGCAACCCGGTAGAAAAATCTTTGATTTCACCTTAGCAATTATAGGGAGGCAGAAAGTTCCTTCGGTTGGCCATCCAACGCTGAAGGTTGGCCATTCGGAGCAGCAGAGGGTTATTAATTTTCCCCGCCAGATGTCTAAACTCAAATTCTGTCCTCTGGTTCTAACATCCCTGAAGTTAGCAATGAGGAGAGAAAGAGGAGTGCTTTGAGATTGGCCCATCTGTATGCTGGAGGTGGAGGAAAGTATCAAAAGGAGAAACAGTAAAGTTATGAGGATTTCTGGCTGGGCCAGGCCAGGTCACCTGTGAAAGAGAAGGAGTTTAACACTTAAAGGTTATAGAATAGAGAACACAACACTTAGATCGCTAGCGCGTTTCGGGTGTCTGCCACCAGAACAGAAAAATTCCGATGGGCCCAAAAAGGTGCCCCAGATGGGTGCCAGTGGACGTCTCCTACTGGACCTGACCAACTGCTCTATAGCGCGTCCGCCAGGGCTGTGTCAGTCACCGATACAGATCCCACGCGGGAGAGCCAGAAACGAACAGACAAACAGAAACGGACAGAGCCGGCTCACTTACCGATCGGTCTCAGGGACGACCCGTTGACTTGGGGTCTGGTGGGTTTGGGGGGATCCCGGGCGAGCCCCCAAATGATATGCCCTGATTCGAGAGACCCCCCAAAAACAATCCACCAGAGTCCAGAGTCAAAGCCAAGTGGCAAGGGTCGTTTATTGCAGGTTCGAACCCGGTCCTCTGCGCACTCGTTGCCGGTGACGCTAAGAGGCCCCGAGCAAGGATCTTACAGCTTCTTTTATAGACAGGCACAAACAAGTTAGGGATTTTTTTGCAGTTACAGAGCTGTTATTGGTTGACATTTAAATTTGAACACTCAGCAGAACTTGATTGGTTCCCGCCTTTTTTTCAAACCACTCAGCAGAACTTGATTGGTTCCTGCCTTTAGGTCAGACCACAACTGGGCACGCCCTGGCTGGTTCCGGGAACGGCGGGGGGGGGGGGGGGGGGGGAGGTCTTTTCTTTGCAGTTGTGAGTACACCTGGTAATTTTTCTCTTAGTCTCTCAATGTGGCCCAAGATAAGCCAATCAGGACGTTCCCATGTCTTTTGCTGGATTCTCTGGGTAAGAAGCACTTAAAAAAAAAACAAAAACAAAAACTAAAATTAGTCTTGTTACCATGGTGTTAAGTACATAGCTATTGGTGGTCATCTTTGATACCATATGGGTAAACTTGCTTTAGGAGAATCCATTAGTGAGGAAAGAAAGAATAAGAAATGGAGAGAGAAATAATCCTGACATGAATAAGAAATGGAGAGAGAAATAATCCTTGACATGTTGTTTGAGCTCCTGGATTTTTGTCTAAAGAATGTATTTTCTTAATCATTATTATTGTAATTAGAAGAGTTTAAATTGGATTTTTGTCATTTTCACCTATAAAATGCTAATCAATACAAAGGAGGTCATATTAAATGGAAAGGGAAGAACAAAGCATCATGATTATAGGACTAGAAATTTGTTGACACATGACAAAGCAAAATGTATCAGTTAGTAAACAGATAATTAGATAATTCAAGAAGAGACCACTTAAAAGTGTGGATAAGGTGTAGAGTAATGGGGCCAGATACACAGGAAGCTCTTACCTCTAGATCCTAAAGGAGAAAAGGAGGGAGCAATTAACAGGAAGATGGAAGGAGAAATTCTACAGAGTAGCTATCCTTGAGATGAGTGGTACCTCTACTGAGGAATGTCCAGCCTAAGTGATGGAGACATGGGGTTTATATTGTTATGCCCAGAATTCGTGATCCCCAAAGACCACCAGGGAGCTGAGTCCGATGCAAAAGCAAAAGAGCCTTTATTCGAGCTAGCTCGAGCTCAATCCCCTACCTGCACTGATGCAGCGGTGAGATACCGGGGAGAGAGAGCGAGTTTCAAAAGCACAAAGGTTTTATAGGGGTCTAGAGGCAGTTGGTGAGGTAATGGCTGTGGCCTCAGCTGATTACCTGGGGAAGGGTCGGAGTCCTGTTACGCAGGTCGCTGGGCGTGTTTTGATCAGGAAGCTTGAACGGGTGAGCGGGAGGTTACTCAAGGGGAGGAGGCATGGTCTAGGTGAAGAACACAGAACAAGATGGAGTCGGCCGGCGTAGGCCCGCCCTTTCAATACCTGACCTCAGTCTCCTTCCTTGCTTTGTTGCTGATAAGCAGAGGGTGTGGGAACCTGCAATCCTTCATCAGAGAGCTGAGTGGAGAGGATGGTGAGTGGATGTCTAAAAAAGGCATAACTTTTATTGGAGGAGCCAATGGAAGATATCCAGCCCAAATATAAACCTGCAGAAAAGCCAGGGGAACACCTGGCTCCGAGTGTGAAGCACATTACACAAACAGAAGATGGAAAGAGTGAAGCAAAATCATAAACCGTAGAGATAGTTGATGAGCAGTTGGCATGCAACATTTGTGGATATCTTGCTCATTTGTCTGATTGAATAAAAAAATATCTATTGTACAAATATTTAGAAATATATTCACTTTTTGTAAAATTTTGTAAGATGAGAAACATGTTAATCATTGTTTTACCCCTAGGGAAAAATGTAAATTTCCTTTTTTTTTTTTAACTTGTCAAGTATGTATGCTGAGATTTGCAGGCTAAAATATGGAGAATAAATAATGAGAATGGTAATGTTTAACATTTGCTGAACACTTCTTATGTGCTGTGTCCATTTTCTTATTTAATCCTCATATAACTTAAAGAGGTAGATACTTTTATTTTTCCCTAGTTTGTAAGTGAATAATCTCAGTGGAGTTATAAAATCTGACCAATGTCAGTGGTGGAGATATATGACTTGGAGTCTGAGCCAGTGGCCTCTCTGTCATTCCTTTTCACTCCATTGCCAGAGGGCTCTGGCTGGTCTATCTTTCTGTGTTTTACAGAAACCAATAGTGAATCATTCTCTTCTGATGTGGCCAAGTACTTGAGAAAGCTGCTAATGGTGGGCCCCAGGGAAGGAGAGCTCTTTAAAATCCATAAAGCATAATTATGTCAAGATCACGGCCCATTATATGGTGTCATTCCATGACACCTTGCCTAACTGTCATTCCAGTATAAAGGGTCCTCCATAGTGATCTGCGAGAGACTGTCTCTCTCCATTATTTCCAATATAATGAATCTATACCATTGAGTACTTAAGTTAATAGTACCTTATGACATTGAGTCTTTCAACGAAATAAAAATGATCATAAATTAAATGAAACTACCTATACCCTTACAGGAAATATGTACACACACTTGACCTATTTGTTATATCAGTTGTTAGAATCTATTCAAGCATCCCAGGAAGAGTGAATACAGATGCATTAAATGTGTTGAGACCAAATAAGATGAATAGTGAGCACAAATATCAGTTCTTCTTGAAATCACCCCCCAGTCTCCAGCTTAGCCCTCCCTCCCACTCACTCCCACAAATGCTGTTGAAGCATTTTCCTTTTGAAAGTTAATTGAAAGCTGGCTAATCAGCAACATTACCCATAGAATTAAGTGTGAAGCTAGAAGGTGGAGGTAAGGGAACTGCTATCTGGATTTCTTTGAGAGAGGGTTTGATTCTTATTCTCTTGTCAGATGTTCTAGTTTACATTTAAATACCTGGGAACCTTAGGGGTTCTACTGTTCTTTTGAAGACAATAAAGTAATGGCAAGCATTCTAGGGAGACCATGGGATGGAATGAAGAAAGTTTTTAACCAGAAACAAAGTCCAGCCACATCTCTGCTCCAGAAATTTGTGACCCAGGCCAACTGCCAACAGTCAGACCTCAATTTTCTTTCTGTGAAATTGTTTGTAGCTGCCCTGTGTCTCCACAACATGGAACTGCATTAGAAATGGAGTAAGGAAATGACAGAGAAAATAATTTGAAAAGACATAGTGGAACACAAGTTATTCTTCTTACTACTCAACCTTGATTTCAAAGAGTTATTTCAGCAAAATGTTGCCAGTCATTGAGGTGAGGGCAGTGAGTAAGGTCTGGGCTCTTAGCTGCTTCTGGGGTGGTCCTGGCTGAGCTATTGTTACAGCACCCAGGAAGGGACAAGGACACACACTCGAGGAATCAGAAAAGACTGTTTATTTCGTACTGGTGTCAGCCTAACAAAGTCACCTCCAAAGGCTGAGCATCCGGCTCGGGTTGTACTGATCTTTTATACATATGTGCTCTCTGGATGGGCAGGGCTAGTACAGTCAAGCTTCTGGTTCCTGGCTGCAGGCTGATACAAGAGGTGAGCAAGATTGCAAAAGCCAAAAGCATGCAAGGGGAGTATCTGGCTTCCGACATCTGGCTGCCCCTTTTTATCTGCTTTTTATCAATTTGCCTTCTCATTACCTGCTCTTGATTTTCAAGCTGCTTTAGCAGACTTAGAGAAAATCAGTTTTGGGGGCCAGGGAACCCTTTGCTGCCACAGGAGGTGGGAGGGGGACAGAGACCATTCTGTCTTCTTCCTGCTGGACAGGGACGTTGAAGGGCGTAATGTGACAGCTAGGGTTCTTCGCCATCCAAAAGAGAGTAGTGACAGCTAGAATGGTCCTACTGAAGCATCATTTGGAGTTATATAGCTTCTAGGAAAGAGGAGTCAAATCTGGTTAGCATATTAAGAATACAAGGACCAAACAGTAGGGCTATGAAAAGCATTAGGAGAGGATCAGCTAAAGAGAGGAGCCAGGATGTCCAATTCCATATGTTGCTCCAAGAGTTCCATGAGTCTGCTAATTCTTGCCTCGTTTGATGATCTGTTCCTTTAATTGTTGGGCCATATCTCTAACTATCCCTAACTGGTTAACATAGAAGCAGCATTCCACATTTAGTAAGAGACATATTCCCCCCTTCTCAGCAGTTAACAGGTCTAACCCTCTTCTATTTTGTAATACTACTGCTGCTAAGGAGGCTACCTGGTCTTGTAGGGTTACCAGGGAGTTTGGAACTTCTTCTATGTCATCTGTCAGATTTTGGGAGAGTTTTGGTAAAAGGAAATAGATGAGGCTACTCCCCCAACTCCAGTACTTACTCTGCAGTGATTACCAACCCAATTAGTAGAGGTATAGCTTGGATAGCTCGTTTAGACTGGGTATGTGCAGCCAAATTAACTATAAGAGATTGGTTGTTGGGGAGAATATTTATTTGGGGGTTAAGAAGGCAAAGGTGCAGATTAGCAGACGGGCACAAATAAGCATTAGTTCCACAAACAAAGAATATTCCTGCAGGGGGAAGGCACCATGGTGACTCTTGGTTTTTATCTGTTTGATTGTATATCTCAGTCTGGTTGCATTGGTTGTTAGTTACCTATGGGGGTTGTTCCCTGTTGGTCCTTAAAACATAAGGAGGCCAACCCTATTCATTTTATATCAGTAAATATGGGCCCTATTGTGACATTTATGTTATCTGTCGATATGTTGCGGGTGATAGCCATATTGGTTACATTATCTGAAACTGGGGTAGCCTCATAATGTAAGGGGGTTAGAGGCAGACAAAGCCAACAGTCCTTGGCTAACTGAATGTTAGAGAAGTTGAGGAGGTGATGGGTTGAATTTAGAATCTGGTATAAGTAGGAGTTAAAGTCATAAGACCCATTAGAAGTTTAAATCTCCTGAGCAGACTTCAGAAGTCTGCGTCATAGAATTTTGTGCCTCCTGTTGGTTACCTCCTTATGGGCCTGGTCTTGGACTCCCCTTCCATCAGACAATCTAAAGTGGGTTTGTTGCATCCAGCAGGCATGTTTGTCTGGGGTTCCATGACATGATGTTCCCTGCCAAAAGTGTCTTGCTTTAATACTTCCTTGACAATAAGTTTTTCTGTCATGGGAACAGTGCGAGGAGGATTGATAACATTTTGCATGTTGGTATGTATATGTGGTGAAGGCCTTGTGTGTAGTTCCCTGTCCTAGGAGTTGTTTTAGGCCATTCAAGGCAGGGGAAATGGAGGATCTCAAGTGATAGGTCCTGAAACAGTCATCATTACATTGAGGAGGGACTTTGCTTCTTATGAGAGAACTCAGCATTAACAGTAGGAGAAATTTCATTTTGTTAGGGTAGGTTACTGACAATTTCTTATTCCAAGTCAGGGACAGCAATCATAACTCAGATCATATACATCTAAGGAGAATTAGGCATCCTGACACTAATTAAGTAGAGGAAGGCTAATAAGAGTTTGTGACTGAGGCACCAATCTGTGGGAGTAACTTGGGTCAGCCTTACAGCAAAGAGTATAGCAACAAATATGGAAAGAGAAATAGGTAGGGGATGACAATGAAAATTTAGAGAGAATAATTTGTTATAGTTCATTTAAGTTGCTTGGTGACTTTCTCAAGCTTCTGATTGCAAAGAGTTCTCAGGTATTGCTGCAGGCTGCTTATCTTCTGTTATCTTCTTAGGGATGATCTGTAAAGGATTATTCTGGTTAGCAGTCACTTTCCATTCCAAGTGGTTGTCAAGTGACAGGTGGGCTGCCTTTACTGGAGAATGGTGGATCCAGGTGGTTAGTCCTGCAACCTTGAGGGCTGTGGTCATGGTTAGCACAACTAAATAGGGTCCCTTCCAGGTAGGTTTGAGCGATTCCCTTTCCACTCTTTAATCCAAACCTGATCCCCAAGATTGTGGGGGTGTACAGTTATCCATAGGAAAATAGATACCCTGTCCTTCACCCACATATGTATCTCAAGTTCAGTTTTTCCTAATCCTTGTAGTTGTTTTTTTATTTCTAAATTCCCTAGCTCTGTCAGGTCCCCTCTTGTATTTGACTAGTGGAGGGGGTCTTCCATATACTATCTCAAATCCTATTTTTGCCCAGGGTGTACAGCATATTTGGAGAAGAAGTAGGGGTAGTATATTTGGCCAGGGCAAGTTACTTTCCTGACATAGTTTTGCCATGGCTGATTTAGGGTCCGGTTCATAGATTCCACTTTCCCTGAACTCTGGGTCCAGTAGGCTGAGTGTAAGTTCCATTGGATACCTAGGGTTTTGACTATTTGTTGTACCACCTTGACAACAAAAGCCGGGCCATTGTCTGAGCCTATGGTTAATGGCATTCTATGTCTACATCCCTTAACAAGGTCTTGGTTACTTCTCTTGCCTTTTCAGTGCATGTGGGGTAAGCCTCAACCCAACCGAAAACTTACAGATGAATAACAAAAGAAATTTGTATCCTCCACTGGGTCTTATTTCAGTAAAGTCCACCTTCAAATCTTTGAAGGGTGTCTGTACCCAGAATTGGATTCCCATGAGCCCAGTGGGGCCTTGTTTGGCATTATTTTGAGCACAGAGGAGGTGGTCTTGAGAGACTGAGGCACAGAGGGACAGGAGTTAAGCAAATACATAGTAACGGCTCAATAAGGTTTTAAGGGTGTTTTTTCCTAGATGGGTGAGCTCATGCTGTTGGAGAACAACCTGGTGGGCTAGCTGTTCCTGTATATAGATTCTTTGGTCTGGAAATACCTACCGTCTTTCTTTTGCCTGGCTTCCTTTTTCCTGTTGTGCCCATTTGTTTATTGGATTGTGTACCTTGAGGAAGTTGGCAGTTTTGAAGCAAGCATAATTTTTGAGGGTGTTGTTTGTTTTCCCGCTGCTTGTTTAGCTGTGACATCAGCCTATTGGCTACTTTCTGACACTGAGTCTTTTCCTCTTTGGTGTCCCTTGCAGTGGATGACTGCTACTTCCCTTGGTTCCCAGACTGCCCTTAATAGTTTTAGGATTTCTTCCCAATTTTTTATTTCTTTTCCTCCTCTGGTCAAAAGTCCTCTCACCTTGTATAAAATCCCCATGGACATGTAGAGTAGTGAAGACATAGCATGATTCAGTGCATATGTTGGCCCATTTGTCTTTACTAACTTCTAGTGCTCTTATTAGGGTCCCCAATTCTGCTTTTTGGGCTGACCATCCTTGTGGAAGGGCCCTTGCTCTTATGACTGAGAGACTAAGAGAAAAATTACCAGGTGTACTCACAACTGCAAAGAAAAGACCTTCCACACTCCCCCCCACCCCCCACCGTTCCGGGAACCAGCCAGGGCGTGCCCAGTTGTGGTCTGACCTAAAGGCGGGAACCAATCAAGTTCTGCTGAGTGGTTTGAAATAAAGACAGGAACCAATCAAGTTCTGCTGAGTGTTCAAATTTAAATGTCAACCAATAACAGCTCTGTAACCGCAAAAAAATCCCTAACTTGTTTGTGCCTGTCTATAAAAGAAGCTGTAAGATCCTTGCTCGGAGTCTCTTAGCGTCACTGGCAACGAGTGCGCGGAGGACCGGGTTCGAACCTGCAATAAACGACCCTTGCCACTTGGCTTTGACTCTGGACTCTGGTGATTGTTTTTGGGGGGTCTCTCGAATCGGGGCATATCATGACCTCAAAACCAGAGACTACTGCATAACTGTCATATCTTTTGCCTTCAGTCATGAAGCTGCTGCTGTCGATATACAAGATGAGTTCAGGATTTTGTAAGGGCCTATATGATAGGCTGGGTCAGCTAGAATAGACTTCATGAAGTACCTCTAGACAATCATGCTCTGGGGAAACTTCCGAGGGTAAGAAAGTGGCAGGTTTGGAGTTTTTTGACTTCCAGTCTTTTTATTTATTTATTTGTTTGTTTGTTTTTTAATTTAATTTTTTATTTTTTTAAAATTTGCATCCAAATTAGTTAGCATATAGTGAAACAATGATTTCAGGAGTAGATTCCTTAATGCTCCTTACCCATTTAGCCCATCCCCCCTCCTACAACCCCTCCAGCAACCCTCAGTTTGTTCTCCATATTTATGAGTCTCTTCTGTTTTGTCCCCTCCCTGTTTTTAAATTATTTTTGTTTCCCTTCCCATATGTTCATCTGTTTTGTCTCTTAAGGTCCTCATATGAGTGAAGTCATATGATTTTTGTCTTTCTCTGATTGACTAATTTCACTTACCATAATACCCTCCAGTTCCATCCACGTAGTTGCAAATGGCAAGATTTTATTCTTTTTGATTGCTCAGTAATACTCCATTGTAAATGGACATTTGGGCTTTTCCATACTTTGGCTATTGTTGATAGTGCTGCTATAAACATGGGGGTGCATGTGTCCCTTTGAAACAGCACACCTGTATCCCATGGATTAACGCCTAGTAGTGCAATTCCTGGGTTGTAGGGAAGTTCTATTTTTAGTTTTTTGAGGAACCTCCATACTGTTTTCCAGAGTGGCTGCACCAGCTTGCAACAATGTGAAAGAGATCCTCTTTCTCCACATTCTCGCCAACATCTGTTGTTGCCTGAGTTGTTAATGCTATTTGGCTTCCAGTCTTATTTGTGGGTTCTCACATAGCAGTCCCTGATGTTTTGTCATCTGAGCATGAGTTAGCCAGTGTTGCTCTCTGGCATCCATCAGGGTAATAACAGAAGGGAGAAACTTAGTGCTTAGGTTTTGTCCAAATGTGAGTTTGTCTGCTTCCTTGATTAAAAGTGTGGTGGCTGCCAGGGCCCTCAAACAGGGTGGCCATCCTGCCACAACTGAGTCAGCCTGCTTTGAAAGGTATGCCACTGGTCTTTGCCAAGGTTCAAATTCCTGGGTGAGAACCCCCAGGGCCACCCCATTCCTTTCATGTATGAGCATGTTGAAAACTTGTGATACATCTGGGAGTCCCAAGGCTGGTGCCTCGGTGAGTTTTGTTTTTATGGTCTTGAATGCCTTTACTTGATAAGGACCCCAAAAAAGGGGTGTCCTTTCTTCCCCCTTTAGTGCCTCGTATAGAGGTTTGGCCAACTCTAAGAACCCTGGTATCCATATCCGACAGAATCCTGCCACTCCCAGGAACTTTTGGAAACTTCCCATTTCCTTTCAACTCCCAGCATCCATTTGCCTTGGGTAATTTTGAAGCTCAAATATTTAACTTCCTGCTGGCAAATCTGTGCCTTTTTCTTTGACACCCAGTATCCCACCTCTGCTAGTAACCTGAGTAGGGCCCTGGTTCCCTCCCAGCACTGTATCCGTGTGGGACTGTCTAACAGGAGATTGTCCACATATTGGAGGAGGACTAGGGCCCCACTGAATAAGGTTGGTGAATTTTTGAATTCTTGCAACAGTCTAGTCCAAGTGACTTGTTCCTTTGCCCCTGTGGTAGGGTTTTCCCATTCAAAGGCAAATAGGGGTTGACGATTAGGCACTAGCTGGAGACAGAAGAAGGTGTCCTTTAAATCTAGACATGTGAACCATCCTGCTTCAGAGGGTATGAGTCCTAGTAGAATGTATGGGTTAGGCAACGCTGAATACAGTGTGATGACTGCTTCATTAATGGCTCTTAGGTCCTGTATAAGGCAGTAACCAGGCCTTTTCATAGGCAGCAAGGGAGTATTACATGTGAACTGGCATCATTTTAGAAGTCCTCATTTGAGTAGCCTGTCCAACTGTGTCTGGATCCCCAGGCATGCCTCTCATGGGACCATATATTGGCATATTTTGAAAGGTCAGGCCGAAGGATTTAGGTCAATTAATATTGGGGGATGCTTTTTGCCAGACCAGAGGAGTTTCCTTCTGCCCAAACTGAAGGGAATTCAGCTTCTAGCTTGGGGGCCATGGTTGGCTCATGGGGAAGGGAAGCATGTAATCTCCATTCCTCTTCCCAGGGAATCGTCAGGGGTCAAATCACAGGTTGGGCCTTTTTGTTTAGGTGCAATTGCATCTGTCCATCCGAGGTGAGGTTACTTTTGTGCCCAAATTGACTAGTGGGTCTCTACCTAACAGTGAGACTGGGCAATCGGGTAGATACAGAAATTCATGAACTATTTGGTGACCCAGCCCCCCTCCCCAGCCGGCATTGTCGGAGACTGCCAAATGGCCTTTAGTTTTGTGTCCCAGTGGCTCATATGATGGCGACTTCTGGACCTGACAGAGGTTCCACTTTGTGTGTCACCACAGAGTGTTTGGCCCCTATGTCAACTATGAAGTCTATTGTCTCATCCCTTACCTTCAATTTGACCATGGGCTCATGGGGGCCTAGTTGGATAGAGCCCAGTCTGTCCTAATCAGAGCCCACTCCTGCCAGTCCAACCAGGTCAGCCTCAGGTGGTTCTGGTTGGTATCAGCTGGGTGGAGAAGAGGTTTTTGTTTTTCCTTTTAAGTGGTTGGGGCATTCATTTTTCCAGTGTCCAAATTCTTTGCAGTAGGATCATTGATCCCATCCCAGTGGTTCCCTTCTTATTTGTTTTTGAATCCCTCATGGTTTCTGTGGTGGTCCTTTCAGAGGGAGTGGTCACCCCAAGGCAGTGACCAAGAGAGCTGCCTTTCATTTCATTCTTAGATCTGCCTCCTTTCTGGAAGGTTGGTCCTGATTTACAGCAATCTTGTTGGTGATTTCCAGTAGTTAAGTGGCATTTTTCTAGGGGATCCTTCCAATTTTTGGAGCTTCTGTCTAATGTCACCTTGGGCCTGTCTTATGAAGGCAGCACTGGTTTTCAGGAGCTTCTGGGTCGAATGGAGTGTAAACTCTGAAGGCTTCACATAATATTTCATAGAAGTCAGCTGGACTCTTTTCTGGCTTTTGTAAGACCTCAGATCCCTTTGCCATGTTGGAATTTTTGGCCCCTGCTTTTACCCCTTGGAGGAAGGTGAGTCAGTATCTTTCTAATCTGGCCCTTTCTGCTTCTGTGTTGGGGTCCAAGTGAGGGTCCTCTTCAGGCATAGCCTCCCATGCCGAAGCCTCAACATCTAGGTGTCCATCCGGTGCCTGAGTCTGGAACCATTTTCTGGCTTCAGTGAGGATTCGTTGGCGCTCTTCCGTGTTGAGAAGGGTAAGAAGAAGCTGCTTACAGTCAACCCAGGCAGGGCGATGAGTCTGTATTATGGATTCTAGGAGGTCTAACATAACCTGCAGCTTCTCAGAGTAGGGTGGAGGAGGTCAGTAGTGGAGAATGGTTGGTAGTAAAAAACTGATCCCCCACTCTTGTAGGGTACCATTGAAGCCTATTCACTAGGGACCCCTCATCTCCTACAACGGCATCTGCATTGCCATTGGGGGTCTTGGACCTTGAGCCACAGACCTAAGACATCTTCCTATCAGTTCAGGTATCCCTGGTTGGGGTGGACTGGCTGCTGGTGGAGGAGAGACCAACAGAAGTGGACTGTCAGGCAGGTGAGGTTCCCCTCCCTTGATTGATGGGGCATGGGGGGCATATGGTGGCAGAAACAGAAGGACTTCTGAATTTTCTTGGAGGATGAGGGGCAGTTTTTTCTGCTGCAAGTCTTCTTCTCCATCCATGTCACTAAGACCCTACATTGTCCCTTACTATTAAGGCAGAACTGGACCCAAAGAGGCTTGACTTGGGCTATTTCCACTCACTGATTGATGTATGGGAATTGATCCAGGTGGCCAGGGTCTCCACTAACTATTTTATAAACAGCTCCGACTGTGGGGACATCTAGGGTGCCCTCGGGGGCCGGCCTAAACTGAACATAAGTCATTCTAATTCACAGAAGGTGTGTAATTTCCTGGGGGCCAATTTGGCCCCATATTCACCTGAAAAATCCCTTTTTAAAATTCTTAATCATACATTCTAAAACAGTTGGTTTTGAGGAATTTTCCCCCATCCTGGTATCCTAGGTGGATCCCTCCCAGTGTATAGTGTTGCAGGATAAATAGGAGGTCAGAGGTGGCTTTGTCCACCTGGCTGCTCCTTGCATGGGGACTTGGATGCCTCTTAGCATTGGCAGGTCAGTATAAGCCCCTGAAATGGATCAGGCTTCTGAGGACCGATTCTGTCTTGAGCTGTATGAGGTCATCATGGAATCGTAGGGTAGGACCCACTCTGACTCCATAGCTGAAACCAGGGATCATGGGCACTCACACACACATTCAGACAGATTGCAGATATCCACCCAGGACTTCCCTATCCTATGTGGGGACTATGTCATCTGGGAGGTGATCAAGCTCCCCTTCTGTCTCTAGGGCGGGCCTGAACTCAATCCTGGGTCCCCAGGGGCACTCACTCGATCCGATGTTCCATCCTGGCAGAATTTTATGATTTCCCTCTAGGGTCCATTAGAATGCAGGCACGGCTGGTTATTATCGGCCCTGTGAGGCTCAGGGTTAAGTGAAACCACAGGGGGCACACCTTGCTTCCTGTCGAGAGGACCTGAAATGGTGGTGCCCCTGCTGGTTCATGACAATGGTGGCTCAAGGGGCCAGCGTGGCTGTCAGCTTCTCAGCTTCTCGGCCAACACACAAAAATGTTACAGCAAATACTCGGTGCCCAGGAAAGGACAAGTGACACGTGCTTAGGGAATCAGAAACGACTGTTTATTTCTCATTGGTGGCAGCCCAGCAGAGTCACTTCCAAAGATTGATCATCCAGCTCAGGTTTTACTGGTCTTTTATCCATATGTGCTTCCAGGATGCGTGAAGCTAGTACAGTCAAGCTTCTGGTTCCTGGCTGTAGGCTGATACAAGAGGCAATCAAGATTGCAAAAGCCAAAAGTATGCAAGGGGAGTATCTGGCCTCCAACATCTGGCTATCCCTTTTTATCTGCTTTTTTACCAGCTTTCCTTCTCACTATAAGTCTCTTTATTCGTTAATTAAAAACATAACAATAGTGTAGTCAATGATGAAGTTTTGGAATGATGATGGGCGTTTGGAGCTGATGGCCAAGAAGGAATCCTTGAAGATGTCTTTGGTGCAAAAAGGTGATTTTATTAAAGCTGGGGGACAGGACCCAGGGGCAGAAAGAAATGCACTGGGGTTGTGAAGAATGGCTGGTTATATACTATGGACTTGGAGGAGGTAAATTCAGGGGGAAATTTTCAAAGAGACTTTCATATCCTAAAGAAAACTCACAGGATATTGGAGGTCTAGCTATTGTCAGGCTAAGGTTGTTTTTCCCCTTCTGCCAAAGCATTAACATTAAGACAGTAGGGAGTTCCTGGAGCAATGTTTTACTCTTCAGCTTCAAATATTTGTCAATGGGCTGCCGGTTATAAGGAAATTTAATTTCACCTGGAATTTCCTTCTTGCCTTTGTTCCCCATTTGACTAGGGAGGGGGTGATGTTGGGGCTCCAGGAAACTGAGTCTACAGGTTTTTGGAGATTAAGCTATTGCCTTTCTCCATTGCCTTTTTCTTGTAATTTACTAATATGTTTGTAAACTGATGGAGACTCACGTCCTGCATGGCTGTGATCTCTATCAGTTAACCATTTGTTTTCTTCCCTTTCCTTTGTTATTTGGCATCCAGGAGTGCCTGAGGAATATTACACAAATCCCACCTAGGGTGTGGGGGTGTGTGTGTGTGCGCGCGCGTGTGAGCACGTGCGCGTGTGCGTGCATGTATGTGTGTATGTGTGTGTGTTAGCTTGTGCTTGGCCCTCAGTTTATCTTATGGTCCCTCATCAGTTACCATACAGTGTTTTATTAGTTTCAGGTAAACGATATAGTGATTCAACAATTATATACATAATTCAGTACTGATCATGATACGTGTTCTCTTAATCCCCTTCACACCTATTTAAACCGTCAAGTGACCATCAATTTGTTTTCTACAGTTAAAAGTCCGTTTTTTTTTTGTTGTTGTTGTTTTGTTTTTTGTTTTTTTTTTTTGGTTTGTCTTTTTTTCTTTGTTTTGTAGCTTAGATTCCAAGGACAAGTGGAATCATATGATAATGACAATAAAGGGTAACTTTTATTGGTATACTTAACATATATAAGCTTAAAGATGTAAATAATCTTGTTGTATTATAGTTTCTGAGTTTTGTGTCATGTTTTCCCCACCCCAATATTACAGAACATTAAAAATATAGTTTCTCCTATTACTTATATGAATTTTGTGCATTTGGCTTATTAAACTATCTGGGATTCAAGTTTGTTTATGGTATCAGGCATGTGATGTAAATTTAACTTTTCCCAAGTAGATGGCAAATTGTTGCATGTATTGAATTTTTTTTCTACCAATTTGAAATGTCATCCTTATCACCTGCTAAATCCCCACATGGATCTGTTTTGGGTCTGCTAGTTCTATCCCATTGATCTCTTTCTTTGACTTCAGTGCCAATACTACACAGTAAGAATTATCATAATTGTAATACATTGGGTAGGTTTTGTGTCATGATCCCCCCCCACCCCCGCATGCTGACATATTTTCTTTTCCAGAGGAATCACAGCATTTTCTCTTTTTCCTGGGGCATACATCTCAGCATGCCATGAACTGTCATTGTCCATAAAGTTGGCCAGGGTCTTGCTGATTGTAAGCTCATCATAGGATGCACCTCACTTATTTATCTCCACAAACAGGGTTCAGTAAGTCCTTGCTGAATTGATAATGCTCTTTGTAGCATAAGGCAGCCGCTCTCTGGTTGAGTTCGCTGCCATGTGCTTGATTTTCACCAATCCTCCTTTTTGGAATCCAGCTCTTTTCATGGAACCACACTGTCTGCCTGGCATCATCTCTAAGGCTAGGTGTTGAGAACTTAGACTGAGGTTCTGTCAATGCTGTTTACAATATTGGGACCCTGAGTAAATCTTTGCATCGTGCTGCACACGCTGGTTTTTGTGTCTCTCTTCTGTCTTTGGCTCTGTGTAATACAAAATAGCCATTGGTGGGTTGGTCACAGGTGTTTTCAATTTGCATTTAGTGAATTGTGTAGTTAAGAGGTGTTTAAAGACAAGAGCAGAAATAAAAGATACAGAAACTTAAAAAAATAGTCGACAGATCAATAAAACCAAAAGATGGTTCTTTTAAAAAAATTAATGAAATTGATAAACCTCAAGCCAGGCTTATCAAAAAAAGGAGAAAGGAATCAAATAGAATCACTAATGAGACAAGAGAAATAACCAACACCACAGAAATAAAAGCAAATATAATAGAATATTATGAAAAAATGCATGCCAATCAATTGGACAATCTGGAAGAAATGGATATATTTTTTGGAACATATGTATTACCAATATGGGAACAGGAAGAAATAGAAAACTTGAATAGACTGATAACCATCAAAGGAACTGAATCGGCAATAAAAAATATCCCAATAAACAAAAGTCAAAGGCCAGATAGCTTCACAGGTAGATTCTACCAAACATTTAAAGAGTCAATACCTATTCTTCTCAAACTGTTCCAAAAAAACCAGAAAATGAAGGAAAATTTCCAAGTTCATTCCATAAGGCTAGCATTACCCTGATACCAAAGCCAGATAAAGACTCCACTAAGAAAGAGAACTACATACTAATCCCTGATGAATATGGATGTAAAAATTCTCAAAAATAGTAGTAAACTAAATCCAACAGTACATTAAAAGAATCATTCACCATGATCAAATGGCATTTATTTCTGGGTTGCCAAAATTGTTCAATATTTGCAAATCAGTCAGTATGATACAATACATTAATAAAAAAAAGACTAGGAACAATTTGATACTTTCAATAGATGCAGAAAAAGCATCTGACAAAGTATAAATCCATTCATGCTAAAAACCTTCAACAAAGTAGGGTTAGAGGGCACACAACTCAACATAATAAAGGCTGTCTATGAAAACACTCCTGCATTAAAAAAAAAAATCTCAGATAAACAACCTAACTTTATACCACAAAGAAGTAGAATAATAAGAACAAACTAAGCCCAAAGTTAGAATGATGGGGAAAACAAAAACCAGAGCAAAATTAAATGAAATAGAGAATAGAAAGACAACCGAAGAGATCAAGAAAACTAAGAACTAGTTTTTTTAAGAGATAGAATCTGTAAGCCATTAGCCAGACTAACTGTGATACTGTGATTTGTTATAAGAAATATGTATTTAGTCTTTGTCCTCATTTCTGGGACAGAAACCTGTGGAATTTCCTAAATCATGAGAACTATCTAAGTGTCTTGCTCTTCATAACAAACCTATTTCAACCATGCCTGAGCATATGTTAATGAAATGATTTTTGAAAAGCACCTAAGTATGGGAAGTTGTTGCCAAAACAAATAGCCATGTGATTAAAAGGTTGGAACATTGAGTCCCACCCCCTGACTTCCAGGGACTGGAGAGTGAGTAGAAATTGCTTTTGATCACCAATGGCTAATGATTTAATCAAACTTGCCTATGTAATGGAACCTCCATAAAAACCCAAAGGACAGGGTTTGGAGAGCTCTAGGTTAGTAAACCAGAATCTATCCATGTGTTGCCATGCTGGGCCTTAAACTCCAAGGTGATAAAATCTCCTTTGTTCAGGATCTTGCCCTATATCTCTGTTCATTTGGCTGTTGATTTGTATCCTTTAATATTCTTTGTAATAAGCCCCATAACCTGGTAAATAAAATGTTTCTGGATTCTGTGAGTTATTCTAGTAAATTAATCAAGTCTACAGAGAGGGTCATTGGAATCTCCAATCTATAGCTTGTCAGTCAGCACAGGTGACAACCTGATTTGTGATTCTCATTCTGATGCTGGGGGGACAGTCTTCTAGGACTGAACCCTTAACTTGTAGGAACACTATTCTATTATCTATCTATCTATCTATTCATCATCTATCTATCTCACATATTCTTTAGTCATGTGGTGATAGACACTTAGGTGGTTTCCATGTCTCGGCTATTGTAAATAATGCCACATACACATTCTAATTTCAAACTATATTATAAAGTTATAGTAATCAGAGGTATGCTATTGGCAAAAAACCAGATACACAGTCCAACAGAACAGACTAGGTAGTCCAGAAATGAACCAACATCTACATCTACTAATGATTGGCAACGGGACCAAGAACATACGATGGGAAAAGACACTCTTTTCAATAAATAGTGTTGGGAAAATAGATATATAGCTACAAAAGAATGAAACTGAACCCCATGTTACACAACTCACAAAAATTAACTCAAATTTGACTAATTTCATAAGCTGAAACTGTAAAACTCCTAGAAGAAAACATAAGGAAAAAGCTACTTGATATTGTAATTGGCAATGATATATATATATATATATATATATATATATATATATATATATATCACTAAAACCACCTGCAACGAAAGCAAAAACAAACACATGAGATTACATCAAATTGAAATACTTCTATACAGTAAACAAGTACCAAAATAAAAAGGCAACCTACTATATGGGAGGAAATATTTTCTTTCTTTCTTTCTTTCTTTCTTTCTTTCTTTCTTTCTTTCTTTCTTTCTTTCCTTTTGAGAAAATATTTTCAACCCATATATCAGATTAAGGGTAATTGCCAATATATAAAAGGAACTCATATGACTCAATACCAAAAAAAAAAATCCAAGTTAAAAATAGGCAAAGTATCTGAATAGACATTTTTCCAAGGAAGATATACAAATGCCCAGGAGCTATATAAAAAGGTGCTCAACATCACTAATCATCAGGGAAATGTAAATAAAAACACAATGAGATATAATCTCACACCTGTTAGGATGGTTTTTATAAAAAAGATGAGATAAAAAGTGGTGGTGAGGATGTGGAGAAAAGGAAACAATTATGCACCATTGGTGGGAATGTAAATTAGTATAACCATTATGGAAAATAGAATGGAAGTTCCTCAAAATATTAAAAGTAGAACTATCATATGACCCAGCAATTCCACTTCTGGGAATTTATCTGAAGGAAACAAAATCAATATCTTGAGTTATCTGCACTCCCATGTTCATTGCAGTATACACAATAACCAAGATATGGAAACAATGCAAGTGTCCATCAGTGGGTAAATAGATAAAGAGTGTGGGATATTTGTATACAATGGAATATTATTCATCCATAAAAAGGAAGGAAATCCTCCCATTTTTGATGCATGGGTATACCTGGGAGACATTATGCTAAATAAAATAAACCAAAACAGAGAAAGACAAAAATTGTATCCTTTATATATATAATGTAAAACAAAAACACAAACACAAAAATTGAGCTCATGTAAACAGAGTAGAATTGTGGCTGCCAGGGGTTAGAGGGTAGGGGAAATGGGAGATGTTATGAAAGGGTACAAACATTTTTATAAGATGAAGAAGTGCTGATAATCTAATGTATAGCATGGTAACTATATAATACTGTATTCTATACTTGAAATTGCTAAGAGAGTAGATCCTAAGTTTTCTTAACAAAAATAAAATAAAAGATAATTATGTGAGGTGACGGATGTGTTGATTAACTTGATCTTGGTATTCATTTCACAATGTATATGTATATGAAATCATCATATTGTAAACTTTAAATGTATACAAATTTATTTGTCAATTATACCTAATTTAAAAAATGCCTACAAATGCTTATGGTCATGGATTTCTGAGATTGGAGTCATTGGATGAAGTTGTCCCAGAATATGACTTTTTATCTGCATTACTGTCCTTTTGCCTGATAATTTCTTTAAAAAGATATTAAGCCTATTATTTGCTTTCATGAAAACAAGTACCATTTAATCATTATAATTGGCTATGTGAAAGTGTGTACGATGAAATGTATACTTTCAAAACAGATGTACTTTTATTAACCTTCCATCAAATAATAGTGCTCAAGCAAAAAATTCCTTCATATCCTTCTCATTTCTTTCTTCCTCTCCTTCCTCCATTTTTTCTCTCTCTCTTTCTTTCTCCTAACTTCTTCATATGAAGATTTTAGGAGGAAATTTCCCCAGTTAGTAGAAAACTTACCTTGTTACTGAAAGTGATTCTATTCTCTAAGGACTCAGAGAAGATTTAAATGGACTGATATATTTGAACATCTCTTGTAGAAGTGTAAAAGTTTGATTTGGCCAAGTATTTAGATAAAGTAGTTGAGTTAATATATGATCTTTGCATAGTAGGTCAAAGCAAATAGAAATTGATAAAGATATTTTCAGTCAGACTCTGGCAGGAAAGCAGTTTTTCTGGGAAGCCCAAGTAGGTATGGCTTTGATGGTGATGCTGCTGCTGCTGCTGATGATGATAGTGGTGGTGATAACGGTGGTGGTGGTGGTGGTGGTGATGATGATGATGATGTGAGAAAGAGGATTTGCTGAGACTATGAAACTGTGGTGACTGTATGGCTTTAACACACATTTAAAATTTAATCTTTAAGAATCTATAATGCTAGGCACTTTTACAAATATATGGAGGACATGGTATCTGTCCCCAAGAGGAAAGTTAGACACTATTATAAGTTCACTGTGACAAATGGTATATAGTGACATGTCCAGCAATATATATAGGGGCAGTTATTGTATGTCCTGGGATCCAGAGAAGCTTCTGGAGGAAAGAAGAGCACTGAGATAGGCTGGAGGTGTGGTGGTGACACCTGTGGACAAATGTATCTCCTCAGGGGAAAGGGGAGCTACTTGAAAAGGATAGGCAGAAGAATTTTAGCATCATGACCCTGGGGTGCACAGGCTTCTTCACACCCCAAACACTCTGATGAAGCACTCCTTCACTCTCCTTATCTAGCTAAGGCCATCTGAAGGGTAGTGGTAACTTCCTATGTACTTCTGCCACAAGGAAAGGGTAGAAGGGAGTATATTCAGGGACACTGGAAGAGAAGAGAAGAAGTAGGTTAAACCAAAGTTCTAAAAATTTTCTGAATCTTTCAAGGACCCCTCAAACAGCTGTTCTATGTCAATGACAGCCTTTTATGGAGATTGCTTATCTTTGAGAAACTAGAACAGACACTCTAGCTTTGTACTGAATGGTAGCTTTGTAGTGAAGGGCCTTTTCTCATTTGCCTCTCCCTGTAGATTGCTTCTTTGTGATTAGATCCTAATTCTCACTTTGCACTTGTAACACTGCATTTCTGCACTCATGAGTTCATGTGATCAAAGTACAAAGCCTTTGTCACATGCTGGGAACACAGTAGATCAGTGCTTTGGGAAAGTAGAAGAAAAATGTGCTGCTGTTACTTAATATGTGTCATGCAATGTGCAGAGCAATTTACACACACTGCCTCCTTTAATCCTCAAAACAATTCTGAAAGGCAGATTCGACTCTCTTCATTTTATAAGAAAGAGGACTTCATGGTTAGCACCATGCTCGTGGAGTCTTACAGACTGTTTGGGGATGGCCAAACTGTGATTCCCTATATTTCTATCTCAGCAGCTACAAAAAAAGGGAGAGAAAAGGTGGGTAGTGCCATAGGGGATTTTATACACAAGTATTCTTTTGATTTCAGGTATATATTTAAATCCAGGCTGGTGTAAGCAATACAGAGAAGTCATTGGCTTGTGTAATTGAAAAATACAGAGCTAGTCTCACTTCAGGGATAGCTTGATCCAACCTCAGACGATATGTCCAAGGTTTACTTTCTCTCTTTCTTGGCTCAACTTCCATTGAGTTAAAGAGAAACTTTAAGTTTGATCTTCATTGGCCTAATTTAGGTATAATTCTGATCCAAGAACCAAACACTGTGGTCAAAAAGATGGGATATGCTGTTTGGCTAAAGTCCATCAGTGTCATCCTGTAGGGCTAGGGGAGGGTTTAGTTCCTCTTGACTGACAAGGAATGAGAGTGAGGGAGGAGTGATTACCCAGATGATCAATGAGACTATTTTATCAAAAGAAGAATAGCAGAATGATGGGCAGCCAAAACGACGGGTATTAGCTACAGGCATGGGAAAAATGAGTCCACTGTTGTTCTCACCAAACTGCTGATCCGGTCTTTGGGACTTCATTGAGGCACTAAATTTTTTATTGGAGGATAGATCTACCTTTCTCCCCTCAGATTTTGGCTAAGTTTGGTCCTTCTAATTCTGACAGGGAACAGATTAAATTGATGTATTACATGACTTTTAATTATATTTTTCACTTTTTATATATGTTGGCCTGTTCCTTCTCACAAAACTTTGAAGTGGGAAAAAATGATTATTACTCCCATTTTTCAGATGACAAATCACAGGCTCAGAAAGTTAGTAGTGGGATGATTGTCATTTGCTCAGCCACTCATAAATATTATGCCATAACTCCAGAAACATATTCTAAGGGCTGGTCATTGCAGTAGGTTCAAAACATTACATTATTTGCTCTGAGCAGGCTGAATTTGACTTATTCACTTCTAGGGTCCAGGTTTTAAAAATGTCGTTATTATCAGGAAGATATTTTTAGAAAAGTGACCAGGATGCAGCCACTCTGGAAAACAGTGTGGAAGTTCCTCAAAAAATTAAAAATAGATCTACCCTATGACCCAGAAATAGCACTGCTAGGAATTTACCCAAGGGATACAGGAGTGCTGACGCATAGGGGCACTTGTACCCCAATGTTCATAGCAGCACTTTCAACAATAGCCAAATTGTAGAAAGAGCCTAAATGTCCATCAACTGATGAATGGATAAAGAAATTGTGGTTTATATACACAATGGAATACTAGTTGGAAATGAGAAAGAATGAAATATGGCCCTTTGTAGCAACGTGGATGGAACTGGAGAGTGTTATGCTAAGTGAAATAAGTCATACAGAGAAAGACAGATACCATATGTTTTCACTTTTATGTGGATCCTGAGAAACTTAACAGAAGACCAAGGAGGAGGGGAAGGAAAAAAACAAAGTTAGAGAGGGAGGGAGCCACAACATAAGAGACTCTTAAAAACTGAGAACAATCTGAGGGTTAATGGGGGGTGGGAGGGAGAGGAGGGTGGGTGATGGGTACTGAGGAGGGCACCTGTTGGGATGAGCACTGGGTGCTGTATGGAAACCAATTTGACAATAAATTTCATATTAAAAAAAAGTGACCAGGATAGAAAAGAAGATGCAATGCGATGGAATAGCTAAAGGTAGTGAAGGGAGTTTCTGGAATGGAGAAGTGAAGACTATGAAGTGATAAGATTTCTGTCTCTGCATATCTGAAGAGCTGTCATGTGAAAGGGGAAGCCATTTTAAGTTCAGTGGAAATAAATAAATAAAGCAGAATAAAGCAGAAACTCCTAATAATGAGATTTGTCTCCAAAGAACAGTCTCTTTTTGGTATTATTCAAGCAAAAGTTAAATGACAACAGATAAGAGATGTCAGCATTTGACAGAAAACTAGAACGGATTCAATTAAATTATCTTGTGATGCCCTTCACACTTAAGTATTCATGAACCCTACTTTTAAGCAACTCACCACCTGGCCAGGGGAGATAAAGCAGGTGCACAAGAGACACCAATATGAAAAAAAAGTAGAATATGGTCAGGTAATGGAGAGGTGGCTGCTGGGATTTGTCTGCCTGAGTTTGAATCTTGGCTTCACTATCTGCCTTCTATTTATTTAGCCTCAGTTTCCTCATTTGCAAAGTGGGACTGTAATGATAGCAAGCACATAGGCATTCAGCAAAGGGCTTGGCACACAGGGCTAAGGATTAATATTGTTATGAGAGAGAGACAGAGAGAGAGAGAGTGTGTGTGGGTGGGACTTGGAACTTCTCTCCCCGTGTAGTCTGGGAGCAGAGAGTGGGGAGGAAGCAAGAAAGAGTTCAGGTAGCAGAGTCCTGGAAACGTGCTGTGGCCCACTCCTTTCATGGTCTTCCAATTCTGAAGCTAGATTAGATTTCTTTGTAGACTTCTTATCCCAAACAAATTTTCATAAACCCAAGTTGATGTCAACAGTATTAGAAGGGCCTCTCTGGCTTTGACTGTTTAGTGGGGCAAAGTGCTGAGATGTGTGAATGATAACATATCCAGCTTTCAGGGGATACTTTTCTGGAGGAATCAAGGAAAGAAGGGACAAAGGCAGGCAAACTACCACAGGATGTAATGGGGCACAGATGGCTGCTCTGACCCAGTGACAACCCTTTGCCTTAGTCTACATCCAGTGGGCTTGCCTGGCCCTAAGATGTGAGTGCTGAGATGATGATTCTTACTGAAATTTAATTTAAGATTTTCCTTTGGTATCCGGTTTCTCTCCTACTTATTTACCTGTGCTCTGCAACTTGTTTCTCACCACTTCAGAAAACATTAATAAAAATGGTCTTAATTTCTGTGCTTCAGAGCTTAATTCTTTTAGCTCAGGGAGGAATAGCACTCTTAAATTTCTTTCCATCTGGGCTCTTGAAGTGCTTTCCTGGAACCAGGGTCTATTCTGGGTGAACAGATCCTGGTGGGTTTTAAAATCACAATAAACAAAATATGATAATGGCATTAACTAACACTTGGTATGTTGCCAAGCACTGCTCTAAGCACTTTTTTTTTAATTTTTTTTAACGTTTATTTATTTTTGAGACAGAGAGAGACAGAGCATGAACGGGGGAGGGTCAGAGAGAGGGAGACACAGAATCTGAAACAGGCTCCAGGCTCTAAGCTGTCAGCACAGAGCCCGACGCGGGGCTTGAACTCACGGACCGTGAGATCATGACCTGAGCCGAAGTCGGCCGCTTAACCAAGTGAGCCACCCAGGCCCCCCTGCTCTAAGCACGTTAGACAGAAAAATCTACTTAATTCTCTTAACAACTGCATGAGGTAGACACTATTAGGAGGAAACTGAGGCACAGAGAGATGAAGCAACTTCTCCGAGGTCACACAATAAGTACTGAAACTGACATGTGAACTCAGTAACTTCATTCAGGTCATTCCACTGTAGAAGAGACTGTCAGTTTCTAAGCTGTATCGCTGCATGCTGACTCAACTTGAGCACCTCCTACTGCAAGTTCTTTACCTGAGGGCTGTTGGCCACTAACATGCTTGGGTCATATGTAAACTGGCCCGAAGTGCAGGGGAACAACCCTACATCAATGATGGACAGAAAGTGGTGGATCAGTAGCCCAGTGCTTTTACCCATTAGGTTGGAGAATGTTAAGGCATGTTCTCTACATTGTCTCTCAGAGGTATTCAACAGGACTGAGCCCCAGTTGCTACCAGTAATAACCAGCTCATTAGCACACTTTCCGCCTTTCCCTTCCTTCACTTCCTTACTTCCCTGTATGTATCTTCTGAGATTTCTTCCCAGATAAACTCCTGGCACCCAAGACCTTGTCTCAGTCTGTTTCTGGGGAAACCCAGCCTAAGACATAGATTCTGCCAGTCCTTTCTATCTCTGCTTTGAATATTTTAAAATATTTCATGTTTCAATTTTCTGACTTTCTTTGAATCCTTAGAGGATGGGCTGAAAATTCCCTGTGGTAAATTAAACTCTGGCCACAAATTATGCACCTCCTTTTTTTGGCCAACTTATTTTGGCCAATGGGATATTAGCAAAAAATGACACGATCAGAGACTTGAGAGGCCCTTATGCATTACAACTTCTTTTCTTGCTGTTAGAATCCTGATCCCTGGCTAGCTTGCTGGAGGATAAGAGGCCACATGGAGGGGAACAGAAGTTCTTGGTCTCCAGCCTGCCAACAATCTGAGTGAGGCTATCAAGAGATGAGAGAGTCCAGCAGAAGTCAGCCAACCTAATGTAGACTAGAAGGACCACTCAGACAACCACAGAATCATGAGAAATGATAAAGATTTGTTGCTTTAAACCAATACATTTTGGGATAGTTTGTTATACAGCAAAACTAGATGATATATTTCCACTGATGTCATTAGGAAGTGCTGAACTGTGCCTATCTTTTGCCCTACTGCCATGGTCCGTGAAGCTCCATGATCTCTTTGGGTAGGTGAATAGGATAAGGATGTTCTAGAGGAAAGGAATTTATAACCAAGCTCTGACAAATGTCCCTTTCAGGTTTTTCTTTGAGACATAACACACCCGCATTATGTATGTTATATCATATTAATTCTTCCTGATGCAATTTTTGTAGTTCAGTTCCCAGAGACAACTAGTTAATTTTCATGCCTGAAATAATGGTTTGGGATCCCAAATCCCACACCAAAATTTCTATAAGAAGCAGAGAATTGGGTAACCTCTAACAATCAGTTACTGGAGGTCACAATCACTCCAGTCTCCATTCCCACAGCATCAGGAAAAATCCAATGGATTTCATAATTGTAAATTCAAGCAAGGCTTGGAATACATACTTTGAGAGGAAGACTTCATTTCTGATACTTCCAGAAATGTGGGCTTATTTTTACTGTCAACATTTGTAATTTAAATCATGAGGACTTTGAGATTCATGGTCTAAGGCCCTCTGGCAACATATCAACTTTTCAGGTTCTGACAAAGTGTTTATAAAAGGTATTAGCAATCAGTAGGATTTTCTGCCCCATGGTAGAGTGAGGAAGGGAAAAAGAAAATGAAAAGGGACCAGGAGATAGAGAGGAGGAGGGAGCAGTTGGAATTCTTTACAGTTTATGAAAACAAAATCGGGAATTCTTTCTCTAGAGTCTCTCTTGTATTTGTTTAGGTTTTGATCCCCTGAGACCATATAGGCAGAAGAGGCATGTTTTCAGTATCTTTACTCTCCAGGGCATTTTTCTGTCTCCCCATTGCATTGTCCTCACCTCACACCTGGGAATATCCATATTTAACTTCTGAAAGATGGGCTGAAACTAACTGCTAACCTGTGAAATTGTAGTAGTGGTAAATCACATCATGTACTTGGACACAAACTGTAGGATCAAAGCTGAGAGTGGAAAAGAGGGCTTGGTTTAGGGCAAGGCAGACTGATGAAAAACTGAGCTAGAAATCATTCCTCCATACCCACCCCAAACTTGCCTGGTATTTTCTGCCCCTGCCTCTGGACTAGACGTTGTATGTTGGCCAATGTTCCTTCCATTCTGAGTCAATGAATATTTTGTGGTTTCTGCTTCAATAGAAACAGGCATTTCCTCCAGAAAAGTGACCTAGTGATGAAGAAGGACAGCGGTAGATGCATTCCAGATTTTAAGAATAGGTCTTTCCCAATTTTATTGACTCATGCAATTTTGTCAGTCTTTCTATTTACCAGTTTTGATAGAGAAATGGGAACCAAAAGTGTGCCACTTTTCCTTTTATCTGTACAGTAAGATAAGTATATTGACAAATGGTGATGACAAATGGACAACAGATACTGGAAAACAATTGGAAGTGGAAAGCTTTGGGTCATCTGAAGGGGTAGCCACCATTCATGTTCAGCAGTATGTAGTCAAGAAAGAACATGGGCCCAGTGTTGCCAAATACTTTTTAAATATATTTTAAAATATTTATCTTTTATTTTTTATCATAATTTATTGTCAAGTTGGCTAACACGCAGTGTATACAGTGTGATCTTGGTTTTGGGGGTAGATTCCCATGGTTCATCACTTACATACAACACCCAGTGCTCATCCCAAGTGCCCTACTCAATGCCCATCACCCATTTCCCCCCTCTCCCCCACCCCTCACCAGCCCTCAGTTTATTTCTGTATTTAAGAGTCTCTTATGGTTTGCCTCCCTCCCTCTCTGTTTGTAACTATTTTTCCCCTTCCCTTCCCCCATGGTCTTCTGTTCAGTTTGTCAATTTCCACATATGAGTGAAAACATATGATATCTATCTTTCTCTGACTGACTTATTTCACTTAACATGCCTTTCAGTTCCACCCACCTTGCTGCAAAATGGCATGATTTCATTCTTTCTCATTGCCGGGTAGTATTCCATTGTATATATAAACCACATCTTCTTTATCCATTCATCAGTTGATGCACATTAAGCTCTTCCCATAATTTGGCTATTGTTGAAAGCACTGCTATAAATATTGGGGTACATGTGCCCCTATGAATCAGCACTCCTGTATCTCTTGAATAAATTCCCAGTAATGTTATCGTTGGATCATAGGGTATATCTATTTTTAATTTTTTGAGGAACTCCACACTGTTTTCCAGAGTGGCTGTACCAGTTTGCATTCCCACCAACATTGCAATAGGGTTCCCATTTCTCTACATTCTTGCCAGCATCTGTAGTTTCCTAAGTTGTTAATGTTAGCCACTCTGACCCGTGTCAGGTGGTATCCCAGTGTGGCTTTGATTTGTATTTCCCTGGTGATGAGTGACATTGAGCATCTTTTCATGTGCCTGTTGTCCATCTGGATGTCTTCTTTGGAAAAGTGTCTATTCATGTATTTTTCCCATTTCTTCACTGGATTATTTGTTTTCGGGTGTGGAGGTTGGTAAGTTTGGGAGTTATAGATTTTGGATACTAGCCCTTTATCCAATATGTCATTTGCAAATAGCTTTTCCCATTCTGTCTGTTGCCTTTTAGTTTTTTTGATTGTTTCCTTTGCAGTGCAGACTTTTTTTCTTGATGGGGTCCCAATAGTTAATTTTTGCTTTTTTTAATTTAATTTTTTATTTTTTAAAATTTACATCCAAATTAGTTACCATATAGTGAAACAATGATATCAGGAGTAGATTCCTTAATGCCCCTTACCCATTTAGCACAACCCCCTTCCCACAACCCCTCCTGTAACCCTCAGTTTGTTCTCCATATTTATGGGTCTCTTCTGTTTTGTCCCCTTCCTGTTTTTATATTATTTTTGTTTCCCTCCCCTTATGTTCATCTGTTTTGTCTCTTAAAGTCTTCATATGAGTGAAGTCATATGATTTTTGTCTTTCTCTGACTAATTTCACTTAGCATTTCACCCTCCAGTTCCATCCATGTAATTGCAAATGGCAAGATTTCATTCTTTTTGATTGCCGAGTAATACTCAATCGTATACATATATACCACATCTTCTTTATCCATTCATCCATTGATGGACATTTGGGCTCTTTCCATACTTTGGCTATTGTGGATAGTGTTGCTATAAACATGGGGGTGCATGTGTCCCTTCAAAACAGCACACCTATATCCCGTGGATAAATGCCTAGTAGTGCAATTGCTGGGCTGTAGGGTAGTTCTATTTTTAGTTTTTTGAGGAACCTCCATACTGTTCTCCAGAGTGGCTGCACCAGCTTGCATTGCCACCAACAATGCAAAAGAGATCTTCCTCCTCATCCTCGTCAACATCTGTTGTTGCTTGAGTTGTTAATGTTAGCCATTCTGACAGGTGTAAGTTGGTATCTCATTGTGGTTTTGATTTGTATTTCCCTGATGATGAGTGATGTTGAGTATTTTTTCATGTGTCAATTGGCCATCTGGATGTCTTCCTTGGAGAAGTGTCTATTCATGTCTTTTGCCCATTTCTTCACTGGATTTTTTTTTTTTTTTGGGGGGTGATGAGTTTGATACATTCTTTATAGATTTTGGATACTAACCCTTTATCTGATATGTCATTTGCAAATATATTCTTCCATTCTGTCAGTTGCCTTTTAGTTTTGCTGATTGTTTCCTTTGCTGTGCAGAAGATTTTTATTTTGATGAGGTCCCAGTAGTTCATTTTTGCTTTTGTTTCCCTTGCTTCTGGAGACGTGTTGAGTAAGAAGTTGCTGCGGCCAGGATCAAAGAGGTTTTTGCCTGTTTTCTTCTTGAGGAGTTTGAGCTCTTCCTGTCTTACATTGAGGTCTTTCATCCATTTTGAGTTTATTTTTGTGTACTGTGTAAGAAAGTGGTCCAGGTTCATTCTTCTGCATGTTGCTGTCCAGTTTTCCCAGAACCACTTGCTGAAGAGCCTGTCTTTATTCCATTGGATATTCTTTCCTGCTTTGTCAAAGATTAGTTGGCCATACGTTTGTGGATCCATTTCTAGGTTCTCTTTTCTGTTCCATTAATATGAGTGTCTGTTTTTGTGCCAGTACCATACTGTCTTGATGATTACAGCTTTGTAGTATAGCTTGAAGTCCAGGATTCTGATGCCTCCTGCTTTGGTTTTCTTTTTCAAGATTGCTTTGGCAATATGGGGTCTTTTCTGGTTACATACAAATTTTCGGATTGTTTGTTCCAGCTCTGTGAAGAATGATGGTGCTATTTTGATTGGTATTGCATTGAATATGTAGATTGCTTTGGATAGTATCAACATTTTAACAATATTTTTTCTTCCTCTCCAGGAGCATGGAATCTCTTCCCATTTTTGTGTGTCTTCTTCAATTTCTTTCATAAGCTTTCTATAGTTTTCAGTCTATAGATTTTTCACCTCTTTGCTTAGATTTATTCCTAGGTATTTTATGGCTTTTGGTGCAATTGGAAATGGGATTGATTCCTTTATTTCCCTTTCCATTGCTTCATTGTTGGTGTACAGGAATGCAACCTATTTCTGTGCGTTGATTTTATATCCTGCAACTTGGCTGAATTCATGGATCAGTTCTAGCAGTTTTTTGGTGGAATCTTTTGGGTTTTCAATATACAATATCATGTCATCTGTGAAGAGAGAAAGTTTGACCTCCTCCTTGCAGATTTGGGTGTCTTTTATTTCTTTGTGCTGTCTGATTGCAGAGGCTAAGACTTCCATACTATGTTGAATAACAGTGGCGAGAGTGGACATCCCTGTCTTCTTACTGACCTTAGTGGGAAAGCTCTCGGTTTCTCCCCATTGAGGATGATATTAGCGTTGGGTCTTTTGTATATGGCTTTTATGATCTTGAGGTATGGTCCTTCTATCCCTACTTTCTTGAGGGTTTTTATCAAGAAAGGATGCTGCATTTTGTCAAAAGCTTTCTCTGCATCTATTGAGAGGACCATATGGTTCTTGTCCTTTCTTTTATTTATGTGATGAATTACATTGCTTGTTTTGTGGATATTGAACCAGCCCTGCATCCTGGGTATAAATCCCACTTGGTCGTGGTGAATAATTTTTTTAATGTATTGTTGGATCTGGTTGGCTGATATCTTGTTGAGGATTTTCACATCCATGTTCATCAGGGAGATTGGTCTATAGTTCTCCTTTTTAGTGGAGTCTCTGTCTGGTTTTGGAATCAAGGTAATGCTGGCTTCATGAAAGAATTTGGAAGTTTTCCTTCCATTTCTACTTTTTGGAACAGTTTCATGAGAATACATGTTAACTCTTGCTCAAATGGTTGGTAGAATTCCCCTGGAAAGGCATCTGGCCCTGGACTCTTGTATTTTGGAAGATTTTTGATTACTAATTCGATTTCCTTACTGGTTATGCGTCTGTTCAAATTTTCTATATCTTCCTGTTTCAGTTTGGGTAGTGTATATGTTTCAAGGAATTTGTCCATTTCTTCTAGATTATCCATTTGATTAGTATATATTTGCTCATAATATTCTTTTATTGTTTTTGTTTCTGTTGTGTTGGTTGTGATCTCTCCTCTTTCCTTCTTGATTTTATTTATTTGGGTCCTTCCTTTTTTTTTTTTTTTTTTTTTAATCAAACTGGCTAGTGGTTTATCAATTTTGTTAATTCTTCCAAAGAACCAGCTTCTGGTTTCATTGATCTATTCTACTGTTTTTTTGGTTTTGATAGCATTGAATCTGCTCTAATCTTTATTATTTCCTGTTTCCTGCTGGTTTTGGGTTTTGTTTGCTGTTCTTTTTCCAGCTAGTTAAGGCGTAAGGTTAGGTTGTGTATCTGAGATCTTTCTTCCTTCTTTAGGAAGGCCTGGGTTGCTATATACGTTCCTCTTATGACCACCTTTGCTGCGTCCCAGAGGTTTTCGGTTATGGTGTTATCATTTTCATTGGCTTCCATATTATTTCTATTTCCTCTTTAACTGCTTGGTTAGCTCATTCATTCCTTAGTAGGATGTTCTTCAGTCTCCAAGTATTTGTTACATTTCCAAATTTTTTTCTTGTGGTTAATTTCAAGTTTCATAGCGTTGTGGTCTGAAAATATGCACGGTATGGTCTCAATCTTTTTGTACTTACTTAGGGCTGATTTGTGTCCCAGTATATGGTCTATTCTGGAGAACATTCCATGTGCACTGGAGAAGAATGTATATTATGCTGCTTAGGATGAAATGTTCTGAATATATCTATTAAGTCCATCTGGCCCAGTATGTCATTCAAAGCCATTGTTCCCTTGTTGATTTTTTGATTAGATGATCTGTCCATTGCTGTGAGTAGGTGTTGAGGTCTCCTACTATTATGGTATTACTATTGATGAGTTTCTTTATGTTTCTGATTAATTAATTTATATATTTGGGTGCTGTCACATTAGGTGCATAAATGTTTACAATTGTTAGGTCCTCTTGGTGGATAGACCCCTTGATTATGATATAATGTCCTTCTGCATCTCTTGATACAGTCTTTCTTTTGAAGTCTAGATTGTCTGATATAAGTATGGCTACTCTGGCTTTCTTTTGTTGACCATTAGCATGATAGATAGTTCTCCATCCCCTTATTTTCAATCTGAAGGTGTCTTTAGGTCTAAAGTGGGTCTCTTGTAAACAGCATATAGATGGATCTTGTTTTCTTATCCGTTCTGTTGCCCTATGTCTTTTGATTGGAGCATTGAGTCCATTGATGTTTAGAGTGAGTACTGAAAGATGAGTTTATTGCCATTATGATGCTTGTAGAGTTGGAGTTTCTGGTGATGTTCTCTGGTCCTTTCTAATCTTTTGTTGCTTTTGGTATATATATACATATATACATGCATATATATGTATATATATGTGTGTGTATATGTATATATATATATATATATATGTGTGTGTGTGTGTGTGTGTGTGTATAAATTTTTTTTCTTTTCATCTCTTCTCCCCTCAGAAAGTCCCCCTTTATATTTCTTGCAGGTTGGTTTAGTGGTCACAAACTCCTTTAATTTTTGTTTGTCTGGGAAACTTTTTATCTCTCCTTCTAATTTGAGTGACAGCCTTGGTGGGTAAGGAATTCTTGGCTGCATATTTTTCTGATACAGCACACTGAATATTGGTCTATGTGTCTGTTTTTGTGGCAATACCATACCGTCTTGATGATTATATGGTTGTAGTAGAGGCTAAAGTCTGGGATTGTGATGCCTCCTGCTTTGGTCTTCTTCAATATTACTTTGGCTATTCAGGGTCTTTTGTGGTTCCATACAACTTTTAGGATTGTTTGTTCTAGCTTTGGGAAGAATGCCAATGCAATTTTTATTGGGATTGCATTGAATGTGTAGATTGCTTTGGGTAGTATTGACATTTCAACAGTATTTATTCTTACAGTCCACGAGCATGGAATGTTTTTCCATTTCTTTGTGTCTTCTTCAATTTCCTTCATAAGCTTTCTGTAGTTTTCAGCTTACAGATCTTTTATATCTTTGGTTAGGTTTATTCCTACATGTTTTATGGTTCTTGGTGCAATTGTAAATGGGATCAGTTTCTTGACTTCTCTTTCTGTTGCTTCATTCACCTCTGTTCCACTGAGGTTTCCTTTGATTTTATTTCATCTGAAGATAACCAGGGAGAGCAAAGAAGCTGGCTGGGTCTCAAGCCAAGAAAAACGTTGTGTGGGTCTATCAACATAATGACGATTCTATATTCAGAAGGGGAAATAATTTTCCTTCATCGTTCCCCCTGGGGTCATCTGCTGCTGAGATGACTTGCTCCCAGAGAGGATATGTGCTCCATAAACATGCCTGTTTGGTTAACACAGTCATGAAAGGGATGGGTTGGGTTGACTCTGTAGGTGCTTTTCCACTAATGCCTAAGTCATTCTGGAGATAGGGTAAATTCCCTCATACCAGGCACTGATGTGAGAGTGTTCCAGGAATTCTAGGCCCCATTCTGTGCACAGCTGTGAAGAGCAGGACATAGTGGCCAAGTTCAGGTGGGAAATGGAGTCACTCTACTCACTGTGCTTCCTTCTACCATGTCTGAGCTCTAGATTCACTCACGAGTTTAGGGATCCCAGAAGTGGAGAGTTTTAATTTTATCTCAAAGGGAACAATTTAAATCCATTTGTAAATTATGATCAACAATAAAGCTATACTTAAAAACTTGTCACTGAGTGTTCAGGTTCATATAGCCCTTCTGTTGACATGACAGGGGCTAATATTTTCACTTTCTATATAAACTTACCAATTCACACCACCAACACCCAGTTTAATATCTCATTTCTTATTATCATTTTTATTACTAATTTCCTTTGTATATTTAGCCTGGCTCTGATATACTGTTGGATTCATTCTGGCACAACAGTAGCCAGTTTATGTTAGGGAATGGGACTTGATTCATTCTTCCAGGATTTTGAATTCTCTTAACATTTGAGGTATTTGCAATGAATAATTAAATTTACACGCAAACACCTATATTCTTAATGTTGCAGTGTTAGTGAGAGAGATCCATACTTACAGTCTATCCATCATTACTGTGAACACAATACAGCATCAACTGCATTAAAGTCAGATTCTTTTTAACAGGTACTGTCTGCCTGAATAATTATTGTGAGTTTGTTTTAACGTATTCTAGAAGAGCCACGTATTTTTATTCTGAACAGCCATTCTATATATGTCTTGGTTGATTGGTTTTAGACTAGCCATTTAATGAAAATAAAATGTATTTGGAGAGATTCGATGCCACTGTCCGTTTATCAGGAGCTCTGAAGACATAAAAATGAAATAATTTGGTAGGTTCCTCTCCCTTAATGGGAAAGTCATGCTACAGGCAACTCCTTGGGATAATGAAAGAAACTGGATGTAAAATGTAAACATGCAGTTAGGGAGGCTTAGCTGCTTAGTATGTTTATCTACTGCGTAATTCTCCAAACTAATTAATTTTATGCTAAACTGTTTGAAATCTAGATAATTCAGGCCTGATTTGATTACCCATCTCTTAAAAAAGAAAATATCTCATATCAAATATTCATCCATTGGCAAGCAGGTCGATCCTGGGTGTTGGGATATTTTAGTGTTTGGTCTCAGACTAGTTTGAGGTGGGAGAAAGACCTGCCACACGAGCAAAATATTTATGAAAATATCTTTGCATATCATTCCATTTCAATAAAGAATTAATACACCGAAGCCTCTGGGAGGTCAGAAAAGTCTTATGAATCTCAAGTATGTGAAAAAAGAAAGGTAAATTCTCTTCTCTAACTTTTCCCCTCTGCATTCTGAAAGGCTGATTTCTCTAAGATGCTTGGAGATGTTGGCTCCTCTTCATGTCTTAGGCTCAACCCTTGTAGAGATGTTCTTTGTATGTGAGGTTAGCTTTATCTGAAAGTTGGTAGCTTTATCTGAATGTTGTCGTTAAAGAGCATTGAATAGTATCCTAGATCTCAAATTCTTGACAGATTGATTGTTGAGAGTCTTCCGTTTGCAATTCATTTCTTTGAATTTATTGCCTCCTTTAAGCAAGATCTCACATAGGCTGCAAAAGCTCTTGGGAGAGTTTTTCCTCTCATTTCTAGGACCTTCTGATACTGTGTTTGATTGAATTTTGGAAGTTGCTTGGATGATTTCCAGGCTGATCTGGAGTTTGGAGATAAAGGATATCAATGAAAAATTATCTAGAAAACCGTATATCCTCCATGGGAAAGCCAAGCCAGAGAGGCCTGATTTATTCAAGTTTGTATTTCACTTTTGTCATAATTGTTCTAATGACACTGTAACAAGAAGCAGATAGCCCTCTTTACAGGAACCCTCCAGAAATCAGATGGTGTGAACATCTGAGACCAAGCAAGCACCTGTTGGCAAGGGGGAACACTAACAGAGAGAAGGGCCACAGACTCTGACCTGTACAAAGCTCTGAGGCTTATCATGCTGAGCCACATATCCATTTTCAGGGCCTGTTTAGCCAGAGATGATCACTGCAGTCTCTAACCACTGGGGTATCTCTGAAAACATGTCTCTTGGGCTGGCAGCAGGGATCTTTCTTTTGGTCTTATTCCTTATGGCCTACTGAATCATATTGAAGGTAGTTGTTTGCAAGGGCATAAGACAACTCATAGTCACCCAGAAAGTTGTGAATGTGGCATGCCTGTCAGAAGTGGTCCAAATATGTCAGATAAAGGGAAAGAATATTTGAATTATTTATAGCTAGGAAAAATGGTAAAAAAAAATAATAAAAAGCAATATGCATTAAGTATGTGTGATAAAATTATTCCTATAGCAACATTTAAGCTTTGCACATAAATAATACTCAATAAATATTGAATTACACTGCTGACTGATGAATTCCTCTGGGTTCGATCTCAGGCATGTTTCTTTATTATCTTATTTTCTACTCTTTTACTAGTTTGTACTGTTCATTATTATGATTTTCAATACCTTCTGATGCCCACATTGCCAGGCTGGATGCCTCTTCTGAGCAACAAAACAAACATCTACTTTCTGGCCATTTTTTGCCTGGAGACATCTGAAAATCAACAGGTACAAAACGAAACCCTTGATTTCTCCCCCAGACTTGTTTCCCCACATTTCCCATCTTAGTAAATGTCACCACCATCCACTTCATTGTTTAAGCAAGGAAATTGTCCTTGTTTCCTCCCTCTCCATTTCCCCTCATGCCCCAATCATTATCAAGTCCAAATATATCTTGAACTTGTCCTTTTCCTTCCAAGTTCAATGCCATCATGCTTATCAAAATCACTGCCACTGCTTTTTTGATTTATAATCATAGCCTACCAAATCTCTCTGCTCTGCCCATTTTCAGTCCTTTTTCCACATAATAGTCACTATTGTTTCTTATAAACATTAATTAGATGACATCTCCCCTCTGCTTAAAACCTTCCAGTGATATCCCATTGCATTTAGAAGAAAGCTCACTTCTCTATAATGGCTTACAACACCCTAAGACCTGGCCCCTACCTCCTTCTGTGATCTTACAACATATCATACTCCCACATCTACCCTAGCATGTCACCCAGCATGGCGTTGAGATTAACATATTGCCTAGTTATCTCAGCTTAAATGTCAGTTCCTCACAGGTTACCTTGTCCACCTGTTTATTTAGTCTGCCTGTCCTATTATTCTCTGTCTTTGCAAACAGTGCACTTCCTTCTTTGCCTGAACCAAGTTTGCAAATATATATTTGCTTAATTTCTTGTGTACTTTGTCTTTCCCCCTGGACTGTAAACTGTGACAGCAGGAGCCATATCTTTCTTTTAAATTTCATCTTTGAGTAAATGAAGTGCCTGCATTGTTTTGGTAGCATAACCTTTAAATTTTTATTTTGGACACTGAAAAATCTGCTAAAAACCAGTTACTTCAGGAAAACATTCTAAACTTAAAGTTATCCCACCACTGGGCTACCTTTGAGGGGCTTCTTGCCAATCTGGCCACTAACTCATGGAAACCCTGGGGTCAAGGAACACTCACTGTCAGAAAATGGTTAGGATTCATTTCTGGATAATAATTAATGTTTATGGAATCCTGAATGTGTTCTCAGCATTGTGTAACTCTCACAAGTTGATGAGGGGCTGTATTCATCTGAGACCCAACAAGAGACAAATGGTAATGCAAAAAAGAATTTAAATAAGTGGCTATTTCCAGAAATTTGAGTGAAAGTAAGGGAATAAAAAGTTCCCCGAGGACTTCTGAGGTATTTACAGTGGAGAGAAGTCATCACTCTGTAGGGGATACAGAATGCTCTGCCCAAGTCCCTTGTTCAGGCCTGGAGGTCTCATTGCCCTGGCTGGTGGCAGTGCCACTAACTGACAGCCATTAGCAGTCAGACCTCTGGAAGGGTGGTTGGGAATTGCCTTGGCTGAAGACATCTATTTACAGCCAATGTCTATTCTACCAGAGAAGGATAAGGGCTTGGTCCCCTCAGAACAACTCTGAAGATTCATCCCAACCTCAGAGACGTCCATAGAATCAGCATAAATCTTTGACTGCAAACTCCCTCTGCCCAATCCTGATTTATTCCTTTCCCTGTAGGGGTAGATCCTAAGAGCCTTTTCTGTTGAGCTACTTGGATATGAGTTTCCATTTCAGAGTCTGTTCCCTAGAGAACCCAATTTACAGCATCCTTTTGGCCTGAAGATGCAAGGGAAGAGAATAGTGGTACCAAAATTCAGTGAATTCTGTAGCTAGTATAAGAGGGAATGCGTCATAAAAGCTGTCAGTGACTGTCCACTTTGCACTTTCAGGGAGTGGGGGGAGGAACCCTGACCTCTTTTTCTTTTCACTTTCCACCTTCCTACTACAATCTTGTATCAGCCAAATACAACTGGAAGTTGGAGTTGGACCCTGAGTTAGGCTTTCCTGGAAGATCAGCCTCCTGGGATAAAGAGCTGGGCAGAGAAGGGTGGAAGGTTAATCTGGAGGGGCAAAGGCAGAAGAACCAACACAGGTGGGTACTATTATTGTTCCTTGTTTACAGATAAGGAAATGGATAAACAGATATGATATGACTTGAATAAGGTCATGCAGCTTGTAAACAACATGCTAGAATTTAGACCTCAAGGTCTATGTTCTTAATCCCATATAAAGTCTGTTTTGATTCCCAGTACTTCTTTCCCTTCTAGGACTTAGTAGGTCTTTATATACCAAGACTGGCTTTTCTATTTCTTTTGCAACCCTCTCATTCTAACACACAAATTAGATTTGGCCAGTGTCTATGAGACCTGAGATGGAAAAGAAAAAATAAAAATTGAACAAGTAGTGTCATCAAATCCTTGCTGAGTATATGTCCATGTCCCACGGGTGAGTTCTGTTTAGTTGACCAACAGCATCGATTTCTAGAATAAAATATCAAACAGTTGTTTGAACTATGAAATCCTAATTATCTGAAATGTCTGATGTGAACCCCCAGCATGTTATCTTTCCTGGGCAGTAGTAGTTCTAATCAGAAAGGGCATGTAACTTAAAGTGAATCTTCCTTTAGTCTTAACAAAAGTATAATTCATGGTTATGTTTATTGATCTCTCTTGTTGTGCTGACTCAGCCTTAGAGCTTATCTCAGTCAGTACCTCCTTCCAGAGGAGAGCTCTCTTTATGTGGGGCATCTGTAAAAATAATCCAGCTTAACTAGAGCCTTACATTTGGTCTCCAGAGGGCAGGGATCTCAGCTGAGTCTGACTAGGACAAAAGGAGCAGGGTTTCTCCAACAAGATTTTGGAAAAGGAATCATGGTTGATACTTGTATTTTCGCTGTAATTTTTTTCTGGAGCAGATGATGCCACAGTCCTGTCAAGGGTCACTGCTGAATAATCAAAAAGGAAAAGGTCCAGGTAGGGAGACCAGGCAGTGGGGCAAAGTCAGGGATTACTTTTTAGATTCTTCTTCTCTCTGTTCCTAGAACTTATAGGGAGTGTTTTCACCTTTGGATTCTTGAAACTGATTTTTCCTTTGCTTCACATAATTTCTTCAACACTTGTGTAGCTGTCTGATTCTCCTCATTCAAGTCTCTGCTCAAATGTTGCTTCCTCAAAGAGACTGTCTCTGACAATCCTATATAAAATGTCTTCCATCCTCTTGAACATTCTTAATTCTACTTCCCACTTTTATTTATTCACATAACTTATCATTTATGAAATTTTGTTTTATGTTATATCTTTCCTGTTAGGACACTCGCTCTGCAAAGCCAAAGACTCTGTTTTGTTTAGTGTATGTTGAGTATAATAGGTGCTCAATAAATGTTTCTTGAGTGAATGAATGAGCAAATGAATGAACTTTAGGGGCATACCTGTCATCATAGAGACAGCTGGTCAGGTGGGTCTGTTTTCCATCTTAGCAGACAGATTTTGAGGTTGTAGCTCAGATTCATTCTTTCAGAAAGGCCTCTGAGATGAGGGAAGGTTTGAATTGAGTCAATAGGGATACATCTTGGTTGTGGATAAAAGGAGCCTTTTACTGCTTTCCTCAACTTCAAATGAAAATCGCTCCTGAGGCAAAATTTTCAAGCCCATTACTTTGGCTATTTTATAAGTCATCAGAGGGCCTATGGTCGATATTGGTTGTCAAGACACTAAACAAATGCAATTTCCTAATTAGCTTCTGCATGGAAATTGTATCCAACACTGAGCTGAGAACAATTCATTATGCATGCTGGACAGTGGTGCTAAGAGAAGGAGTAATTGGCCAGCATTGGAAAGGGATAAATTTAGTTTAGTTATTTGGAACAAAATCTGCTTTGTCAGATAAATTAGGCAGTGGAATAATCTCATTAATGAACATGAAATAATACTTTGATGCTTTGAAAAAAAAGTCTGGAAACACTGAAGGGAGAGTGAATGAGAAGGAGAGGACGAAGATGAGACAAAAATTTTTCTTTCTTCATTTTTCTATCATCAACTTTGGACCACCTCTTCAAAGGGAAGTTGAGGTGCACACATTGACAAGTTTAAAAGGGTGTAAAATCTCACTTAAAACTGGCATTAAAGTACATATTATGCTTTAAATTTTTTAAATTAAGGCATAATGCATTTGGTCAAGTTTATGTATATGCTACATCTTCTTTATCCATTCAACAGTCAGTGGATATTTGGGCTCTCTCCATAGTTTGGCTATGGTTGATAGTGCTATTATAAATATTGGAGTGCATGTACCCCTTCAAATCTGTATTTTTGTATCCTTTGGGTAAATACCTAACAGTGCAATTCCTGGATCATAAGGTAGTTCTATTTTTATTTTTTTGAGGAACCTCTATATTGTTCTCCAGAATGGCTGCACCCCTTTGCATTCCCATCAACAGTGCAAGATGGTTTCCCTTTCTCCACATCCTTGCCAACACCTGTAATTTCTTGTGTTGTTAATTTTAGCCATTCTGACAGGTGTGAGGTAGTGTCTGAACATGTTTTTGATTTGTATTTCCATGATGATGAGTGATGTTGAGCATATTTTCATGTGTCTGATTCCAAAATCTATAAAGAACTCAACAAACTATCAAACTCAACACCCACAACAAAACAACCCAGTTAAGAAATGGGTAGAAGACATGAATAGATACTTTTCTAAAAAAGACATCCAGATGACTAACAGACATATTCATACTTTATCCATTCATCTATTGATTGACACTTAGGTTGCTATAATATATTGGATATTATAAATAAAGCTGCAATAAACATAAGGGTGCACATATCTCTTCAAATTCACGTTTTCATTTTCTTTGGATAAATACCCCAAAGTGGAATTGCTGGATCATGCAGCAATTCTATTTAAAAGTATTTTTAAGAACTTCAATACTGTTTTACTTGGGGCTGCACCAATTTACATTCTCACCAACAGTGCACGGAGTTTTCTTTTCTTCACATCTTCACAAGTACCTGCTATTGTCTTTTTGGTATAACCAATCTGAAAGGTGTGAGGTGTATCTCCCTGTGGTTTTGATTTGCATTTCCCTGTTGATTAGTGATGTTTTCATGTGCCTGTTGGCCATCTGGATGTCTTGTTTGGAAAATGTCTAATCAAGTTTCCTGTCCCTTTTCTAATAAGGTTGTTTTTTGATATTAAGTTGTGTATGTTCTTTATATATTTTGAATGTTAACCCCTCATCAGATGTATGATTTCCAGATATGTTCTCCCATTCAGAAGGTTGCCTTTTCATTTTGTTGATGGTTTTCTTTACTGTCCAAAAGCTTTTTAGTTTGATGTAATCCCATTTCTTTTATTTTAGCTTCTGCTGTCCTTGCCTGGAGAGACTGAGACACACACACACACACACACACACACACACACACACATATATGATTGATGTCATTGAACTTACTGTTTATGTTGTCTTCCATGAATGTTATGGTTTCAGGTCTTATATTCAACTCTTTAATTCATTTCGAATTTATTTTTGTGTATAGCATAAGATAGTATTCCAGCTTCATTTTTTTGCATGTAACAGTCCAGGTTTCCCAACACCATTTACTGAAGGGACTGTCTTTTCCTCATTGTATGTTTCTGCCTCATTTATCATAGATTATTTTGCCATATATGTGTGGGTTTATTTCTGGGCTGTCTATTCTATTCTTTTGATGTTTGTGTGGGTTTTTGTGCCAGTACCATGCTGTTTTGATTACTATAACTTTGTAGTATAGTTTAAAATCAGGAAGTGTTATATTTCCAGCTTTATCCATCTTCTTTCTCCAGATTGCTTTGTCTATTTGGGGTCTTTTGTGACTGTATATAAATTTTAGGATTATTTGTTCTAGGTCTGTGAAAAATGTCATTGATATTTTGGTGAGGATTGCATTAAATCTTCAGATTGCTTTGGGTAGTATGAACGTTTTAACAGTGTCAATTCTTCCAATTAATGAGCACAGAATACCTTTCTATTTATTTGTGTCTTCAATTTCTTTCATCAACATTTTAGTTTTCAGAATACAGGTCTTTCACCTCCTTAGTTAATTTATTCCTATTTGATGTAATTGCATGTGGGATTGTTTTTGTTAATTTCTCTTTCTGATAACTCATTATTGTACAGATATGCAACCAATTTCTGTATGATAATTGTTTGTATCCTGCAACTTAACTGAATTCATTTATTGGTTTTAATAGGTTTTGGTGGAGTCTTGGGGGTTCTTTCATATAGTATCTTGTCATCTGAAAATAGTGACAGTTTTACCTCTTCCTTTCCAATTTGGATGAGTTTATTTCTTTTTCTTGTGTAATTGCTCTGGTTAGGACTTCCAAAGCTATGTTAAATGAAAGTGACAAGGGTGTGTATCCTTGCCTTGTTCTGATCTTAGGGGAAAGGATTTCATCTTTTCAGCACTGTGATGTTAGGTGTAGATTTGTTGTATATGGTCTTCATTATGTCGAGGTACATTCCTTCTATACTCAGTTTGTTGAGAGTTTTTATCATAAATAGATGTTGAATTTTATCTAATGCTTTTCCTACATTTATTGAGACGATCATATGATTTTTATACTTTGCTTTTTGATATGGTATACCATGTTGATTTGCAAATATTGAACTGTCTTTGCATCCCCAGAAAAAATCCTACTTGATCATGGTGTATGATGTTTTTGTATTGTTGAATTTTGTTTGCTAATTTTTTTTTGAAGATTTTTGCATCTAGGTTCATCAAGGATATTGGCCTGTAATTTTCCTTTCCTCTCGTCTCTTCTCCTCTCCTCTCCTCTCCTTTCCTCCCTCCTTTCTTTCTCATTTTTTTCTCTCTCTCTCCCTCCTTCACTCCTTCCTTCCTTCCTTCCTTCCTTCCTTCCTTCCTTCCTTTCTTCCTTTCAATTTGTCTGGTTTTGGTATCAGGGTAATGCTGGTCTCATAAAATGAACTTGGAAGCATTCCTTTCTGTTCAATTTTGTGAAATAATTTAAGAAGGATAGATAATAATTTTGCATTGAATGTTTGGTGGAATTCATTTGTGAAGCCTTCTGGTCCTGAGCTGTTGTTTTGGGGGAGTTGTAAATTACCAATTCAGTTTTATTACTTGTAATTAGTATATTGATATTTTCTATTCATGATTTAGTAATGGAAGGTTGTGTATTTTTAGGAATTTATCAATTTCTTTTAGGTTTGCCAATTCTTGTCATATAATTATTTGTAGTACTTTCTTATGATCCTTCATATTTCTGTGGTATCAGTTGTAACTTCTTGGTGAGTCTGGTTAACGATTTATCAATATTGTTCATTCTTTCAAAGAACCAGCTCTGAGTTTCATTAATATTCTCTATTTTTTGTTTAGTTTCTCTTTCACTTATTTTCATTATAATTTTTATTATTTCTTCTCTTCCACTAAATTTGGTCTTTCTTTGTTCTTCTTTCTCTAGTTTTTTTAGGTTTAAAGTTAGATTTTTATTTGAGAATTTTTCTTGTTTCTTGAGGTAGGTTTGTATCACTATGAACTCTTGGAACTGCTTTGCTGCATCCTGCAGATTTTGGAAAGTTGTGTTTTGCTGGAAGCCAAGCTATCTCAGCCTGATGGCAAGGCCCAGGCTCTGGACAGATTGGTGACTGCAAGGTGGCCCACCGACAGTGAAGCTTCTTGTACTCCCACTTTTAGGTAATTTGGCCTTAATAAAAGTACCTGGGGTATTGTCTATTGGGGAACTGCCCTCGACAGGCCCTCTGGGAAAAGAACCATTAGGAAAGAAAATAAGGTTCCGCAAGAAATCGTGTGGCCTTACATTTAGCCCTTGCCATCCCCTACGGAGACTCCTCTACTTACAGGAAGGATAGCCAGCAAAGGAGGCCAATAAAGGAGAGACATATGGATTTGAAAGCCCCACTCCAGTAACTAAGGAGTGTATCTACAGGCACAAGTCACTCTTTAACCCCTAGGCCCACTTGGCCCCCAGGAGGCATTCCAGATGATGATTGAACCTAGTTGGTTAAAGTACAGAATGGTTCATTTGTTCCTAGGTGCATTGTCTCTCTGAGAATGTATAAGGCGTGGGTTTCTAAGACCCTCTTGGCCCCCTCCTAGTACCTCGGATCCAGGCGTACACTTTTGTTCCTCAAACCACAAATAGTTGGGGGAAACAATTAAGAGGTCGTGTCCCTGTAACTCTTCCACTTGGGGTGTTGAGAGATAGATGACCTTTCGTGAAAACAGCAAAGCAAATGCTTTATAGATTATAGATAAACATAGGGACATAATGAAAATAATGTGAGAAATTAATCATTAAGCAAGGGGCAGGAGGGAACATTATGAGAAAATAACCATGTTATTCCTTAAAGGGTGATTACACATAGGAACATTTTCAAAATTAGGTAATGATAGAAAAACATAGATGATGTATGCTATAAGGAAATCACTAGCAAATATAATGCCACGTTTGCTACAATAAACCGGCCAGTTCAACACACTGCTGTTGTCTGTGTCCATTTTTATTTTAGTTTTAGTTTTTTATTTTAGTTTTTTACTTTTAGGTTTTTTTATTTTAGTTTTGTTGTATTTTCACCGACTCCATTCTTCCTTCAGGAACCCCTGATTGCTGGAGCTGGTCTCCGGCAGTTTTTATTTTTATTTATCTCAAGTTATTTTTTTTTTCAATTTCCTCTATGATTTCTTCTTTGACTCACTGGTTGTATAATAGTGTGTTGTTTAGTTTCCATTTGTTTGTGTATTTTTTTCAATTTTCTTTTTGTAATTGATTTCTAGTTTCACATCATTGTTATCAGAAAAGATGCTTGATATGATTTTTATCTTCCCGAATGTGACATTTGTTTTCTGGCCTAATATATAATCTCTCTTTAAGAATGTTCCATGTGTATTCTGCAGTTATTGAACAAAATGTTCTTTCTATATATATGCATACGCAGATGCATATGCATATATGTTCATCTGGTCTAATGTTTCCTTATTGATTTTCTATCCAATGGTCTAGCCATTGTAAGTGGTGTATTAAAGTCCCCTGCTAATATTGCATTACTGTAAAATTTTCCCTTTATGTCTGTTAATGTTTACTTTATATATTTAGGTGCTTCTATACTGAATGCATAAATATTTTTGGATGCAATATCCTTTGTTTGGATTGACCCCTTTATCATTATGTAATGCTCTTTGTCTTTTTTTACAGTCTTTGTTTTAAAATATATTTTGTTTCATATTAATATTATTACCCCATTTTTCTTTTTTTTTAAGTTCATTTATTTATTTATTTTGAGAGAGAGAGACAGGGAGGGAGGGAGAGAGAGAGAGAGAGAGAGAATGAGCAGAGGAGGGGCAGAGAGAGAGGGAGAGAGAGAATCTCAAGCAGGCTCCATGCTGTTAGTGCAGAGCCTGATGCAAGGCTCAATCCCACAAACTGTGAGATCATGACCTGAGCCAAAATCAAGAGTTGGATGCTTAACTGACTCTGCCACCCAAGTGGCCCCCAGCTTTCTTTTTATTTTCATTTTCATTTTCATAGAACATCTTTTCATATCTATTCACTTTCAATCCCTGTGTATGCCTTTAGATTTGAAGTGAGTTTCTTGTAGGAACATATAAATGGGTTTTGTCTTACATTTAAAAAAATACATTTAGTTACCCCATATCTTTTGATTCAGGCATTTAGTCCATTTACACTTAAAGTAATTATTAATAGTTATGTACTTATTGTCATTTTATGAGTTGGTCTGAGTTGTTTTTGTAGTTCCTTTCTTCTTCTCTAAGTCTCTTCCTTTGTGGTTTGATGGTTTTCTTTAGTGTTATGTTTGGGTTCCTTTCTTTGTACTTTTTTGTGAATCTAGGATATTGTTTTGTGGTTACTATGAGGTTCATATATATCAACCTATACATATATAGCAGTCTATTTTAAGCTCATAGTTGCTTAAGTAGCAACACTTTATAAAAGTACTACATTTTTACACCCTCCAACATGTTATGTTTCTGACATCATATTTTACATTATTTTGTGTATACCTATGCTACTTACTGTAATTATAGTTTATTTTACTATTTTTGTCTTTAACTTTCATAGTAACTTTAAAAAAAATTTAGAGAGAGAGAGTGCAAGTGGGGAAGAAAAACAGAGGGAGAGAAAGAGAGAGAAAGTGAGAGATAGAGAGAGAGAATCTTAGGCAGGCTCCATGCTCAGCACAGAGCCCGATGTCAGGCTCGATCCCACAACCTTATGATTATGACCTGAGCCAAATCAAGAGCCATATGTTCAATCAACTGAGCCAGCCAGGTGCCCCAAACCTTCATAGTAACTTTTTAACTGGCTGATTTTCTCCCTTCACCAAATATTTGCTTTTACCACTGAGATTTTGTCTTTCATATATTTTTTTATTTCTTGTTATGTCCTTTGCTTTCCTGATTAAAGAATATCCTTTACCATTTCTTGTAAAGCTGGTTTAGTATATATGAACTCCTTTAGTTCTTGCTTTTCTGAGAAATTACATCCCTCCATTAATTATGAATCATAACCTTATCAGATATTCTTGGGTGTAATTTTTTTTTCCTTTCAGAACTTTAAATATACCTTGCTTCTCCCTTTTAGCTTGAAAAGATTCTGCTGAAAATAACCAGCTGATAGTTTTATGGTGTTTCTGTTGTATGTGCCTATTTGTTTTTCTCTGGCTGCCTTTAAGATTCTCTCTTTATCTTTAATTTTTGCTTTTTTAATAATAATATATCATGGTATGGATCTTCTCAAGTTCATCATGCTTGGGACTCACTTTGATTCCTAGATCTAGATATCTGTTTCCTTCCCCAGGTTAGAGAAATTTTTAGCTATTATTTCGCTAAGTTTTCTGCCCCTTCATATTTTCCTATGGGATACTCATGATATAATTCTAATATGATTGATATTGTACCAGGGATTCCTTAAGCTATCCTAATTTCTTAATATTCTCTCTCTCTCCTTTTTTTTTTTTTTTGACTGGCTGATTTCCATTACCCTATCTTTCAGATTACTGATCTGCTCTTTTGTATTATTTAATCTGCAGCTTATTCCCTGTAGTGTATTTTTCATTTCAGTTATTGTATTTTTCAGTTCAGATTGGTTCTTCCATTTTTCTAACAGTTAAAATTCTCTAATTCTGTTGAAATTTTCCTCCATTCTTATCAGTTCAATGCTCATTATCATTACTTTGAATTATTTATCAGGTAAATTACTTAACTCTGTTTCCTTAGGGTTCCCCCGACCCCCTCCCCTCTACCCTCCAGGGTTTTATCTTATTGTTTCATTTGGAATGTATTCCTTTGTCTTATCCTTTTGTTTGACATTCTGTGATTTTGTTTTCTTTCTATGAATTAGGCAGAACAACTTCCTTTCCTGGCCTTAAAGAAGTGGGCTTATGTAGCTTACCCCTGTGTAGACTGTGTATGGAATGGGTGCAACCTAGGGTTTCCCAGGCCGTGCCATGTGGGAGTTTCCTTGGTTGAAGCTGGAGTGGGTAAGGGCCAGGGAAGTCCTGGAGTACATCACACTGGAATTCCCTTGGGAGGACAACTAGAGTTAGTGTGGGTCAAGGACTGGGGTACATTGGGGTGGCCCTAGAAGGCTGGCTAGAGTATCTGGACATTTCTTCCTTCCACACTATCACAATGGAGGGGGAATGTAAATTGGTGCTCACAGGTGCCTCTAACCCTGGAGAGTATTCTACCAGTTTCCCTCCCTTTTGGTAGACACTCTTGGATTACTAAATGTATGTCTTTCATTTATACTCTCATTTCCCTTTAAACCACTGTTTGTTTTTCCACTGTGAACCAGGGCACACAAGTATTCACATGAGCCCTTCTGTGATATCCCTCCCTACTGCAGGTCACTGTGTTGGATATAGGGTTCCAGACTTTACTATATCTTTGTTTTTCCTATCCTTCTCTATGTGGCCCTTATATCATTTGTTGTGCAGTAGCTGTTCAATCGTTCCCTTTTTATTCAAGGGGAATTGGTCTATATGTAGGTATAGGTTACTGCATTCATGGGAGGAGGTGAGTTCAAGGTCTTCCTACTCCACCATGTTGGACTGCCTCCTGGACATCTTTTTTTTTTTTTTTTCAATATATGAAGTTTATTGTCAAATTGGTTTCCATTAAACACCCAGTGCTCATCCCAAAATGTGCCCTCCTCAATACCCATCACCCACCCTCCCCTCCCTCCCACCCTCCATCAACCTTCAGTTTGTTCTCAGTTTTTAAGAGCCTCTTATGCTTTGGCTCTCTCCCGCTCTAACCTTTTTTTTTCCCCCTTCACCTCCCCCATGGGTTTCTGTTAAGTTTCTCAGGATCCACATAAGAGTCAAAACATACTGTATGTTTCTTTCTCTGCATGGCTTATTTCACTTAGCATAACACTCTCCAGTTCCATCCACGTTGCTACAAAGGGCCATATTTCATTATTTCTCATTGCCACGTAGTACTCCGTTGTGTATACAAACCACAATTTCTTTATCCATTCATCAGTTGATGGGACATTTAGGCTCTTTCCATAATTTGGCTATTGTTGAAAGTGCTGCTATAAACATTGGGGTACAAGTGCACCTATGCATCAGTACTCCTGTATCCCTTGGGGAAATTCCTAGCAGTGCTATTGCTGGGTCACAGGGTAGGTCTATTTTTAATTTTTTGAGGAATCTCCACACTGTTCTCCAGAGCGGCTGCACCAGTTTGCATTCCCACCAACAGGGCAAGAGGGTTCCTGTTTCTCCACATCCTCGCCAGCATCTATAGTCTCCTGATTTGTTCATTTTAGCCACTCTGACTGGCGTGAAGTGATATCTGAGTGTGGTTTTGATTTGTGTTTCCCTGATGAGGAGTGACGTTGAGCATCTTTTCGTGTGCCTGTTGGCCATCCGGATATCTTCTTTAGAGAAGTGTCTATTCATGTTATCTGCCCATTTCTTCACTGGGTTAATTGTTTTTCGGGTGTGGAGTTTGGTGAGCTCTTTAGAGATTTTGGATACTAGCCCTTTGTCCGATATGTCATTAGCAAATATCTTTTCACATTCCGTTGGTTGCCTTTTAGTTTTGTTGGTTGTTTCCTTTGCTGTGAAGAAAATTTTTGTCTTCATGAGGTCCCAATAGTTCATTTTTGCTTTTAATTCCCTTGTCTTGGGGATGTGTCAAGTAAGAAATTGCTATGGCTGAGGTCAGAGAGGTCTTTTCCTGCTTTCTCCTCTAGGGTTTTGATGGTTTCCTGTCTCACATTCAGGTCCTTTATCCATTTTGAGTTTATTTTTGTGAATGGTGTGAGAAAGTGGTCTAGTTTCTATCTTCTGCACGCTGCTGTCCAGTTCTCCCAGCACCATTTGTTAAAGAGACTGTCTTTTTTCCATTGGATGTTCTTTCCTGCTTTGTCAAAGATTAGTTGGCCATACTTTTGTGGGTCTAGTTCTGGGTTTTCTATTCTATTCCATTGGTCTATGTGTCTGCTTTTGTGCCAATACCATGCTGTCTTGATGATGACAGCTTTGTAATAGAGGCTAAAGTCTGGGATTGTGATGCCTCCTGCTTTGGTCTTCTTCTTCAAAATTACTTTGCTATTCGGGGCCTTTTGTGGTTCCATATGAATTTTAGGATTGCTTGTTCTAGTTTCGAGAAGAATGCTGGTGTAATTTTGATTGGGATTGCATTGAATGTGTAGATAGCTTTGGGTAGTATTGACATTTTGACAATATGTATTCTTCCAATCCATGAGAACGGGATGTTTTTCCATTTCTTTATATCTTCTTCACTTTCCTTCATAAGCTTTCTATAGTTTTCAGCATACAGATCTTTTACATCTTTGGTTAGATTTATTCCTAGGTATTTTATGCTTCTTGGTACAATTGTGAATGGCATCAGTTTCTTTATTTGTCTTTCTGTTGCTTCATTATTAGTGTATAAGAATGCAACTGATTTCTGTACATTGATTTTGTATCCTGTGACTTTGCTGAATTCATGTATCAGTTCTAGCAGACTTTTGGTGGAGTCTATCGGTTTTCCATGTATAATATCATGTCATCTGAAAAAATGAGAGCTTGACTTTATGTTTGCCAATTTTGATGCCTTTGATTTCCTTTTGTTGTCTGATTGCTGATGCTAGCACTTCCAACACTGTGTTAAACAACAGCAGTAAGAGTGGACATCCCTGTCGTGTTCCTGAACTCAGGGAAAAAGCTCTCAGTTTTTCCCCATTGAGGATGATGTTAGCTGTGGGCTTTTCATAAATGGCCTTTATGATATTTAAGATTGTTCCTTCTATCCCGACTTTCTCGAGGGTTTTTATTAAGAAAGGTTGATGAATTTTGTCAAAGGCCTTTTCTGCATCAATGGACAGGATCATATGGTTCTTATCTTTTCTTTTATTAATGTGATGTATCATGTTGATTGATTTGCAAACGTTGAACCAGCCCTGCATCCCAGGAAGGAATCCCACTTGATCATGGTGAATAATTCTTTTTATATGCTGTTGAATTCGATTTGCTAGTATCTTATTGAGAATTTTTGCATCCGTATTCATGAGGGATATTGGCCTGTAGTTCTCGTTTTTTACGGGGTCTCTGGTTTAGGAATCAAAGAGAATGAGTCTGGAAGTTTTCCTCCCTTTCTATTTTTTGGAATAGGTTGAGAAGTATAGGTATTATCTCTGCTTTAAACGTCTGGTAGAACTCCCCTGGGAAGCCATCTGGTCCTGGACTCTTATTTGTAGGGAGATTTTTGATGACTGATTCAATATCTTCTCTGGTCATGGGTCTGTTCAAGCTTTCTATTTCCTCCTGATTGAGTTTGGAAGAGTGTGGGTGTTTAAGAATTTGTCCATTTCTTCCAGGTTGTCCAGTTTGTTGGCATATAATTTTTCATAGTATTCCCTGATAATTGCTTGTATCTCTGAGGGATTGGTTGTAATAATTCCATTTTCATTCATGATTTTATCTATTTGGGTCATCTCCCTTTTCTTTTTGAGAAGCCTGGCTAGAGGTTTGTCAATTTTGTTTATTTTTTCAAAAAACCAACTCTTGGTTTCATTGATCTGCTCTACAGTTTTTTTAGATTCTATATTGTTTATTTCTGCTCTTATCTTTATTATTTCTCTTCTTCTGCTGGGTTTAGGCTGTCTTTGCTGTTCTGCTTCTATTTCCTTTAGGTGCTGTTAGATTTCATATTTGGGATTTTTCTTGTTTCTTGAGATAGGCTTGGATTGCAATGTATTTTCCTCTCAGGACTGCCTTTGCTGCATCCCAAAGCGTTTGGATTGTCGTATTTTCATTTTCGTTTGTTTCCATATATTTTTAAATTTGTTTTCTAATTGCCTGGTTGACCCAATCATTCTTTAGTAGGGTGTTCTTTAACCTCCATGCTTTTGGAGGTTTTCCCGACTTTTTCCTGTGGTTGATTTCAAGCTTCATAGCATTGTGGTCTGAAAGTATGCATGGTATGATTTCAATTCTTGTATACTTATGAAGGGCTGTTTTGTGACCCAGTATGTGATCTATCTTGGAGAATGTTCCATGTGCACTCAAGAAGAAAGTATATTCTGTTGCTTTGGGATGCAGAGTTCTAAATATAACTGTCAAGTCCATCTGATCCAATGTATCATTCAGGGCCCTTGTTTCTTTATTGACCGTGTGTCTAGATGATCTATCCATTTCTGTGAGTGGAGTGTTAAAGTCCCCTGCAATTACCACATTCTTATCAATAAGGTTGCTTATGTTTGTGAGTAATTGTTTTATGTATTTGGGGGTTCCTGTGTTCAGCGCATAGACATTTATAATTGTTAGCTCTTCCTGATGGATAGACCCTGTGATTATTATATAATGCCTTTCTTCATCTCTTTTTACAGCCTTTAGTTGAAAGTCTAGTTTGTCTGATATAAGTATGGCTACTCCAGCTTTCTTTTGACTTCCAGTGGCATGATACATAGTTCTCTATCCCCTCATTCTCAATCTGAAGGTGTCCTCAGGTCTAAAATGAGTCTCATGTAGACAGCAAATAGATGGGTCTTGTTTTTTTATCCATTCTGATACCCTATGTCTTTTCGTTGGCGCATTTAGTCCATTTACATTCAGTGTTATTATAGAAAGATATGGGTTTAGAGTCCTTGTGATGTCCGTAGGTTTCATGCTTGTAGCGATGTCTCTGGTACTTTGTCTCACAGGATCCCACTTAGGATCTCTTGTAGGGCTGGTTTAGTGGTGACGAATTCCTTCAGTTTTTGTTTCTTTGGGAAGACCTTTATCTCTCCTTCTATTCTGAATGACAGACTTGCTGGATAAAGGATTCTCACTGCATATTTTTTCTGTTCATCACATTGAAGATCTACTGCCATTCTTGTCTGGCCTGCCAAGTGTTAGTAGAGATCGGTCACGAGTCTTAGAGGTCTCCCTTTATATGTTAGAGCACATTTATCTCTAGCTGCTGTCAGAATTTTCTCTTTATCCTTGTATTTTGCCAGTTTCACTATGATATCGTGCAGAAGATCGATTCAAGTTCCGTCTGAAGGGAGTTCTCTGTGCCTCTTGGATTTCAATGCCTTTTTCCTTCCGCAGATCAGGGAAGTTCTCAGCTATTATTTCTTCAAGTACACCTTCAGTACCTTTTCCTCTCTCTTCCTCCTCTGGAATACTAATTATGCATAGATTATTTCTCTTTAGTGCATCACTTAGTTCTCTAATTTTCCCCTCATCCTCCTGGATTTTTTTATCTCTTTTTTTCTCAGCTTCTTCTTTTCCATAATTTTATCTTCTAGTTCAGCTATTCTCTCCTCTGCCTCTTTAATGAGAGCCGTGGTTGTCTCCATTTTATTTTGCCGCTCATTGATAGCATTTTTTAGCTCCTCCTGGCTGTTCCCTAGTCCCTTGATCTCTGTAGCAAGAGATTCTCTGCTGTTCTTTATACTGTTTTCAAACCCAGCGATTAATTTTATAACTAATATTCTAAATTCACTTTCTGTTATATTGTTTAAATCGTTTTTGATCAGTTCGTTAGCTGTTGTTATTTCCTGGACGTTTTTTTGAGGAGAATTCTTCTGTTTCATCATTTTGGATATCCCTAGAGTGGTGCGGAACTGCAGGTCATTTCCCCTGTGCTGTCTTGAATAACTTGCATTGGTGGGCACGGCTGCAGTCAGACCTGATGTCAGCCCCCAGCCCACTGCTGGGGCCATAGTCAAACTGGTGTGTACCTTCTCTTCCCCTCTCCTAGGGGCGGGATTCACTGTGAGGTGGCATGGCCCATCTAGGCTCCTTGCACACTGCCAGGGTTGTGGTGCTGGGGATCTGGGGTATTAGCTGGGGTGGATGGGCAAAGTGCACAGGGGTGGGAGGGGCAGGCTCAGCTCACTTTTCCTTTGGAGATCCACTTCGGGAGGGGCCCTGTGGCACCGGGAGGGAGTCAGACCCGCCGGAGGGATGGATCCACAGAAGCACAGGTTGGGTGTTTGCACGGTGCAAGCAAGTTCCCTGGCAGGAACTGGTTCCCTTTGGGATTTTGGCTCGGGGATAGGCAAAGGAAATGGCGCTGGTAAGCACCTTTGTTCCCCGCCAAGCTGTGCTCTGTCATCCGGGGCTCAACAACTCTCTCTCCCGTTGTCCTCCAGCCCTCCAATTCTCCGAGCAGATCCGTTAGCTTATAACCTTCCAGATGTCAAGTCTTGGTTGCTGTCAGAACACACTCCATCTGGCCCCTCCGCTTTTGTAAGCCAGACTCTGCTTGGGGGCTCTGCTTGGCCGGCGGGCTGCCCCTCCACCCTGGCTCCCTTCTGCCAGTCCGTGTAGCGCGCATCAGTTCGCTGCCCTTCCTACCCTCTTCCGTGGGCCTCTCGTCTGCACTTAGCTCCGGAGACTCCATTCTGCTAGTCTTCTGGTGGTTTTCTGGGTTATTTAGGCAGGTGTATGTGGAATCTAAGTGATCAGCAGGACACATGGTGAGCCCAGCATCCTCCTACGCCACCATCTTCCCAGGATCCTGCATCTTTTTATTTTTAACATGCACTCCCAGTGATGGTGATGGTAGTGGGCATTGATATCTGTACAATCTCAGCAGCTGTAACTTTGAAAGGAAACATTTCCATTGTCTTATCTGTCAGATGTGGTAACTGACTGGGCCTCTGAATGCATTGGCTAGATGGTTTGGTGTCATGAAGACTTAGTCAATAACTTATAAAATCTACTTTCACATATAATGTAACTGTGCAATTCTTTCTATGATGACTGCTTTCACTTTCAGAAAATCAAGACATACAACACCATTTCTGTTTAAACTCATGGAATGCTTCCTGCTCATGAGTTTGTCTTTTGGAATTTTTTGTTTCATTTTCAGTAATGAGGTTGGGGCTTTGAAGTATGGTTTTCTTTAAGATTCATCATGACCTGTTTTTCCAAGGATCCATAATGATGTGGTGCTTACATTTCATAAAAAGCCCATACTGGAGATGAAAACATATGCTGCTCTGCTTTCTGGTATTCCATTTGGAGGGTATTTATGAAAGTGTCAGGGAGATAGGTAAAATGTCCTTAACCATATTTAAAATTTCCAGGAGAATCCATTGGCAAAATGGCTTCCAGTAATTTAAAGTAATTTAATATACTGTAGGCAAAATCCCCTTTTCCCATTTGTTTCCTTAAGTGAGAGAAATATCACCCAAAGATTGCATTAAGGTGACTGTTAAAAAGCTTCCATATATCCCCAGAAGGAACAAAGGCTACTGATGGATTTTAACCTTGGTCCAGGGAATGCACTCGGCTTGCAGGTGTTTCAAAAAGTGTAGATGGATCCCAAGGACCTAAAACCTGTCTACTCCAGGGTCCCTTAATTCCAGGCTGAACAGCAGGTAAATCGTCAAAACTAGCAAAGGATGGGTGGAGATGTTTCTGGTGACAATTGAAAATCAGTTCTTTAGTGGAAGAGAAGACTCAGGAGTCCGTTAGTGCAGGTTTGGGTCCTGGTACAACACATATTGAGCATATGCCCTTGGGAAAGCTATCTACCTTGTTGTGCATCCACTTCCTTATCTGTAAAATGTGCATGATGATAATCATATCTGCTTTTGTAAGGCTGCTGTGTGCATTCCATGCAAATGTACATCAGGCTGCATATCCTGTAACAGTCAGCTGTCACTTTTCTTATTATGTCTGGAGCTGTAGGCCCTCTTGCCGTTTCCCAGTGAACCCCACAGGTATTCAGCTGTGATGCTTTTACAATGTACAAATAAGTTGCTGATTTATTCATTTTCTGTCTACACATGGGTGGTTTTTATAATAGGACAGAAAGGCTAGTTTACTTAGTGTAGAAATTTTAAAAAGTTCCTGGAGTGGGAAGGCTGGGGTGGACGTTTCATGGAGTATCTGAAAAGATGTATGTGATTTGGATAGATGTATTATAGTGGAAGCTTAATGGACAGAAGCCTCTCTAGCCAAACTACTCTTCCCACCAGCTTGCCTGGGGATACAGTATTCCACCATTGTGATGTACAGATTAGCTAAAAGCATTGCTGTGATAGGAGGCAGTCATCCTGATTAACCAAGTACCACCTAGCAGAATCCTGGGAGAATGTATTCGTGGATGTGTTTTGTGGGGAAGAAGCACAGAGACATGAGTGTTGCTGAATTTAATAAAGCCCAGTGAACTGGGTAGGGCATTGAGGGCTGTGCCATGACATGGTCACCATTGCAGCACCACAGCCCACATACTTGGCTTGCAGCAGGTGCCCAGCAATCTCTGACTGCAAGGTAGGGTTCCTTCACTCATCCTTTCATCATTGCTAAGGGCTCAAGGACTCCTTTTCCTCTACTCCTGACACTTCTTTGTCCTAAATATCTTTTAAGTCTCAGCTTATTCAAAGCTTTGCCCCTCTTTTAAGATAATTAAAATCCAAATGCCTTGAAACTGGATATGTATTGCATTGGCCATCATTCTGTTCTCTGAGTCCCCCAAGCTTCACATTTTCCCCCTCTTGCTCAACTCTGTAAGCACTTAAATTTCTTGCCTTGGGAAGATATGATTTTCTTCAGGGCATCTTCTCTGTTGCCCCAAAGAGTCATGTATTTCTCTGTATTTCTGTGGCCAATATTTTTTTCTATTTTATTGGAAATAAGTATAGACTCAGAGATATTACAAAAATAGTACAGAGGGATACTTATCACTCAGCTGACCCCAATGGTAATATTTTATATAACTATAGAACATTCTCAAATCTGAGACATTGACATTAGCATTACATAATTAACTATTAGGCTGTAGGTTTTACTTGGATTTCACAGTTCTCGAGTACACTAGTTTGCATGTACGTTTCTGTGCATAGTTCAATGCACAGATTGATTTTATCAATCAAATAAAGATTCTCTCCTTGAACACATTCTAGTCAGGTTTTTCTGAGTTCTTTTCAACTAGGCCCCTTTGGACATGTCTTCAAGAACACAGTTTTTTTTTTTTTAATTTTTAAAAATGCTTTTATTTTTATTTTTGAGAGAGACAGAGCACAGGCAAGAGAGGGGCAGAGAAGGAGAGGGAGACACAGAATCAGAAGCAGGATCCAGGCTCTGAGCTGTCAGCACAGAGTCCGATATGGGGCTCAAACTCATGAACTGCGAGATCATGACCTGAGCCCAAGCTGGACGCTTAACTGACTGAGCTACCCAGGTACCCCAGTCAAGAGCCCATTAAAATATATATATATATATATATATATATATATATATATATTATAATATATTATATATATATTATATATATTTATATAATATATATAATATATATATATTTGTTTGTTTGCTTATTTATTTATTTAATATGAAATTTATTGTCAAATTGGTTTCCATACAACACCCAGTACTCATCCCAACAGGTGCCCTCCTCAATACCCATCACCCACCCTCCCCACCCTCCCACCCCCCATCAACCCTCAGTTTGTTCGCAGTTTTTAAGAGCCTCTTATGTTGTGGCTCCCTCCCTCTTTTTTTTTTCCTTCTCCCCCACCCATGGTCTTCTGTTAAGTTTCTCAGGATCCACATAAGAGTGAAAACATATGGTATCTGTCTTTCTCTGTATGACTTATTTCAGTTAGCATAACACTCTCCAGTTCCACCCACATTGCTACAAAAGGCCATATTTCATTCTTTCTCATTGCCAAGTAGTATTCCATTGTGTATATAAACCATAATTTCTTTATCCATTCATCAGTTGATGGACATTTAGGCTTCAAGAGCCCATTTTTAACAAGAATCTTGATAAATTAGTTTGGCTGGAATCCCCCACCTTCCATATCTGATCACCTTGATATCTGACCAAATTCCTTATCTCCACTACCCCCCTGGTCTGACTTCAGCAAGAATTCCCCCTTACTCATGACATTTCCTCTTATAAATTTTCCATCCACTGACCCTACCCATTCCCTGACCCTGCTCCTTGGCTATAAATTCCTACTTTCCTTGTTAGATTTGGAGTTCAATCCAACCTCTCTCCCCTATAACAAAATGCTATTTTAGTAGACCCTGTATCTATCACAGTGGTCCCCCTGAATAAAATCTGCCTTACCATTGAAACAAGTATCAAGAATGAATAATTCTTTCTTCAACAATCAAGATACAGAACTTTCTCTCACCACCAAGAACTCTCTCACCACACTTAATTTCCTGTTTACTTGTCTGACTCCCACAGGTTATCACCTGCTTCAGGGCAGGGTTTTGTTTACCCAGGACTTTCATATGAAACAGAGTAAGTACTCAGAAAATACAAGTTGAATAATGGGTAAATGAATACAGAGTCTTTTCGTTCTAGAATGACTGCTGTGTATCCAGACTTATACTGTGAGGGCCTTAGGGACATCAAGACATGGTTTCTTGCTGCCCTAATATCTGCTGTCTGCTAAGGTCCTGGACAAGGAAGCCAACACAGGCAAGAAAGACTCTACACTTCCAAACCTAGAAATTCCAGGGGCAAACAATTGGGTCTGAAGCCTATAATTTAGGATAAGCCATTTTCTGTCCCTTTGTTTGGTTTTAAGAAAACTATTTTTGGTAACTTTTATGGTACAGTCTCCTAAATTCCATATTGGCTCCCAGTAAGGATTCCTGAGGTTCTCAATGGACTGAGTAAGTTATTGCTGCCTCTCAGTACCTGACTTAACTCAAAATCTGCACTACTTAGCACTGAAGGAAGCTGGTGATGAAAAGACACTAGACAGGTAGCTGTTCAAGTAGTCATACAGGGTCATTTTTAAAGAACAATCTGTGCCTACCATGATTATACAGAATAGAGAAGCTCCTCTTTGTCACCATCTCCACCTCCATATTTTCAAGGTATCTTTGGATTTTATCCCTCCTGGATACATAGAAAAGTTAAAGAAATGGACCCAAGAGGAACATTTTCTTAAGGCTTTTGTTTTGCTATTTTTAATTATTTTCTTCTGCTTTTGTTTATTTGTTTGCAAACTTGTATAGTTGTTTGGAAAAACTTTATGAGGACAGATCATGTAGGCAAGATTAATTTTGTCCAATAATCAAATCTACTCTTGTGACAAAAAGAATTAGCTTAAGTTTACAAGTGTTTGGTGAATAAAATTAATTGCCTCTATTAAATAAAATGCATTCTGTCCAATACATATAGGTATTCTGTCAACAAGACAAATGGAGTCAGTAGTATAAGTATCTCTGTGGATGAAATGCATAATAATGTAATTACTTTGCCAACAAAATGCTAACTTGCTTTAATCATTCTGTTCACAACATAATGTAAAGTGATTTAGTGGTAAAATGAATCCACTTACAAATTGTTTTATGGTCATAATGCAGCCCTTTGGTGGAATGTGAATTTATGATAATAATTTTATGGGCACATGATTTTCCAATTAAAATGTCTTTTCACAGATAAAATGGGAGTGTTACAAATGGCTCCCAATAACCGTATGCCAAGTAACAGGAAGAAAGGGCTGTCACCTACATTAAGCAAAGCCTCAATCCAAAAGGCTTGAAAGCTCAAAAGGTGATTTACTTTAATCTAATTTGTAATTTCGTTCTCTCCCATTGAGAACTATTTGCTTCCTGCCTTTACTGACCCAATAACAAAAATTAGATCCAGCAACAAGCCCACCAATCACTGGCTGCCATGGTTCTTTCCTGGGCCTTAATTGACTATGCCATATTGTTCATTAATAAGCACTTAGAACTAGAGCAGTTCTTTCTGCTATCTAACATGGGCCCCATTATCTTCAGTACAATAATTAATGCACCCATTAAAATGGAATAAATCAGTATAATATAGTGGTTTTTAATTTGAAGGTTGTGATGGAGGGAAAAATGTTTCTATCTGGGCTAATTGTCATAATTTCCTTTTAGTAAGATACAATGCCCCTCAATTGCTGTCCAGTTGGGACTTGATTGCCTCTTCAGGCTTAGGTTCTTGGAAATGGCCCCTTCCACAATGAGTTATCCTTGTTGGAGAGAAGAGCAATGTGCTCCAGCATCCCTGTTTGTTTCCTCCATAGCAGGTAACACAGCTGATAAACTCTGGATGCTTGTCTGACCTTGTTCTATGAAGAGAGGTGGGAGGCAGTCCCTAACATGCTTCCCTAGCTTGGTCACTGTTTGCATGGTGGTATATGCTTCCCTCCTCAAGCAAGGCAGCTTAATTTCTGTTCTGTTGAGAGTCTCACATTCTTTCAGATATTCTTTTCTGGAGGCCAACTCACTGGAAATGAAGCAAATGTGTTTTAAGGCTGTGAAGAGGAGAGAGTCAGAGATGTTGGGTGGTTCTGTGGAGAGAGAGCAGAATTAGTGGTGAGAACAGAAGTGGCGGGGAACAAAGCTGGTATGGAAGTTGGTTCTGCTGCTCCTTGGCTGGGTTAATTTGAGTAGGTCATTCTACCATTCTGAGCTTCTCTGTCTGCATCTATAGAATAAGGATAAAGTACTGCTTACTTTAGATTACACAGATGGTTAAATGAGATAATGTACAAAAGTGCTCACATATAGTACACAGCAAACAACAGCTATTATTGTCACTGCAGTCCCAACCACACAGCTAGGCCCTGGAAGGTGGGGCAACAAGAAAAAAAAAAAAAATATATATATATATATATATATATATATATATATATAATGTACAGCCCTCCCTTTAAGAAGAGGAGATAATTGATGATAATGGAATGAACAATTCAGATGTATTTCTCCCCTTCTGTTTAGTGTTGAATCTCAATGTCCTGCTCTATTTGCCTCCAGTGTTTTGGGAGACTCACTGGGATTTCTGACATACGCACATTGCCTTCTCTTCTGTCTGGGCAGTCAGAGCCCTTGAAGGTGCTGCTCTCCACCTATAGCACTACATATACTTGCAGGAAGAATGCTGGGGCATTGCTCAAGGCATTGCTGCCTTGAGCTTTTGAAGTCCCAGTCTTGTTTCCTCCCACAGATAAAGGGAACAAACCTTTCTTCACCATTCTAGTTCACAGTTTGTTCAATCCAAGATCAGAGGCAAGGCTGCCTTGGGACTCAGGCAACTATCCTGAAGACAGCCTCTTTAGCCTTTGACTAAAGCCTCCCTTTGCATGACTTAGGCCTGGCTCTGGACCTGGGTGGGGACAGACAGCAGCAATTCCCTTGTTTTCTAGTAAAACAATTTTTTGGAGGGGATCACTCTTGTTCTTTCAGCCCAATGAGTCAGTCTTTCTGGCTACAGTGATTCAGTCCAGCATGGAGACATGATTAGTGTGTCCACTTCCAGGTGATGGCTAGATAATTCATGGTCAGCTTGCTGTGCTGGTTGAAACCTGGGCTCCCCCATAGCTAAAGCTTTGCTCTGCCTTGTCCATATTGTGTGCCCAGTGCTACCACAGGACTAAGGCAGATGCTTGGGGCAGATACCGCATCAACCTGTAAACAAGTTCATTGGTAAAAGCCTTTAAAAGGATGAGCAAAGAGTAGTAGTAAATGTCTTTCCCTTCACCGCCCTGTGGCCTGGTTCATTAGGATTGGCCCCATGATCCTTTCAATAGCTGATGTTATCAGATCTGCAGTCACCCCTCCCTTCCCCCACCCCCCACCCCAAAGAATAGGTACAGGTAGGAGGGCAGCAGTGGATAGGAAGCTAATCAGACTCAGGGAAAGCTGTTACATGTATGATCTTATTTAATTGTCACAACAAGCCAGTGAGATAATCATTGTTATCATCTTTATTTTAAAGATGAAGAAACAAAAACCCAGAGAGGTTAAGTAGCCTGCCCAAGATGTATAGTTAGTGAGCATCAGAACCCAGGTTGGGATGAATTCCAAGTCTGTTCTCTCTTCAAATATGCTGCATTTGACAAAATATTCTCAAATTGACGATCAACTCTTTACTTTCTCATTCCTTCTTTAATCATTTCTTTAGGCAACTGCCACTTACCAGAGATGATGCTTACAAAGATGATCAGGACACAATCTGGTACTTGAGAAATTCAAGGGCAGCAGGAAGATGGTGGGGGCACTCAGAGAAATACGTAATTTTAATATAGAATATCTTTGGGACCTTACTTCTCCTAAGGAAGATGAGTTTTCAAAACTAAATAGAAGAAAAATACAGTACTTGTCAAGGAATCATATTATAAAACATGATCATCAACTGTTAATTTCTTTTCAGTTGATTTGAAACAATGGAATTCTTCAGCATTTTAGCAAATACTTAATTGTGTCAAAATTCAGAATCCCTGAAAGTTGATAAAAACAAGGTTTTAGAAAATTGGAGAATCATTACAATGGCATGAGTCTTGTGAGCCTCTCATTGTCAAGACATCTTCTCTGGGCCCTGGTTGAGTGGAACCATTAAGAGACAGGAGAAGTGACCAGTGGGACCTAATAAAGCCTCCAGAGCCAGGCCTCCTCTGTTCATATTTGGGTTACTCTGGCAAAAATTCCTTTGGGGATGTATAAAACTTTTAATGTATTTTTTGTTTGAGAGCAAAGAGATAAAAACTTTTAGCGTATTAATATGCATACACACATAATACTTCTAATTTTTTTTGCAATTGGATAGTTTTTTGGGGGGATTACCTTGGCCTTTGATTTACAGGTACAATTTCAGCAAATGTGAAAAAAATGTACAAATACAGAAGGAGAATGGGAAGCCATTTTCCTATTAAACTGAGAAAACGGAATAAATAGGTCCTGTCTCTGAAAAGTCATTTCAAGTTCCACTCAGCTCAACAGAGAATGCTACACAATTCAGTTCTGAGCTTCTCTGAAAGGTAGGCATAGGAATTTGGCTGTCAAACACTCAGATAAACTTGTGTACATGATTCAGACTGAAAAGTTAACCAGCTTTACAGAATTGATTAGAAAACCAATCAGCAGGACAAGAGAGGCAGTGAGAGTCTGGTGCAGGGCAGGCTTCCTTACAGTGCAGTGTGGCCCTATTCTGCAGCAAATGCTTCTCTTTGTCTTGATTTACTATTTTTTTTTATTTTTTTCATGTTTATTTTTGAGAGAGAGAGACAGAGCATGAGCAGGGGAGAGGCAGAGAGAGGGAGACACAGAATCCCAAGCAGGCCCCAGGCTCCAAGCTGTTAGCACAGAGCCCAACATGGGGCTCGAACTCACGAACTGTGAGATCATGACCTGAGCTGAAGTCGGACACTCAACCAAATGAGCCACCCAGGCACCCCTTGATTTACTATTTTTGACAGCCAGCACTTAACTTGGGAAAAAATAACATAGAAAATAACACCCAGTGTGTATGGCTTCTCTGCTTGCAAGAGGCCAGCCTCCTCTAGGCAGGGCCAAGCGTATGAAAGGCCAATTTAATTTGGGTACTTTCAAAGACTGGTTTGAAGCACACACACACACACACACAAATCCTGCTTTTATGTGTTTGTTTTCTACTAATAAGGAGATGGTCAATAGCTTAAAGTCCAAGTTTTCTTCTGTTTCTGTTTTTGATTGATAGGTTAAATATGTGTAATTAATTTTGTTGTTTCAGCCTCATGATGACATAATCCTGGCAAAGAAGTTTTTTCTTTTATGGTGTTTTCATTAATTTGTTCCAATTAACTTTATTTATCCAGCTTGGTGATATCTGAGTTTTCATCATACACTTCAGTGGTAAAGCCTTTTGAACATGCCCCTCACCCCATATATCAATATTTATTCTTAAATTATAAGTATGTACTATCTTTAGCTAATATCTCAGGACACAACTGGTCCTTAGGGTGAGGCTTATCATTAATGACAATACATACAAAATATTTTGATTATTTTGTTTGTTTTTGTAGACTTTTCGACCAATCTAATTAGGTAATCATGATTTCAACCTTATAACGTGGCTGACAAACTCAGACTAGGAGATGGAGTTCTATCACCCCATTTTCTTGTTGGTTTTCTGTGCTCATATCATTTGTATTATCTTCATTTTGTAGTTTGTGAGAAACTTGTTAAGCTTTCTGTTCATTGGTGAATGTTTGGTTAAGACAAGATATTACTATCCACAAATCCACTAACCAAGGACAGCTAAGCTGCAGAAGGAATGTTTACTTTTGATCTGTGAAACTCCGCACTCCCCTCAAGGTAGTTCGTGGACCACATGGAACATATTTCAACCTGACAAACAATCAGGGAAAGGGATTCAGGGACAATCAGGCATTAAATATTTGTAAACTATTTTTTAAGCATTTCTAATGTTCTCCTCTTGTGCTTCAATAGATTGTCCTGTAAATCCTTGAAGGTGTATGCAACCCCATTTAAGATATTATCTGACTCCTGTAGACTTTGTGGATCTAAGGAGACACAGAACACATTGAACAGGCTTAAGAACCTCATCTTGGACAGGGGAATCTCTGGGACTAGCAGGGGTTGGGCCTTGAAGTGACCAAATTCTTGATGTAAAGGTGGCTTCAGAAAGGAATTTGCAGTATTGCAAAGTGTCAAAGGCAAGCTTCACCTGCATCACAACTTTGATGGTATTCTATCCCTTATCTTATGAATTAAGTATTCTTTCTTCTGCCTGATGCTTTGACCTTTGACTTGGTTTTGAATTTGATGGATTTTGTAGTACTGTGTCCTACACATAGGAAGCATCCATGTAGGTTGAATAATAACATTTAATGTCACTTTATATTCCTTGGTTGTCTTTAAATTTAGCAATAAAGAACTTAATGATGTTTTTCTCTCTTTAAAATCCTATGCCTTTTTGGGGTGCCTGGGTGGCTCAGTTGGTTACAGTCCAACTCTTGATTCTGGCCCTGATCATGATCTCACAGTAGTGAGATCAAGCCCTGAGTCAGGCCCTGTGCTGAGTATGGAGCCTCCTTGAGATTGTCTCTTTCTCTCCCCCCCCTCTCGCTTTGCCCCCACCCCTTCCGTGCATGCACTCTCTCTCTCAAAATAAATAAATAAACTTAAAAAAAAGAAGGGGGAAAAAGAAGAAATAAATGAAAGATCATGAGACCCACATGTTTAATGGGAGTGAGACTATTTTTTCTTACCATACTGAACATGTGGGAATAGTCTTTAATTGCGCAAACTGTGTCTATGTTGAAATAACATATGTAATCACTTTACCTATTTACATTATATTTTTTGTAGGAATTTGAATGTTCAAACCCTGTTTTAATAGAATAATGAATGAAAAAAAGTAAAAATATCTAAATTACTTCTCACTGCTCTTAAGCTTTCCCATAACTTTCTGAGCTTTAAGAAAGCTTGGATAGAAATGCAGGCTACAGTTTGAAATTCAGTCAGAATCTCTTCTTTTGTAGAACTCATACCAAGGTAAGTTTTCTGTAGCATCTGAACAAATACTTACTGAGAGAATGACCTTAGCAGTCACTAGAGTTTCAGGGCATAGAATGTTTCTTCATGTCTGTTGTGCTTAAATATGTCATGGTAGATGTATGAGCCTTTAGAATCACAGCCTTGCCTTATTTTCTGATCAGTGAATTGGATGGTGAGCTGTTTGAAGCCCTCTGGAATATATCATTTAATAGAGCCTGGGACTCTAGATTTTGTGAGCTATAGAGAAAGAAAAAAATAATAAAAAGAAGATATAGCTGTAATTTGGGATAAATATATGTACCACTTTTCACTGTATTTTCCTAAAGGCAATTAAATGATTTGAAACTAGCTAAAATACGTGTCTGATTTAGAGATGCAGTCTTAAAGTGCAGAGCATGGCCTCAAATACATATTAATGATTACAACAATTAAACCAGAACTGCAACCACCCTGTTGTGACTCAGAGATTCTACTTCTTTTACTTCTGCTGCCTGACTTGCTCTTTTTCCCTTTTCATTGTATTTATCAAGTGTCTTCTTGTATTTGGGCATTTAGGTGACTGTGTGTGTATCTGGAAACCCTTATTAATGGTTTCTTTTTCTTTGGTGCCTTCACTGGTTATTTGTTTCCCAGACCAGGTAGGCCTACTTCCAATAGGTCAGAGAGTGAAACATTAAGTTGCATCTAAACTCAGTAAACAAGTGCTGAGATAGGTTGATCATGTTTGCTGTGGGTCAAGGAGTGGCCACTTGTGTACTACACATTTGCCATTTCTGCTACAGATAGAGGTGGCACACTTTGAGCAGCATCTGATACTTAATAGTGTTATGTTTAGCTAGGATACTACTGGTGCACAACATGTGTGTATTTAAGGAAATTAACTGTCAGCATTTAAACATCACAAAATTTTACATTTAAAAAAATCTAAGTCACCTGGATGGCTTAGTTGGCTAAGTGTCTGATTCTTAGTTTTGGCTCAGGTCATGATCTCAGTTCATGAGTTTGAGTCTTGCATTGGGTTCTGCAGAGACTGCTTGAGATTCTCTCTCTTTTTCTCTCTCTCCTTCTCTCTGCCCTTCCTCTACCTGTTCTCTCTCAACATAAAAAAAATTAGATTTCAGAGGAAATTTTAGAAGATCTAGAGAGTTTGAGTCCACATGGTCTAGTGGCAAAAATTGTCAAGGTTAAGGAGCAGCTGTGCCTTCCCAGTTTACCTCAGTGCTCTCTGCTTCATATGATTTTCTCACATCTGTATCTGCTGATTCTCTGTGAGCATCTGAGCTTGTGAATACAGATCCATACTAATGCAAAAATTATTTCTCATGTGTTTACCCTCCTCCCAGAAAAGGCAGTGTGGCCCAGCTAAGATGACACTGATCTTGGAAACAAAATGTTTAATTTCACATTTAAGTTTGGTGTAACTTTCGGAAATTCACCGAAACTCTCAATTCCTCAGACATTTTAGTTGTAAAATGAAAAGAGTCATCGTGTAGACAGTTGTTTGGAAATCAAATGAGATGATGCATTACAATGCATTACAATTGCACTATAGTACAATGCACTATACTATACAATATATAGGGTCACAGATCAGTAATGATAACATAAAAAGCCACAACAATAAAAATAGTGAAGAAGGCCTAAATTGTTTTCATAATTGCCTGCAATAAGAAGAGCTTTTTTTTTTTTTTAAATTTGGCCCCAAGAATAGAAGGAAGATAGAAAATGAGCAGAAGGTATAAAAGTTTTTAAAGGAACTTGTATTTTTTTGAAACAGGAACACAGTGGAGGGTTTGTACTTTTGCCATTAATAAGCCTAAGGAGCCAATAAGCAGAGGCAGCTGAGGTAGGAGACCCTCCCTGGGCCTGATGTGAACTTTTGTCATTGCAATGTATTCACAGCATTCTGGCTGGCTGGTAGGCAGTCTGTCAATCCAACAAACCTTGGTTATTGGGCAGTTTATTATTAAGGCAAATAAGGACAGTACATATAGTTTCAGGACATGTATGAAATTACATAGACCCTAAAAGAAATTTGACTCTGGTTGAGTGTGAATGTTAGCATTCAAAGAAATGGATGGCATTGATATTGGTTTCATTTGCTCTATTAAAAACAAATGATTTGAAATTGTTTTTGTAAGAAAAAAATGATTGAATATGGACAATTTCATGTTTTCAACTTAGCAGTTTAGGCTGCTATAAAAGAATACCATACAGTGGGTATCTTTTAAAGAATAGAAATTTATTTTTTTTACATTTTAGAGCCTGTTAGATTTGGTGTCTGGTGATAGCCCACTTCCTATTTCAAAGCAGCCATCTTATTGCTGTGTCTCCATATGGTGGAAGGTGTCAGGGATCTCTCTGGGGTCCCTTTTATAAGAGTACTTAGTCCCGGGGCGCCTGGGTTTGTGTCGGTTAAGCATCTGACTTCGGCTCAGGTCACGATCTCGCAGTTCGTGAGTTCGAGCCCCGCATCGGGCTCTGTGCTGAGAGCTCAGAGCCTAGAGCCTGCTTTCGATTCTGTGTGTCTCTCTCTCTGCTTCGCCCCCGCTCATGCTCGCGCGCTCTCTCTCTCTCTCAGAAATAAAGAAACATTAAAGGAAATTAAAAAAAAAAGAGTACTAGTCCCATTCATGAAAGCTCTACCCTCGTGACCTAATCACCTCCCAAAGATCTTATCTCCTAATCCCATCTCATTGGGAATTAGGGTTCTAACATATGAATTTGGGGGGAAGAGTGACCTAGGAAGAAATAAGTCTGAATCAGATCTGGTCTCTGCCCTCTAGATGCTCTCAGAAACAATCCTGCTCAAGGCCAGCCATGAGAAGGCCCATAACCAAGCAGTGGCAGAGAAGTTAATCTTGTCTGGGACAATCTGGGAAAGTCTGTTGGAGGAAGTAAACTATGAACTGGGACTTAAAAGCAGATCAGGAGTGTGGGATAGAGCTAGGTGATGGTGGTGATGGAGAACATGTTTCTCCTTTAAATCTTATTATTAAATGCTAAATACATTCATTTCTGGTGTTTGGCTTGGGAATGCCTAAGTCCACAGGGCCTGGGAACATCTGAAAGAAAATAGAAACAGTTTCAGTCAACTATCCTAGATGTTAAGTCTGTGTGGGAGAACATCTTTATGTTTGTCAACATATGGATATTAATATTAAAGTAAAAATTGTGGTGGACTATAGTGACCAGGAAGGGGATACAGACTGACTGAGAAATAAATCATATTCTTCTATCAATTAAAGAGAGAAATATATAGAAAACTGTCTCTATATAGTTATACTATAGTATAGTATAAACTATACTCAGTATAAACTATACTAGAGTATAGTATAAACAAATTTACATTTCCATTTGCTTCCCTTTCCCCCCAACATTTAATCTTTAGGATCTTGCAGCATAAAAGGGAACTTAGCTTTGCTTTTGTCTTACAGTTTGAGATGTGGCTATGACTTAACTTTTTCATTTTGATTATAACTAAAAATGACTCATGTTCATTTCCATTTTAGCAGCCAGGAATCACTTTGATAGTATCTTCATTTTTTGTATCATTTTCCACCAAGGGTTGTTACCAGAACTCTAGCAAGAATGGTAATTTGTTAGAGCATGAGAAAATGTCTATAAATCCTTAAGGACTTGTCATATTAGAAAGAATTTAACTGCATGATATAGGCAAAAAGTTGTAGAATCAATGCTAAGAATAAATAAGAAACAATGGGTGGTCTAAATTAATATTGACATTGCACAATGCCAGCTATCTCTACCTAATTATATCTGGCCTAACCCTGGAGGGATGCCAAAGATCACTTATATTGTGTCAAGAGAAGAATTTGAAGAGCATCAATTTTGAATATATTATATATTAGTTTCTTTTGTGTATGTAGGTAGGAAAAGATGTCCCCAAGCTATGATTCGTATTTTCACTTCAGATTTCTTAAAGATGTGGAGATTTTCTTTGAAAACAGTTGGGGATTTCAGACAAAGCAAGGCTATCATTGATAATGTACTTAATATCAGTCAAAATAAATCTGTGGTGGGATTCTTAGGCAGACTGACTGACTTTTGAAAAAAAAATCCAGTTGTAAAGAATGATGGTGCAGAGAACCTGAGGAAGGATTCCCCTGATAATTTTAGAAAGGAATGTGTAATTCTAGTCATTCATTAAGACCCTCTGAGGTGAAAGCCCCACCTACCTGCCTGGGAGGATGTTGATTAGGAATCTCTAGACCCTTTAGGGCTGGCTGTGTCACACACCAGTATGAACTGCACAAATTGAGCATGGCTTTGATATGGCTGTGTGCCAATTTTTCTGCTTTCATATGTTTAATTGAGGAGTAACCTGACAGAAAGGAAAAGATTTAGCTTGGCCATTGGGAAGTTAAAAAGTATTTTTATTTCTCTGATGCCCCTCAATCCTGATCTCCTTTGTTATCTGTTCAATTGTAAAACAGACCATTTCATCTACTGGGAGTGGGAAACAAACCTATCTGTCAGGTAGTGAATTGGATTTCAAATTAGGTGGTCGTCATATGAATGATCAGACTGCACAGACTTTTCATTCAAAGCAATGAACTTCCCATTGAATTTATGAGATGAGAATGAGGCAATGCATCCCCAAGACCTTGGCATTGCTGCTTGATAGAATACTCATTTCCTATTTGTGTTTCATTTTTTTCTGCTGCAGTTTGTTCATCATCTGCCTATTTTATAGGCTAGGGCTGCTTGAAACATTTAACAAAGGGTTGTGCTGTCTCTGGAAACTTTTCCTGGGGCACTTCAATGGGGTCATAGAAACCCCATTCTTCCCTTTGGATGTGTGGGGAAATGGACATTAAGCATCTGGCCACAATGAAGTCTTACGAGAAAAGCAAACAGTAATATGGATGAAAATTAAAATTTCTAGAAGCACAAATCATCTAGATCCTTCTTCCTGTGTTTTTGTTTTCTTTGGGTAAGTAGCCAGTATTAGAATTACTGGATCATACTGTAATTCTATTATTATATTTTTGAGAAAACTTCATTTTATTTTCCACAGTGGATGCACCAATTTGCATTCCCACCAACAGTGCATGAGGGTTCTTTTTTCTCCACATCCTTGGCAACACTTGTTTCTTGTGCTTTTGAGTTTAGCTCTTCTGACAGTTGTGACAATATTTTTTTCTTCTTCTTCTGGTGTGTGTATGTATGGAAAAGGAGGGGGAGAAACCACAGGTATTTTTTGAAGAAGCAGAGGGGAACTGTCCATCCTAGTCTGTGAGAACTTTCAGATCTACTTGGGAACACATAACACCCCTTTCTGGTTCCATGTTTATACCAGAAGTGTTGAATCAGAGTGGTTATCCCTGGGATCCATTCCAGTCTTATTTCCTAGAAACTGAAATTGATGTTTAAGGGACAGTGCTGGAGAGTCTCAGAAGTTACCTGTGGCCAAGTCAAGGAAATGAGAGCTAGCTGATGACAGACTCAAAAAGGATTTTAGGTAGAAGAGTCAGGTACTTTGCCCCAGGACCTGAGTTCAAGCATCATGCTGTCCACTCCTAATCCATAACCTTAAGCCCAGCATGAGTCCAGCCACATAGTATGATTTAATTAAGGAAAAATAAAATTAAGGAACTCATTGAAGAGATATTTTCTTGCAAGTCCTAACCAGTGTTGTGGCAATAATGATAGTATTATTACTATTTGGCGTTACTGAGAAACTACTCTGGGCCAGGCCCTGAGCTAAGTACTTTACATGCATTATCTAGTTTAATATTTAAATACGTACCATCTATAAAATTAGTGGAAGCCATTTTTTTCTCTCCATGATGAAATAGAGGCTTAAAAGATTTGAGTCAGTAGCCTGGGTCACATAACTGATACATAAAGAACCAGAAGGAACCAGGACACAGAGATCGTGCATGCTTCTAGTCATCATGCTCTACTTGCCATGTCTAGAACTTCCTACTGAGGTTGCCCACACACAGTGATTTCCACTTCTCTGTGATGCAAACTGCTTGAGGGCATGTTCACTGCTGTGCTCCAAGAATCTGGTGCAGTGCCTGGGGCAAAACATGTTTTCACTAATGCCCATTGACTGGATGTTGGAGGAATGCAGACCTCTGTTGCACAACAGGAGGATCCCATTGGCCGTAGTTGTCCTGGAAGATCCTGCCCCTCTGCATTAGTTCCAGAACAGATCTCTCCCTATAACAGACACTGTTAGTGTGCCTCCCAGAATCCTTTTATTTGGCCAGCTCACCCATTTCCCATCTTCTGTGTGTGTTGGTGAGTAATGGCTCACACCTGCACCCTTTTCAGGAGGCCTATTTTCAGCTGATAGAAGCTGTCCTGTTTACTGAGGTCTAAAAGTTAGGTCTTGGCCACTCCTACCATCCTGCACAGAGACAGACCTAGCAAACATCTGTGGTGCAATTCACACTCTGTAGTACCCACACAGAATCAAGTTAAAGATAGACTTCTCCTGAAAACAAATCATTGCTTTTCTTCTTCTCCTTTTATCATTTCCTAACATCCTCTCCTGAGCACATTCCTCAGTAAATGACTTATACAAGATTCCCTATCTTAGTCTATGCTTTTAGAAAATGCGACCTAGGATATTAATTTAAAACCTGAAGAGAAGATACTCTGTATTGCCTAACATTCCTACTATATCCATGAAATACTCTAGCATCTTTCTGGACTTTTTCCTGTGATCAATTGGGGTGGTTTTGTTGTATGTCATAAAAATAAACTCAACATATACAAACCCTAATCTCTCTGTTTTCACCAGTCAGTAAAGAGACCTAAAACTCAGAAACTGAATCAAGTTCCAATGATACTGCAATATGTTGAAGATGTGCATTTCTTAGTCTAGGATAGTGATCTATATCTGATAATAATCCTGACAACAAGCTCAAAAATGTGTCCTTGCTACAGGCTGGAATGTGGTCAGTCATATTAGAGAAGCTTAATTATGTGAAAGCACCACTCAAAAAAGCTCTTGTAAAATTCCTGTGGAAGAAAGATGCTGCTGCCATCAGCTTTTGTTCTCACTGACAGGTTGCATTAGCAGACTTGGATCCTGTCCAAATTCATCAAGATCTTAAAGGATTTTGAGGTAGTTAATGGGATCTTTGTGCTAATAAATGCAGAGTGTCCAGAATAAGAGAGGAGAGAATGCCACTTTTCCTGGTACTGCTCAGATGCTAGATGAAGTGGTAAAATCAGGGAAGCATTAATTGAATAGGCAATTGACAGTCTGGATGAGGAGAAACCAGAATGAAAAGGGCCTAGATAACATGCCATCTGAAGGACTGAGAATGCTGGACTCCTTTTTAAAAAAAGAGAGATATCATTGGGACCTACCGAGGGAAGTCTTCATGTTTGGAAAGATTGCCGTTTGGCTGCAGAGGAATAATTAAGAGTGGGTGGAAGCTACACAGAAATTTTTGCATCTCAGCATAAGAAAGTGTTTCTTTTTAAAAAATTTTTAATGTTTATTTTATTTTTGAGAGAGAGGGAGAGAGAGAGAGAGAGAGACGGAGCATGAGTGGGGGAGGGACAGAGAGAGAGCGAGACACAGAATGCAAAGCTGAGCTGTCAGGACAGAGCCCAATGTGGGGCTCAAACCCATGAACTGTGAGATCATGACCAGATCTGAAGTTAGACACTCAATCAACTGAGCCATCCAAGTGCCCCATAAGGAACTGTTTCTAAATTTTTTTATGTTTTATTTATTTTTGAGACAGAGAGACAGAGCATGAGTTAGGGAAGGGCAGAGAGAGAGACAGACAGACAGAATCTGAAGCAGGCTCCAGGCCCTGAGCTGTCAGCACAGAGCCTGACATGGGGTTCAACTCACAAACTGTGAGATCATGGCCTGAGCCAAAGTCGGACGCTTAACCAACTGAGCCACCCAAGCACCCCAGGAAGTGTTTGTAACAGGCAAAGTCATTCTAGTACTAAAATTCTCATCACCAAGTTGTTCAAGCTGAGGCTTAAGGGTCATTTTTCCATGCAATAGAATAGACCAGTATGTGTTTTGCAGAAGTCTATATTAGGTAACCTCTGGGTTCCCTTCAAATATGAGAGCCTCAGTTTCTATGAATTAGGTTTAAATAGAGAGATGTACATAGTGGATATGATCTGGCAAGTTACATAGTTTTTGTTGGAGAACTCTTGGGGAAAAAAGTGGAGATAAAACTAAGACAAGACTCTACACATTAAATTTGTTAAGATTTCTAGGCTCCAGTTCTCCAGCTTAGGAAGTGACGTTGTCATTGTTGGGTCGGTTGGACATGTATCCTCACCCATTAGGCAGCCTTTCTATTTTAGAGTTCAGGGGGTTCAAAGAAACACAATTTGGGAAGCACCATCAGTGTAAAATCTGAGGGTCCTGACTCTGCTGCTCATTATCCTTCTGACCTTGGGAAAATTATTTAAGACTGTTTCCTGTGAAAATGACAATTTCTACCAAAAATAAAGAGACAAAAGAGGAGATGGGGAGATGCCCAGGGATGATTCCAAATTTCCAGGCTCCACAGTATCAGGACTACAGCCCAATTTCTGTTAGAAATGCCACATTTTCTGGGAGTTGCAGAGTTTCTTTGGAGACATGCTGAGCCTGTTGGAGAGATGAAAATGTTGGGTAAGTGGTACTGGAGCATGGGTAAAAATGGAAATCAGGGCTGGGTCCAGGAAGAAGTAATTACTGAGTCCATGTGAGTGGATGATACCTGAGGAAAAAGGTATGCAGAGAAAGAGCAGATGCTCCGTACAGAACTTGGAGAGGGAGGGAAAGATAATAGAAAAGATTTATAGGGTCGTTGCTGGAAGCCAAGCTATCCCAGCCTGAGTGGCAGGGCCCGGGCTGTGGACAGATTGGTGACTGCAGGGTGGCCCACCAACAGTGAAGCTTCTTGTACTCCCGCTTTTAGGTAATTTGGCCTTATTAAAGTACCTGGGGTATTGTCTGTTGGGAAATTGCCCTCGGCAGACCCCCTGGGAAAAGAACCATCAGGGAAAGAAAATAAGATTCCCCAAGAAACTGTGCGGCCTTACGTTTAGCCCTTGCCATCGCCTATGGAGACTCCTCTACTTACAGGAAGGATAGCCTCATACCTTTGCCAGCAAAGAGGGCCTGTAAAGGAGAGACATATGGATTTGAAAGCCTCACTCCAGCAACTAAGGAGTATATCTCTGGGCACAGATGACTTCAACCCCTAGGCCCACCTGGCCCCCCGGAGGCATTCCAGATGATGATTGAACCTGGTCAGTTAAGGTACAGAATGGTTCATTGGTGCATTGTCTCTCTGAGAATGTGTGAGGCATGGGTTTCTAAGGCTTTTTCAGCCCCTTCCTGGTACCTTGGACCGAGGCAAACACATTGTTCTTCTGGCCTCATGTGGTTAGGAGGTCATGTCCCTGTAACTGTTCCACTTGAGGTGTTGAGAAATGGAAGGCCTTTCAGGAGAACAGCAAAGCAAATGCTTTGTAGATTATAGATAAACGCAGATGCATAATGGAATAATGTAAGAAATAAATCTCTAATCAAAAGGTATGCAGGAAAGCTAGGGGAAAATCACCATGTTATTTCTTAAAGGTTGTTTATACATAGGAACGTTTTCAAAATTAGGTAATGTTAGAAAAACATAGATGACATATGTTACAAGGAAATCACTAGCATATATAATGCCACGTTTACTACAATAAATCAGCCAGTTCAACACACTGCTGTTGTCTGTGTCCATTTTTATTTTAGTTTTAGTTTTTTATTTTCTAGTTTTTTATTTTAGTTTTGTTTTATTTTCACCGATGCTGTTCTTCCTTTAGGAACCCCTGGTTGCTGGAGCTGGTCTCCCGCAGGTCGTCAAAGGAAGCCCAGAGAGTCAGAGTCAGAGCAGCTAGAGAGGAAAAGAAAACCACAAAGGCATGGATTCATGGAATAGTACTACAATTAACAGTGTTATATTTTCAGGGCTTTCAAGCAGGACTGAGAAAGGGACACTCGACTACTAGTCACTATTAGTGAGTGAACAGGGAAGGACTCTCTTGGTTGAAACATAGCTCAAATTAGCAGAGTAAAAAATGGGAAAATATTAGCTCTTAAAATAAAGGAAGGATTGATTCAGCAAATCACAAAGGGAGCCAGGGATGAGCTATACTTAGGATAGCTGGAGAAAGGAACTCAAACACCACCAAGACTCTCTTGGTCTGTCATTGCTTCTGCAATGCTCTGCATGTTGGCCTCATTCTTTTAGCAGGAACCCTGGCCAAAAACAACTCCAAACCTTAATCATCAAAAGTGTTGAGTGACTGAATATATAAATGGATAATGGCTGCTGGAACCCAAGCTATCCCATCCTGAGTGGCAGGGCCCGGGCTGTGTACGGATTGGTGACTGCAGGGTGGCCCACCAACAGTGAAGCTTCTTGTACTCCCGCTTTTAGGTAATTTGGCCTTAAAACTACCTGGGGTGTTGTCTGTTGGGGAATTGCCCTCGGCAGGCCCCCTGGAAAAAGAACCATTAGGGAAGAAAATAAGGTTCAGCAAGAAATTATGCGGCCTTATGTTTAGCCCTTGCCATCCCCTATGGAGACTCCTCTACTTACAGGAAGGATAGCCTCATACCTTTGCCAGCAAAGAGGGCCTGAAAAGGAGAGACATGGATTTGAAAGACTCACTCCAGCAACTAAGGAGTGTATCTCTGGGTACAGGTGACTTCAACCCCTAGGCCCACCTGGCCCCCCGGAGGCATTCCAGATGATGACTGAACCTAGTCAGTTAAGGTACAGAATGGTTCATTGGTTCCTAGGTGCATTGTCTCTCTGAGAATGTATGAGGCATGGGTTTCTAAGGTTTTTTCAGCCCCTTCCTGGCACCTCAGACCGAGGCAAACACATTGTTCTTCTGGCCTCATGTGGTTAGGAGATCATGTCCCTGTAACTGTTCCACTTGAGGTGTTGAGAAATGGAAGGCCTTTCAGGAGAACAGCAAAGCAAATGCTTTGTAGATTATAGATACATGCAGATGCATAATGGAATAATGTAAGAAATTAATCTATAATCAAAGGGTATGCGGGAAAGCTAGGGGAAAATCACCATGTTATTTTTTAAAGGTTGTTTATACATAGGAACGTTTTCAAAATTAGGTAATGTTAGAAAAACATAGATGACGTATGTTACAAGGAAATCACTAGCATATATAATGCCACGTTTACTACAATAAATCGGCCAGTTCAACACACTGCTGTTGTCTGTGTCCATTTTTATTTTTTTATTTTAGTTTTGTTTTATTTTCATTTTTTCGCCGACGCCGTTCATCCTTCAGGAACCCCTAGACCTGCTGGAGCTGGACTCCGGCAAATGGCCAGACCATATATAAAAATAGAATTCTGACCTTCTCCCTGCAGCAACTTGCCCAGGAAACCAACCCCCTTATCTATTAAAAATAGCATGGAAAGCTAGTCTGCTATAAGTTAGACTTTTAGGAAGTCAGATTGCTATCACTAGTAATAATCCAGGAAGCTAAAATGGCCAAGATTTTATTAATAACTGACACCTTCCCTAATTTTTGTTCTCACAACTTAGGACCAAACACATAAAACCAAATATGCACCCTAATCAATTTCATAGGATGCTCTCCTTCTAGTTAGCCTTCCTACAGCTTCACTATGTCAGCAGCCTCCAGGCAGGGCATAACTGAGGACTTCCTTTTTCCCTACTGCAAAGCTTTCCAACTCCTCTGCCTTTGAGTCTCTGTCAAAACACAAGTGATGGTGGCTGACTCTCTTGCTATAGCAAGCTCTGAACAAATAGCTTTTGTTTGTTTTCATCTGGTTGGTCTTTGCTTATTTCTCACTTTATGTTCAGAGAGGAATAAGACCTTCTTCCATGGGCTCCAATTATAAATCTTCTAGAAAGCATTCTCATTGACCTGACTTGTGCCATAGCTTCATCCCTAGACCAAACACTATTGCAGCTGTGGGCTTACAATATTTAATGTAACTTAGGAAATGTCCCTACCTCCATCCATAGAAATGACAGGTCTTATTCTGATTACATGCCTAGACCTAGGAAAGGAATAGTTCTAAAAGAAGGAGGGTTTTGTGTCCTCATAACTGAGAACAGATGGTGCTGGGGAGACAAAAGAGTTAATGTCTTCTAGAGAGAATTAAGGTGTGTAGCTATTCAGGGAGAGCCATTCCAGAAAATGGATTAGGGGAAGGATGGAATGAAGAGATTAGGGTTTGAAAAGGCATTGTTTTAGACATCCTGTACCTGAAAAGGTAACAAGGTCAAGAGGAGGAATGACAGTCAAAGGTGACAAAATCACCTTGAGGGATGGAAACAGATAATGAGCTGTGAAAAGAAGGAAACTCTAAATCAAAGAAATAGCTTGGTATTTTCAGCCAAGCCATTTTTCTTAACCTTCATGCCCTTTTCAACTCTCCTATTGTTAGTCCTGATCTCTTTTTCTATAAAAAGGACAAACCAATTGACAGAGTCTGAGCCTTGAAAAGGGCATGTGATGCAGGCTTCTTAGACATTCACTTCCTGTGCTTTCCCCTCCCCATGCCCCTGCATACTGCATCTTGACTTGTGCCAAAGAATCCCCTCCCACCCTGCTGCCTCTCCCCAGGAGAAGGTCTTTGTGTTTAGAGACTTCTGACTTCCCTGATGAGATGAAACTGACTCTTCTGGGTGATGACCCACATTCAGCTTTATTTATTCACAGTAGAGCTTGTGTGGTTTCAGGGGATGAGAAAGAGAAAAATAAAACAAGAACAGAAGATGCTTTTCTTCTTTTCTCAGGAATATTATAGGAGTATGGCAGAGCCAGAGGATCCTGCTTTCTTTAGGAAAGCTGTTACACATGAGAGAGCATGTTTCTCTTTGGTGATCTTTATCAGTGTTACTTCCTAGGAGGTGAAAGTTGGTGACATCCTGGGGACCCAAGGTCTAATTAGTCCATTAGACCTAATTCTGTCTCATTTCTAGTGTCTGGAAGTCAGGAAGATTTTTAAAAGCAAATTCAGGTTTCTGATGGCAAGTACGTGACATTTTCAGAAATGACAGAGATAGAGGAAAAACTGAAGAAAAAAGATAAGCAAAGTCAGTTCTCTAGAGTTCCAAAACTGTGGCTAAAGCTCCCTGGAAGTAATCCATGTGAAAACCATCACTCTGAACAAGAGTAATGGTGATACAGGGGCTTCTGCCTGTCCTGTGTCCTCAATTGATAAGCAGGAAGAAACTTCAGGAGCATCTCCCCTGACTTGCCTGCCTGACCCTGACAGGTGGTCTATGGCCTGGCTGATCTTTCTCTGGCCAATTAGTGATTGGTGTATCAGGCATCAGAGCTGATAATAAGAATAGTCCAAGCTAGACTGGGATGGACAAATGTGGTGGCCATGTAAAGAGTTTTAGTATTAATATTGCAGTATTTTAAAATAAAAATTTTTGAAAATTCAAGATCGGGAAACAGATAAATGTGGAAATCTGTTTCCAAATAAGTTTGGGTTTTGTTAACTTTATGTAATCCAGTTATGAATCTGATGGGGTTTTTTTTTGTTTTTTTTTTTATTGGTTTCTGGCACTTGCCTTGGTTCCTATCTTTCTAAATATCACTATAGATTTAAACATTTTTAAAGAAGGAAGGTCTGAGCTTGAGAGGCTCCTCTCACTGCCCTGAGTGTCTCATTTCCTGGGAAGAGGAATGGAAATGTACCTGCATGCCTGTTTATTACCTTTTTGTGGCTCTGCAAGGGTAGGTTTTACTATCTGACTCACCAGGACGGCTGCCTGTGCAAAAGTTGGCAGTCCTAACAAAAGCTAAGCTGTATAGTCTCTCATCAACTTCACCTTCAACCTTGCCACTTACAATGACAAATACCCTGGTGACCAGCCACATCCCAGGACCTGTCCATTTGAGGTCTGTTCCCACCTTCTCACCAATGTTTGCTGTGCTCCCTGTTGGTGGCCTCTATGAAAACATTACCTCCCTGTCCTGCACATTTTCCTTTGAGGTAACAGTTTCCATTGAAGGAGTAGAAGTAGCCTCTTACTTCCCAAAGCGCAGCTGCCTATGCCTCAAACCTCACAAAATCCATCATGAAAACAATTCTCTGCAATTCCCTTCAGAGCCTCTCCTTACAGATGTTGTCCCTGTAGGCAGTATTATTCTCTTCCTCTCTCTGCCTCTACCCACACTACTCCCAGGGATCTGAATGTGAAATATCTTGATTCAGTCTTCTCATTTTATATCAACTCATGCAAGTATATACCTGGAGGAACCACCAGCTGACCAATTTATCAGACACAATCATGGTCTACAACTGATTTCAGGCTCTGTTGAGATTCTTTAAAAAAACAAAAACAAAAAAAAAAACCCCCACAAAACAACAACAACAGCAACAACAACAACAAACAGAGCAAGACAGGCAAGGTATCTATAATATGTCTTGATGCCACCTCATGCAAAAAGCATTCCCTTATTTACCCAGCCAGATGTTTCTATTATCTGAACCCTTAGAACCCTGTGTTTGAAACTTTCTTTACGTAGATATGGTACAGTATTTTAACTCATAGTTAGTTCTATATGTATGCTTGATAAACTATACGTTGTGTGGTTGGAACTTATATAGAACACATTAAAGTGCCTGGCACACGATATCTCTGGGTGTGTATGTCTATACATCCATACACACACAAATGTGTATATACACACATGCACACACAAACACATTGGTTTGTCTTCTATAATTTCATAGAGCCCACTGCCATCTTTGGCATTCAGTAGATAATGGTTCCTGTTGAAAGACTTTAATGATTTTTTTGTGTGGGGGTTGGTATTACATCATTGACCCCAAGGGAAAGTGGAGACTGTGCTATTTCTATGTCATATGTTGTACCTGCAGAAACTTTCCATTCTGAAGAAGATTGTAGAAGCTCAGAGTGAAAAGTTTAAAGCAGCTCCATTCTATGCATAATGAGTTTCTTCTCAAGGTTGAGGTAAGCGCTCATTCTCCAGGGGAGGACAGCAATTTGTCAGTTACTCTGTAGATAGCTTGCAAATTGGCCCTCATTTCTACATAGCTTCCGCCATGTCCTGCTGGAAAGCTTCAGCTTCTGCTTACCTGAGCTTTCCAGCAGGTGCCCATAAGCCAAATAACCCTTTAAAGAAAGAAATGGAAGTTTGAAACTCAGTGATACAATCTGCTCCTTCGGAAAAAAAAAAAAAGAAGTGGAGTCAGAGCCAAGAGAACTGGATAATTATTTTCCAACAACAGTAGTTTTTAATACCAAAAATAAGTGGATACCCATGGGTGCTGGGCAGATAATAACACATCATTTCCAATCTGGTCATGTACACTTTCTTGGCTGCTCCCTGGGAGAAATCTGATTTGTTTATTCTGAGTAAAAATCAGATGATTGCTTTTGCCATCACTGGGTTTAAGCCATCTTCATCCATGCAGGCCTGTTTTGATTACCTGCAGCCAGATGGCAGCCCCAATTTGGGCATTGCAGTCACCCTGTTCTTTTTCTTTTTCTTTGTTAAATCTTTTTAATGTTTATTTTTTGAGACAGAGAGAGACAGCATGAGTGGCGGAGGGGCAGAGAGAGGGAGACACAGAATCCGAAGCAGGCTTCAGGCTCCAAGCTGTCAGCACAAAGCCCGATGTGGGGCTCGAATTCACAAACTGTGAGATCATAACCTAGGCCAAAGTTGGATGTTTAACTGACTGAGCCATCTAGGTGCCACAGAAGCCACCTTGTTCTTACATCTGTTATTATTTAACAGCTTCTATGTACTGACTGGTAGCATCTATCACAATACTTTTGAGGCAGAATTCTTCCCTGATTGAGTATTCTCAAGCAGCATACTTGAAAGCTACTATTTGCTGGAAAAACTCATTTCCACCCAGATCAATTTGTGTTAGGTAACTTTTCATTTCTCAGAAATTTGCTTTAATTGAAATTAATGTCAAATATATTTTTAGTTAGTACTTTGAATTCTGTTGTACTTTCCTTAATTAATAATTTCATTTAGGCTGTGAAAAACCTGGGAGATTTTATTGAAAAACTCTCAATTCCTACTGGAACTTTAGAATAACTATATCATGTAATGGAGAAAGTGTCATTTACTACTATTCTTCCTGAGAAGGTGACTAGATGTGTTTAGGAGGTATACATTGATGAACTCCTAAGAGTAGATAGGAGATGGGACCCTAAAGGCCTGGATGTGGTAAGAAGTGTTTTATATGACTCAAGGGGAAGAATGTGTTATTCTGAAGATGGAACAGGGACAGAAAAAGAGATAAGGAAAGAGAGGCAATGAGAAGGTGGAAGGGACATGTGTGTTGTGAACTTTCCTCATAAATCTTGGTAAAGTCTACTGAAAACATGAAATACTGGGAGTGATAATGTTTCTTGTGAAACCCAGAGGAAAGCTTGTATTTTGAAACGAATGTATATGTGGCAATTTCAGAGACAGGACGCTTGGGTCAGGAGGCAGAACTATCTGGGAACAAGAGCAGCAGCATCTCACATAACTCTAAGTCATGGAATCAAGTTTGGGGATAAAGTTACCCAGGGCCACTCATCTGCATTATAGCTATAAAGTTCTTTTATTTTTAATATGAAATTTATAGTCAAATTTGTTTCCATACAACAGCTAGTGCTCATCCCAACAGGTGCTCTACTCAATACCCATCACCCACCCTTCCCTCCCTCCCACCCCCCATTAACCCTCAGTTTGTTCTCAGTTTTTGAGAGTCTCTTATCTTCTGGCTCCCTCCCTCTCTAACCTTTTTTCCCCCTTCCCCTCCCACTTGGTCTTCTGTTAAGTTTCTCAGGATCCACATAAGAGTCAAAACATATGGCATCTGTCTTTCTCTATATGACTTATTTCACTTAGCATAACACTCTCCAGTTCCATCCATGTTGCTACAAAAGGCCATATTTCATTCTTTCTCATTTCTAACTAGTATTTCATTGTGTATATAAACCACAATTTCTTTATCCATTCATCAGTTGATGGACATTTAGGCTCTTTCCACAATTTGGCTATTGTTGAAAGTGCTACTATAAACGTTGGGGTACAAGCGCCCCTATGCATCAGCACTCCTGTACCACTTGAGTAAATTCCTAGCAGTGCTATTTCTGGGTCATAGGGTATATCTATTCTTAATTTTTTGAAGAACCTCCACACTGTTTTCCGGAGCGGCTGCACCAGTTTGCATTCCCACCAAAAGTACAAGAGGGTTCCTGTTTCCCCACATCCTCTCCAGCATCTATAGTCTCCTGATTTGTTCATTTTGGACACTCTGACTGGCGTGAGGTGTGGTTTTGATTTGTATTTCCCTGATGAGGAGTGACGTTGAGCATTTATTCATGTGCTTGTTGGTCATCTGGATGTCTTCTTTAGAGAAGTCTCTATTCATGATTCTGCCCATTTCTTCACTGGGTTGTTTTTTGGGTGTGGAGTTTGGTGAGCTCTTTACAGATTTTGGATACTAGCCTTTTGTCTGATATGTCATTAGCAAATATCTTTTCCGATTCCGTTGGTTGCCTTTTAGTTTAGTTGATTGTTTCCTTTGCAGTGCAAAAGATTTTTACCTTCACGAGGTCCCAATAGTGCATTTTTGCTTTTAATTCCCTTGCCTTTGGGGATGTGTCAAGTAAGAAATTGCTGCGGCTGAGGTCAGAGAGGTCTTTTCCTGCTTTCTCCTCTAAGGTTTTGATGGTTTCCTGTCTCACATTCAGGTTCTTTATTCACGTTGAGTTTGTTTTTATGAATGGTGTAAGAAAGTGGTCTAGTTTCATCCTTCTGCATGTTGCTGTCCAGTTCTCCCAGCACCATTTGTTAAAGAGACTTTTTTTCCATCGGATGTTCTTTCCTGCTTTGTTAAAGATTAGTTGGCCATACTTTTGTGGGCCTAATTCTGGGGTTTCTATTCTATTCCATTGGTCTATGTGTCTCTTTTTGTGCCAATACCATGGTGTCTTGATGATTACAGCTTTGTAGTAGAGGCTAAAGTCTGGGATTGTGATGCCTCCTGCTTTGGTCTTCTTCTTCAATATTACTTTGGCTATTTGGAGACTTTTGTGGTTCCATACAACTTTTAGGATTGCTTGCTCTAGCTTCAAGAAAAATGCTGGTGCAATTTTGATTGCGATTGCATTGAATGTGTAGATAGCTTTGGGTAGTATTGACATTTTAACAATATTTATTCTTCCAACCCATGAGCATGGACTGGTTTTCCATTTCTTTATACCTTTTTCAATTTCCTTCATAAGCTTTCTATAGTTTTCAGCATATAGATTTTTACATCTATGGTTAGGTTTATTCCTAGGTATTTTATGCAATTGGTGCAATTGTGAATGGGATCAGTTTCTTTATTTGTCTTTCTGTTGCTTCATTGTTAGTGTATACAAATGCAACTGACTCTGTACACTGATTTTGTATCCTGCGACTTTACTGAATTCATGTATCAGTTCTAGCAGACTTTTGGTGGAGTCTATCAGATTTTCCATGCATAATATCATGTCATCTGCACAAAAGTGAAAGCTTGACTTCATCTTTGTCAATTTTGATGCCTTTGATTTCCTTTTGTTGTCTGATTGCTGATGCTAGCACTTACAACACTATGTGAAACAACAGCGGTGAGAGTGGGCATCCCTGTCGTGTTCCTGACCTCAGGGAGAAAGCTCTCAGTTTTTCCCCATTGGGGATGATGTTAGCTATGGGCTTTTCATAAGTGGCTTTTATGATGTTTAAATATGTTCCTTCTATCCTGACTTTCTCGAGGGTTTTTATTAAGAAAGGATGCTGGGTTTTGTCAAATGCTTTTTCTGCATCGATTGACAGGATCATATGGTTCTTATCTTTTCTTTTATTAATGTGATGTATCACGTTGATTGATTTGTGAATGATGAACCAGCCCTGCAGCCCAAAAATGAATCCCGCTTGATTATGGTGAATAATTCTTTTTATATGTGTTGAATACGATTTGCTAGTACCTTGTTGAGAATTTTTGCATCCATATTCATCAGGGATATTGGCCTGTAGTTCTCTTTTTTTACTGGGTCTCTGTCTGGTTTAGAAATCAAAGTAATGCTGGCTTCATAGAATGACTCTGGAAGTTTTCTTTCCCTTTCTATTTTTCAGAATAGCTTGAGAAGGATAGGTATTATCTCTGCTTTAAATGTCTGGTAGAATTCCCCAGAGAAGCCATCTGGTCCTGGACTCTTCTTTGTTGGGAGATTTTTGATAACTGATTCAATTTCTTCTCTGGCTATGGGTCTGTTCAAGTTTTCTATTTCTTCCTGTTTAAGTTTTGGAAGTGCGTGGGTGCTTAGGAATTTGTCCATTTCTTCCAGGTTGTCCAGTTTGTTGGCATATAATTTTTCATAGTATTCCCTGATAATTGCTTGTGTTTCTGAGGGATTGGTTGTAATAATTCCATTTTCATTCATGATTTTATCTATTTGGGTCACCCCCCCTTTTCTTTTCGAGAAGCGTGACTAGCGGTTTATCAATTTTGTTTATTTTTTCAAAAAACCAACTCTTGGTTTCGTTGATCTGCTCTACAGTTGTTTTAGATTCTATATTGTTTATTTCTGCTCTTATCTTTATTATTTCTCTTCTTCTGCTGGGTTTGGGGTGTCTTTGCTGTTCTGCTTCTATTTCCTTTAGGTGTCCCTTTTGTGTTTGGGATTTTTCTTGTTTCTTGAGATAAGCCTGGATTGCAATGTATGTTCCTCTCAGGACTGCCTTTGCTGCATCCCAAAGCGTTTGGATTCTTGTATTTTCATTTCCATTTGTTTCCATATGTTTTTTAAGTTCTTCTCTAATTGTCTGGTTGACCCATTCATTCTTTAGTAGGGTGTTCTTCAATGGCAATGCTTTGGGAGGTTGTCTAGACTTTTTCCTATGGTTAATTTCAAGTTTCATAGTATTGTGGTCTGAAAGTGTTCATGGTATGATCTCAATTCTTTAAGGGCTGTTTTGTGACCCAGTATATGATCTATCTTGAAGAATGTTCCATGTGCACTCGAGAAGAAAGTATAATCTGTTGCTCTGGGATGCAGAGTTCTAAATATATCTGTCAAGTCCATCTGATCCAATGTATCATTCAAGGCCCTTGTTTCTTTATTGGAGTATTCTTTATTGGAGTATTAAAGTATTAAAGTATTAAAGTTCGCTGCAATTACCACATTCTTATCAATAAGGTTGCTTATGTTTGTGAGTAATTGTTTTATATATTTGGAGGTTCCCATATTCGGCACATAGATATTTATAATTGTTAGCTCCTCCTGATGGATAGACCCTGTAATTATTATATAATGCCTTTCTTCCTCTATTGTTACAGCCTTTAATTTAAAGTCTAGTTTGTCTGATATAAGTATGGCTACTCCAGCTTTCTTTTGACTTCCAGTAGCATGATAGATAGTTCTCCATCCCCTCACTTTCAATCTGAAGGTGTCCTCAGGTCTAAAATGAGTCTCTTGTAGACCGACAATAAATAGATGGGTCTTGTTTTTTATCCATTCTATACTCTATGGCTTTTGGTTGGAGCATTTATTCCATTTACATTCAGTGTTATTATTGCAAGGTATGGGTTTAGAGTCATTGTGATGTCTGTGGTCTCATGCTTGTAGTGATGTCTCTGGTCCTTTGTGGTCTTTGCAACATTTCACTCACAGATTCCCCCTTAGGATCTCTTGTAGGGCTGGTTTAGCGGTGATGAATTCCTTCAGTTTTTGTTTGTTTGGGAAGACCTTTATCTCTCCTTCTATTCTGAATGACAGACTTGTTGGATAAAGGATTCTCAGCTGCAAATTTTTTTCTGTTCAACACATTGAAGATTTCCTGCCAAGTTTCTGGCCTGCCAAGTTTCAGTAGTTAGGTCTGCCACCAGTCTTATTGTTCTCCCTTTATAAGTTAGAACTGTTTATCCCTAGCTGCTTTCAGAATTTTCTCTTTATCCTTGTATTTTGCCAGTTTCACTATGATATGTTGTGCAGAAGATCAATTCAAGTTAAGTCTGAAGGGAATTCTCTGTGCCTGTTGGATTTCAATGCCTTTTTCCTTCCCCAGATCAGGGAACTTCTCAGCTATGATTTGTTCAAGTACACCTTCAGCCCCTTTCTGTCTCTCTTCCTCTTTTGAAATTCCTATCTATGGATATTGTTGCATGACTTCCTTCTCTAATTCTCCCCTCATACTGCTGGATATTTTTATCTCTCTTTTTCTCAGCTTCCTCTTTTTTCATAATTTTATGTTCCAATTCACTTATTCTCTCCTCTGCCTCTTCAATCCGAGCCGTGGTTGTCTCCATTTTATTTGGCACCTCATTTATAACGTTTTTTAGCCCCTCATGACTATTTCTTAACCCCTAGATCTCTGTAGCAATAGATTCTCTGCTGTCCTCTGTACTTTTTTCAAGCCCAGTGATTAATTTTATGACTATTATTCTAAATTCTTGTTCCGTTATATTGCTTAAATCGTTCTTGATCAATTCATTAGCTGTCGCTACTTCTTGGAGTTTCTTTTGAGGAGAGTTCTTCCATTTTGTCATTTTGCGTAGTCCCTGGGGTGGCTCCCAACTGCAGGGTACTTCCTCTGTGCTTTCCACAGTAAGTTGTGTTGTTGGACAGGGCCACAGTCAGACCACATGTCTGCCCCCAGCCCACCATTGGGGCCACAGTCAGACTGGTGTGGACCTTATCTTCCCTTCTCCCAGGGGCAGGACTCACTGTGGAGTGGTGTGGCCCCTGTCTGGGCTACTTGAACACTGCCAGGCTTGTGGTGCTACTTGGATGGGATCTGGCGTATTAGCCCTGGTGGATCCACAAGGTGCACAGGGGTGGGCGGGGCAGGCTCAGTTCACTTTGCTATTGGTGGTCCCCTGCGGGAATGACCCTGCAGCACTGGAGGGAGGCAGACCCGTTGGAGGCATGAATCCACAGAAGCACAGTGTTGGGTGTTTGTGCAGTGCAAGCAAGTTGGTGACAGGAACTGGTTCCCTTTGGGATTTTGGCTGGGGGATGGCAGAGGGAGATGGCGCTGGCCACCACCTTTGTTACCCGTGGAGCTGAGCTCTGTCTTCCAGGGCTCAACAACTCTCCCTCCCAGTGTTCTCTCGCCATCCCTGCTCTCCGAGAGCAGAGCTGTTGACATATAACATTCCAGATGTTAAGTCCCTCTGGCTGTCAGAACTCAGGCAGTTCGGGCCCTCCACTTTTGCAAACCAGACTCAGGGACTCTGCCTTGCAGGGCAGGCTGCTCTTCCATCTGCCCTTGCCCCTGGCTCCCTCCCACCAGTCTGTGTAGTGCACACCACCTCTCCACACTTCCTACCCTCTTCCGTGGACCTCTTGTCTATGCTTGGCTCCAGAGAGTCCATTCTGCTAGTCTTCTGGTGGTTTTCTGGATTATTTAGGCAGATGTGGGTGGAATCTAAGTGATCAGCAGGAGGAGGTGAGCCCAGGGTTCTCCTACACTGCCATCTTCTTCAATGTTTCTATAAGGTTTTTGTTTTTTTTTTTTTGGAACAATATAGCTTGAGACATTGCATTCACATATTTCTTCACTCACACATTCTATCTGATTCTATTTATAAGTCACCAACTCTATACTCAGACTTGAGCTGGATTGTATGAGGAACACACTAAAATAAAAAGTTTATGCCTCAAGAAACCTAATGTCTCATTGCAGAGGTAAGCTCATGGGAAAGTTTAAAATATTCAAAAGTTGAACCTAGCATATTTTTATACTAATGCAGTGAATTGCACTTTCAGTTCATAGTACCTTGGATCCGGTTAAAATGCTGATAAAACCATCTCTTCTCCTAGACACTTTATATTTGTATGTAAAATGAAGGAGAGCTGCCAGCCTATTTGCTCCTGGCCTCCATCTATGTTATTATATGGCTTGTCTGCATGTAACAGATATAGAAGGATATAGGGAATATATCTTGCCAGGACATAGCTAGAAACAAACACAGTGCTTCAGGTGAACAGCTGAGGCAAACTCAGGCCTCTCCCCATTACTACAAGTTCTCATTCTTGCTTGCCAGGCACTATGCTGGGCACTGTAGACACAGATGTGTTAATATTCATCCTGCCATAAATGAGGTCAAAGTCTAGGGAAGATTTTTAAACTAAGACTTTTAATTAATTTCTTGGATAGAAACCAACATAAACTATTTTGAGAAAAAGGGAATTTATAGGAAGACTCAAGAGCCAGGGAGAGGGCAGGTGTGTAATTGACCTTGGAGATAGCTGGACCCCAAGTCAAGTGCTAATCACATGTCCTTGGCACCTCTTAGCTGTCTGCTATGTGTGAGACACTTATTTTCTTCCACCTTGCCCTGCTCTTGTCATCTCACACTTCTCAGTTTTGCTATCTTAGAAAATCATCCCTTTTCCCTGAATTCCAGTTTGAAACATTCCCAGTGGGAGATCAATCATTGACTTGGCTTCGATTGGCCAGAGTTGGGGGCAGCAAGGTACCATGTTTGGGAATCTCTGAAGGGTCCTATGGTTGGAGATGGGAAGGTGCAATTCTCCAAATCAAGAGGTGTCAGGTGCAAAAGTTAGAAGAATTTCTGGAGTGACAAAATGAGCTCTTTGCATATAAGATCTAGCACTGGGGATATAAAGGTGAACAATACATAATCAGTGTCTCTGGGACCTCAAAATAAGCCTGCATTGCAATGTCTGATATGAAAATGGTATACACAAGGTGCTACAAGAGCTCATACTAGGGGCTCTTACCCACCTGGTAAGAGTTCTTTGGCAGCAGAGGAGAAAAAAATGATGTTTTAGGTGGGGATAAATTCTTGGGCAGTGACTCATGGAGTGGGAAAGCTGGGACTTTCGATGAACTAGGAGAATGGAGAAAGCTGGGATAGCTGATAGACAAGAAGCTGGACATGGCAGCTAGGGCAAAACTCCATGGGTCATGTGGGTTAAGTTCAGGAGCCTGTTGTTTATCCTATAGTCAAATGGAGCACAATTTAATAATTTCAAACAGGAAATAACATAATGAACTTTGGGTTTTAGGAAGGTCTCACAGATTGCAGACATAAAGGATAGATCTAAAAAGAGTTGGGGTTGGGAGAAGAGGAGGAAGACAAGCCTCTGTCCAGGGGTGCAGTGGTAACAGCAGTGGTAAAAGCAGGGATAGGTGGTGCAGTAGACACATAAGTAGCTTTCAACAGGTAGGACTGGTGCATGGATTAGGTTTGAGGGGGTGGGTCAGGGATAGAAGAAGGTGTAAATGAAGTCACGGCAAACTTTGTGGCATAATTTTCTAATTTGTTTGGAATTTGGCTCACCTGGATGTCTCACTATTTTTTGTAGAAGAATACCATGAACTTGTGATATATTAAAGCTTAATTTCAAATAAGTAAGTATGTGATATTGTCTAAGTCTCATTCTAGATCCAGCAGACAAATGCTAATTTGTTTTTAATCTACAAGAGGAAAATTAAAAACTGAGAATCTTTGGTTTAGTAACTTGTCATGGCAAGCCGGTGTTCAATGGAGGATGGTTTGAAAGTTACTGGATTCAATGTCAGAAATTAGGCGTGGAAACAGTCCTTGAAAATAAGGCTGGAAAAGTCATTCAAAGGTAGACAAAACAGTGTGTGTTTTGATGTGTTTCTGTTAACAGATTTGGCCATTTCCATGTTTCACTTGTATTCTTAAATACTTAAAACTTTTATTTAAACTTTATTAAATTTTATTTAAACTTTTTCCTTAAGTAGATTCTCTATTTTAAAATAAATTTATTTTGAAAGGAAGTTTTAGAGTACTGCCATAGAAGTAAAGCCAGTTTCACTTGCCCAAAATAGAAGATAACATAAGTAGAATAAAAACAAACCAATATTATTAAATCCTAGCTAAAATAACTGTACCTTGGGAAGGCTCTGTGACTGAGGTCTGATAGTCTGCCTTTTAGAAAAAACCTCTCTGAGATTATTAGGAGCCTTCTTTCTGGGCATGTAGCTTGACTGCATTACACAGCCTCCCTTGCAATGGGTTGTTGTCAGGTGACCAAGTTCTAGCCAGTGGAGTGTATAGAGTGACAAATACCTCCTCAAGACCTGGCACATAACCACCTTCCATCTAATTTTTCACATCTCCTTTCTTTGTATGAAAAGAAGCCAGCAAAAATCTTTGAGACCAGAGGAGACAGCAAAGCCACAGGGCAGAAGGAAGCTAGGTGCTGGATTCACTGTGTGGAAGGCTGATCAGTAACCATACTCACTGATTGAACAATAGCTTTCTATTTTAGAAAGACACTGAAGTTTGGGGGTGGTTTATTACAGCAGTTAGCCTCTGTTGACTAAAATACTTCTGAAGACATGCTTGCTCAAATTAAAACTTTCCCCTTGTAAAATAAAAAAGGGCCATAAACATATTTTTACTAAAATAAACATATTATATATGTTATTTATTTATATTATATATTATAATATATATTATTTATTTATATTATTTATATTTATTTATTTTATATATGTTTATACATATATATTTTATTTTATATATTATAAAATAAACATAAACATATTTTTACTAAAGCTACACATATTTTTACTCTGTAATTTAATATGATTTGATACTGTTTACCTCTTAATACCATCTTTTATTCCATCCTTTGGAAAATATCAGAGCAGAACATTATATGCCAGGCTTCTGAATTAGGACTTGCCTGTTATTTTCAAATAATAGCATACTGCCCTACTTAGCATCCTTCAAAACTGACCCATAGACGCTGAAGCTTTGTTCATCACAAGGTGGGGCCATAATCTGAGTCAGAAGCAGGTGTGTTTGAGAAGGAAGTGGTAACTGATTATAACATTTAATGTGTCTTACCCCTCCAGATTTTGACATGCTTTCTCCATCCCAACCTCAAAAGGGCAGTACACAATTAGATCTTCAGTTTAAAAATAAAACTTCATGGACAGCAAGAAAGATACATTGGAAGGAGTGGGAGTTGGAGTCCTTACAGCAGAGTTGGATCACATCTTTACTTCTCTTTTATTGATAATTAAATCTAAATTACGTTATGGAAAAGGGAAGCTCATCTTATCATGTGTCAGAGAGTATATTTTAATTTGAACAATATCCACCATATTTAAGCTACACTCTTCCATCACAGGTGAAGTGGTGGAAGTCCATGGATCATGAAATAAGTGTTGGAGATTAATTAGAACTACCACAGTGTGACACACATGCTATAAACTCTTTCAAATTGCACTTAATTAACATTTGTTTACAGAATCTCCTTTCTCTGCTGAACATCTTGCATTTAAACGGTATTTCTCTCCCCCTCCACATACCTATTTGTCCATGTCCTTGGTTGCTTTGGGGGCTTCTATCCAACTTCTTTTCCACTTCATTCCTTTTATAGACCCAAAGGTAAATGAAGGAGCATCATAATTAACATTTCACTGCAGGGACTGCTAAGTCCTTTGCTGTCTCATACCTCATTCCATTTTATCTTCATGGAAGAAACTTGTTTTAGATACCAGCCCACACTTCATGGGATGATATGAAGTCCCAGCCTCACTTCCTCCAGGAAACCTGGAGGTTTCTGGCCTAACTGACCTCTCTTCTTCAAACTCTGGCAGCACCTATAGGACAGAATGGATAGTATTCCATCTTGTGCTGTGTGAAATTGTGCCTGGTGTGTACATCTGTATTATAAGAGCACAGGCTCATGTAAGTAAGGATTGTGTCTTCTATTTTACTTCAAAGAATAATCCTCTGCAATCAACCACACATGTACCAACCCCCAACAATTTAATCAAAGCTTTCTATGTGCCACATGAAAGGTGTTGGGTGCTGAAGAGAGCTGATAATGCTACTCTGCATTAATCACAATCAAACCCTTTACACTCTGTGTGAGAGAGAAGGCTTTACAAATTATGGGGAAATTATTTCCCTTAAAAAAATAAATTTAAACTAGAAATGGTAAACAGACATCTACATATAGCCCACAATGTGTTTCATTTGAAGTTTTAAAAATCTAAACATATGAAGATTTCACATAAAAAAATCTAAATTTCTAACTTGTGCCAGAAATTTATATGATCTTACAAACCTGGGTCCAAATTACACATAGCAGCTGTTTAGTGGCATGGAATAGTAGCTGTCTTTACATGGACAAAGGAGGGCATGAACTCCAGTTTGAGGGCTTCCATTCTTCCCACTATACCTAATACCCTTAACTTCCTGGAGTCAAAAGTCATTCGTCACTGAGACTGTTATCTCTGAGATTTTTTTTTACAAAGTGTAGGTTTATTTATTTTGAGAAAGAGAAAGAGAGTGGGGAGGGGCAGAGAGAGAGGGACAGACAGAATCCCAAGTAGGCCCCATGCTGTCAGCACAAGAACCCCACAAGGGGCTTGATCTCATGAATCCTGAGATCAGGACCTGCACCTAAATCAAGAGTCAGATGCTTAATGGACTGAAACATGAAGGTGCCCCATCTCTGAGATTTTAACTTTGCCCTTTGGATGTATATGTGTTAACATTTGCCATTAGGATGTATGTGGGTGTGTGTATTTGTAAAAGTCTAGGTGTGTGTGTGTGTGTGTGTGTGTGTGTGTGTGTGTGTGTTTCAAACTTTACCTGCTGGATAATTGGAAGAACAAGTGCATTTATTTAATTTTTTTAAATGCCTATGTATTTATTTTGAGAAGGGGGAGGGGAGGGGAGAGAGAGAGAGAGAGAGAGAGAGAGAGAGAGAAAGAACACCAGTGGGGGAAGGGCAGAGAGAGATTGAGAGATAGAATCCCAAGCAGGCTCTGCTCTGTCAGCACAGAGCCCCCTGTGGGGCTCAATCTCATGAACCTTGAGATCAGGACCTGAGCTGAAATCAAGTCAGATGCTTAACCAACTGAGCCACCCAGGGACCCCAGAATGCATTTAAAGCTCACATTACTTCAGGGATGCCTAGGTGGCTCAGTCGGTTAAGCATCCGACTCTTGATTTTGGCTCAGTCATGATTTCATTGTTCAAGCCCCCAAGACTGGCTCTGGGTTGACAGCACGAAGACTGCTTACGATTCTCTCTCTCTCTCTCTCTCTCTCTCTCTCTCTCTGTGCCTCCCCAGTTCATGCATGCTCTTTCTCTCTCTTTCTGTCCTCTCAAAATAAATAAACTTAAAAAAAATCTCATATTACTTCAAAGGCCATTATATTTGGGGCACCCATGTATGCTACCTGGAGTTGTAGGCCTAACAACCATAGTCTTCCTACTGCATTATTCTATATGGACTAATCTACTCTTGGAGAAAGGTCCTGCTTGGGAGAGGAAGAGAAAAATCACAGGATAAAAAGTGAGGCTTTCTGGAACTGGTAGCTAATTATCCTGTTGCGATTAGAAGTAAGTGCTTCTTTAGAGCCTTAAGGGGCAGAATGTGAGGTAGGAACTGGGGAGTCACCCTTCCTCCCCCAAAGTTTTAACTTCTTCATTATTTTTCCTTGGACAAAGGAAAAACCATCTTTCAAATATAGTTTAAAAAATCCTCTACTCCACCTTTTCTAAATGTTGTAATTTCTATTAGCCACTACAATACTTTAGACCATCTTCAACAACTCCTGGGCTTCGATGGTGGTATAGAAGACAAAGACATGGGCCTTGCTTAGAGTGGGCAAGGACCCACTCTGTCAAGGGTGTCCTTGCTGGGGGTGTAGCTAGCAGTTGATAGGGTCAGCTAGCAGTAAATTATGTTTCTATTTGCCATCTCCTTTTCTCTCTATCCTGTCTTCAAAACTTATTTTTAATTTCAACAGTTATATTTTTAATTTTAAGAGCTCTTCCTCTCTCATTCATGGATTTTGCCTTTTATGAAGCATTCTGTTCTTGTTTCAAGGAGCTGTAACTTATCTACAGTCTTCCATGGTTACTCTTGGGATCACCTCTCTCCTTTCGACCTCATCATTAAACACACTTCCATCTACTCCAGAAATATACATGGAAATATGTTGTTTGCTAATGTCTTCCCCTTTCTCTTTTAATCTTTCAAATATACTTTCTTCGGTGGGAGGAGAGGGTGACAGAGGAAGAGGCATGAATATAAATGTATGTGCTTACTCTGTCGAAAAACCTTCAGTGGAAGGTTCAAACAGTGGAATATTAATGAATTAATGAATGAGCCCCTCACAACCTTTTTTTTTTCTGGGGAAAGGGTGCTTGATTTCCTTTTGTTTTTAAGGGGGGATTATGACCTGTGGTTGTGTTGAATAGCTGTTCATCAAAATGTGTGCTTCATTCCTTAGTGTGAAGTAGCTGTTGAAGGAAAGTTGTTAGCCAGTGACACATCTCTTTGTACACACATGTGAATGGCTCCTGTCAGTGCCACCTTAGCAGCAGTGAGCTATGTCATATTCCAGACTTAGGTTTTCTAAGAACAAGGGTGTACCATACACTGTATCTTTCTCTACTGAGTGCAGAAAACTCTGAGGATTTAAGGGATGGTAGAACCACAAAATGGAAGAAAACTTGATCACTGAATCATCACATAAGGAAAGTCACTTACTAACTAGTGACACCTGCATTAACTGTTGTGTTAAGCCACTGACATTTTAGAATTGATTTGTTACAGCAACCAGCAGTGCCTTAACTAAGAATTTCCACAAAGATAAGTTACCACTGCCTTAAGGTAACCTTGGAATGTATTATACATTTAGAACTAGATAAAAATCAGTTGAATCTTTAAAACAACAATATCATAAGTATTGAAATCCAAAAAAAAATGGGATCACTGTCTTTTCTTGAAATTACTCTATTTTTCAATTTTTGGAGGTTTACATATAAGCTGATAGAGAATGCTTCTTGCAGTTTTACTAGGTAGTTGTTTTCCTTCTTGGGGCCACAAATGTGGCTTAAAAGCCTGATGTCAGGATCCATCTTCCATGTTAAAATAATGAGCTTAACTGTGTATATGATTTCTAGTCTCAAAGTGCTTACAAAGCATTAGTTTATCCACCCAGAATCAAAAAGAGATGAAAGAAACAAGAAGCCTATTTAGTAGGGATGGAGTTAAAAGCTGAGGAATTAGAGGGATGTCCCGAAGGTTTAACAGGATCAGACTCCAGTGTGAAGGCCCATTCTCACCCATCTCTGTCTGGAATAGACATGTGGGAGGACAAGACAGACTGCTTCAAGGCTGATCCTTCCCTTTCCTTTGATGTGTTTTCTCTTTAATCATGTTAACGGCAACATCAATTAGGCTGCAGCTGTTTTTCTTGCTCTGGTTTTGTCTTTAAGATGCCTATGTCTCTACCAATCTCAATCCAGTATATATTTTTCTAATTTAGCTCTCAGAGTTTCAAGGGCCCCTATTGCCATCTATGTGTATCAACAGAATTATCATTTTATAGATGAGGAGATTGAAGCTCAGAAAGAAGGAGTGATTTACTCAAGGTCACCCAGTAAGTGTGGAACTGGAACAAGAACACTTTAGAAAACAGTAGTGTGGGACCCTAAGGAATGGTGTTTCCTCACCACTGGGTGAGGAGATAGGCATCAGAAGATAAAACCATGGGGTCCTGGCTGAGTCATGGGGCAATGTAGGAGTGGGAGATCTGTGGCCCTCTTCTCAACCTTTTCTATTTATAAAGACTGAGTTGAAATGAAACTTCATATCAGGGATTGGCATGCAGATATGGGAAGACATGCTGAGAGAGGCCAGATAAAAGTCAAACTGAAAATCCAGACATTAGAGCCCCTGGAAAATAAACTGACCAAGGAAAGAGAGTGTGTAAGGAAGAATCAGTTTCTGTACTAAAACTAAAGCTCTGAAAGATTTGGGGGCCCTGGGTCTGGTGTGGTAGTTGCTACATGATCCACTCCTGACCATCCCAATTGTAGCATTTTATATTTTCAGGGGGAGAAAGTTAAACATAAAGCTGAGAGAGTAATAACATTTTGGGGCTTAGTTATATGTTATAGGGCCTTTTTGGTGAGCCTAACACAGGCGGGGCATCATTTCTCTACCCATAAAGCAGTGAGAAAATGAACAAACATCATGAACACGATGGCAGCATCAATGGTGTCAGTGGCATGGGTGGTGGCCAAAGCCTCTTTGGGGTTGGTGGCAGGAGCAGTGGCCTGAAGGTGACTTAGAGTAATACAGCAGGCAACCCTGCTGTAGAAGTGGAAGGGATGGATCAGGGAGATCAGTGAGACACAGGAAAGTTCCTGTGATTCTGAAGTGGTTCTGAAGTGATTCTGAAGCACACTTCTCATTGAGACACTATGGGAACCTTGAAAAGAGGAGGCCGAGAATTCACATTTCCATGGGGAAAAAGGCAGACTTCCAGTCTATGACCACCTCATTAGCACCATAAAGTACCATAGATAAATAAAGCCTGGCAGCCTTGGGTTATTCGTGGTTCATATGACATGTGCTCAGAGCTTTAATCAAGAGAAGAAGTGATAATTATTAAGTACATTGGGGACCTAACATGTCTAAGCTCTTAATTCTGGGATTTCCTCATCAGCAGGCCACCTCCTCTTGGACACTTAATACTGAGTAACTAAGTTCATTCCATGACATTCTCACCATCTATCCTCTCAAGATTCCAGACCTCTGGCACTGGCATTAGAACAGCTTCAACTCTATCATATTTTGTGAATTTTGCATTTACTTCCTTTATCTCTGTGGGACTCTCTAAAGTACATTTAACTTCATAACTTGGGGGAGTCTCAAGTTTCCCCAAAGTCTCAGCTCAGCAAATTAACATGGATTCCCCACTTTGGCTGCCATTCTGTGTTCTACTCCATGTTCACTCAGCTCAGGTTCTTCTCTGGATTTCATTAAAAATCCACTCACAGAAAACATTTCATGAGTTTTTGTATAATTTTTTAAAGATTTGGGGCCAAGAGAAGTGGTAACTTTGCATACTGCCAGCTCTTACTGTTTATCTTCTCTCCTCTCCCTCAACTTTCTTTCCTTTATCTCTTCCATTTGCACCTCTTCATGTTTCTCTTTCTTGTCTCATGCAGAGTTATCTCCCATTGTTCCAGCTCCTGTAGCCTTAGAGCTGGTCAACTTCTACTCTGAGCATGCCTATATATATTCCCAACAAATGTCATTCTTCATCCCTTCCCTAGGAGGGTTTCTCAGGGAAGAATATTATTCCTCCTTCTTTTTATAGTTTGTTTCTCTTAAGTAGCTTCTTTTCCTCTCACATAAAGTCATTTCACCAGTAGACATCAACTGATTGGTTTTTATCTTTCAGAGTGCATCCTGGAGAGGTTAAAAAAAGTATGAATTCTGGAGTCCCACACAAGATTTTTATTGTGTTGTTCTGGAGTGGGGCCTGGGCATTCACAGCTCAACAGCATGCATTCTGGAGACATCTTCCATCATTGATAGCCTGCTGTTAGTCAGCATCATGTAGGCCCCCCTTGGGTTAGCTGGCAGTCTGAGAGACAGTGGATGTACAAGCTCATGAAATAGTCTTCTATGATCACTGAAGGATAACTCTGGAAAAATATTAAACAAGTGGCTGAGAACATGAAGCAGGTGCTTTTAAGAGCTTGGTGAAAGGAGGCACTGACAGCATCTGGTGCCTAGAATAGTGCCTGCACAGAGCCAGGACTTAATGATTAGCTGGGCAAAGTGCTTCATGAGTGAATGGGCTTGAGGGGTGGGTAGATGGTATTTTAATGGCCATAGGGGAAGAACAAATTAAAAGGAAAATACAAGTAAAAGTTTGGAAGTAGGGATAAATGTTGTCATTTTGGTGTCTGGGGGGTCCCTGGCCTGAGTAACTCATTTGAAGCTAGAGTAATGCCAAATTGGAGACCTGGAAGGCTGGGCTTTTAGAAGTGGACAGCCAGCCAAGAATTGTGAACATGGGAGGAATGTATAGAGAGTGGTGTGTGGAGGATTGATATGATTTTGGTGTATATCCTGAAAGTGAAAGAGATGGATGAAGGGATGAGGAGAGAAATGAATAAGGATGTTCACAAAGGTAGTGTCTGGTGGATCCCAAATCCCAGGTATCACCAAGCATAAAGCCTTCCTTTCTTATGCACAATTAATGTTTGTAACCCCCAAACTTTCCCCTGGACCCCTCAATCCTGGACAGATACTGATCAAGTCAGGACCAGCGATCTTAAAGAAAAGGTCTTAAATGTGACCTATGCTTCCTTTGAGTCTCCTGATCTTGGCTTTGTACTTGAGCTGCTGGTGCTCTAATGGAACCCAAACAAAGCCATACTTTGATATTCAGTGCAGGATGGGGAGGCCCAATATTATTTATTTATTTATTTATTTATTTATTTATTTATTTACTTACTTTTTTCATGTGAAAAAAATGTGTGCTTTGCCTTGTTTTGAAATAAATTAAAGTGTACAGTAAAACCAAGTCTTATAAACAGTAATAGTCTGCCAGATGTGATGATAAGCTCCAGCATTTTGCTTAAAGTGAGACTAAACCACTGGAGCATCACAGAGGTGGCTGCTATCGGAAAGAATGCTAATATTCCTCACATACAATGTCTACATGTCAGGGTAGGAGTGAGATGCTCACCAAGGGGCTTCAAGTGAGAGAGGACAGTCATTGTGTGGGTGTGGCCTCTAGAAATGGGGACTGCCCAGATTTATTCTTTTTTTCTTTTTTTGCCCCCAGGCCTGCTGTGCCCAATTTTGTAGTCACTGGGGACTATTACAGCAGAGCATTTGGCTTTGATTGGATTGTAACTAGAGATAAAAGCTTGAAGTTTCATAACTCCCTATGCAAGATCTTAGAACCTCAGAAAATTCAGATTCCATGATGGAAAGTAGGCTATAGGCACTTCCCTTGCACACCAGCCTGTTTATATTCTTTCCTGTCTCCCATGCTCTACTTCCACAGGGTATATTCTTTTTTTTTTTTTTTTTTTTTTTTTTTTTTAAGAAAGGCAGACTGCCACGTGCAACGCCTCATTGGGATGTGTCTGGAGTCTTGGAAGCTTGACTACCCTGAGTTCTCCTACAAATGGACCTTGAGAGCTTGTTTGGAGGTTCTAGCAGGGGAGCACAGCTACTCGTATACTCTTGACAGAAGAATGGCACTCCTTTATCGGAGAAGTTGTCCTCTTCGACCGAGCACTCAGCTTTGAGAGGGATGCACATGGAGCGGTGAGGGAAGAAGGGGACACCTGCCTACCCAGCTAGATCAGCCGAATAAACACATGTGATCAATGGGGTGACAGATGTCGCAGCCAGATCGCCCTCACATCCTTCCACAGGGTATATTCTTAAGCAAATTATCCACTATTGAGGGCAGCCAGGGTTGAGCTAGTCTGGAACTTTTAGGAGGTGACATGGAAGACACCACGGAGTTATCTTACCTGAGGGTTGAGAAGGCTGGGTACTTTTCTTCAAACTTCCAATTATCTCTATCTCTGTCTCCAATGATCTGTATCTCAGGTCTTCACCTGAGAGCTGGTGAGGAGGGGAGTTGCATTAACCCTCTCCTGCATCCAGCCTGTCTGGTGGAGAGCAGGAACAGCTGCTGAGGGACACCTTCAGAGTGGTAGGTGCAAAAAGAGGGTCTGGGAAGGTGCTGTCTCTACTAGTCTCCCTCACCAGGAGCTCTTTTAATAAGAGCATGTAAAGAAGGCTTTGGTGGGCATCTGACCATTGGTGACCTCTTCCTGTAAGCATAGCTGATCATTCCTTGAGACCTGACTCAGGATTGCCATGTTTGCAATTAGTGCTCCAGTCCTGCTGGCTGGCAAACCATATCTTCTCTTAATTTTTACGCAGGTTTGCCAGAGTCCATTACTGAATGTGCTGCTTGGTGGTTTGAGCTCCTGCTTTACATAGAGGAGCTTCTTCATCTGAGAAATTAATTAACAGCTTGTGGGAGGATACAAGTTTGCTGACAAAAAAGACAAATCTAAACTGTTATGAATACATAGTTTTACATGGGATCCATGACAGTAAACAGCTCTCTGCAGACACTCACAGGGTGTCTGTGATCTCACCACGGCCTGTCCTTCTAATGGGACTCCCAATTCTGTGGCTCCCTAATGGCCTCTTGAAGATAATCCATATTTTTTGCCTGATTTTCAAAGTCCTTACAGTCAAACCCATTTTTCTTTTCTTAGCCATTCCTCCTTTACACAAAGAAGATTCCTATTCTTGCTCACAAATTTCCTCTGGAATGGTCTGTTTCTACTCACCACCATTCACCTATGCATAGCCTCCTTGTCACTCAACCCCCAGGTTTAGTTTCTTCTTCTCCTATCACAGTGCAGGCTGGAGGTGTCAGAGGGGAAAGGGAGAGAGTGTGGGAAAAGGGGGAGGGAGAGAGGAGAGAATGGTTGGAGGAAAGGAGGAGGGGGGAGGGAAAATAATGTGTTTTTATGTTGGAGCCCACAAACTACATTTGGCCTGCTGGCCTGTTTTTGTAAATAAAGTTTCACTGGGACACAGCTGTGCCCATTTGTTCACTTATAATTTCTTACTACAAATGTAGAAGTGAGTAATTGTGATAGTATTATCTGCAAAAACTAAAGTATTTACTCTCTGGTTCTTCATAAAGTTACCCATCCCTGGTTTTATATGTTCTTAACTTTTTCTGAAAAAATCTTAAGCTGATGAACAAGGATTTATAAAATGTAGCTAATAATTGTGGCTAATAATACCTCCCTCCACCCTTACCCACTCTGTCTGGGCCCCTTGCCCCCGGAGGCTGACCTGGGCAAGTCTTCCTTGATTCAGGTTGGGTTTGAGCAAAGAGAGGGCAAAGGAGGTCAGTGGGGAAAAGGGAGCCAGGTTCTCCCTTCAGGGTGCCTGAGCTGGTTGCCCACATTGGCCCAAGGCCAAGGGTCCTAACAAATGCCCTATTCTCACTACTCCCTCAAATGCTTTCAATTTCTCTTTCAATGATGTAGCTAGTTTTGGGGTGCTGCTCTATTCTTTGTGTTTTACTATGCCCTGTACACACCTTTACAAATATTTTCATTAAATTATCCCCAAATTGTCCACTTTGGCTGGACCACTCCTTCTCTGAAGGGACTTGATTAACATGATAACAAATTAAAAGCAGATAGGAGACAAAATAAGGAGAGAGCCTTGTATACTTTCTAATGTAACAGGTGTGTCCCTTCTACACTGCACTAGCTCAAGGTACTTAGTACCTTGCTGCTCATAGTGATTGATCCATGGACCAGTAGCAAGAGCATCACTTGGGGATTATTATAAATCCAGACACACAGACCCCACCCAGACCAGCTGAATAGAATCTGCATTTTAGCCTGAGCACCCATTTCTTCTCCCAACCAGGTGTGGGAGCTCTCTTCACCCCTCACTAAATGCCCTTTGGTCTCAGAGTTGTCTTGAGGGAAAGGATAGAAACTCCAGGAAAGTTTCCTCATAAAGTAGCCAGATGGTAGCACAACTCCCACTGGATGATCCTAGGGGCTGGTGTGGTAAAATTCAGACTCAGTGGGGGACTCTGCCCTGCAGGGCTCCTTCTCATACAATCCCCTCACCCCCAGACTCCTTCTTCTTCCTTACCCAGCTTCCACCTTTGTGATCTCTCTGTACCAAGCCAGACCTGCTCATGAAGTGCCTCCACAGCCCATAATTTAAACTATAGAAAACTCAGTTCTCTCTTCTTTGGTGGCTGGGAAGATAAACAAAAACAAAAACATACCAGTAGTGCTGTTCTCTGCTCCTTGGGGATGAAGGGACATATTTGCAGTCTCTCCAGGTAAAGTATCTTTGCCCTGGTGGTCTGCCTTCTAAGACCAGATAGTTTCCAAGGCAGCAAAGGAATGCAATGGCAGAGGATTTTCCTATCGGAACAGGTTGCATACTATGTCTTAGATATCTCTTTCCAATCTTCTTCACCTCCACTATTAATTGATGGGTTCCTGGTACTACTTTTTCCCCCAAGGAAATCTTTTCTGACTTCTTGTGGTCAATCATGGCCTCATGCTGCTGCTTCTGTTTCTTATTTTTATTTAATTTTTTAACATTTATTCATCTTTGAGAGACAGAGTGCAAGTGGGGGAGGGACATAGAGAGGGAGACACAGAATCTGAAGAAAGTTCCAGGCCCTGAGTTGTCAGCACAGAGCCTGACATGGGGCTCAAACTCACGGACCACAAGCTCATGACCTGAGCTGAAGTTCATTTAAGTTGGTTGTGGCCAACCAACTTAACCAACTGAGCCACCCAGGTGCCCAGCTTCTATTTCTTTTTGAAAGCATTTGCTGAACATCTCTTGTAAACTGGATCTTCTGAGGGATGGAGCAGAGAGACAGACACAAAGAAGGCAGTTTCTGGCCCCAATGATGTGTGGAGGCTAATGGGAATGACAGCCACTGCACAACTGAAACAGGCATGCTGGAGGACTTGAAGGGTTCATACCTACAGCAGATACTGTGGGTGTCCGGCTCATATCCTGTGGTGCTGGTTCTTCCTGTTTTTGTGTATGTTTCCTATGTCTTACCACAAGCACCTGTGATTCTTCAAGGCCTGGAGGCTTTCTCCTAGCTCACAAGCAGAGCAAGTTGGGAGTTCAGTACATTGGCATTCTAGAGCACCATCAGCAATAATGATTAGGAGTTGTGGATAAACACCCCAGATCCCTCATGTGGGACAGTCTGGAGTCTGTTTTGTACTATATCCAAAAGGTCATGGGGGAACCAAACCCCAACTGCCTGTAGCAGCACCTGCTCATGAATGCACCTTGCACTGACTGCCTTGCTTTCTTGCCCCTAGGCATCTGTGAATGCTTCCTGGGATTGTCTTTAACTTGCACTCTGATCCTTATTTTAGAGTCTGTTTCTGAGGGAATCCAGACAAAGGCAACACAGAAACAATGATGTGTGTGTATTAGTGGGAGGACAGAAGTTTAGCTCAATGAAGTGTGGAAGGTTGGTAAAGATAGGGAGAACAATCTCCAAAAATGACATAATTTAAACACTTTTTGAGGATTCATGTTGAAAGTCAGTGTTGGGACCATGATGAAAGAGTGAGGAATTGGCATGAAAGTAAATCACTGAGATGCAGAAGAAAGATAGGCTAAGGGACACCTTTCTTGTGTCCCCACCCCAGAATTCACCTATATAGGAGCATTCTTCCTTTGCCCCAAAAGATAACCTTCCCTTAGACTCCATTGGTGAGGAGTCCTCAAAAGCCTGTCTCAACAATATGATAGACGTACAAAGTCTTGCTCAAGGAGGAACCTCCAAGTGAGGAGGAAATGTAGAAGGAACTGTGTTTTATTTGACCTCATCAGACAACATCAGGGTGCATCTGGTTTCAGTCATGTATCAAGAGTAGGGAGAAAAATCAGTTCTGAGAAGCTTACCTCAGAAACTCTAAGCATCATTTCCTAAAACAGAATCATAGAATCCTTAAATGAAGAAACCTGGGTCACCTCATCTATTATTTTGGTGCTGAGGATTACCAGCCAGGCCTGGGGAAAACATGCAGCTATCAACCAACATTTAGAGACCAAGTTTTTGTACTTGTAACCATTTCACAATGTAACCAAGATGCCCCTGTGGCATATACCTTCAGATCCCGTCAGTCCCTCAGAGAAGGACAGTTTCTACTTTAGGGTAACTGTATACCCACTGGCAGTTCCATGATTTTGGTGGTTCTGGAGAGAGCCGTCTGATTTGGCCCAACCCAGCTTTCCCACTAAATACAGCTGCCAGTCCCCCCACAAACAGGCTGATGGAAGCTGTGTGATGGATCTGAGAGAGCCCAGAGAGAGACTGAAAACATTTGAAACACAGATTTGTTATAGTTGTCATCTGAGAAGTGACCCTTATGGCTTTGGTTGAAAAAATGTATTTTCCGGTTTGATTGAGCTCAATTTTCTAAAGTTGTGGCCACTAGCTGTGTTTCAATTCATTATGTTATTGCCTCACATCCAGAGATGAGTGGACAAGCCCAGAGAAAATAATTTTTGTTTTTTACTGGTCATAAATCTTCACTAAAAAATAGTAATGCTGAGGTCACCCAGGGAGTAGTACTGTGACTGAGTCTTTACCATGACTAGCCTGGGGCTACTCCATTCTTAAAGCACATCTACTAGGTTTGTGGATGGAATGTTGAGAGCTGGTGTGTAATGGTACATTTGTCTCCATGTGATTTGAAAAGTATGTGTGCTGGGAGTAGGAGGGAGAAGGTACTAGAAAGACCAGAAATTTTGTGATTTTGAAGATAACCAAATACTTTCACTAAGAATGGAGGTTTGATTCAGCAACTTTCATTTACATGAAATTGGTCCATCCCTTACCCAGGCTGGGAAATGATCTGCCAGAACTTCAAGGTACAATTGTAACAGACACTCTGGTAGCTCCATCAGCCCCCTTCAGTTAGAGCTGTGGAAGACAATCCGACACAATTTCAGATTCTCCTTGAGCTGACAGTTCTAGTTTCAGTCTCTCATTGTGTACCTCTCCATTTCTGACCCAGGTCTTCTCTGATGCTACAACCCAGAAGTGGAGGTTGGGGAATTATTGCCATGAGTACCATCCTTCAACAATCATTGTTGAAAAACAGAGAAATACCCCATTTCCTGTTCTAAGGTTATAATTCTGGGAGGCCTTCTGTATGCTTCTCAGGATGTCCCAGCAGAATAGATCCCCTTTTGTTCCCACTGGTATCCTCAACAATGAAGCTTTATATCGATTTGATCTCTTTTCCTCTAACATTTTTGCTGCTCCCTCACTTCTCCTTCTTCCTGACACCACCTCTCAAATAAACTATCTCCTCCTAAGTTCTTGTCTCAGACTCTGCTCTTGACAAAACTGATCATGGATAAATACTTAATTTATTTTTTAAGTGTATTTATTTATTTTTAGAGAGAATGTGAACACACACAAGCAGGGAAGGGAGAGAGCGCACGCACGCGCGCGCGCGCGCGCGCGCGAGAGAGAGAGAGAGAGAGAGAGAGAGAGGAGACAGAAAATCCCAAGGAGGTTCTATACTTAGCTCAGAGCCCAACATGGTGCTTGATCTCACAATGGCAAGATCATGACCTAAGCTGACATCAAGAATCAGACACTCAACCAACTGAGCCACGCAGGTGCCTCTAAGTACTTGATTAAAAAAAAAAACAAAAAACAAAAAAAAAAAACAAAAAAAAACTCTTGGCATCCAGGTTTTCTCAGAGTCAAGGGAGTCAACTGTCCCATTTGCCATTCAGAGATAGAAACATCCCCTACTGTATATTTATAATCCCCAAAGAAGTTTGTTTCTCAAAGAGAGATGTTACCAAAGCATTTTGGTCATATAGTCAACTAACATTTGTTTAGTCCCTACTATATGCTATACTTTTGTCGAGCAGTTTGGGTAATGCACAGAAGTTTACATGTTATTAGGGAATATACAAAAAGTAAATAGAATATAAATATAAATCATAATAGAATAAAAAAGGAGTAAAAAGGACAAATATAAATTGTTTGAGGGAGGAAGCTGTTGTTTTGGTTGCCTTACATTTATTCCTTTTTGCTGGTAATAGACTTTCAATTTTTCTTTGCAGAACCTGTCCCTACTCCTTGTTTTGTTCTGTGTTTCATCTTGACTGATCCTATCCATGAATCTTGGTATTAAATGCATGATCCAGATCAGGCCAATTAGTTCATTTTATCCTCCTGGTCACAGTGGCCATTGCTTCAGGAATGTCTGTGTGACTGAAATTGATCCAATTATATTTAGTCCTAGGATATTTGTTGAAACTTTTGTTAGTAAAGATCTTTTTTTAGTCGAAGTTGCTGAGCTGGAAGATTTAGTTCAAGTTGCTAAGCTTGAAGCTGCAGGTGACATTTTGCCACCATAATGTGAAACATGAAAGCAGCTTACAGTGAAGCCAGGATGAAAGACACAAGCCAAATCCTGATGGTATCATTAGAGCACCATGACTAGTTTCATGAGCTGATAACTTCTCTTTGCTACCTAAGATTGAGTTGGATTTCTACCATGTACAACTGTAATAATCAGGGCTAAAAGATTATTTCAATTACAGGGCAATAAAGTCCAACTCTAGCTGAGTCCAAACTTAGATTCAAAGCTTTATCATTTCTAAGAAATTGAGGTGTTGGTAACCTCATCTCTTCCCCAGGCACCAATTTGCTTGAGCTGACAGACACGGAGGGAAAAAGAAAGAAGAAGGTGGTTCTGGTCCATTCTCCAGTGTTCAGAAATGCCTACTCTGTGTTCATTTGTGGTGAAAACAGTTTGATATCTGTTCTCTTTCCTAAGAAATACTGAAGCAAAGACTCAGTTGGAGGCTTTGTGAGATCTGGGCCAAAGGCTATATGCCTCACACTCTGATGACAAGGTCTACACAGAGGAGGAGATGGCTGTTTTACATGTTTGCCTGCAATGCATCAAGGCTTTGGTACAGGAGGAGTAAAAGGAGTCCATGAATTGTCTTGGGACATTGGGAAACACTGCCCTGGGCAAGTAAGCATGTTCTCATGAAGGATGTGATGAGCTCCTCAGGTGACTCCTGAGAGATGGCATTCAGATGGGAGACTGGAGGGTGAACATGAGGGATCCCAGACCCTTCCACACATAAGGGGTAGATTTGCAGCAGGGACAGTAGAGGGAGTGGTGATGAATATACAGTTACACCCTACTTTAATGCAAGCTAGTATTAGGGGTTTGGGAGAGAGGTAATTACTTCTAGCTCTTTACAGGTTGTAAAAAATTTTTCAGATGTATTCATAGGAATGTGAACTCAAGATGTCACCTTTATTGTTGGTGAGGTTGGATTAGAGAACATGTTTGGACTTGAATTCAGTATTTACCACCTAGATATAGGCAGAGAAGCAAGTCAGCAGTAAATCTTCTCTTCTCAAATGTAAGTGACCTTAGGGCAGGCTGGATGAAAAAAATCACAAGATGAGTTGAGCTGTGATGTGGAGAAATTGAGAGGGTGGAGAGTAGTCCAGAAAAAAATTTTGAAAACTTTTGAGAGGTTGAAAGTTCCTATTTTATGACTCTCAGCAGGACTATGAGCAGAGTAAAAAAGTAACTGTCTTGGTAATGTATGCTAAGAGTTAGCAAAATTTGGGCATCATTGTTAATTTGGCCTCATTTGGATGCTGTGCTGGTTATTGAGCTATTGTCTCTCAGATGTAAACTGAATCACTTTTTCCTACTCTGTTTTGTGATGCTGATGCCCAGAAGCTGCAAATCGCATTCTTCCTTTGCCCTCAGTGTCCCTGCTAGTTCTGTTGATGGAGGGGGACAGGAAAGCTGGATGCAGGAGAAAACTTTCTCCCTTTTGTTTTCTTCCTGTTTATCTCTGCATCACCCATTCATGCTTCTTTACTCCATGCAGGATTGGTTGTTGTAGCAGTTGATCTGTAATCCCAGAACCAGCCATATCATATGCCCTCAGAAATACTAGCAGCAGCCCACAGCATCTCCCCCTCAGGAGGCTGGTTCTCTCCTCCAAACTGGAGGCTGTAATCACTCCAGCCTGCTCTCTCCATGCTCAGCCTACGGTGTGTGTGTGGGGGGGGGGGGGGCGCAGCAGCTGTTTCTACAGGTGTTATTCCTGTATGATCTTGGTTCTCCCTTTCCAAGTCCTCCTATATCTTTTTAACTAATTCCCTATGTCAGATTATTTCTAAGTTTCCGGTGTAGTTTCTCTTTTGCTTGAATGAATCTGAGTGATAATAATGCACAGGCTTATGAGGTCTGGGGCATTAAGTTTACTCAACACATGTCTGAACTTTGTGTTTCTGCCACTGTGAATCTCAATCTCAGGTAAAAAAGAAGACTTTGGAGGAAAAACATGTAAGATTGCTTTAAATACTGGCATTATCAGTTCTGTATTTGTCAAAGAAGAGTGACAACAAATAAAAATGTTCCAAAAGGGTTATGGTTTGTGTGTCCCTCTTAAACTGAAGTGCATGCAGCCTTCTGTTACATACACAATGACTGAGCATATAAGCACTAAAGAATTAAGACAATTTGTGGAATTTGTCTTGAGAAATATTTTTTTTTGGTAAAATTAACTGATGTTGGATGGAATAGTTTGCACCAAATCATTTCTACTCACAAACTTAGAATCAAAATGTTCTTGGGCTCAAACCAGAAGGTCAGTCTTACAGTGCCTTAGATGAAAACATGAGGAGAAGTATTGATCCATGACCTGGATGCTACCTTCACTGGGGTCAAAAATTTGGCTGAACTCAGCAGTCAAGAACCCACCAATGTTTAGTCTGGCAGAAAATGATAAAGCTGTCATGTGGGACACATTTGAGGATGAGGCTTCTAAGTCAGATATTTTTCCATTCAGAATATTTGATTGATGCTAGGTCCTGTGGTAGGCTCTAGAAATATAGCAGAAAACAAAATAAAGTTCATTTCCTCTTGGAGCCATTGGATGAGATAGAAAATAAGCACATTACAAAAAGTTGGGTGGTAATGAGAGAGAAAAAGAAAAATACAACAGTATTGGGGATAGAAAGTGATGAAGTGCTATTCAGATAATATAGGCAGGGAAACCCTCTCTCATAAAGTTACATTTAAACAAACACATGAATAAAGTTAGGGAGTGAGCCATGGGGCTATCTGAAGAAAGATGGCTCCAAGTGGAGGAAGAAAGTAGCAGGTGCAAAGGCCCTGCTTCAAGAACACACCTGGAGTGTGGGAATAACAGCAAAGAAGCCAGGGAGGCTGGTTACAGATTGTGGGACAAAAGAGTTATCTCGGAAGTTTGGAGTGAGGGATGATCATTCAAGGTCTTGTGGGCATTTAGAAGGGTTTGGTCTATGCTAGATTTCAGCACTATTAGAGTGCTCTTAGTAAAACCCCTTCGCCTCCTTAGCCATGTTTCCTTTTTTTGTGTTTCCAGTGGGAATAATCATCTTGACCTGTCTTCCCCAGTAAGTGCCTGGGAGACCTCAGTCCACACATGGGCATTTGACCCAGCCAAGATCTCTAGCCCTAGTCCCTAAGATGACTTTGAAAAGAAATTTAGGCAAACAAGGAACTATTTCTTTGCTATTTATTCTCTCCTGATGGATGTTCTCTGGTCACTTCTCTCTCTTTCTCTCTCCCTGAGAATATGTGCAGTTACTTGACCACAGAGCTTCCCGGGATGCAGGCCCACCCTGAGAAACATTGGCACCTCCATCTCTATTTCTCTTCTTTATTCCAAGAACTTTTGTTTATTTTTTGACCTCCTTATTCCCCTTCCCAAAGAAGAGTTTGATAATTTGGGACCAGGAATTTATTCGCATAAGCATTTTACAGGTGAAAAAAGGTAAGGGCCGGGAGTGCCAAATTCTAGTATCCATAAGGGACTACTCCTTCATCAGAGGGCAGACCTTGACTCTCAGAGCTGTTTTTTTTTAACATTTTAAAGATTTTATTTTTAAAGAAATCTCTACACCCAACATGGGGCTTAAACCCACAACCCTGAGATCAAGAGCTACAAGCTCCACTGACTGACTGAGCTAGGCACCTCTCAGATCTGCTGTTTTAACTTCTCTCCCGCAAAAGCATGAAAAGCTTATACAGGCCTTCTGAGGGACTTTCATATGCTGCTGCTCTTTCTTCACCTCTACTTTGTTATATGGCCTCATGGGCTATTTACTGTGTGCCTGTTTCCCACATTCACCTAGTGGGCACCTGCCCTTTTTCTAATTCTGGACATTCACTGGACACAACTCTAATAAAGAACCACTTATGAGTGTTTATAACCACAGGCATTGTGAAAACTGCTTTAAGTGCATTGCTTTATTTAATCATAACAAAAATAACTAGTGGCATTGGAGTTAAAGTTATTCTGATTTTATAAAGGTATTGAGTCTCAGAGGAGTTAAAAGACTCACCTCCACTTGTGGTGATAATAGAATGCAGAGTTAGGACCCAGACCCAGGGCTCTAATCCAGATTAACTACACATACTCACCTTCTGAATTGCCTCTTAGTGGTGTCCCTCTATGCTCCAGGTCCTCCACTGCAATTCAGGGATAAGCTTGTGCATGTCAGTAAACTTATTATTATTACCACCCTTGTGATACTGTGGTCAAGATCAAAGTAGACAAGGTTGAGTTCAAGGCAGTGCAGTTCTGTAATGTATTCATAAACTTGAGAGTGACAAAATTTGATTTATGTTTAAGTTTTGTTTAACTTATTGGCTACTATGACGCTTGTGATTTTTTTTTAAATCAGTATACATTATTCCATAGCATGGTATAAAAAATGCAATCAAGTACATTTTCAGAATGGTCACACATTTATGAATGGTGGAATTTTGATGGTGTAATTGAGGCTGAACTAAAATAATATGGCTCAAGGGGGTACTTTGGGGAAGAACATTTAAAAAGAAGTTCTTTGCAGCTGAGCAGTGATGGTTTTAATATTCAACAAGTTAAATATAAGCTTCTCCAACTGCATTTGGCATGCCTCTAAAATGCCAACAAGATCTGTGTGTACCTGGGTCCTTTCTCCTATGGCTAATTGGCCATCCTGACATTGCAGATCATTTGTGAAAATGCAATAGAAAAAGTACATTTAAATATGACTCTAGGAAGCTTTTCATAATGGCATTAAAGAAATCAAAGCGTTTTTATTAATTCTCAGTTTCACATACCCAGCCATGTGGAGAGCAACATTCAGAGATGGCCTGTGCCAAGCTGTAGGAGAAAGCAAATCTAGTTCTTTATAGCACCACACTTGTTCTCCATTATTCCTCTCTCTGTTCTAGAGTGCCCCTCATGCAGTTCTCTGGTTGTCTTCCTCTTTAGACCTTTCAAAAATTTCTTTCCTTGTACCTCATGCCTGGGTCAGTTCTAGTACATTCCTCAGATTGTACCAGTTACTAGCTTACTTTCTACATAGGACATAGAATATATTAATTATTGAATTAGGCTGATGTGCCTTTGTATAGGGTTGAGTATAACAAAATGAAATGCAATCATAACATCCCAGACTGAAAGGGACAATAAAAGTCATTCAGACAAGACTCTACTCAGTACTCAAATCTTTTGGCATGGACTGGATTCTTTCCTAATCAGTATTTCTCTCTGAGAATTGAATACAAATGGTCTATGTGGGAGGTGATCTCAGTGAGCATCAGTAAAGCATTGGAGACAGGGAAAGGAAAGAAACCAATGCTGGTTACATTAGTGAGCATGTTACTGTTGTAGGTAGTTGAGGCTCACTCTTGCTGGGGACCTCTGAGAAATGTGGAATGTGTCCTGCCCCAGAGGTAATCTCAATGAGGGGTGAGGGAGTTGGGGTATTTATGCTCCAGCTCCCATTATCATTGACTGAGCATGCTCTTAGGGGAACTAACACACTGGACCTTTTGGCCTGTTCTGGTGGAGACTTGGGTGTCTGCTGTAGGATGCCATTAGCATGTGAGTGCTGAACTTGTATGGACAGGACAGATACAGTCTGCTACAACTTGTTATGGAAGCATCTCATCAATTACCCAGGTCATAGAATTTCAGTAATGAGAAACTCAGCACCTCTTAAAGAGCAATTCTTACTTTCTGAAAGTTTTTTCATGTACCCATTGGTTCTACTTATTTAACTTTTAAGACAAAAAAGAACATGCCCTTCATATTTCACAGATCCCCTTCTTGATCTCATGTTCCCACTCAAGTCCTCACTATCAACCTAACATTCCCAGTTTTTCTACCTGTTCCTAATGGGAAGGCACCTCCAGTCTTGCCATTGTCTCTTTTCTAGAGATGTTGTCTACTGAATTCCCTCATTGTAATGTGTTTTGAAAGAGGATACTGGATTCTTATGTCACAGCTTAATAAAGTGGTTAAGAAAGTGGGCTCTGACAGACTAGGTTCAAATCCTGGTTTTTGTCACCTTAGATACCTTACTGAGCTTCTCTATGCCTCAGTTTTTCATCTCAAAAATGGTGGTACTGTTTGAAGTACTGTTTACATCAGGATGGGCATAGGATACTGTCTGTGATAGAGTTAGTGCTGAATAAATACTTACTATTATTTTTGTTGTTACTGTTGTTGCTGGTAGTAGTAGTAATAGTAGCAGCAGCAGCAGTAGTAGGTTCTTCAGTTTGTCTGAATTCCATAGTCTTCCAGCTGTTTTTTGATGGGTATAGGTAGAAACATCTGGAATGACTGGATAGAGAAGAGTTGATATAAAAGAGTGGTATCCAGTTGACAATGGAGAAGAGCAAGTTACCAAGACTTGGAATAGCTATGGTTGTGAGATAAAATCCTATTCTAGTGGGAGGGATTAGACTCCCCTCAAGAAAAGTTAAGTATTCTGCTGCTGCTCACCCAGGGAGGTGTCTTTCATCCAGAGGGGCTAAGAGCAATTGGGTCTGGATACTGAAGCACAGAAAGGTCAGCACTGGTTACAGTGGTAGATATGAGCTGCCTCTGGCCATATGGATGCAGAGGTGGAACAAGCCACAACACTAACCTCTGATTTTTGCTAGTGATGGTGGTGACATGGCCAGCAATGCAGAGAGGGTAGCATTTAGAGCATTAACAAATAAATCCTAAGGTATGTTTGTGTTGTTTCCACTAGCCATAGAATAGGTAACTTAAGCAAATAAGATTAACTTGGGGCCCTGAGCCATAGTGGGGTCTAAATATGTGGGCTGTCCCAGTAGAAACTTCCTCTCACCAGGGCCTGGGTACCAGAAGTAATGTGTGGGGACAAAATGAGAATGAGGAACCAGTAAACCTTGGGGGTGCATTTTGGAAAGCATTGAAAACAGAACAGGGAGAATGATTAAGAAGAGTTGAGTTGAAGATGCAAGATATAGAAATGGAGTAATTTAGCACAGAGGGGAAAGGGTATCATGTATTTACTGAGTCTACTAAGTGGGTTTGATCTCATTTTCTAGTTTTAGGCAGGTGAGGCCTATGAACTTCCAAGAACAGTGAGTAACAGCATTCTTTTCCTTCTGCATTTTTATCTTCATCCCTTCCCCCTACACGATCTGTACTTAGATCTCCTAGAGTAAGGCTCAAAAACTTCTGGGCTGCAATTGGCATCAGAACTTAAAGCCAACAATGCAATAGAAGTCACATTCCCATCCACTCTAGAGGTAGACCTAAGAGGTCTAAAACTCAGCAGCCATAGCTGAAGGCCTCAGTGTGGAGAGGGTGGGGTGAGGCACTGCTGCTAAGAGTGTAATCCCCCTAAATATTGACATTTATAAAGCCTGTCCCATCAGAGTCTCAGCTGGGTTTCAAATATAACCTCTGGTATCAAGAAGGAAATATTTATTGAAACAAACTGCAGGAGGAGTTATCAGTATCCACATTTGATGCATATTATTAGAGCTTCATATTCCTTCACAATGACTAGAGCTCTTAGCTAAAGTCCTTAGGTTTCCACGCTGTGATTTATTTCTCTTTGCCTGGAAGATTCCTTCCATTTATTGTTGCATTCCAAGGGTTGCATTTCAAGGGATAGCTTCAGGTGGGAGGATCTTAGATGCTGATGGACTGTCCCAGGACAGGAGATAGAGGTACCATGGATGGGATTACAGGACTCCTTATCCACAGCTGCCAGTGACTGGGATGGTACTTCTATGGCTTCCAAAGTTGTGCATGTTAGTACCACAAAAACCCACATCTGCAGAGGCTGTACCATCTAAAACAGGAACAGGTTTAAGAGCTGAGGCATAAGGCAAGTGCCCACCTAAAGACCTAGAGCTTGGTCTCTGTAAGGTTGATTGATGTGTTGCGCTTGCTGGATTACTGGGTCCATAGGGGATTAGCATAGAGATACTAGTGGCTGATCCTGGTGGAGGCTCACCTGGGCAGTGGAATGAAGGAGGTTGCCTTTTTTACAGCTGGATAAAGAGAGAGACACTGTCAACTATACCATCTGTACCATAGGAACGGAGAGCAGAAGTAGAGAATTTGACAAGAGAAAACGAGAAATCTCCAACTCACTCACTGGATAGCAGTTTTGAAATTTGCTTTGGATTTGTTCCACTGACTGTGGGACCTTTGTGATTGAAACCAAAACATCACAGACTCTCAGAATTGAAAAGAACTGGCAAAGTCAATCTCCAATCCTTCATCTACTATTTCCTCTAGAGTTCCTCATTTTCCCAGCAACACTCCTTGAGTATTTCCTGTAGCAGGAGGTTCATCTCCTTATGAGACAGCCTCCATTAGGAATCTGTGGTTTTTAGAAAATATATCTGATGCTGAACTGAAGTGGACTTCTGGAGTCAGCTTTGCTAGCAATCCCTAGAATGTCATGTTGTTTCTTTCAGCAAAAGGTTCAGCCTGAGAGCTGTGATGCATGAGACTCTGAATAGGTCAGGAAAGAAAGGGGCCACACTTTTCCTTGTTTTAGCTTCTCTAATTTAACCCCTAAAATCACCCCAACGTTCTTTTGTGTTCTGGCTTAATGGCAATGGGTATTCCAGATGGTGAATGGGCCCTAAACACTTGGCTATTCTCTAAAGGCGTATCAAGAATCAATTTTCTATGGGTTTCTTGTGTGTTTTCCACATTTAGTAGTCATCTATTTATAAACATTGGGTACAGTAAACCACATTCATGTGACTCAGAGATACTGCAATTAAATTCCACAGAAAGGGTAGTGCTGGTGCTGGACTTCCAGGGACTTGAACTCAACCTACTCTCTTTTATCTTCTTTTCTCTTCACCTTGACTTTATTCTATTAAACCAGCAATCATCACTCTCATGAATGGTAACATAGCTGCCAACCTCACATTGCTAGGCTTTGTTATCAGGTCGGGGGGGGGGGTCATATTTTCCACAGCCCCATTTCTAAAAGTCCCAGAAAAAGACTTTGATTTGTGTGGCTCATGTGTCCACTCCATAAACCAACTGTCTGTAGCCACGTAGTTTGATTTCTGGCCCTGACTAGAATCTCCTAATTATAGTTGAAGGGGATCAGTTCTCCAGAAAATTGGAGGCATTCCACTCTGGACAGATCAAATGATTGTCCATTGCAAAACTCCCCAGGTGTAATCATTGGGAGATTTGCACTTCAGCATGTATCTATCTCTTAAAATTCCTTCAGTTTCTTGTGCCCCAGCTGTCTACAAAAATTGTGTGTGTGTATGTGTGTGTGTGTGTGTGTGTGTGTGTGTGTGAAGGGGGGTGGAGGTGGGGGGAGAGAGGCTCAAGGTCTGTGGATATCCTAAAAGTTTCAAATTATTGCAAGAAGGGATACAAGTCCCTTTTCACATGCCAGTCACTCCTTACTAAGTCCAAAAATGTCTACTAGAACTAAGATCAATAAATAATAACCAAGAATCAGAAAAGAAGCCTAGAAAAACAGACATCATGAAGTCTGTGCACAAGTTTATAATTTTCCTTAATGTTTATTTTAGGTGTTTAATAAGTTATCTAATATCTAATTCTTCAGCTCAAATGAAGGTAAAGGGCCCTATGCTAGGCACTAAATGCAAACAACAACAAAAACAAACAAAACAGATCTTCTCTCTTGAGTGGTAGAAACAGGATATTTAGTAAAGCACCGACAATAATAGAGTGTTACAAGTGCTGTGAGATTTGGGGAGCTGGAAATGTTATCTGGTTCCTGCACATATAGAAATGGAGAGAGGATTTGCTAGACGGGATAGATTGAAGGATTAGGAAGTGAGAGCTGATAGTCTGGGAGGAGACATAAAAACTATGTAAACAGGCAGAAGAACGAAACAAAATACAACAGTTGAGGCCATCTGGTGCCAGTGCACAGTTCAAGGCATTTCAAAAAATCTAGAGGAAGTGACTGTACCCTTCTCAATGTAGCTTTGGCCAGGGCTGGGTTAGGAGTCAGGACACTGAGTTATTAATCATAGATCTCCTACCAAAAACCATGGTCCCTTCACCTGCATGGGCCTCTGTTTACCCATCTAGAAATATAATGTCAAAGAGATTAAGATTCTTTGCTTTTGACTGCATTCAAAAGTTAAACTGTGTTCAAGGTTAAACTATGTCTACTAGTGTGAAATATGACAGCATAAATTCATAAATTCAACAAATATTGGGTGCTGGGTACTGCATAGGATAAGGAGTCTACAGCCTAGGGGTGGGGTCAGACAGGCAGGCAAGCAAGCCCAGAGTAGTGTTTTAGTGGACAGAGCGTAGGAACACACAGGACGAGTATTGGCCCATGTGATCAAGGATCATCAAGGAGGGCTTTCTAGGGGAGGTGGCATTTATCTGAGACCTAGATGATGAACTGAAGGCAAAGGTAGCAAGTGAGATTATAAGAGTGTTACAGGCAAAAGGAGCAGTTTCTCCAAAGTTAATGGAGAAATGAGAGGGCATTGTCTCATTTGGAGTAGAAGCCTGGATATGTGCCCTTTGAGGGCCTTTTATTTTGTGGTGGAAAGTTTAGACCTTGCCATGGGTGACGAAGAGAAATGGAAAGATTTTGTACCCTGGAGAAGCAAATCCTGTCAATTTTTTTCTTCCCATCTTATTTCTTCCTTTGCACTCCCATCACTGTTTTCCAGGTTTCCACCCTCTCTCACCTGTATCTCACATGTACCCTGCAGGTGCCCCCTCACCAGTTCCTTCCATCTGTTCCCATCATCCTTCTCAACCATCCTCCAGAGCACAGACTCCCTTTTTTTCCAACTCATTATGTCTTTTCCATTCCTAACACTCCAGTGATTTTTCTATTGAACTGGCTCCTGACCATTTCCTTAGCTTTGCATCAAATGAGCTCATCTTGATTGTCTCCTCTGCAGCCACACTGAGCTTCAGTGGTCTTCTAGCTATTCCTTGAATGTATTCCCCAAAGAGTTGTCTATTGAATGTAAAGGTTTGTTTCAGATGTGGAGAGAGCATATTGATACTGAGCCCGGACCCAACACTACCCCTTTTAATGACTGTGTCACATAGAGAAACATTTCCTCTTTCTGGGTCTTGGTTTCCCCGTTTGTTCAATGAATATTTTGGACAATAACCTTTTAAATTCCTTAAGGGCTTATATTTTTGAGTTTTTAAAAGATATATTTTATCTTGTTTATGCTAGGCCTCCAAGGATAATGATATTCTCTCTTAGATAAAATTTTAGTCTCTTTAGTCTCTTAGATAAAATTTAGTCCAATTCAAATCTTATCACCTTTAACACTGTTGATAAATAAGAATATATTGGTACCCATTCTAGGCCTGAGGCCAGAAATTGGGGTTGAAGAACGTAAAACATCTATTTAAGTTGAATTCCTGTCTTCAGGGGTGCTCCCATCCCAATGACGGGATTCATATTGAGTACCCATATCTGACACTCCTCATACTTTCTTTCTGTCCCATGTTTATTTGTACTTAATAACATATTATCTCTTTTAAGACCATTTTATATGAATTATCTCTTCCTAAAAACTATAATGTCAACAAGGACTTTTGCCTAATCTTTTAAAAAATTTTCCCCAGAGCTTGCCATTTATGGAATAGAAATGCTATGGATACTAGACATTGTGTTGCACAGTCAGAGCCGTCTGACATTATGATCTTGCCTACTTGATGGCAGAGCCCTTGAGTGTGGGGATCCTGACAAAACAAAATGCCAGTTTTATCGCTGAATAAGTCTGCACTTTTTTGAAATTTCCTCCTTGTTCTGGGTGAAGTCACTTCTGGATTCTTCCCAGTGAACTCCAGGGGCTCCACAAAGATCAGTGCCTTGGCTGCTCATCTCAACCAAGCAGTTAACCTTTCCTCACCAGTCTTACTCCCCCAGGACTCTGAAGACCTTTTATCTACACCCAACTTATCCCATTCACTCCTTTGAAGGTTGTCAGGAAATTTTAAAAAGCAAAAGCTCTACTTAGTTATTTCTTTGAAAGCCATACCACTTCTTTTCTAAATCTTCTTCTAGGACCAGCAGCCACTTGGGTATCCTGCTTTTTTCTACAGCTTCAAATTTTCTTTGAGTTAGAAACAGGACAAAGGCAACAGTGTGAAGAAGGCAGTTTGTCTGTTGAGGGCATTGTTGGACAACATTCCTTTCTACAAGGAGGAGATGAACCAACAACAGCTTTGTGAGTCCTGGTGTTGATTTATGTTCTGGCAGATAAGACATGCTTTGTAAGATTCAGTGAACACAGACCTGCTGTGGTGAGTGAGATATCCCTTCTCTCTGATTTAAATGCAACTTGGCACTGCACAGACCAGGGTACAATCACAGTATCTACCAAAGGGTGCAAAACACTGAGGTACATATGATCAGGTGGAGAAAGCCCACATGGGCTGGACTTACTGGGTAATAACCATAAGTTCAGCTGGTGTGGAGCCTTTGTTGAGATTCCAAAGGTGAACTTGTCATTGGGCTCCCTAGAGTTGGGGAAACAGTTCCAACCTGCACTGAACAGAGCAAAGGAAATACATCTATTACCCCTTCTGGGACATATTATACCTAGTCTATAACAACTTTGCAAAGAAACATGCTTTGAGTCCAAATAATTCATCTCATTGTACAACAAAATGGTTTCATGTGTCACATCCTTCAAAGACTGTTGAGTCTGCTAAAATGAGGTGAGCACATTACTAGAGAAAAATCCCTTTACAAAAAATTCTGTTTGTTCTCTTCCTTGTCTTTCATTCCTACATAAGCTTACTCTTCAAAAGGTTCTTAAAAGCTAAAAAATGCAACATATTCAAATCAGTTATAAATTTGTCTTTGTTAATATGTATGACATATTGGTTAGGAGATGAATTTCAAGTCATTGTTTTTCACCCAAATGTTCAAATAATTAGTATCCCCAGTGTGATTGATGATAAATATTCATAGTCAGTAAGTCCAAATTATACACACATTGTTTGTCCGCTTCACTCTAATATGTCTAGATACAGGTATCCCTCACTTTTTGAAAGTTTGCATTATCCCTTTGCTTTTATGAAAAACCTACATTAGTACCTGTTTTTGTAACCAAAGGATATCTGATGAGGAGTTTTGTGTTTATGAAAAAAACAAAACAAAACAAAAAGTGCAAATAGCATTTAGTGCTTGTTTTGCAGTGAGCCATGATACAGGCAGTGCACATACATGGAATGAGGAGAAAGGCACTGCTAGGCTCCGTCCTCAGGAACTACACTCAGTATCTCAGCATCAAGGTACCATAGCTTTGAACTGTGCCTGTGAGCATACGTGCTTTTTTTCCATTTGTTTTGTACATTCCTTAGCAAGATGTGTCTTAAGGTACAGAAAAACCCAAGAGACATTATTTTTTGGATCTGGAGGACATTAAAAAAATTCATATAGATTAATGTTAATTGTTTCTTTGCTTTGAGTCACATACATTTACAAAAGGTTTCATATATTCTCTACTTTTGGATAATGGTGGGAAACCTGTACACACACACACATACGCATACACATACACATACATACATTTAAATTTGTCCACATGTTTACCAAATTGTTGCTTATATTTGCTTTTTGAACTGAACTCTTTCCTTTCATGGTTTATTTCTTCTTATATGAAAGATATTTTAAAATATTTCACTCATTTGGGAACCTGTACATAAGTAAGAACTCCCCAATTTTTGTTATCTAAAAAGTTTTTATTTTGTCCTTGCACATGAATAATACTTTAGCTGGGTATATAATTCAGAGTTAACACTGTTTTTTTCCTCAGTAGTTTGGAGATATTATACTATTATATTTTGGACCTGATTTTTACTCTTGGAACACCTATCAGGTGTCTTTTTTTTTTTCTGGATAGTTTTCTTAGCTTGAGTTTCTTGAGAGCTGAGTCTGAAACAAATAATGTGTATAGGAAATTTATTTGGGGTGTGATCCCAAGAAGCACAAGTAAGGACTGAGAAGAATGAGACAGTGGAAGCCAATATAAGAGTGTATTATTAAATTTAACCCTGTGGACAAGGTGGGGTCTCACCTCCATTAGGATCTCTTAAAAGCATCTAAAATGGCTCTCAGAATTGTTCATCCAAAGACTGTTACTATCCAAAGGTAGGAACATTTATTCATTAGTTTCCATCTCCCATCAGTTCTCTGGGAGTATTAACTTTCCTACACTGCATATGTGTTGAAAGTAAAAGAGGAACTGTTCATGTCTGCAGCATCAGAGAAGTAAACAGAAACTGCAGATGCACAATGTGAACATGAAGTAACATGCTGTTGATGCCAGGTTTCTTAAAGCCCACATGGAACTGTCCACTCTAGCCACAACTGGAATCAGAAGTATGACTAAGAAGATGTGTGGCAGGACATCAAGTGCATCTGATGCAGAAATCTACTTTCTGTTTCTGTTGCTTTTAATTTTCTTTTTTTATGTTTGGAATGTTTTGCAACTTCACTAGAATGTGTTGAGATGCAGATTTAAAAACTTATTGTTAAGGACTTATTATACTTTTTCATGTTGTATATTTATATCTTTATTAAATATGAAAAATCAGATATATTCCTTTGAGTATTGTTTATCTCTCATCCTTAGTATCTTCTCATTTTGGAATTCCTATTAGATGTAGTTTGAACTTTATCATTATATGCCTCATATTTTTCTTTTCTAAAATGTTTATTTATTTATTTTATGAGAGAGGAAGAGAGAGAGAGAGGGTAGGCGTGTGCATGAGTAAGGAAAAAGCAGAGAGAGAGAGAGAGAGAGAGAGAATACCAAACAGGCCCTGTGCTATCAGCACAGAGCCCAACAGACCTGAGCTAAAATCGAGATTCAGATGCCTAACTGAGCCACCCAGGCACCCCACCTTCTTGTTTTTCTTAACTCTTTTTTTAAAAATTTCTGTATCTTCAGGGTGCCTGGGTGGCTCAGTCTGTTGAGCATCTGACTTTGGCTCAGGTCATGATCTCATGCCTCGTGAGTTTGAGCCCCGTGTCAGGCTTTGTGCTGACAGCTCCGAGCCTGGAGCCTGCTTCTGATTCTGTGTCTCTCTCTCTCTCTGCCCTTAACCCACTCGCATTCTCTGTGTCTCTCAAAAATAAATAAACATTTTAAAAAATACTTTAAGAAAATAAATAAAAATAAAATTTCTGTATCTTCGAGGGAGGAGCCAATATAGCAGAACAGCATGGAAGTTTTAGTGTGTCTTGCATCATGAAATACAGCCAGACCAACACTAAACCATCCTGCACACCTAGAAAACTGATTGGAGGATTAACACAACAATCTGCACAAACTGAACCACAAAATTCAGCAGGTATGGTGCAGAGAGGTGAACTTGGGGAGTGAGAAGCTGCAGCAGACAGGGAGGTGCTTTTCTGGGTGGAGAGAGGATGGAGACTGAGGGGGGGGAAAAATATGGGAAAAGCTCCCTTCCCCAAAAGCAGATGGAGAGAAAGTGGAAAATTGGAAATAGCCACAGCGACCAAGCTAAAAAAGGAGAAAGGAGAGGGTTTAAATTCCATTAAGACTGTAAACTAGGGGAACACAAAGTCTGCAACTCTGCTTGATACCTGGCTGTGCTCTGGTGGGAAGGCAAATCTCCAGGCCCAGAGTGGGGTCTGAGAGGTTCTTGGGCCACACTGAGAAAAGCAGTTCCACTGCTGGAAGGACATTTGGTAGAAACTGTTGAAGCCACCTGGTCCCAGCAGACCCCAGAGAATGGCCACATTCTCTGGTGCTGGAACAAGGTCATTAAGGGTGAAGCTTGGTGCCAGATGTGTGTTGTGATTTTCCATAATCCCTGAGACACTGCTGCTACACTGTCTCGCGAAATTTTTCTGGGGTGGGCTGGCACCTGGCCGCAGTCTCAAGGCACCGGCAGCAGCAGGGTCCAGCAAACGTTCCTGGGTGCAGCTGACATTTAGCCATTGCTCAGTAAGACCCTCCCACAGAGGGGTGGAATGGGTCAAAGCCACAGTCCTTCAGAAGTAAGGGGCCGGGGAAAACATCCGTATCTGAGACAAAACTCAGGAGAAAGGTACTGTCTGGGCTTGGTCACCAACAGTGAAAAAGTGGGGAGTGGACAAAAACTGAAGACAGAGGACAGGTGCACAACTGCTGATCAGGGAGAACAGAGTTCCAATATTAGAGACTGGGTGCTGGGTGACGTCATTTCCACCACTCCTGTGCATGCCCATACGCACCTAAGAGCACCCCAACACTCCACCTCAGTAGGCTAGCAGCACCATCTAGTGGAGAACGGAGCCCTTACACTGAGCCCCACCCAACTGGGGCAACCTCGCTCTTCAAGAACACAAGTCTCACTGCCTGCTTAGTTTATGGACCATAGTTTGACTTCATAGTCTGACTCCTAGGGGAAAACAAAGTAATTTCAGTCCTATTTCAATCTGATAGCAGGTCCACTTATTCAATTTTCTTTTCTTTTTATCTTTTTCACTTCTTTTCGTTATCTTGAATACAGAAAGAGAAAAAATTCATTTTTTTCAATTTTTATTAAAAATATTTTCTTTAAATTTTTTAGTATATTTTTTACTTCTGTGTAAATTTTTTCAAATTCTATTTTACTTCCATCATTTTATTTTAGTCTACTTCGGTGTTTTCGCTTTTTCAAATTTTCAAATGATTTCCTTTTGTTATCTTCTTCTTTTGTTTCTTTTCTTTTTCTTGAATGCAGAAAGAGAAAAACTTCATTTTTACTTTCAATTTCTATTAAATATATTTTTCTTTAATTTTTAAACTATATTTTACTTTTATGTAAATTTTTTCAAATTCTATTTTACTTCCATCATTTTATTTTAGTCTACTTCAGTGTTTTCACTTTTTCAAATTTTCAAAAGATTTCCTTTTTTCCCTCTTTTTTCTCTTTTTTGTTTATTTTCTATTTCTTGAATACAGAAAGAGAAAAAATTCATTTTTATTTTTAATTTTTATTAAAAATATTTTTATTTAATTTTTTCTACAGTATTCTTTAGTTCCATGTAAATTATTTCAAATTCTGTTTTACTCCCACCATCTCATTTTAGTCTATTTCAGTGTGTTCATTTTTTCAAATTCTCAAAAGATTCCCCCCTTTTTTTATTCTAAACTGTCAAACCACTTTCAACACCCAGAACAAAACACATCTAGGATCTAGGATCATTTATTTGATGTGTGTGTGTGTGTGTGTGTGTGTTTAATTTTTATATTTTAATATTTTTTTAATTTAAATTTCTTATCATTTCAATTTTTCTACCTCATTAATTCTTTTTCTCCTTTCAAAATGACAAAATGAGTCAATTCACCCTAAAAGAAAGAGCACAAAGAAACGACAGCCAGGGATTTAACTAAAAGAAGGAAGATGTCTGAACCAGAATTTAGAGGCATGATAATAAGAATACTAGCTGGAGCCAACAATAGATTAGAATCCCTTTCTGTAAAAATAAAAGAAGTAAAAATTAGAATGAAATAAAAAATGCTATAACTGAGCTGCAATCATGGATGGATGCCGCAGTGGCAAAACGGATGAGGCAGAACAGAGAATCAGTGATATAGAAGACAAACTTATAGAGAATAATGAAGCAGAAAAAAAGAGGGAGATTAAGGCAAAAGAGCACAATTTAAGAATCAGAGAAATAAGTGAGTCATTAAAAAGGAACATCAGAATCACAGGGGTCCCAGAAGATGAAGTGAGAGAAAAGGAGGCAGAAGGTTTATGTGAACAAATCATAGCAGAAAACGTTCCTAACCTGGGGAAAGACACAGACATCAAAATCCCGGAAGCACAGAGGACCCCCATTAGATTCAACAAAAACCGACCATCAACAAGGCTTATCATAGTCAAATTCACAAAATACTCAGGCAAGGAGAGAATCATGAAAGCAGCAAGGGAAAAAAAGTCCCTAACCTACAAGGGAAGATATATCAGGTTTGCAGCAGACCTATCCACAGAAACCTGGCAGGCCAGAAAGGACTGGCAGGATATATTCAATGTGCTGAATCAGAAAAATATGCAGCCAAGAATTCTTTATCCAGCAAGGCTGTCATTCAAAGTAGAAAGATAAAAAGTTTCCAAGACATACCAAAATTAAAGGAGTTTGTGACCACTAAACCAGCCCTGCAAGAAATTTAAAGGGGACTCTCTGAGAGGAGAAAAGATGAAAAAAAAAAAAAAGACCAAAAGCAAAAAAGACTAGAAAGACCAGAGAACACCACCAGAAACTGCAACTCTACAAGCATCATAATGGCAATAGACTCATATCTTTCAGTATTCACTCTAAACAACAATGGACTTAATGCTCCAATCAAAAGACAGAGGGTAACAGAATGGATAAGAACACAAGATCCATCTATATGCTATTTACAAGAGACCCACTTTAAACCTAAAGATACCTTCAGATTGAAAATAAGGGGATGGAGAACCATCTATCGTGCTAATGGTCAATAAAAGAAAGCCAGAGTAGCCATACTTATATCAGACAATCTAGACTTCAAAAGAAATACTGTATCAAGAGATGCAGAAGGGAATTATATCATAATCAAGGGGTCTATCCACCAAGAAAACCTAACAATTGTAAACATTTATGCAATAAATGTGGAAGCACCAAATATATAAATAGATCACAAACATAAAGAAACTCATCAATAGTAATACCATAATAGTAGGAGACTTCAACGCCCCACTCACAGCAACAGACAGATCATATAAAGAGAAAATCAACAAGGGAACAATGGCTTTGAATGACACAGTGGACCAGATGAACTTAATAGATATATTCAGAACATTTCATCCTAAAGCAGTAGAATATACATTCTTCTCCAGTGCACATGGAATGTTCTCCAGGATAGACCGTATACTGGGACACAAATCAGCCCTAAGTAAGTACAAAAAGATTGAGATCATACCGTGCATATTTTCAGACCACAATGCTATGAAACTCGAAATCTACCACAAGAGAAAATTTGGAAAGGTAACAAATACTTGGAGACTGAAGAACATCCTACTAAAGAATGAATGGGCTAACAAAGACGTTAAAGATAAAATTAAAAATTATATGGAAGCCAATGAAAATGATAACACCACAACCAAAACCTCTGGGATGCAGCAAAGGTGGTCATAAGAGGAAAGTATATAGCAATCTAGGCCTTCCTAAAGAAGGAAGAAAGATCTCAGACACAGAACCTAACCTTACGCCTTAAGGAGCTGGAAAAAGGACAGCAAATAAAACCAAAAACAAGCAGAAGACAGGAAATAATAAAGATTAGAGCAGAAATTAATACTTTGAAACAAACAAACAAACAAACAAACAAACAAGAAACCAGTAGAACAGATCAATGAAATCAGAAGCTGGTTCTTTGAAAGAATCAACAAAATTGATAAACCACTAGCCAGTTTGATCAAAAAGAGAAAGGAAAGGACCCAAATAAATAAAATCAAGAATGAAAGAGGAGAGATCGCAACCAACACTGCAGAAATAAAAACAATAATAGGAGAATATTATGAGCAGGTATATGCCAATAAAATAGGCAATCTGGAAAAATTAGACAAATTCCTAGAAACATATTCATACCAAAACTGAAACAGGAAGAAATTGAAAATTTGAACAGACCCATGACCAGTAAGGAAATTGAATTAGTAATCAAAAATCTGCCAAAAAACAAGAGTCCAGGGCCAGATGGCTTTCCAGGGGAGTTCTACCAACCATTTAAGGAAGAGTTAACACCTATTCTCTTGAAGCTGTTCCAAAAAATAGAAATGGAAGGAAAACTTCCAAACTCATTCTATGAAGCCAGCATTACCTTCATTCCAAACCAGAGAGACACCCCACTAAATAGGAGAACTATAGACCAATCTCCCTGATGAACATGGATGCAAAAATCCTCAACAAGATATTAGCCAACCGGATCCAACAATACATTAATAAAAATATTCACCACAACCAAGAGGGATTTATACCTGGGATGCAGGGCTGGTTCAATATCCGCAAAACAATTAACGTGATTCATCACATCAATAAAAGAAAGGACATGAACCATATGATCCTCTCAATAGATGCAGAGAAAGCATTTGACAAAATACAGCATCGTTTCTTGATAAAAACCCTCAAGAAAGTAAGGATAGAAGGAGCATACCTCAAGATCATAAAAGCCATATACAAAAGACCCAATGCTAATATCATCCTCAATGGGGAAAAACTGAGAGCTTTCCCCCTAAGGTCAGGAACAAGACAGGGATGTCTACTCTCACCACTGTTATTCAACATAGTATTGGAAGTCTTAGCCTCTGCAATAAGACAACACAAAGAAATAAAAGGCATCCACATTGGCCAGAAGGAGGTCAAACGTTCAGTCTGGGCAGATGACATGATACTCTATATTGAAAACCAAAAGATTCCATCAGAAATGGCAAGAATTGACTCATGAATTCAGCAAAGGCCCAGGATATAAAATCAATGCACAGAAATTGGTTTCGTTCCTATACACCAACAATGAAACAACAGAAAGAGAAATCAAGGAATTGATCCCATTTACAGTTGCACCAAAAACCATAAAATACCTAGGAATAAATCTAACCAAAGAGGTGAAAAATATATACACTGAAAACTATAGAAAGCTAATGAGAGACATTGAAGAAGACACACAAAAATGGAAAAAGATTTCAAGCTCCTGGATAAGAAGAACAAATATTGTTAAAATGTCAATACTAACCAAAGCAATCTACATATTCAACGCAATCCCTATCAAAGTAACACCAGCATTCTTCACAGAGCTAGAACAAATAATCCTAAAATTTGTACGGAACCACAAAAGACCCCAAATAGCCAAAGTGATCTTGTAAAAGAAACCCAAAGCAGGAGGCATCAGAATCCCGGACTTCAAGCTATACTACAAAGCTGTACTCATCAAGACAGTATGGTACTGGCACAAGAACAGACACTCAGATCAATGGAACAGAAGAGAGAACCCAGAAATGGACCCACAAATGTATGGCCAACTAATCTTTGACAAAGTAGGAAAGAACATTCAATGGAATAAAGACAGTCTCTTCAGCAAGCGGTGCTGGGAAAACTGGACAGCGACATGCAGAAGAATGAACCTGGACCACTTTCTTACACAGTACACAAAAATAAACTCAAAATGGAGGAAAGACCTCAATTCAAGACAGGAAAGCATCAAACTCCTCGAGGAGAAAGTAGGCAAAAACCTCTTTGATCTTGGCCACAGCAACTTCTTACTCAACACATCTCCAGAGGCAAGGGAAACAAAAGCAAAAATGAACTACTGGGACCTCATTGAAATAGAAAGCTTCTGCACAGTGAAGGAAACAATCAGCAAAACTAAAAGGCAACTGATAGAATGGGAGAAGATATTTGCAAATGACATATCAGATAAAGGGCTATTATCCAAAATCTATAAAGAACGTATCAAACTCATTACCCAAAAAACAAATAATCCAGTGAAGAAATGGGCAAAAGACATGAATAGACACTTCTTCAAGGAAGACATCCCGATGGCCAACCAACACATGAAAAAATGCTCAACATCATTCATCATCAGGGAAATACAAATCAAAACCACAATGAGGTACCACCTTACACCTGTCAAAATGGCTAACATTAACAACTCAGGCAACAACAGATGTTGGCGAGGATGCAGAGAAAAAAGATCTCTTTTGCATTGTTGGTGGGAATGCAAACTGCTGCAGCCACTCTGGAAAACAGTATGGAGGTTCCTCAAAAAATTAAAAATAAAACTACCCTACAGCCCAGCAATTGCACTACTAGACATTTATCCAAGGTGTGCTGTTTCGAAGGGACACATGCACCCCATGTTTATAGCAGCACTATCAACAATAGCCAAAGTATGGAAAGAGCCCACACGTCCATTGATGGATGAATGGATAAAGAAGATGTGGTATATATATACAATGGAGTATTACTCGGCAATCAGAAAGAATGAAATCTTGCCATTTGCAACTACGTGGATGGAACTGGAGGCTAATATGCTAAGTGAAATTAGTCAGAGAAAGACAAAAATCTTATGACTTCACTTATATGTGGACTTTAAGAGACAAAACAGATTAACATAAGGGAAAGGAAACAAAAATAATATAAAAACAGGGAGGGGGATAAAACAGAAGAGACTCATAAATATGGAGAACAATCTGAGGGTTACAGGAGGGGTTGTGGGGGGGGGGGTGGAATGGGCTAAATGGGTAACAGGCACTAAGGAATCTACTCCTGAAATCGTTGTTGCACTATATACTGATTTGGATGTAAATTTAAAAAATTAAAAATAAAATTAAAAATAATTTCTGTATCTTCATCTATGTGTCATAACTATATGATTTATCTTGTCTATCTTCTAATTCAGTAATTCTCACTTATTATTTTATCTACTGTTCAATTTATCCCTTAAAATGTTCACTTAACTGGCTATATATTTTTTTACTTCTAGAAATTCTATTCAATTCTCTCTAAATTGACTTTATCCTTTCACACCCTGGGGCTATATTCTTTTATGTGTTCTCTTTTATATAATAATTGCAAGATTGTTTTTAATACTTCATATATTCTATTTATATCAAACTTATGAGATGGTTAATTGTCCTGTTTGATGTGGCTTCTCTCACTTCTTCATGGTATATTAGCCCTTCATGAGTTATATATATATATATATATATATATATATATATATATACACACACACACACACATATATACATATATATATGTATATATATGTGTGTGTGTGTACTTATATATACACTTTGTGTATACACATATGTGTATATATAATGTACTTTTAATTATGTTCTCTCCCATTGGGAGTTCCATGAACCCTGATTGAAGAAATGTCTCTCCAGAACACTATTTTTCCCACTGGGGGCTTCAGAGATTTCATAGCTCTAGAATGAGTTTTCACATAAATTTATTAGCTTGGGATTCCAGCATTACGCTGATAGTATTTATTCATAACCTTATAGCTGCGTGTGACATAGACCTATATTTTAGTTTTTCTGCATATTTCCTACTCAGAGTCCAGAAAAGATGACAAGCTTTGATGCCTCTTTCAAGGTAAGCAGGCAGATTTTTCTATGCCTCTTTACATAATAGAATTCACATCAAGATTCACAGTATTTGGCCCAACATACTATTCTGTAGAAGTTCCGGATCATGTCTTTTGTCCCTGAGTGGGCACCCAAGCCTCAGTGCCCAAACTCTAGAACCTATATCTAGGCCCCATGCTCATATTCTCAACTCTGATATCAAGTTCCTTTCTCATTTCTGGCAACTTGGAATTTTCCTTTCTTTCTTTTGAGATCATTTAGATATTTAAAGGCTTTTCATTGTTAAATTCTATCTAGAGGCTTGCAAGTTTGCTGCTGGAGGATAGGAAAGAGTGACCTATGCTTGTTCATCCTAACACATTACTAGAAATAACTTCCCACAGCCCTTTCTTGGTTACTTCTCATCTATAATTCTCCATGTCCTGTCATCTTCTGTATTATGTAATTCTGTATTTTTATCCATCTCAGAAACTTTTTTCAAGTCCATCCATATGATCTTCCACCAAAAGTGTTTAAGGCTTACTTCACTGGTCATGCAGAAAGGAGTACATTATTATTCCCAATTTCTCACCTATAATTTTTGAAAGTTATTTATTGTAGACTTTTTATACCTTGATGGTCTTCTCTGCAGTGATGACTGTAGAAAGTGGGGTTGTAAGAAAGTAATCTCTGATGTCATAGATGGTTATAAGTGCCCTTGAAGCCACAACAGAAGTGAAAAGTTAATGGCTTCAATCACATAACGCTGGCTCATTTGCACATGGAAAGTGCCAGGGAAAAGTGGAGTGGGGGGGGGCTTGCTAGTTGTTCTCTGCTAATCCCCCAATTCATTCTCTACCCTTCTCTGCCATTCTCTATAGCAGATATTTTTACTATCTTAAACGTAGGTCCTCAGACTTTCCATTTCTATGCATACTGGCATACTGGCCTGAAAACAGCCAGCACCTATGACTTTGGCTTGAGGGATTTATTGGACTGCTAGACTAATTTGATCTGTGCATCATCACGCCAGGAAGGTCAAGGAATGTATGCTTCCCAGGACTAGTCCTCAATTAATGACTGATGAAAGTTGACAGATAAATAACTCCCTCACCCCTTAGGACAATGGTATACACAGTTCTAACTTGCTTGATAATGTACTTTTTATTAGCTTCCCTCCATTCTCTGTCCCACTGCCCTACTCTCCTTCTTCTTGGACTGTCTAAACTTCAGTGAAATCCTTGTCTCCAGGTTTGATGCTGTGGGCACCCAACCTAAAAATTCATATAGATGGCATCATCCAGCTCTCTTGCCCTCTTGCTTCCAGTGAATTCAGACAATGAGAGGTATTGACAGGAAGATTGGAGGGTTTTAGGAGAGAGATATTTGAATATGTCTTCCATGCATCAGCACTATAATTTTTGTCAGGACTTTATCTCTTTATGACTACAGCTCTGTGGCTACATTAATCTCCAGACTGGAATAATATTGTTTCCTCTACCTCCTCTTCAGACCTATGAGTCACAGGTTTTATTACTATTGCTACTCTTACAGTGCCTCAATATGCCTTGTTTTTCCTTCTGCAGTTATCAATTTATTGCCTTTTAACCCCAAATCTTTGCAAACAATTCTCCTTTGCAAGATGGTTTTATGTAAAATTTTGTCAGTAGAGGACATTAGAAGGACTCTGTATGACTACAAAAAGAGGAAAGGACCTCCCTTCTTTGTCCCTTTGTGCATGATTCTCAAAAATGTCTGAATCTCAGCCTTTAGAGACTATATTAGTTAGCTTGGACTGCTGGTTATTTAAAACTGGTGATTTATAGACTGGTGATTTAAAACACAGAAGTTTATTTTCTCATAATTCTGGAGTCTGGGAAGTCCAACATCAAGGTAGCAGTAGGGTTGGTGTCTGATGAGGCATCTCCACTTGGGTTGTAGACAGCTGCCTTCTTGTTGTGCCCTCACATGACTTTCTTCTGTGCGTGTATGCAGAGAGAAAGAGAGAAAGTGTGAGAGAGTGAGTGTGTATTTTCTGGTGTCTTTTCTTATGAGGACACTAACCTTACTCGATTAGGACCCCACCATTTTTTACTTCATTTAACCGTATTGAGCTCCATAAAGACCTTACCTTTAAATACAGTCACATTAATTGTTGAGGCTTTAACATATAAATTTTGGGAACACATAATTTAGTCCATTTTAAAGGCCCTCTTTTATTTTTTATTTTTATTTATTTATTTATTTATTTATTTATTTATTTATTTTTATTTTTATTTATTTTTTTCAATATATGAAATTTATTGTCAAATTGGTTTCCATACAACACCCAGTGCTCATCCCAAAAGGTGTTCTCCTCAATACCCATCACCCAACCTCCCCCCCTCCCACCCCCCATCAACCCTCAGTTTGTTCTCAGTTTTTAACAGTCTCCTATGCTTTGGCTCTCTCCCACTCTAACCTTTTTTTTTTTTTTTTCTTTTTTTTCCTTCCCCTCCCCCATGGGTTTCTGTTAAGTTTCTCAGGATCCACATAAGAGTGAAACCATATGGTATCTGTCTTTCTCTGTATGGCTTATTTCACTTAGCATCACACCCTCCAGTTCCATCCACGTTGCTACAAAAGGCCATATTTCATTCTTTCTCATTGCCACGTAGTATTCTATTGTGTATATAAACCACAATTTATTTATCCATTCATCAGTTGATGGACATTTAGGCTCTTTCCATAATTTGGCTATTGTTGAGAGTGCTGCTATAAACATTGGGGTACAGGTGCTCCTATGCATCAGTACTCCTGTATCCCTTGGGTAAATTCCTAGCAGTGCTATTGCTGGGTCATAGGATAGGTTTATTTTTAATTTTCTGAGGAACCTCCACACTGCTTTCCAGAACGGCTGCACCAATTTGCATTCCCACCAACAGTGCAAGAGGGTTCCTGTTTCTCCACATCCTTGCCAGCATCTATAGTCTCCTGATTTGTTCATTTTGGCCACTCTGACTGGCGTGAGGTGATATCTGAGTGTGGTTTTGATTTGTATTTCCCTGATAAGGAGCGACGTTGAACATCTTTTCATGTGCCTGTTGGCCATCTGGATGTCTTCTTTAGAGAAGTCTCTATTCATGTTTTCTGCCCATTTCTTCACTGGGTTATTTGTTTTTCGGGTGTGGAGTTTGGTGAGCTCTTTATAGATTTTGGATACTAGCCCTTTGTCTGATATGTCATTTGCAAATATCTTTTCCCATTCTGTTGGTTGCCTTTTAGTTTTGTTGGTTGTTTCCTTTGCTGTGCAGAAGCTTTTTATCTTCATAAGGTCCCAGTAATTCATTTTTGCTTTTAATTCCCTTACCTTTGGGGATGTGTCGAGTAAGAGATCGCTATGGCTGAGGTCAGAGAGGTCTTTTCCTGCTTTCTCCTCTAGGGTTTTGATGGTTTCCTGTCTCACATTCAGGTCCTTTATCCATTTTGAGTTTATTTTTAGGAATGGTGTGAGAAAGTGGTCTAGTTTCAAGCTTCTGCATGTAGCTGTCCAGTTCTCCCAGCACCATTTGTGAAAGAGACTGTCTTTTTTCCATTGGATATTCTTTCCTGCTTTGTCAAACATGAGTTGGCCATACGTTTGTGGGTCTAGTTCTGGGGTTTCTATTCTATTCCATTGGTCTATGTGTCTGTTTTTGTGCCAATACCATGCTGTCTTGATGATGACAGCTTTGTAGTAGAGGCTAAAGTCTGGGATTGTGATGCCTCCTGCTTTGGTCTTCTTCTTCAGAATTACTTTGGCTATTCGGGGCCTTTTGTGGTTCCATATGAATTTTAGGATTGCTTGTTCTAGTTTCGAGAAGAATGCTGGTGCAATTTTGATTGGGATTGCATTGAATGTGTAGATAGCTTTGGGTAGTATTGACATTTTGACAATATTTAGTCTTCCAATCCATGAGCAGGGAATATCTTTCCATTTCTTTATATCTTCTTCAATTACCTTCATAAGCTTTCTATAGTTTTCAGCATACAGATCTTTTACATCTTTGGTTACATTTATTCCTAGGTATTTTATGCTTCTTGGTACAATTGTGAATGGGATCAGTTTCTTTATTTGTCTTTCTGTTGCTTCATTGTTAGTGTATAAGAATGCAACTGATTTCTGTACATTGTTTTTTATCCTGCAACTTTGCTGAATTCATGTATCAGTTCTAGCAGACTTTTGGTGGAGTCTATCGGATTTTCCATGTATAATATCATGTCATCTGCAAAAAGCGAAAGCTTGACTTCATCTTTGCCAATTTGGATACCTTTGATTTCCTTTGTTGTTTGATTGCTGATGCTAGAACTTCCAATACTATGTTAAACAACAGCAGTGAGAGTGGGCATCCCTGTCGTGTTCCTGATCTCAGGGAAAAAGCTCTCAGTTTTCCACCATTGAGGATGATGTTAGCTGTGGGCTTTTCATAAATGGGTTTTATGATGTTTAAGTATGTTCCTTCTATCCCGACTTTCTCAAGGGTTTTTATTAAGAAAGGGTGCTGGATTTTGTCAAAGGCCTTTTCTGCATTGATTGACAGGATCATATGGTTCTCTTTGTTTTGTTAATGTGATGTATCACGTTGATTGATTTGCGAATGTTGAACAAGCCCTACATCCCAGGAATGAATCCCACTTGATCATGGTGAATAATTCTTTTTATATGCTGTTGAATTCGATTTGCTAGTATCTTATTGAGAATTTTTGCATCCATATTCATCAGGGATATTGGCCTGTAGTTCTCTTTTTTTCCTGGGTCTCTGTCTGGTTTAGGAATCAAAGTAATACTGGCTTCATAGAATGAGTCTGGAAGTTTTCCTTCCCTTTCTATTTCTTGGAATAGGTTGAGAAGGATAGGTATTATCTCTGCTTTAAGCATCTGGTAGAACTCCCCTGGGAAGCCATCTGGTCCTGGACTCTTATTTGTTGGGGGATTTTTGATAACCGATTCAATTTCTTCGCTGGTTATGGGTCTGTTCAAGCTTTCTATTTCCTCCTGATTGAGTTTTGGAAGAGTGTGGGTGTTCAGGAATTTGTCCATTTCTTCCAGGTTGTCCAATTTGTTAACATATAAGTTTTCATAGTATTCCCTGATAATTGCTTGTATCTCTGAGGGATTGGTTGTAATAATCCCATTTTCATTCATGATTTTATCTATTTGGGTCATCTCCCGTTTCTTTTTGAGAAGCATGGATAGAGGTTTGTCAATTTTGTTTATTTTTTCAAAAAACCAACTCTTGGTTTCATTGATCTGCTCTACAGTTTTTTTAGATTCTATATTGTTTATTTCTGCTCTGATCTTAATTATTTCTCTTCTTCTGCTGGGTTTAGGCTGCCTTTGCTGTTCTGCTTCTAATTCCTTTAGGTGTGCTGTTAGATTTTGTATTTGGTATTTTTCTTGTTTCTTGAGATAAGCCTGGATTGCAATGTATTTTCCTCTCAGGACTGCCTTTGCTGCATCCCAAAGTGTTTGGATTGTTGTATTTTCATTTTCGTTTGTTTCCATATATTTTTTTTATTTCTTTTCTAATTGCGTGGTTGACCTACTCATTCTTTAATAAGGTGTTCTTTAACGTCCATGCTTTTGGAGGTTTTCCCGACTTTTTCCTGTGGTTGATTTCAAGCTTCATAGCATTGTGGTCTGAAAGTATGCATGGTATAATTTCAATTCTTGTAAACTTATGAAGGGCTGTTTTGTGACCCAGTATATGATCTATCTTGGAGAATGTTCCATGTGCACTCGAGAAGAAAGTATATTCTGTTGCTTTGGGATGCAGAGTTCTAAATATATCTGTCAAGTCCATCTGATCCAACGTATCATTCAGGGCCCTTGTTTCTTTATTGACCTTGTGTCTAGATGATCTATCCATTTATGTAAGTGGAGTGTTAAAGTCCCCTGCAGTTACCACATTCTTATCAATAAGGTTGCTTATGTTTATGAGTATTGTTTTATATATTTGGGGGCTCTGGTATTCGGCGCATAGACATTTATAATTGTTAGCTCTTCCTGATGGATAGACCCTGTAATTATTATATAATGCCCTTCTTCCTCTCTTGTTACAGCCTTTAATTTAAAGTCTAATTTGTCTGATATAAGTATGGCTACTCCAGCTTTCTTTTGGCTTCCAGTAGCATGATACATAGTTCTCCATCCCCTCACTCTCAATGTAAAGGTGTCCTCAGATCTAAAATGAGTCTCTTGTAGACAGCAAATAGATGGGTCTTGTTTTTTTATCCATTCTGATACCCTATGTCTTTTGGTTGGCGCATTTAATCCATTTGCATTCAGTGTTATTATAGAAAGATACGGGTTTAGTGTCATTGTGATGTCTGTATGTTTTATGCTTGTAGTGATGTCTCTGGTACTTTGTCTCACAGGATCCCCCTTAGGATCTCTTGTACGGCTGGTTTAGTGGTGAGGAATTCCTTCAGTTTTTGTTTGTTTGGGAAGACCTTTATCTCTCCTTCTATTCTAAATGACAGACTTGCTGGATAAAGGATTCTCGGCTGCATATTTTTTTCTGTTTAGCACACTGAAGATCTCATGCCATTCCTTTCTGGCCTGCCAAGATTCAAAAGAGAGATCAGTCACGAGTCTTATAGGTCTCCCTTTATATGTGAGGGCACGTTTATCCCTTGCTGCTTTCAGAATTTTCTCTTTATCCTTGTATTTTGCCAGTTTCAGTATGATATGTCGTGCAGAAGATTGATTCAAGTTACGTCTGAAGGGAGTTCTCTGTCCCTCTTGGATTTCAATGCCTTTTTCCTTCCCCAGTTCAGGGAAGTTCTCAGCTATTATTTCTTCAAGTACCCCTTCAGCACCTTTCCCTCTCTCTTCCTCTTCTGGGATACCAATTATGTGTATATTATTTCTCTTTAGTGTATCACTTAGTTCTCTAATTTTCCCCTCATACTGCTGGATTTTTTATCTCTCTTTTTCTCAGCTTCCTCTTTTTCCATAACTTTATCTTCTAGTTCACCTATTCTCTCCTCTGCCTCTTCAATCCGAGCCGTCGTGGTTTCCATTTTGTTTTGCATTTCCTTTAAAGCGTTTTTCAGCTCCTCGTGACTGTTCCTTAGTCCCTTGATCTCTGTAGCAAGAGATTATCTGCTGTCCTCTATACTGTTTTCAAGCTCAGCGATTAATTTTATGACTATTATTCTAAATTCACTTTCTGTTATATTATTTAAATCCTTTTTGATCAGTTCATTAGCTCTTGTTATTTCCTGGAGATTCTTCTGAGGGGAATTCTTCCGTTTGGTCATTTTGGATAGTCCCTGGAGTGGTGAGGACCTGCAGGGCACTTCCCCTGTGCTGTGGTGTATAACTGGAGTTGGTGGGCGGGGCCGCAGTCAGACCTGATGTCTGCCCCCAGCCCACTGCTGGGGCCACAGTCAGACTGGTGTGTACATTCTCTTCCCCTCTCCTAGGGGCGGGATTCACTGTGGGGTGGTCTGGCCGTCTGGGCTACTTGCACACTGCCAGGCTTGTGGTGCTGGGGATCTGGCGTATTAGCTGGGGTGGGTAGGCAAGGTGCACGGGGGGCAGGAGGGGCAGGCTTAGGTCGCTTCTCCTTAGATGATCCACTTCAGGAGGGGCCCTGTGGCAGCGGGAGGGAGTCAGATCCGCTGCCGGAGGTTTGGCTCCACAGAAGCACAGAGTTGGGTGTTTGCGCAGAGGCAGCAAGTTCCCTGGCAGGAACTGGTTCTCTTTGGGATTTTGGCTGGGGGATGGGCAAGGGAGATGGCGCTGGCGAGCGCCTTTGTTCCCCGCCAAGCTGAGCTCTGTCATCCGGGGGCTCAGCAGCTCTCCCTCCCTTTGTCCTCCAGCCTTCACGCTTTCTGAGCAGAGCTGTTAACTTATGACCTCCCAGATGCTAAGTCGCGCTTGCTGTCGGAACACACTCCATCCGGCCCCTCCGCTTTTGCCAGCCAGACTCGGGGGCTCTGCTTGGCCGGCAGTCTGCCCCTCCACCCTGGCTCCCTCCCGCCAGTCCGTGAAGCACGCACCGCTTGGCTGCCCTTCCTACCCTCTTCCGTGGGCCTCTCGTCTGCACTTGGCTCCGGAGACTCCGTTTTGCTAATCCTCTGGCGGTTTTCTGGGTTAGTTAGGCAGGTATAGGTGGAATCTATGTGATCAGCAGGACGCGTGATGAGCCCAGCATCTTCCTACGCCGCCATCTTCCAACTTTCTCCTGACTGGATATTTCTTAAAGGCCCTCTTTTAAATTGCTTCCTTGTTCAATCTCTCTCACCAAAGAAGCAATAGTTACTTTCTGCATTTTCTACTTCTAGACTCCTTGAGTCTTATTTTAACCCCTTTATCTAGGTTACCATTTTTACTAGTTAACAATCCTCTATATCAACTTTTTCTGTTTAAATTATGTTTCTTTTTTCTCATGGACCTTGACCAACACAGTTCCCTTAACTCCATTCCTACTATATAAGTAATCTTTTTTATTAAATTTTCTTTAATTCCAATCAAGTGAACCCTCTGATATGGAGAAGGTGACCAAATCTGGTTGATCACCTGGTAACTCTGATGGTATGTCCACTGTTTTCCAATAGTTAATAACCTTATTCCCTCCAATAATTCATTTTAAATACTCAAGCTTCTACTTTGGTCCAGTACCCTCTATAAATCCCATATTTATTTATTTTTTCTCTCTCTTTTTAAAATTGTATTTATTTATTTTTAATATAATTTATTGCCCAATTGGCTAACAAACTGCATAAAGTGTGCTCTTGGTTTTTGGGGTAGATTCCTGTGGCTCATCACTTACCTACAACACCCAGTGCTCATCCCAACAAGTACCCTCCTCAATGTCCATCACCCATTTTCCCCTCCCCCCCCCACACACACTCTTAGTTTGTTCCCTGCATTTAAAATTCTCTTGGGTTAGCCTCCCTCCATCTCTGTTTGTGACTATTTTTTCCCCTTCCCTTCCCCCATGATCTTCTGTTATGTTTCTCAAGATCCACATGAGTGAAAACATATGATATCTGTCCTTCTCTGACTGACTTATTTCACTCAGCATAATACCTTCCAGTTCCATCCATGTTGCTGCAAATGGCATGATTTCATTCTTTCTCATTGCCAAGTAGTATTACATTATATATATATGTATATATATATATATATATATATATATATATGTATATACACCACATCTTCTTTATCCATTCATCAATTGATGGACATTTAGGCTCTTTCCATAATTTGGCTATTGCTGAAAGTTCTGCTACAAACATTGGGGTACACGTGTCCCCCACACATCAGCACTCCTGTATCCCTTGGGTAAATTCTTAGTAGTGCTATTGCTTGGTTGTAGGGTAGTTCTATTTTTAATTTTTTGAGGAACTTCCACACTGTTTTCTAGAGCAGCTGCACCGGTTTGCATTCCCACCAATAGTGCAAGAGGATTCCCATTTCTCCACAACCTTGCCAGCATCTGTAATTTTCTGAGTTAATTTTAGCAATTCTGACCAGTGTGAGGTTTTGATTTGTATTTCCCTGATGATGAGCATTGAGCATCTTTTCATGTGTCTGTTGGCCATCTGGATGTCTTATTTGGAAAAGTGTCTATTCATGTATTCTGTCCGTTTCTTTTCAAGTCTAGCCATTCAACTCTATTCTTTTTACTTAGAATTTACCTCTTCATCTTGACCCACCAGGTTGCATCAGGGCTTGTGTCCAAGAAAATTAATGACTCATCACAACATCTTTATGCATGTGCATTTTTCAGAAGGACAAATCATCAACTCAGAGATAGAAGTTCCTCTCTTAATTCTACAAGCTCTAATGGAATTTATTATGATGGGCTGCTGAAATAAATATCTTGGGGAAGGTCTTTTAACTGTGAACTTCTCTAATTCTGCTTCCTCCTTCATATGCCTAAGTGAAAGAAGGCAGAGATATAAGTCTACATGTGGAGAGTCAACAATCAGATTAAAACCTGTCCATACCTGATGTTTTGCTGATATTTGATTCTTTGGCTAGATAAAATGGCAAATTCCTATCAGTTATATTGAAATTGGATAGGATATCATCCAAGGTCACAGAATGAGTTAGTGAGTGGCTCTGTGAATGGTGGTTGTTCAGGATTTCTGATTATGCTTAATTCCATGTTTCATGCTATTAGACCTAGTTTTAGGTAGACAGAGAACTCAACTTGAGATATTTTCTAGTGCAATAGCTATTATTCTCATTGGAAATGTATTTCTCTAACAACTTCCTCTGATTACTTAAATTCATCTTTAAAATGGATTTCCTTTTTTATACTCAAAATTCATGTAGGCTTTTTTTAATATTACATTTTTAATAAGAAAATTTATATTCATTTGAGAAGAATGTGGAAATTATATAGAGTGGTACAGAGAACAGAAAAAAGTCTGATTAGTTTTCACCATCTAGAAAAATAATATTTTAAAATCATGAAGTAATATTTGTGTTGCATTTCATATTATTTTCCCCATTAATATTTTTGATAAATATTTTCCATGTTATCACAGCTTTAATAGCTATGATTTTTAATTTATACATGACTGTAATTTAAAATATTATAGATTAATTGCCCACCATACCTTAGTTGTAGGGGTGACTGAGGGAGGCTTTTGGCTAGGGAAATCAGATAATCTGTTTTCAATGTTTTGGGAAAATAATTTGGGAATTTTGTGATTTTACCTCCCTGACTACTGCTTGGGAAAGAAATTAAGTCAGGCTCTTCTCATGGATTTGAAAGACACAGGAAAATTTCTAGCCAATATATGTGAAAGAAGTTCCACTGTCATACTAGTAAACCCAAGAAGATCAGAAAGAAAAATTATAGAGGTTGAAGGGCTTAAGATAATAAAAGTTATATAAACTTGTTTGTTTGATTCTGATGGACTAAGCTCCCCTTGTGCTCAGGACCACATGCAGATGAACATTTCCCAAAGCTTCCTCACAGAGTGCTGCAAGGGCTGAGAGCAGAAGTGTCTCGGCTTATAAAACTTGGATTTCTGAGTTCTATTTTCAAGCACCTTTTTATTCTCCAAATATTCATTCAGTTTAACATTTCACATACCTTATGGATGTAAACAGAAGGAAATCAGTGTGAAAATGCTATTAGTCTTATCGACAGAAACATATCCTTTTCTTGTCATCTGAGCAGTTATATTGCTATTGCTTCTTTAGAGACTATAATTTCTGTTGATGCCTGTGTATTCTTGACATTTTTGTTTTATTAACTGATCTATTTCTCTTGTTTATTCTCCCTTGGCATCAAAGTTGATAGATGCATACATTTCACATGATATTTTTGAGGTCTTTTTAAATCCCCCTTGCTCTGAGCAATAGTCCACATATAAGAACTGTCACCAAAATAATATGGTCCTGCTTTTGGTGTGTGAGGTGCCTAGAGGCCTTGTCTGCTCACAGTTCTGTGCACTGTCAACATGAGTGGAATTTCAAGCAGTACATAAATTACTTCCCTAAGTTATATTTTATAGTGGTGAGAGGGAGAAAAAAAAGAAATACTGTTTCTCAGAGATACAGCCTGATATGAAGCCTATGAATTTATGCAATAATCTCTGAAATGCAATAACCCCTGATTCTTGCTTTTTAAGGGATGGAATTCGCATTCTCTTTTTCCCCTACCTTCAGAAAATATATATGTGTTGTTTTGCTATGAAGTTACAAGTAAAAAAGCAGTTTCAGAATGATAGACTAACTCTTGAGACAAAGAAACCCCACAGCTTTTAAAATAGTCTTACTGGAAAACTGAAAATACAGACTACTTTGCCCACCTCTCTGTTGTCACAACTCTGGCATGTCACTGAAGAGTCAGTGTCTATCAGAAGGTAAGGCCAGTGATGAGCAGTTTGGTTGTTACTGTGAAGTTCATGTCAATTCATAATATTGTTATTACTTTTAATTTGCATTTATTAGCTTATGAGACATGGTGATATTTTATATATTTATTTACCACTGCTATTTTTCCACAGCATTGTGGGTTTTTTCCATTTATAATTTAATACTTTTATATAATTTAATTAAAATTTTAAATTGTTAATCCATGATTAAAAAAAGAAGGAAAATGGCTTCAAATGGTAAAAATTTAGAATATAAGTGAAAAGTAAAGTCTTTACCTCATCTGTCTTCTAGTTATCCAGTTTTGCAACCATTGTTATCCCCCCCTTTGTTTTTAGCATCTTTGACATATTAATTCCAATAGTCTTTCCCTTCCCTTATTTATCTACCTTTGTGGAGATAGGTGCCAGCGATGATCAATGAATCTGGCTGAAATCTAATGGCTATAGTTGCTTTGGCTATAACTGGAAAATTTGAAACATTGGTACTTTAAAATAATTTGACTTGGAGTGTCACATTCCTTCTTTGTGGTTCTCCAGTGTCTATTATCAGGTTTTGTAAGCTTGACCTTGCCAGGTGTGTAAAAATACTAAGGATCTCAGCTTTGTTTGAATCTCTGGCCAAAAGATTTTATGTCTTCCTTGGCCTTTCTTTCAACGCTTGTTCTGTGCTATAAACACCCACTTGAGAAAATCTCTTATATTGGTCCAGGTCCCTAGACTCCACAAAAAGAATTTTCCTTCTCATGGGAAGTGAATAGAGTTAATAGAGTGTGACCACAATACATATTTCTTAAGACAGCCATCGCAAGATCTACTCAGTCCTCCTTGAAAGATAGGCTACATACCTTCACTGAAGGTAGGGGACTGGAAACACCTGCACATACAGAATGTGAAGCCTCATAGTTAGAAGCCTTGATGGTTTGTTTCCATTAAAAATTAATTTGACATGATGAATACATGATTTATGAACATAATATAAAATTCAACATACAATTTCAACATATATGCTATTAAATAAATTGGGAAGACTTATCATTTAATACTCCAAATAAGATGATAAAAAATGTGGGTCCGAAATTTTGGCCCTGAGAAAGTAATAAAAAGGGTCAGAACTTTTTGTCACTGTTGTGGTCCTTGCTTTACTAGAAGAGCTACACAGTAACCCTGAAAGAGCTTGGCAGTGGGCTAGATGAGAATTCCCTTTAGATTTATCTTCAGTGGCAAGAGAGTCATGGATCTCTAGCTTTGGGATCTAGTATTGTTTGGACTATCATAGAATTCTGTCTTTATCACAGGGATAAAAATGATGTAGATAGTGGTTCTGCACTTACGGAGCTTGGAAGGCATCATTCCATCCTAATGATAAGTAAAGAGCTGCACAGACTGACACATCAACAACTCTTCTAGGATATGTAAGAAATGTAAGGACATCAGGCAAACCACTGCCCTCAGTATTACAGAGACTAACAGGCAAATACAGACACAAATTTACCAAATCAGAGTCATGAGTGGAAACTACCACAAGAACACGTGCAAGAATAGGAAAATCAGAGTTGTAATTGAAGAATTGCTGGAGGCTTACTGCAGATAACTCTGAGAGTTAAAAACTTCAGGGAAGCCCAATCATAGGAAGCCCTTTGCAATTTTGTGAGATTTACCTCCATAACCTTAAGCAGTTTCCAACAGTAAATATTGGGGAAAAAAATTTTCCTTATGTTCTGGAAGAGGAAGGGGAAAAGGAACCATTTTGTACTATGCCAGAGCACTATGTTGTTAACAAGGTCTGCCCTCAGAAGAAACTAGTTATCAAAATCTAAACTGCTGGGGTGTTATCAGAGAGTAACTGTCTTGGGAGAAGGGAAATGCCCAATTCCAATCCACTTTGGCCATCCTTCCCAACCTAAGAGAGGAGGGGAAAAAAACACATATGAATTTAAAGCCCAGAGGCATAAGCTCATTTAAAGACTGAGACCTAATCACAAGACTATAGAGTGGCTCCCCCAACCCCCCCCCACCACCACCACATACATCTCACTACCATGTTACTAATGGTCTACTTACCACAGTTCCTTTTGCTCAGTATATGTCTGGCTTTCAATAAAAAAATTACAACAATAAACAAACAAATGCAACTTGAAGAGACAGCAAGTATCACAACCACACATGTCAGGGATGTTGGAATCATCAGACTGAAAATTTAAAAAAACTATGAATAATATGGTCAGAGCTCTAATGATTTAAATAAACAACATGTAAGAGCAGATCAACAATACAAACAAAAATGGAAATCCTAAGAAATAATTTTAAAAATGCTAGAGATAAAAAACATTGTAAAAGAAATTTAATTTTTTATTTATTTTTGAGAAAGAGAAAGACTGTGATCCGGGTGAGGGGGAGAATGGTGATGGAGAGAGAGGGAGACACAGAATCCAAAGCAGGCTCCAGGCTCTGAGCTGGCAGTCCAGAGCCCGATGTGAGGCTCAAAGCCATGAACCATGAGATCATGATCTGAGCTGAAGTCATACACTTAACTGACTGAGCCACCCAGGCGCCCCTGTAACAGAAATTTAAATGCCTTTGATGGGCTTATTAGTAGACCATATATGGCTGGGGAAAGAATCTCTGAGCTTGAGGGTATCTCAATAGAAACTTCAAAAACTGAAAAGCAAAGAGAACAAAGACAAAAAAATATATAGAATGTCCCAGGATTATAGGAAAACTGCAAAAGGTATAGCATACACCTAATGGAAATACCAGAAGGAGAAGAAAGAGAGAGAGGAACAGAAGGAATATTTATAGTAATAATGACTGAGATTTCCCCAAATTAATGCCAGACACCAAGCCACAGATCCAGGAAGCTCAAATAACACCAAGCAGGATGCATATGACTTCTCCCCCACCCCCCACCCCCAACAACAACAACAAACACACACAAAAAGACACCTATGTATGTCATATTCAAAGTACAGAAAATTAAAGGTAAGGAAAAATTCTGAAAGAAGCCAGTGAGAGGGAGTGGAACCTTACGTATAGAATAACAAAGATAAGAATTAACAGGTGCCTGGGTAGCTCAGTCAGTTGAGCATCTGACTCTTGATAGATCCTAGGGTTGTGGGATTGAGCCCCATGGCAGGCTCTGTGCTGGGTGTGAAGCATGCTTAAGATTCTCTCTCTCCCTCTTCCTCTTTCCGCTGCTCACATGCTCTCTCACTCTCTCTCAAAAAAAAAAAAAAAAAAAGGAATTACATCTTCTCAGACGCTATGGAAAGGAATTACAACTTCTCAGAAGCTATGCAAGCAAGAAGACCGTATAGTGAAATATTTAAAGTATTAATGAAAAGAAACCCCATTAACCTAGAATTCTGTACTTTGTCAGAATATCTTTCAAAGGTAAAGGATAAATAAAAAGTTTCTTGGGCAAACAAAAATTGAGGATATTTGTTGCTAGTACACTTTCCCTGAAATAAATATTTTTTTAAAAAATTCCTTAGAGAGAAAGAAAATAATTAGGTCAGACACTTGGATCTACGCAAAGAAAAGAGTGTCAAAGAAGGATTAAATGAAGGTAAAATAACTTTTATTTTGCTCCTTCTTAATATATAAATTAATTAATTTATAAACATAGCAGTTTGTTCCAAATAATAATGGCAACAATGTATTAAAGTATATATGCTTATGTATATGTATATATCCTTATGTATATGTATGTATGCTTATGTACACTTACATATAAGTAAAAAGAATGACAGAAATTATGCAAGGGATGAGAGGGAGAAATTAGGATTATTTTATTTTTGTAAGATACCCACATAACCTATGAAGTGGTAGTGTTATTTGAAAGTTGAATTGGATTAGTTGTAAGTATATATTGCAAACTCTAGGACAACCACTAAAAAAAAACTACAAGGAAACTGTACAGCTGCTATGCTAATAAAGGAGAGAATGCAAAATCATATAAAATGCTTAACTGAAGCTACAAAAGGTAGGAAAAGAGTGGATGACAAAAATAGGAACAAAGAACAAGGTCAATAAATAGGAAACAGTCACAAATATGGTAGATATTAATCCAAATATGTCAATAATTATACTGAATGTAAGTGATGTAAATGCACCAATTAAAATATAGAAATTGTCAGAGTGGATCCAAACCATGATTCAACTATATGCTGTCTAAAAAAAAAAACCAACTTTAAATATTAAGATTAGATTACATAGGTTAAAAGTAAATGGATAGGAAAAGTTACACTACACTAACACTAATCAAAAGAAAGCAGGAATATCTACATTAAGTTCAGACTTCAGAGCAGACTTCAAAGTATGGAAAGTTATCAGGGATAAAAAGGGCATTGTGAATATAAAGGGGTCAATTCTCCAAGAAGATATGGTAATTCTTAATGTGTATGTGCTTAACAACACAGCATCAAACTACATGAGGCAAAAAACTGATAGAATTGAAAGGAGAGGGCTTCTGAGAAGATGGCGGTGTAGGAGGATGCTGAGCTCACCGCGTCCTGCAGATCACTTAGATTCCACCCACACCTGCCTAAATAACCCAGAAAATCACCAGAAGACTAGCAGAATGGATTCTCAGGAGCCAAGCGTAGAAGAGAGGTCCACGGAAGAGGGTAGAAAGGGCGGAGAAGTGGTGCGTGCTACACAGACTGGCAGGAGGGAGCCGGGCAGAGGGGCAGCCCACTGGCAAAGCAAAGCCTCCAAGTCTGACTTGCAAAAGCAGAGGGGCCGGACGGAGTGTGTTCTGACAGCAAGCGGGATTTATCATCTGGAAGGTTATAAGTTAACAGCTCTGCTCGGAGAGCGGGAAGGCTGGAGGACAACGGGACGGAGAGTTGTTGACACCCAGATGACAGAGCGCAGCTTGGCAGGGAACAAAGGCTTTCACCAGCTCCATCTCCCTTGCCCATCCCCCAGCCAAAATCCCAAAGGGAACCAGTTCCTGCCAGGGAAAACCATGTAAACACCGAACGCTGTGCTTCTGCAGATCCATCCCTCCAGTGGGTCTGACTCCCACCTGGTGCTGCAGGGACCCTCCCGAAGCGGATCACCGAAGGATAAGCTAGCTGAGCCTGCCCTCCCACCCCTGTGCACCATGCTGATCCACCCCAGCTAATACACCAGATTCCCAGCACCACAAGCCTGGCGATGTGCAAGTAGCCCAGATGGGCCATGCCACGTCACAGTGAATCCCGCCACTAGGAGAGGGGAAGAGAAAATACACACCAGTCTGACTTGTGGCCCCAGCGTGGGCTGGGGGCAGACATCAGGTCTGACTGCGGTCCCGCCCATCAACGCAAGTTATTCAAGACAGCACAGGGGAAGTGCCCCACAGTTACGCACCACTCCAGGGACTATGCAAAATGAAACAGAAGAGTTCCCCTCAAAACAACCTCCAGGAAATAGCGACAGCTAACGAACTGATCAAAAACGATTTAAACAATATAACAGAAAGTGAATTTAGAATCATAGTCATAAATTTAATCGCTGGGCTTGAAAACAGTATAGAGGACAGCAGAGAATCTATTGCTACAGAGATCAAGGGACTAAGGAACAGCCAGGAGGAGCTAAAAAATGCTATCAATGAGCTGCAAAATAAAATGGAGATGACCACAGCTCAGATTGAAGAGGCAGAGGAGAGAATAGCTGAACTAGAAGATAAAATTATGGAAAAAGAAGAAGCTGAGAAAAAAAGAGATAAAAAAATCCAGGAGGATGAGGGGAAAATTAGAGAACTAAGTGATGCAATAAAAAGAAATAATATACACATAATTGGTATTCCAGAGGAGGAAGAGAGAGGGAAAGATGCTGAAGGTGTACTTGAAGAAATAATAGCTGAGACCTTCCCTGATCTGGGGAAGGAAAAAGGCATTGAAATCCAAGAGGGACAGAGAACTCCCTTCAGACGTAACTTGAATCGATCTTCTGCACGACATATCATAGTGAAACTGGCAAAATACAAGGATAAAGAGAAAATTCTGACAGCAGCTAGAGATAAATGTGCTCTAACATATAAAGGGAGACCTATAAGACTCATGACTGATCTCTCTACTGAAACTTGGCAGGCCAGACAAGAATGGCAGGAAATCGTCAATGTGATGAACAGAAAAAATATGTAGCCAAGAATCCTTTATCCAGCAAGTCTGTCATTTAGAATAGGAGGAGAGATAAAGGTCTTCCCAAACAAACAAAAACTGAAGGAATTCGTCACCACTAAACCAGCCGTACAAGAGATCCTAAGGGGGATCCTGTGAGACAAAGTACCAGAGACATCACTACAAGCATGAAACCTACAGACATCACAATGACTCTAAACCCATATCTTTCTATAATAACACTGAACATAAATGGACTAAATGTGCCAGCCAAAAGACATAGGGTATAGAATGGATAAAAAAACAAGACCCATCTATTTGCTGTCTGTCTACAAGAGACTCATTTTAGACCTGAGGACACCTTCAGCTTGAAAGTGAGGGGATGGAGAACTATGTATCATGCCACTGGAAGTCAAAAGAAAGCTGGAGTAGCCATACTTATATCAGACAAATTAGACTTTAAATTAAAGGCTGTAACAAGAGAGGAAGAAGGGCATTATATAATAATTACAGGGTCTATCCATCAGGAGGAGCTAACAATTATAAATATCTATGTGCCAAATACGGGAACCCCCAAATATATAAAACAATTACTCACAAACATAAGCAACCTTATTGATAAGAATGTGGTAATTGCAGGGGACTTTAACACCCCACTCACAGCAATGGATAGATCATCTAGACACACGGTCAATAAAGAAACAAGGGCCCTGAATGATACGTTGGATCAGATGGACTTGACAGATATATTTAGAACTCTGCATCCCAAAGCAACAGAATATACTTTCTTCTCGAGTGCACATGGAACATTCTTCAAGATAGATCACATACTGGGTCACAAAACAGCCCTTCGTAAGTATACAAGAATTGAGATCATACCATGCATACTTTCAGACCACGATGCTATGAAGCTTGAAATCAACCACAGGAAAAAGTCGGGAAAACCTCCAAAAGCATGGAGGTTAAAGAACACCCTACTAAAGAACGATTGGGTCAACCAGGCAATTAGAAAAGAAATTTAAAAATATATGGAAACAAATGAAAATGAAAATACAACAATCCAAACACTTTGGGACGCAGCGAAGGCAGTCCTGAGAGGAAAATACATTGCAATCCAGGCTTATCTCAAGAAACAAGAAAAATCCCAAATACAAAATCTAAGTGCACAGCTAAAGGAAATAGAAGCAGAACAGCAAAGACACCTCAAACCCAGCAGAAAAAGAGAAATAATAAAGATTAGAGCAGAAATAAACAATATAGAATCTAAAAAACACTGTAGAGCAGATATATGAAACCAAGAGTTGGTTTTTTGAAAAAATAAAATTGATAAAACTCTATCCATGCTTCTCAAAAAGAAAAGGGGGATGACCCAAATAGATAAAATCATGAATGAAAATGGAATTATTACAACCAATCCCTCAGAGATACAAGCAATTATCAGGGAATACTATGAAAAATTATATGCCAACAAACTGGACAACCTGGAAGAAATGGACAAATTCCTAAACACCCACACACTTCCAAAACTCAAACAGGAGGAAATAGAAAGCTTGAAAAGACCCCTAACCAGCGAAGAAATTGAATCAGTCATCAAATATCTCCCAACAAATAAGAGTCCAAGACCAGATGGCTTCCCTGAGAATTCTACCAGACATTTAAAGCAGAGATAATACCTCTCCTTCTCAAGCTATTCCAAAAAATAGGGAGGAAAACTTCCAGACTCATTCTATGAAGCCAGTATTACTTTGATTCCTAAACCAGAGACCCAGCAAAAAAGAAAAAAAGAGAGAGAGAGAGAGAGAGAGAGAACTACAGGCCAATATCCCTGATGAATATGATGCAAAAATTCTCAATAAAATACTAGCAAATCAAATTCAACAGCATGTAAAAAGAATTATTCACCATGATCAAGTGGGATTCATTCCTGGGATGCAGGACTCGTTCAACATTTGCAAATCAATGTGATACATCACATTAATAAAAGAAAAGATAGAACCATATGATCCTGTCAATCAATGCACAAAAATCATTTGACAAAATTCAGCATCCTTTCTTAATAAAAACCCTCAAGAAAGTCGGGATAGAAGGAACATACTTAAACACCATAAAAGCCACTTATGGAAAGCCCACAGCTCATATCATCCTCAATGGCAAAAAACTGAGAGCTTTCCCCCTGAGATCAGGAACACGACAGGGATGTCCACTCTCACCGCTGTTGTTTCACATAGTGTTGGAAGTGCTAGCATCAGCAATCAGACAACAAAAGGAAATCAAAGGCATCAAAATTGGCAAAATTGAAGTCAGGCTTTCACTTTTTGCAGATGACATGACATTATACATGGAAAACCCGATGGACTCCACAAAAAGTCTGCTAGAACTGATACATGAATTCAGCAAAGTCGCAGGATACAAAATCAATGTACAGAAATCAGTTGCATTCGTATACACTAATAATGAAGCAACAGAAAGACAAATAAAGAAACTGATCCCATTCACAATTGCACCAAGAAGCATAAAATACCTAGGAATAAATCTAACCAAAGATGTAAAAGATCTGTATGCTGAAAACTATAGAAAGCTTATGAAGGAAATTGAAAAAGGTATAAAGAAATGGAAAACGAGTCCGTGCTCAAGGGTTGGAAGAATAAATATTGTTAAAATGTCAATACTACCCAAAGCTATCTACACATTCAATGCAATCCCAATCAAAATTGCACCAGCATTTTTCTTGAAGCTAGAGCAAGCAATCCTAAAAGTTGTATGGAACCACAAAAGACTCCAAATAGCCAAAGTAATATTGAAGAAGAAGACCAAAGCAGGAGGCATCACAATCCCAGACTTTAGCCTCTACTACAAAGCTGTCATCAAGACAGCATGGTATTGGCACAAAAACAGACACATAGACCAATGGAATGGAATAGAAACCCCAGAACTAGACCCACAAACGTATGGCCAACTCATGTTTGACAAAGCAGGAAAGAATATCCAATGGAAAAAAGACAGTCTCTTTTACAAATGGTGCTGGGAGAACTGGACAGCTACATGCAGAAAGATGAAACTAGACCACTTTCTTACACCATTCATAAAAATAAACTCAAAATGGATAAAGAACCTGAATGTGAGACAGGAAACCATCAAAACCCTAGAGGAGAAAGCAGGAAAAGTCCTCTCTGACCTCAGCCGCAGCAATTTCTTACCTGACACATCCCCAAAGGCAAGGGAATTAAAAGCAAAAATGAAATATTGGGACGTCATGAATATAAAAAGCTTCTGCACAGCAAAGGAAACAACCAACAAAACTAAAAGGCAACCAACGGAATGGGAAAAGATATTTGCAAATGACATATTGGACAAAGGACTAGTATCCAAAATCTATAAAGAGTTCACCAAACTCCACACCCGAAAAACAAATAATCCAGTGAAGAAATGGGCAGAAAACATGAATAGACACTTCTCTAAAGAAGACATCCAGATGGCCAACAGGCACATGATAAGATGTCAACATCACTCCTCATCAGGGAAATACAAACCAAAACCACGGTCAGATATCACCTCACGCCAGTCAGAGTGGCCAAAATGAACAAATCAGGAGACTATAGATGCTGGAGAGGATGTGGAGAAATGGGAACCCTCTTGCACTGTTGGTGGGAATGGAAACTGGTGCAGCCACTCTGGAGAACAGTGTGGAGGTTCCTCAAAAAATGAAAAATAGACCTACCCTATGACCCAGCAATAGCACTGCTAGGAATTTACCCAAGGGATACAGGAGTACGGATGCATAGGGGCACTTTTACCCCAATGTTTATAGCAGCACTCTCAACAGTAGCCAAATTATGGAAAGAGCCTAAATGTCCATCAACTGATGAATGGATAAAGAAATTGTGGTTTATGTACCCAATGGAGTACTACGTGACAATGAGAAAGAATGAAATATGGCCCTTTGTAGCAACGTGGATGGAACTGGAGAGTGTTATGCTAACATGTTTTCACTCTTATGTGGATCCTGAGAAACTTAACAGAAACCCATGTGGGAGGGGAAGGGAAAAAAAAAAAAGAAAAAAAAGAGGTTAGATTGGGAGAGAGAGTCAAAGCATAAGAGACTCTTAAAAACTGAGAACAAAGTGAGAGTTGATGGGGGGTGGGAGGGAGGGGATGGTAGGTGATGGGCATTGAAGAGGGCATCTTTTGGGATGAGCACTGGGTGTTGTATGGAAACTAATTTGACAATAAATTTCATATAATAAAAAATGTGATAAAATAACGAATTGAAAGGAGATATAAATGCACAGTGGTGATTCGTACTTTCCTAGAATGGGAAGGTCAAGTTATTAGCATTTTCTTAGAACAAACTCAGGCAATTTTTCTGCCACCCTTTGTCAAAATAATATCATTACGCTATACGGTCTTCTCTGTATAGACCCATAGCATACCCAGGCCTCTTCAGAGAAATTTAGTGAGAGTATATACCAAACACTAATGGTTCAAAGTGTCCAGAAGGACACTGGCAGTTTCCCAGATTTCAGAGCTGAAATATTTCACATCTGGAATCAAAACCCAGGTCACTTGACTCCTGATCCAGTGCTCCTTCCACAGCTCCTTCCCCATTTTCAATGCCTACAGTCATATTTTTTATTTGCCCATAATATATGGTGTGAAAATCATATAAAAATTAGTTTAATATGTAGACCTAATACATTGCCATATTTAGCTCAAATACTTAGGGAATAGTGTAAATGAAACCTTGATCCCAAATTCTACATGAACTGAGGAGATGGAATACATGAGGGTAGGTTTCACAGTTACATGGAACTGGGTTTGAATCCAATTTATTTCCCTTTCTAGCCAAATGGCTGTAGACAATTAATAACACTTATAAGCCTATTTCTTTCCCTATGCAATAGATATAATATCACTTATTTCACAGTATAGTTGTGAGAATTGCATGTTGTGTGTAAAGCACTTAACACAGTGTCAGGGCCATGAGAAGTGCTTTCCTTTGCCTTCTTCCATCAATTTGTCTTCAAGGTTTAGTTAACATTCCACAATACCTCCCACAGTCTTTTGTCTAAACCACCTTAGTGGCTCCCACACTGCTTGGTTTTATTGTCATGACTCGATATAATTTCATTGTTGTATTTTGTTGTGTGATTCTGATTTACCCCATGAATTCATGAGCTTCTTGTAGCAGGGACTATATTCCATCCGCCCTTGTTCTGTCCCCACTTCATGGACAGAGGATATAAGATCATGGAAGCTTTCTTTGGGACACCGGGTTAAAACTCTGCCAGGGTGGACCAATTCCTGGACAGGGAGCAGCCTCTAAAATAGAAACGGGATTTATAAATATGGCTGCACTGGGGTATCTGGCCAATTTTCCCCCATGAACTTTGTGATGGTAGAGACGTGACTCAGAATTCATGGTTTGGATGGAAAAATATATGATTTGTGCTTGGATTTTCCTCAACCATCTGCTCTTGTCTCCTGGGAGGCTTTACAATATGGTGTCAGACAATATATGGGGAAGTGATGTTCCAGATACAATACTTAAACTTTTCCCAACTGGTTCTGCTTTACCCAAAATCATCCTTGCTCCTTCAGGCAATCTTTCCACTGAAATTCCGTAAAATTGTAAGCATTCGTGAGATAATGGGTGAGGATGAGGTTCAAGAGACTCTCCATGGTCATAGGATGAGTGAAGTGATTTGAGCCTACAGCTAATAATAGTACTGCCAGTCGTGGGACACATTATGTGCTGGGCACAGTATGTACACAGTAATTCATTTAATCTTCATGACAGCCCTATAAGGTAAGTGCTGTTGCCATTCCACGCTGTAGATGGGAACGTCAAAAATAAAGAGGTTAAGTTATTGACTAATACCACACAGCTGCAACTATCATAGGTGGAGTTACAACTCAAGTCTGTCTGTCTCCAACACCCATACTTATTTCCTCCTGCTAGATTCTTCTCCAGTGAAGGAATTCAGAATATGCCAACCCAAAAATTGGCCTAGGGCACTTTACAAACAGCAGATATGGAACAGGGTCTCTGTCCTCCTTCTTTATATTAAAAACAGATCATAAAATTTCTCATGAGAAAGATGCCCTCCCCCCCAACCTTGTACCAGGAAGAGAACATTCTTATCATCAGGGACCGGGAGCTGACACTGGAATGAACCTGTGCAAACAGACCTGCTAAAATAACCTTTATCTCCTACTAGTGTCTATCTCTCATCTATTTCCTGGTCACCGTCCCACAAGTTACTTCCCCTAGCCCAGTTGCCTTTGTTTTGTCACATCCCTACAATTTATCATTCTTTGTGTAAAAAGCTATATAACTATTTGGGCCTAATGGCTTCTTTGGGTCTTTATTTTCCTTCTGAATTTTCCTTTGTACATATTAAAATACACAATAAATGATTGTGTATGTGTTTCTTCTGTTAATCTGTTTTATGTCAGTTTCATTCTTAGGCCAGCCATAGAATATAAGAGAATAGAAGGAATTATCATCCTCTATACCCGTATAGATAGATCATAAGGTCTTGGATTTTATTTGTACAACACTTTAACATGATGACCCATATGCAGAGGTAGATTGAATTATATATGTTAGAATGTTGTTTTCCTGGTATTCAGAAGTGGCTGTACTTTGCCTCACCACTGACATGGGTTGACTTAGCTTACTGAAGTTGAAGACTACTAAAAGAGAGTTAGTCATGGTTTGTTGTTCTACAAAACCATGCATCTTTAAACCCAGACATTTTGAAAGTATTAGGCATACAAGTCAGAGATTTAATTTCAGATGCATCCATTTTCAGGGATTTTTTCAATAACCTGGCTTCACAAGTGTATTAAGGAAATTTTGATTTACACAAAATAATATGCATACAACCTCTCGGAAACACATCCGCAACTGAAAGTTGTGGTGACACATTCACTGGAGGATGGAAAGGGCTTGACGTCATCAGAACTCAGAAGAGCTAAGTAGTAAAGGTAGAATAAAGTAGAATCCTGATCACTCGAGGCTTTAATAAGTAAAGTATGTGTAAATTTAGGAAACTTTAATCTTATATAACCTGAGGGGGGGGGAATTCTTTTGAAACAAAAGATGACAGAAGCTGCTTTTACATGCATGAAGCAGCATGACCCATCTCAGAAGCCAGGTGATAGGGGAAAACAACCTTCATAGGTCTTATCTGCTCTCTTTGGTAGGCCAGTCTACTCCACCCTTGGTCCTGCATAGCTTGGAAGGCAAAGGCCAAAGAGAGGGCAGAACACTATGCCTGTTTAGGTGGGTTTAATGAGCAGCCTGGGAGGAAGGGGAAGAAAGAGGGAGACATAGGAAAGGTGGTAGGGAGAAATGGGCAAGTGACAGGCTGGCATGCAGGCAACAGAAAATCTTCTGTTGGGGGAAGTTGTCAATTAGTTTTATATCTAGGGAAAGTTATGTCTGCAATTAAATTTGTGATTTTGTTACCAGATCTGTGTCGTAATTACCCAGCATGCTTCCAAGCCTTTTTAAAAGTGTGGTGCACTCAGCAAATTTTATTTGGTAATACTCTCAGGGGACTGGAGGAAGAGGTGCGGTCTTCAGGATGGGACAAGTGGGTCAGTGTGAGGGGTGGCAGCTGGGGGAATCAAGCTGTCTTAGCTCAGACTGCCATAATAGAATACCACAGGTGGGGGGCTTTAATAAAAGAAATTAGTTTTCTCACAATTCTGGAGATTGGAAATCCAAGACAAAGGTATCATCAAGGTTGGTATCTGTCACAGACTTTTTGAGTCTGAAGTTCTGTCTTGTCCAGCAAGAGAGTGGATGCAGAATTGAATATGAGAGAGGCTAATGTCCAGGAGGAGACAACAGCCCTGAATAAAGTTTCTTTCTCCATATTTATTAGGATCAGAAGGCTTACATATGTGATGGATGTGCATAAAAAGACAATAAAACAGTGACCATTAACTCATGTGTGTGAGAGAAAGGGGATTTCAAAGGTATGCAGTGTTAGGGGTTAGGGTCAAGACAAATCAAAATGTAGGCACCAGCAGATGGCCATTTACTTCAGGCACCAGGCACTGTCTCTGTTTATCTTAACTTTTCTAAGGTCTAAGACAGACAGAGCATGCTACCTCAGGGTTAAAAAGGCATTTTTCTTGCTCATTAGTTCTGGGCGCTTTTGCCCTGTAGGAGCTTTCCGCTCTATGCTTTGCTTTACTTCATGATTAATCCTGGGTGCTTTTACCCTGCTGCTGTGGTTTTCCACCTCTACCTGTTCTCCAAAGCTTTCATCCTGTGGAAGTGGCTTTCTGCTCTATGCTTTGTTCTACACTGTGCTCTTTCACCAGTGGTGGCTTTCCACCATAGGCCTTGTTAGCCCATTGGTGCAAGCTCAGAAAATTCTTAAACTTATTCTCCACAGGTGTCTGGTCAGAGTTCTCTCCTTGGATTATAGATGGCCACCGTCTCGCTGTGTCTCCAGATGGTCCTTCCTCTGTATGTGCATGGAGAAAGAAAGTGAGGAATCTGATGTCTCCTCCTTTTTTCTTCTCTTTTTTTAAGAGTACCAGCTCTAGGGTCTTCCTCTAGGACCTCATTTAGCCTTAATTATCTCCCCAAAGGCCCAATCTCATTGGGGATTAGGGGTTCAATATAAGAATTTTGAGGGGACACAATTCAGTAAATAAAGGGTGATGCTGAAAAACAGGTGACAGCAAAGATAGAAGGTATAGCATGTGCTTACTCAGGAATGGGCAAGACACAGCCCTCTATTTCCCCAAATTTACCAGAAGTCATTCCAAATGGAGTATGGGGTAGAATCCTTTTTTTTATAAAAATACATGTTACTGAATCTTTTCTGCTATGTTTTCCTATCAGAGTCACGTTTCTAAGATTTCAACCCAGTTCTCTAAGAATAAGTTATGTTCTATACTTCTGGTGTCACAGCATATTCACTGGTGTTCACAACAGGACTCAGAGCAGGCAGAAAAGGCGTTTATTTTCTCCTGAAAATTCATATCTTATACCAAGAGGAGAATCTTCTACATTGGATTAGAATATGTATAACACCACCACCCACCCACCTCACCAACATAATTGCTAAACAATCCTGGGTTCTCAATGTTCAAGAATAGCTAATAAAGTTATTCTCAGAAAAATGGGCACTTGTTTGAAATGGAAATTTTCTCCTCCTTGCATCAGTGGTACCTAGCCTGAATGATGATGCCATAGCAGAGCTCTGATCCTGCCCCCGAGGTCAGCCACCAGGAGGAACAGGGCATGTCTGGAAATGTGGTTAGCACTGTTCCCAGGCAGTGGACATCTTCTCTTAGAGCCAGACTCTTCCTGAGAAGGAAAATGATAGATTCTGCTCTGCCCACAATCACATCAGGCCATGACTTTCCTTTTAGAAAAATCAGAGCAACGTGTTCAAAAGAACAATTGTTTGATTACAGTTGCAATTTACAGGACATAAGCTTGGGATGCTAGGGACATGGTTTAGCTTAGCTTGCTAAAGTTCATGAGCAATTAAACAAGGATCTATGCTCCATCCGCATCCAGAAGGCAGTATGATACTGTGATTCCTTACAAGGGGTTGAAGATCAGACCTATCTCAACTAAAATTCTAATTCTGTTTCTTATCCAACTTTTAAGTCTTTAACTGTTTAGTGCTTCTTCATATAAGATAGACATTATGATAGTAGCTATAAGATTACATGCAATTGTCTTAGCACAATGTTTGATTACTTAGGAAATGCTTGAAAAATGTCTGCAGTAAGTAGGGTGTCATATAATGAATTGTTTAAAATTCCAGTTTGAGATGAAAGAGGCACTGTCGGTATTTATACTGGGCTACAGGCATAAACTGAGACTCTCCAAGCAAACTAGCATGTATAGTCACCTAGCTATGAGAATGGAGTTGTCTGTGTAGCTTCCACTGGAGATAGTTTAGAAACAACTCTGGTATAGTAGGAGATTCCCTGCCAGGAACAAATAGATTTGCTTTGAACTTGGAGTATAGACACCAGGATTATAGCTTGGATCATGGTATGGATTGAATTGTGTCCCCACAAAAGATATGTTGCAATCCTTACTGCCAGTACCTTAGAATATGACTGTATTTGGTATCAGGGTTGTTGCAGATGCAATTAGTTAAGCAGAAGTCATGTTGGAGTAAAGTGGCTTCTTAATCCAATATGACTGGTGTCCTTAAAAAAAGGGAAATTTATACAGAAACAGGAAAGATGGCCATGTGAGGATAGAGGCAGAAACTAGAGTGATGTTGTCACAAGCCAGGGAATACCTGAAGCCACTGGAAACTGAAAGAGACAAGGGAGGATTCTCTCTGAGGCTTAGAAACCTTGAATTTACACTTTCAGTCTTCTAAACTGTGAGACAATATATTTCCATTGTTTTAAGCAGCCAAATTTGTGGTACTTTGTTATAACAGTCCCAGGAAACTAATACATATCATGACATTAACCAGCTATTTGGTGTTGAACAATCCAGCCAGCCTCACTGAGCCTCAATTCTTTGCTTTTAGAATGGAAATGAAAGACCTCTCAGATAGTGGTAAAAGTGTTCTCTGACCTAAGAAGTGCATTTCTCTTTAAGGGCAAGAAAAGGAAGAATATCACCTGTTCTGTCTTGCCACAGAACAATCACAGCTGCCTAACAGAGTAAATGCAGTCAGCAAGACATATTGTTCGTAAAGGACATAAAAAAGTCCTTTAGTTATTTGAACTAAAGGACTTATTAAGCCCAATGAGCAGCTAAAAAGCAAAATCCTGAACACCTCCACTAAGTCTGTGAGCCCCTCATCATGGTAGTCTTAATGTAATTAGTTGAGATCCTGACCTTGATCAGCGTATGTGACTTTGAGGGTGTTCATATGTTAGAGGACTAAGGAAGAAGTGGATAGGTAGGATCATACAGGGAGCTCATAAACCCTTAGCCACAGTGCTGGTATCCCTGGCTACTTGCCTCAGGATATTTGCAGATTTAAAACAGCAGTGATAGGGGCGCCTGGGTGGCGCAGTCGGTTAAGCGTCAGCCAGGTCACGATCTTGCGGTCCGGGAGTTCGAGCCCCGCGTCGGGCTCTGGGCTGATGGCTCAGAGCCTGGAGCCTGTTTCCGATTCTGTGTCTCCCTCTCTCTCTGCCCCTCCCCCGTTCATGCTCTGTCTCTCTCTGTCCCAAAAATAAATAAACGTTGAAAAAAAATAAAAAATAAAACAGCAGTGATAATAGCTACTCATCAGAAGTTTCCACTTACCCAGCCCTGCTTGGGTCAAGGACCCTTTATTTAAGTCAGGCCCCCCTTAGAATCAAGACCAGTAAAGTGTCCCAGGACATGGGCACTTGATGTTCTCAAAACCCACAGGCAATATTGGAAGAGGTAAATTTAGGATGCAGAGATAAATAATTGGGAGAATAAACAAAAATATTTTTTATCATAGGCTGGGGTTCCAGTTCATTAGGAAGGCATAAAAGAATAATAGCAGAGCAATTCATGAGCAGCAGTGTACAACTGAGATAGGAATTCCTATGACACATAACTGAAAGAGAGAAGTGGTGTTAGAGTGTTCATGAAAGCAATAAATTTGAAAACCACTGAATTCTGATGGAAAAGATCCTAAGTGCATGTCTTCAATCTACCTGAGCACTCATTGTGGATGTCTCTTCCTCCTAGATTTATATTTTGGCATACCTCTGGTTCATAAATAATTTCACCAAAACATTACACATTTATATACATAACAAAACACACCCAAATAGTATATTTTATTCTAGCACAAACTCCCCTACAACTTGCTTCTCATTCTGAAAAAGTAGGTTCATCATGATGGCTGTGTCCTACCCAGGATGCTATTCTGGCAGTTCAGAGACTTCCACCTCAGCCTAACAGGGGGGTATGAAGTGAGATTCCCAGCTTCTACTTTGGCTTTCTTCAATTGTTACTCCACACAGAAGCCAGAGTAAACTTTCTAAAACGTAGATCAGATCATGTTTGCCATCACTCTTCCAAGACCTGCCATTATACTTAGAACAAAATAATGTGTCATCACCATAGTCCACCCAGGCTTCTGTGTCAGAGCTCTTCCTGCCTCTTTGACATCAGCTCTCACCCTCTAGTTTCCTTATTCAGCTCCACCCACACTTTCCTTCTTTTTATTCTTTGACACACCCAGTTTCTTGTTTCAGAGAAGAGCACTTGTGGTCCATATTTCTGGAGTTTTCTTCAAGATATACCTTAGTTTCCTTTCTAGTCAAACCTTCCCTGACCTCAGTATCCAATGTACAACTTGTTCCTCTCTATATGTAAGAAATAACATTGCCTGACATTAGGTTAGATGATAAATAAGTGCACATATCACTATTCCGTTGGATAGTCAGCTTTCTGTGGGCAGGCACATTATCAGATTCTCCATGGTATCCCCAGCACCTAGGATAGTGTCAGGAACCTGAAAAGGATCTCAATAAACATTTGCTGTATAAATGGATGGATGGATGGAAGGATCAATAAGGTGTTGAGATGCAGAATTATAGCTTAAGGTAATTGGTGCAATTGAGAAATTTTGTCACAAACTTGTATTTCACTAGCCTCAGGGCTTAATGTACTAGAAGCTTATGTGATCTCAGGCATATACTCTCTCTTTCATTCATTCACTCACTCATTTGTTCAACATATACTAATTATGCACCTGTAATGACCTGACACTATGCAAGGTGCTGAAGACAACTGGTGAGCAGATAAACCTGGTGCTGGTTCTCATGGAGTTTATATTCTATTAGTGGCATAGTTAGCCAATTTAAAAGGTAAATAAATGAATAAACAAGAAGTACTAAGTAGTAATATAAGCTATGGATAAAATAAAACAGGATATGAGAAAGAGAGTGGCTGGGAGTAGGTGGGATTATGCTTTATCCAGCGTGTCTGGGTAAATTCTTTCAGAGGAGATTTCTTGGATGATAAAATACTATTCTTGATACTTTCCGTAAGGATACTTTTCAGTAAAGATTCTCTCGCGAAATATTTAACTGGGATCTGGGAGGCTAAGGTGCTCAGGTCCTGGTTCTTAGTGAATTTAACTGTGTGACCTTGGGCAATTGACTTGACCTCTCTGCGCTTCAGTCTTCCTATCTTGTAAAATGGGAGTAATACCTACTTCACAAGGTTGTTGTGGGGATTAAATGGATATAATATCTGTAAAGCATCTAAGGTTCTTGAACAAGACACTATATAAATACAAAATATTATCTATTAAAGTTGGTTTATTTGTGAAAAAAGAAAGAAAGAAAATTGAATGAGGAGAAGAAGCTGGTCTTGTAAAGAAGTCCAGGCAGAAAGAAAATCAATTGCAAGGGCTCTGAGGCAGAATGAACTGCGGCAATTATGGATGGAACACACCAAGGAGATCCTACTGCTCAGTAAGCATACAAGTGCCAGAAATTAAGGAGTCTGGTAAGAAGCCTCAGTATCCTAATCTGTGAAATGGACATGAGACTGTTCATCTTATAGGGTTGTTCCAGGCATCAAGTAAGATAATGCATGCCATGCACACAGCACATAGCTGGGCACAGTGTAAATGGAAGCTGAAATTATTTTAACACTAATGCTTTGCTAAAAAGGATAATTGGCTTCAGTATTTCTGATAATAAGTTTTACTGTCTGGACTGGGTATGCCAGGACCTCTTTTCCAGTGAAGGCAATGGTCTGGGAGTCTAGTTGGGCATCCTCTGCCTGCATTCTTCCTACCTGCCTTCGCATCTGCCTGTCTGTCTGGATGCTTTCATAATATGCACTTATTTTAAAATAGATACAAATGGAGAACTAAGCAAGGACCACTGGGCATGAATATTTCTGCTAGCTTCAATCAGGTTTGGAGCCATTATGTAGCTGCCAGAGTTTTTAAAATGAAATTCTGACATGATAGTAAAAGAGGAGGGAAGATCATACAAAATTGGAAATCTTCCAGTCTTGAGCGGGTTAGGTGGGAGCCAAACTGCAGGACCTCTTTTTCCTTGGTCAAAATTGGCCACATGTGGCAGTAACTTCCCCCACACTTCTAGATTGCACATGTGTGGGCTTCTCATGCTTTAGTATAAAAAAGGACCCTCTGAGAGTGAGGTAAGGCACTGTCAGACTGCAACCTCCAAGGCCAATGAGGTGGAAAGGGTATGAACTGACAAAAAGCATGTCTGTGGCAAACACCAAAATGGAATGAAGAACAGCTGAAAGAGAAGGGGAAAAGGATCTTAGAAAATGTATGAAGACTGGATAGAATTTATAAACTGATTGAATATGGGGTTGAAAGTGAAGAAACTGAGAGATGCAAGAGTCCTCCATGGAGATCCCAGCTTCTTGGGATGTTATAATTTCCCTTCTTACCTTCTCCCTAAATTCTGATTTCTCTGTATAAGTTTGATATTAAGACTTGATTTCTGGATCTTGGACCTTCACATTTCCTACTCACGTGGCAAGCCTTGTTCTAGTCAGCAAGTAACTAAGAGTTGAAGTCTAGTTTTCTCTGCAGAGAAAAGCCTGGACAATTGGGGCAGAAGAAGTTCAGGTGTGTGAAAAGCAGATCAGACCTGAGATTGTATAAAAGTAAACACCAAGAGATTCTGCGGTCAATACTCTGACCACAAGCCATGAGTGACTGCAGGCTCTGGGAGAGCCGGCAGAGGGCTCTGAGGCAGAGTGTGGCCTTGTCTCTTCATGGGCTCCCTGTAGTGACCACAGCTTCTTTCCAGGCATGTCAGGAAAATTAAAGGACATAAAGATAGTCAGATTCTTATTCTTCTAAAGAATGGAATGAGTATTACCCATGGGTGAAAGAACGGATGGACAACAAGGGAAGGAAAATCAAGGGTGGCATGGTAATTGTTCCATATCTCCACAATTAGGTGGTGGCATTTCACACATCATACCCTCCTCCCCTCTCCTGCAGTTAATGTTACTGCCAATAATAAACTACAATGAAATAATGAGAAACTATTTTCTTTTTAAAAAAAAATTAATGTTTATTTATTTTTGAGACAAAGAGAGACAGAGCATGAATGGGGGAGGGTCAGAGAGAGAGGGAGACAGAATCGGAATCAGGCTCCAGGCTCTGAGCTGTCAGCACAGAGCCCGATGCGGGGCTTGTACCCACGAACCGTGAGATCATGACCTGAGCCGAAGTCGGATGCCCAACCGACTGAGCCACCCAGGCACCCTGAGAAACTATTTTCTTAACAACTATAGTGAGTTTATGTATAACAGCTGAGAATTGCATAGAACTAGCAATTGGGGTTTTAACTTTTTGAGTATGGTGAAAAAAAATCATCACAAAAATGGAAAGATTATTGCCTTTGTTGAACCAAATACCTTGTCAAATTGATGGGAAAAGAAGATAGGACCATAGAATATTGATTTGAAAAAGGCAAGGCTTCAAAATAGGAATGAAACTGACATGAATCAGAAATGAACAAAGAGTAAGGTGGGAAAGAGTAGCTAATGTAGGAGAAAAGGGGAGGAGGGAACGGGGATGGCTGAGGGACACTGCTGCTGCTTAGTTTGTTTTGTTTTATAGTGGAACTCTTTGTAGTGGAACTCTTCTCAGAACTTCAATCATAATCATGATGGTGACAAAGTTCTTATTAATTTCTTATTAGGTGCAAAATATCATCCAAAATACATATATTACTCATTCAATCCTCCCAGCAACCATGGGAGTTGAGTAGTGCTATTATTCCTATTTTAAGTATGAAAAAACAAACTTGGAAAGATAGTATGGCCTGTCCAAAGTTACTCTGCTATACATGGTAGAGTTAATCTTCAATCCCAGTCTATCTGGTTCTAGAATTTGTTCTCTTAACTACTTCATTTTGCCGTGTGTGTGTGTGTGTGTGTGTGTGTGTGTGTGTGCATTGTCAGAGGAATAAGAGACAGGCTAAGGACACAGAAAGTTGGAGACATAGGTGACCACAAGCTGGAAGTTCCCTGAACACCTGTAGAAATGTGAAGCTAAAATTGGCCTTTACCTAGGTCATGGTATAGAGACTATTTCCTCTGGATTTTATAGGTTAAAAAGACCGTGGATAATAAATGGTTTGCATTGCTAGATGAGTTTTCAATTTTGGTCTTGAAAAGAAAGTGGTATTGTGAACAGCTGTGAAAATTATTGCATGAAATTTGTTACTAATAAAGTACCAGTGTTTGTAAATGATTTACTTCTTGTGTAAACGAAAGCAGATTTGAGTTGTTCCCTATGGCAACACGATTTTCATCCATATGTATTCTGATTCACTTTTAGAAGTGAGAGACAAAGGATGCAGATAGTGTTTTGAGTTTTAATTTTCATTCTATTTTGCCTAAGCTGCTGCCCATAGCCCAAATTGCATATGTAAACATTATCCATCAGAGGTGTCTTGTCACAAAAGTAGTTTGAGAAAAACTTGACTGGACAGATGCTGTATGACTGAAAAAATTTCCTCCCCCTCCTGGATTACTGCAATGCCTACAGCTCCCAAGAGAAACAATGATGATAGGAATTTGCACTGGGTTCATTTACATTACAATTCTGCAGTGCTATTCATTTTGGCTTCCAGATGATGTCTAATTGTTGACACATACAGAAGTACAAAGTGTGAAATTGCCCCCCCCTCTGGAAAAAAACTAGATGGTGGTGAAGGTAATTCTGACTTTAATTGGTTAAGAAATTGAAACTTGTCATACACATAAACAGCATTTTGTTTATTCTCCTGACTTTTCTGCAGCTGTTCAGGAGCAAGACTGTAACCAAAGAAAAAGCAGTCCATTCCTTTAAACCATCATTGCTTTTTTAACTCGATTAAGGGCTTGATGGGAGGATGCCTATTGGTGTCCCCTTGTAATGGGCTGGATTACCACCAGTTCCAGCTCCACCAATCTCATTCCCACCTGGGGCTCATTTGCATTTCAGAAGCAAGACAGGGCTGGAACAGTCAATGTTTATCCTCCAGTCCCCAAGGGTTCTAGCTGTTCAGCAGCCAGCCAATCCAACCATGAATCCGTCTTATCCCTGCCAGCTCTGAGCCCAGGAGTGGTCATGGTTGGGCTGTGAGCAGGAACAATCAGGTCTGTTTTTGCATGGGTTTATTTGGGAGTCACAATACTCACTTAGTTATGGAAAGGCATTTTGGGAGGGACCTATCAAGCCAAAGTTGACCAAATATTTGCCTAGGAGATGTAAAACAGTGAAACTGACAAAGGCAGTATTATTGGCAGAAATAATTCCTTCTTTCCTCTTCCTCATTCCTTTTGTTCATTTATTCAATAGTTACTTGTGGTATAATAGCAAATATATGTGTAGTCTTTGTTCCTGGTGCTTAGCACAGAACTCCTAACAGTCTTGGAATTTCCTAAGTGAAAGCAGAATGTTTTGTTATTAATAACAAGTTCCTTTCTTTTTTTTAATTTTTTTAACGTTTATTTATTTTTGAGACAGAGAGAGACAGAGCATGAACAGGGGAGGAGCAGAGAGAGAGGGAGACACAGAATCTGAAACAGGCTCCAGGCTCCGAGCGGTCAGCACAGAGCCCAACGCGGGGCTCGAACTCACGGACTGTGAGATCATGACCCCAGCCGAAGTCAGACGCTTAACCGATCGAGCCACCCAGGCGCCCTATAACAAGTTCCTTTCAACCAGATCTGAATTTATGCTAATGTAATTCTTGGACAGTTCCTAGATAGTTTCAGGGCAGAGGCTGTTCTCCAGCAAGACCAAACATTGATTAGAGGTTTGGAGCTTTCAGCTTCTGCCCCGATGTCCTGGGAGGGGAGAGGGGTTGAAGATTGAGTTCAATCTCTGGTAGTCAAATGATTTAAGCAATCATGCCTTTGTAACAAAATTTCCTTGAAAATCCCTAAAGGAGAGTTCAGAGAATTTCTAGGTTGGTGAACACATTGTGATCCTGGGAGAGTGGCACTCCTGGCAAGTATTTGGAAACTCTGCCCACCCAACCTCCCCCATCTTCCTCATAGTCTACCCTATTCATGTCTTCCATTTGCCTCTTCCTGAGTTGTATCCTTTATAGTAAGCCAGTAAATGTGAGAAAAATGTTTTCTTAAGTTCTGTGAGCCATTCTAGCAAATTTTTGAAACTGAAGAGGAGGTCATTGGAATTTTCAATTTTAGCCAGTTGGGCAGAAATATGGGTGGTCTGTGACTTGTCATTGGTATCTAAAGTAAGGACAGTCCTGTGGAACTGAGTTTTTTAACTTGCAGTATCTGAAGCTAACTCTATATACATAGTGTCAGAATTGTATTCCATTGTTGAACATCCAGTTGGTGTTAGAGGATCAAGCACATTTATTGCACATCTGGTGTGTCTCTAGTGCTGTTAACTGAGAATAAAAATATGAATAAAACCAAATTCCTATCTCTGGTTGTTAGCATCATTGAAGATGCTAATGGAGTCCAGAAGGTGTGACTATGTCTGCCTCAGAGAAGGCTTCAGGAGGTACTGTTTGAAACAAATTGATCTGGCTATAAGATTTCCAGGTAGAGTGGAAAAGAACACTCAAGCAATAAGAATATCTGTTTAAAAAAATTTTAACGTTTATTCATTTTCGAGAGAGAGACAGAGCATGAGTCAGGGAGGGGCAGAGAGAGAGGGAGACACAGAATCTGAAGCAGGCTCCAGGTTCTGAGTTATCTGCACAGAGCCTCATGTGGGGCTCTAAACCACGAACTATGAGATCATGACCTGAGCCCAAGGCAGACACTTAGCCGACTGAGCCACACAGGCACCCCACAATATCTTTGACCAAAGACAGAAATGTCTTTGGAGAAAGCCCCTGTGGCTAGAATGTGAGGAGGAGCCAGGGGTGCATGGTGAGACAGATGGGGCCTTACATGCCAGGTCTACTGGTTTTGACTTTATCCTGGGGATGAGAAGACTACTTAGCAGGTATATTGTACACTACACTAGGTACCTCAACCTCGCATCCTCTCAGCCTGCTTTTTTCTCTAGCTATTGCTGCAGCATCTAGCGCCTCACAGGAGTAAGCACAGCAACTTGCCTTGCCTGTATCATATATACCTTTTCCTTCCTCCCCACCCCTGTGTTTCTCTGATAATAGAAAATGTCTTTAAGAACCACCCAGAAAACCTACATGCACAGCCTGAAAGTGTGAGAAAGTTAACAGCTTCATGGTATAGTCTTTGACCAACAGGAGACTAAAGATAGTAAGTAAATGCTTCCTCTGTCTTTTGCCTGGAATAATTTGAAGTATACTCTAAATGGCTTCTCAGATGGTCCTAGCAGAACTGAGTATCACTTGCCCACATTGGTAACTCACATTAGCTAAACCTTACTTCCTGTTTTGTTTTTCTTAGTGCCACATTCTTATTCCATAAGATCATATTGCATCATGTATTTGTGCATATAAGCTGCTGTCTCATGCTGTGCTTTCTGGGAGTAGTCGTGTTTGGTGGGAGCTCAGGGTAAGTGGGAGGCTACTGCAATAGTTTAGAGAAGAATGAGACTTGGTCAGCTTGGAAGGAGACGGAGTGGTGGTGATGGATATTCACAGTTTTTTGGAGTCAGTGTTGAAGCAGACCAATGCCTGCTATGCATGATTCTGGAGGAGGAGTAAAGGTGAGGCTGCTTTCATTTGTCTGGGGGTGGACAATGTATTCTTCCAGTCCTCACAGCCCTATTTAAATGCCCTCTCTTGTGCCCAGATGGAGAGAAATTGACTCTTCTCTTGAACCCACAACTTCCTGGAACAGTCTATGGTAAATAGATCACTTGAACAAGTCAAACTTAGTGCCAGGAGAGTGCAGAGGGTGTAACAAAGGTCACATGTGATCTCTATTTAGATATAAAAAAAGTTATCTCCTGAGCCCTTATCATCTATTACCATGATCCTTTACAATCTGGAAACCAACCATTTTTCTGGGATTAATTTCTGATAATTCACAGGGTAGTTCTGTCCCCCTGTTTCCCATACAATCATCTCTAGACTTTCACCCATGTTGTTCCTTCTACCTGGAATGCCTTTCTTCCCCTCCGTATCTATTGAAATCCTATTTATCTTTTAAGGTTTGGCTCAATTCCTGCCTCCTCCACCAGATGAGGTGAATTGATGCCCTATCTCTAGTCCCTGAGTAATAGAGCTTACATGCTACGGCTGGTGTTAGAGTTGTCTGTTACACATCTGTCTTCCCCAGTAGGCTTTGGGTAAGTAGAGGCAGCCTAGTGTATCTCAGTCTCCTTCATATCTCCTAGAGAAGGTTGGCACATAGTGGATGTTAATGAAAGTATATTGAATTGAATGTGATAACAAAACCTTGCTTAATTTATCTAATTGTCCCTTTTTATAGTAAAAAGGAGTGGTTTGCAAAACAGCAATTAATTAATCTCCAGTGGAATACACTGTATTTGTAAGTGAAGCTACCATTCAAGGGAAAAGCATAAAACTGTGTTGCCTTGCCCTCCAGAGCCTCATCTGATAGGACTACTCAGCACCAAGGTGATAAAATCTTTCTCTTATACTTAAAGAACTGGTTTTAAGGATTAAGACAAATTATTATTATTAATTTTTTTTGCATCACTTCAGTGGGGCCAAAGTCTAATCAGAGAACTTCTTTTCCTGCCATAACAGAGAAAGATGCTCATATTCTGTAAGGTTTCAAAAACTGTTTAATCATTGTATTTTAAGTGGCACACACATACACATAGGATTTCTCCAGTGAGTGTGATGACTGCAGTTATAAGGTAGAAATCTTCTATGTTTATATATTTTATAACAGTTACCTGAACCCATAGTGCTGTAAACACACTGTTCTTTCTACCTATAATGCTCCCCTTTCCTCACCACTTTCTGAAACCCTCATTCATATGTATTCCTTTTTTTTTTAATGTTTATTTATTTATTTTGAGAGAGAGAGAGACAGCCCATGAGAGCAGGGGAGGGGCAGAGAGAGAATCCCAAGTAGACTCTGTGCTGTCAGCATGGATCCCAATGTAGGGACCTGATCTCTCAAACCCGTGCTATCGGGACCTGAGGTGAAACCAAGAGTCAGACACTATATTGAGCCACCCAGGCACCCCTACTAATTCATCTGTATTCTTGAAGATTAAGTATCCCCTTGCTTTGCAAGATGTTCCATTACTCAGCCTAAATTGATCACTCCCATCTCTGTCTTCCACTTTACCTAGGATATGTTTTAGCCTTCACAACTCAGCCTTGCAAATGTGTTTCCATGGCATTATTCACCATTATAGAATTTGAAAAACCAATATGCATTCAACTTTCATGATTTTTGCCCTATCTATGTTTCATTCTTACTTTTACTTCATTAATATTTTTTTAAGTTGTTCACCTTTAAAATTTGCAAGAAAGCTAAAAATTAATTCTATAGGCAAGACACAAGTATAACACTTGTCACAGAAATGATCAAATAGTTTTTGATTCCAGAAGAACCCTGGTTTTTGCCAAAGGCCTGCAGTCTGAGACTTGTTCCCTCTTTGAGATTAGCCAGTCATGGAAAAGTATGAGACAGACTGACACAAAACTGAGACTTTCTCCTAAATGTCCTTTCTCCAAAGGACTGAAAGAGAACTAAACATGGAAGAATTTTTCATTGAGTTATGTGACTTTATGTTATGTCTGTAAGCCACCTCAAATCCCCTTTCATTCCATCCACAGGGTTTCTAGTGTCTCACCCTTTGGAAACACTGTCCTCTGGACTGAGGGCTTCCCTGCAGGGCAATGACCAGGTTTTATTCAGCTCTACTTTTCTCTGTGCCTGGCACATGGTAGAGTAAACATATTTGGGCAGAATAAGTATCAATACTGTCATACTGTATTTAATGAACAAATGAATTCAGTGACTGATGTGTACTGTGTTGAAAGGTCATGATGCAGTCATCAGCAGCAATGCATGGAGAGAGTTTGAAGTTGTTTGGCTCTTACTTTTCCTTCATGGTAAAACTAAAGCCATACTTAATAATAGCTGCCATGTAGTAAGCATTTACTATGTGCGTGTGTAAAAGTATGTAACTCTTTAATTCACCCTGAGCTGAGAAGTAGATATTCTCATCACCAAAGGGAAGATTAGAAGGCTGGGGCTGAGAAAAGTTAAGTAGGTTATCCAGGGATACACAACAATAGGTAACAAAATTAAAAGTTAAACCTGGTTTGTCTCATTCCAAAGCCCTCACCACTACATCAAACTTCCTCCTAAAAATTCTTAGTGAAAAGATCAAGTTTAAAAATCTAGAGGGGCGCCTCTATCTGAGGGGTGGCTCAGTCTGTTAAGCATCTGACTTCAGCTCAGGTCATGATCTCGCAGTTCATGAATTTGAGTCCTGCGTTGGGCTCTGTGCTGACAGTTCAGAGCTTGGAGCCTGCTTCGGAATCTGTGACTCCCTCCCTCTCTGCCCCTCTCCTGCTCATGCTCTCTTTCTTTCTGTCTCTAAAAAATAAATAAACGTTAAAAAAAATTTTTTTAATCTAGAGAGCTGGTTCAAGGATTAGGATGTGGATATCTTTGAAGGGTCACTATCCTGCCTATCGCAAATTCCAAACCAAATGGTGAACACATGACCTCTAACATTGTTTTATGCTCTAAAACATTTGGTTGAACGGCCTTTTGGTTTTATTGTGAAACATTTCTTTATACACTGAACAACATTCCCTCCTTTCAGCTCCAACTCATTGTTCCCTCTGTCTAGGATACCTTCCCTCCCCCGCCTGTAACTATGTGAAAGCTGCAAGTATTATAGTCAAGCTTGAACCCTACCTGCTTTAAAAGGCTATTCCTGGGTACCCTTGTCAAATATTATTTTGAATCTATTCTCCCATAGCATGTCACTTGTTCTTTCACATGGGGCATATCACTGGCTGCCTGTCTATGTGTTTGCTCATAGTAAGCATTGTATATGTGTGTTTAATGAAATGGATCCAATGAAACGAGAGGGTTCTAGGCCAGAGATTGGTTTAGCTCAGTCATGTGACCCAATGTTGGCCATTGAGAACTATGGAGACAACTGCTTAGGCAGGATGATGCAAATTGTGGTGTTGCTTTATACACTTGTGGTTTGGTGCATTTAGAAAATTTTACAGCAATTTAACTGAGTAGTTTTATGCTTATGGAATCTAATAATAATAATATATTTTGGATTGTATTTTTAATATCTTTATTTTTTTATTATTTACTTTTTTTATTTTTATTTTAAATTGTATTCAAATCCAAGCTAGTAATGGTTTCAGAAGTAGAATTTAGTGATTCATCACTTACATATTACACCTAATGCTCATCCCAACAAGTGCCCTCCTTGACATCCATCACCCATGTAACTCATCCCCCCACCCATCTCCCCCTCCAGCAACCCTCAGTGTGTTCTCTATATTTAAGAGTTTCTTATGGTTTGTTTCACTCTCTATTTTTATCTTATTTTTCCTTCCCTTCCCCTATGCTAATCTTGTTTCTTAAATTCCACATGTGAATGAAATCATAGGATGCTTATCTTTCTCTGACTGACTTATTTCACTTAGCATAATACACTCTAGTCCTATCCACATTGTTGCAAATGGCAAGATTTCATTCTTTTTGATGGCGAAGTAATATTCCATTGTATAATATCTTTATTTTTAAATTTTATCTATCTAGTAATTGATCTTTATTGTGTTTTACAAAAATAATATTTCATGATGGAATGGAGGGAAAAAAAAATTGGTTCTTCGCCTCACATAGTTTGAGAAGCTAAGAAATTTCTGGGAAAGATTTTCTTACCTTAGAGGAAAGGATGCTTCTTTACGTGTGTCATATCTATCCAGGATGCTGGGGACTCCTGCATTCACCTAAGTGACCAAATGAAAATTCCACACTGGTATGCTGGGACTTCACAGCAGAAAGAATGGAGACTAAATTTATTGGTAACAGTATTAGTTATCATATGATGAGTATTTAATATATACCCAGCGCTTTTCTAAATGCTTTATGCAAACTTTTTTACTTAATCCCTATAATAACATTAAAGTGTTACTATCACCTGCTATGGATTGAATGTGTTTCCCAAAATCCATATGTTGAAACATAATTCCCAGTGTGAGGTTTTAAGAAGTGGGGCCTTGGGAGAGGGACCAACATTGTGGAGAAGTAGGGGGATCCATACTTCCTGCATCTCTCCAACAAAGAAGGGCTGAAGCCAAAGGACTTTGAACCCCAAGACTCTGGGAGAAAAAGAGACAGTCTACCAGGGAGAAACTGACACGACTTGAGCCATAGGTGGGTGATTGTGAACTGGGGGAGATAAAACAGGCCACATAGGCACAGAGGGTAGGGATCCCCTTTTGCATGGAGACAAAGGGAAGAGAAAGAGAAGCTGGGGAAGTGCAGGACTGTATCTGGACAAGAGAAAAAACTTCAGACTGGGATGGAGAGGGATCCCATCTTTAACTGCAGGACTTTCTTCAGACTGGGGCTGGCTGCCCTGTTCATGCACCTGGGGAAGAGGGGAGCCACCTCCGGGTTAGGTGGTAGGTCAGGGGCACAGCCTGCAGCAAGAGACCCCCTCCCCTGAAGTGCTGTGGCACATAATAAAACCATTTTTATTCCTACCACTTATTCCTATTAGCCATTTTTCTTCCTACCACCACCAAGGCGGGGCCTCAGGGATTGCTCCCCAGGGCCCACAGTGGAGGCGGGGCCAGCCTGCACAAAAGCACACCCCTCCGCACTGGGTTACTGCATATCTACTGGACTGGGATAGATGCTGTGGAACCAGATGGACCACTCCACCAGACCAGCACTGCTGCATTGTCTGGAATAATTCTAGGACAACTCTTGCTATATAGATATATTCTCCCTTCCATTTCTCCTTCTTATCTCTTTCCTCCTCTAGGCTGGTTACTCTGCTTATTGTTTTTTTTTTTTTTAAAGACATATTTAATCCATTCTCTTGATACATGTTCCACACCACCTTAATTACATTCCTTTCTCTCTCTGGAATAATCAAGCCATATAGTTTATTTGTCTGGATAACTTTATCTTCTTTTTTTTTTTTTCTCCATCTCCTTCATTATTTTCTCTCTCTCTCTCTCTGGACTAAGACTTTTAGTCTCCCTGACTGGTCAATGTTTATTTTTTGTTTTTCTCTGTCCCTGTCATTTCTCTCTTTGTATGTGCTCTTCTATTAGCACTGCCTCCACCCTGTTCTTTACTTGTAGCTGGTGTGTCTCGTTCTTTGCTTTTGGATTGTTTTTAGTTTTTAGTTTTCTGTTTTTGTTTGTTTGTTTGTTTTATTTGTGTGTTTTTGCTTCCTGTTTGTCTGTCTGTTTATTTAGCTTTCCAGGTCTACGTCAAGGAACAAATCAAAGCACACATGGTGGAGTGTCCAAAATATCACTACGAGTAAGGAAACAAAATAACCAAAGTCACAACAGAAAGCAAGTAACACTCTCCAAAAAAACACCTCCTGAAGGGCCAGGCCCTGGGCAATGTAAGACCCCCATTTAATATAGCAGTGCTCATACTTGCAGAGCACATAACAAGCTTTTAAAGCTCATAAGGGACAGAAAACTAGCCAAAATGAGGAAACAAAAGAATTCTCCTCAAAAGGAACTCCAGGAGGAGGTGACAGGTAAAGAATGATCAAAACAGATATAAGCAACATAACTGAACAAGAAATTAGAATGATAGTCGTAAAATTAATTGCTGGGCTTGAAAAAAGCATAGAAGAATGCAGACGATTGATGCAGAGATCAAGGGACTAAACAATAGGCATGATTAATGAAAAAATACTATAAATGAGGTGCAAAAATAAAATGGAGGTGGCCACAGTGCAGATTGAAGAGGCAATGGGGATAATAGGTGAATTTGAAGATAAAATTATGGAAAAAGAGGAAGCTGAAACAAAGAGAAAGAAAAATTCCTGGAGTATGAGGAGAGAATTAGAGAACTAAGTGATGCAATTAAACAGAACATTATCCATATTATATGAATTCCAGAAGAAGAAGAGAGAGAAGGGGGCTGAAGGTGCACTTGAACAAATCATAGCTGAGAACTTCCCTGATCTGGGGAAGGAAACAGGCATTTAAATCCAAGAGGCACAGAGAACTCCCTTCAAACATAACTTGAATTGACCTTCTGCATGACATATCATAATGAAACAGGCAAAATACAAGCATAAGGACAGAATTTTAAAATCAGCTAGGGATAAACGGGCCTTAACATACAAAGGTAGACACATAAGGGTAGTAGCAGGCCCATCTCCTGAAACTGGACAGGCCAGAAAGGAATGGCAGGAGATTTTCAGTGTGATGAACAGGAAAAATATGCCCCCAAGAGTCCTTTACCCAACAAGCCTGTCATTCAGAATAGAAGGAGAGATAAAGGTCTTCCCAAACAAACAAAAAGTGAAGGAATTCATCACCACTAAACCATCCCTACAAGATATCCTAAGGGGGATTCTGTGAGTGAAATGTTGCAAGGACCACAAAGGACCAGAGACATCACTACAAGCATGAAACCTACAGACATCACAATGACCCTTAACACTGAATGTAAATGGAATAAATGCTCCAACCAAAAGACATAGGGTATCACAATGGATAAAAAAAAAAACAAGACCCATCTATTTGCTGTCTCTCTACAAGAGACTCATTTTAGACCTGAGGACACCTTCAGATTGAAGGTGAGGGGATGGAGAACTTTCTATCATGCTACTGGAAGTCAAAAGAAAGCTAGAGTAGCCATACTTATATCAGACAAACTAGACTTTAAATTAAAGGCTGTAACAAGAGAGGAAGAAGGGCATTATATCATAATTACAGGGTCTATCCATCAGGAAGAGCTAACAATTATAAATGTCTATGCACCAAATACGGGAGCCCCCAAGTATATAAAACAATTAATCACAAACATAAGCAACCTTATTAATAAGAATGTGGTAATTGCAGGGGACTTTAGTACCCCACTTACAACAATGGATAGATCATCTAGACACAGAATCAATAAAGAAACAAGGGCCCTGAATGATACATTGGATCAGATGGACTTGACAGATATATTTAGAACTCTGCATCCCAAAGCAACGGAATATACTTTCTTCTCGAGTGCACATGGAACATTCCCCAAGATAGATCACATGCTGGGTCACAAAACAGCCCTTCATAAGTATAAAACAACTGAGATCATACCACGCACACTTTCGACCACAATGCTATGAAACTTGAAATCAACCACAGGAAAATGTCTAGATAACCTCCAAAAGCGTGGCCTTTAAAGAACATGCTACTAAAGAATGACTGGGTCAACCAGGCAATCAGAGAAGAAATTTAAAAATATATGGAAACAAATGAAAATGAAAATACAAGAATCCAAATGCTTTGGGATGCAGCAAAGGCAGTCCTGAGAGGAGAATATATTGCAATCCAGGTCTATCTCAAGGAACAAGAAAAATCCCAAATACAAAATCTAAGTGCACACCTAAAGGAAATAGAAGCAGAACAGCAAAGACAACCCAAACCCAGCAGAAGAAGAGAAATGATAAAGATAAGAGCAGAAATAAACAATATAGAATCTAAAAAAACTGTAGAGCAGATCAATGAAACCAAGAGTTGGTTTTTTTGAAGAAAAAATAAACAAAATTGATAAACCTCTAGCCAGGCTTCTAGAAAGGAAAGGGGGATGACACAAATAGATAAAATCATGAATGAAAATGGAATTATTACAACCAATCCCTCAGAAATACAAGCAATTATCAGGGAATACTATGAAAAATTATATGCCAACAAACTGGACAACCTGGAAGAAATGGACAAATTCCTAAGCACCCACACACTTCCAAAACTCAAACGGGAAAAAATAGAAAACTTGAACAGACCCATGACCAGAGAAGAAATTGAATCAGTCATCAAAAATCTCCCAACAAAGAAGAGTCCAGGACCAGATGGCTTCCCTGGGGAATTCTGCCAGACATTTAAAGCAGAGATAATACCTATCCTTCTCAAGCTGTTCCAAAAAATAAAAATGGAAAGAAAACTTGCAGACTCATTGTATGGAGCCAGCATTACTTTGATTCCCAAACCAGACAGACACCCAGCAAAAAAAAAAAAAAAAAAAAAAAAAAAAAAAAAAAAAAAGAACTACAAGCCAATATCCCTGATGAATATGGATGCAAAAATTCTCAACAAGATACTAGCAAGTCAAATTCAACAGCATGTAAAAAGAATTATTCACCATGATCAAGTGGGATTCATTCCTGGGATGCAGGACTCGTTCAACATTCACAAATCAATCAATGTGATACTTCACATTAATAAAAGGAAAGATAAGAACCATATGATCCTGTCAATCGTTGCACAAAAAGCATTTGACAAAACCCAGCATATTTTCTTAATAAAAACCCTCGAGAAAGTCAGGATAGAAGGAACATACTTAAACACCATAAAAGCCACTTATGAAAAGCCCACAGCTAACATGATCCTTAATGGCGAAAAACTGAGAGCTTTCCCCCTGAGATCAGGAACACGACAGGGATGTCCACTCTCACCGCTGTTGTTTCACATAGTGTTGGAAGTGCTAGCATCAGCAATCAGACAACAAAAAGAAATCAAAGCATCAAAATTGACAAAATTGAAGTCAAGCTTTCACTTTTTGCAGATGACATGATATAATATCATGTATTATAATATAATATATTGTATAATATAATGTAATATATTGTATTTATTATATATATAATATAATGTATAATACATGGAAAACCCGATAGACTCCACCAAAAGTCTGCTAGAACTGATACATGAATTCAGCAAAGTCGCAGGATACAAAACCAATGTACAGAAGTCAGTTGCATTCGTATACACTAACAATGAAGTAACAGAAAGACAAATAAAGAAACTGATCCCATTCACAATTGTACCAAGAAGCATAAAACACTAGGAATAAATCTAACCAAAGATGTAAAAGATCTGTATGCTGAAAACTATAGAAAGCTTATGAAGGAAATTGAAGAAGATATAAAGAAATGGAAAACCATTCCGTGCTCATGGATTGGAAGAACAAATAATGTTAAAATGTCAATACTCCCCAAAGCTATCTACACATTCAATGGAATCTCAATCAAAATTGCACCAGCATTCTTCTCGAAACTAGAACAAGTAATCCTAAAAGTTGTATGGAACCACAAAAGACCCCGAATAGCCAAAGTAATATTGAAGAAGAAAGCCAAAGCAGGAGGCATCACAATCCCAGACGTTAGCCTCTACGACAGAGCTGTAATCATCAAGACAGCATGGTATTGGCACAGAAACAGACACATAGACCAATGGAATAGAATAGAAACCCCAGAATTAGTCCCACAAAAGTATGGCCAACTCATCTTTGACAAAGCTGGAAAGAATATCCAATGGAAAAAAGTCTCTTAACAAATGGTGCTGGGAGAACTGGACAGCAAAATGCAGAAGGATGAAACCAGACCACTCTCTTACACCATTCACAAAATAAACTCAAAATGGATAAAGGACTTGAATGTGAGACCGGAAACTATCAAAACCCTAGAGGAGAAGCAGGCAACAACCTCTTTTACCTCAGCCACAGCAATTTCTTACTGGACAAAGGAATTAAAGCAAAGGCAAAGGAATTAAAAGCAAAAATGAACTATTGGGACCTCATCAAGATAAAAAGCTTCTGCACTGAAAAAGAAGCAATCAACAAAAATAAAAGGAAACTGATGCAATGGGAAAAGATATTTGCAAATGACATACCAGATAAAGGGCTAGTACCCAAAATCTATAAAGAACTCACCAAACTCCACACACCCCCCCAAAAAAAAATCCAGCCAAGAAATGGGCAGAAGACATGAATAGACACTTTTCCAAAGAAGACATACAGATGGACAACATGCGCATGAAAAGATGCTCAACATCACCACTCATCAGGGAAATACTAATCAAAGCCACACTGAGATGTCACCACATACTTGTCAGAGTGGCTAAAATGAACAAATCAGGAGACTGCAGATGCTGGAGGAGGATGTGGAGAAACGTGAACCCTCTTCTACTGTTTGTGGGAATGCAAACTGGTGCACCCACTCTGGAAAACAGTGTGGAGGTTCCTCAAAAAATTAAAAATAGAACTACCCTATGACCCAGCAATAGCACTGCTAGGAATTTACCCAAGGTATACGGGAGTGCTCATACATAGGGGCACCTGTACCCCAATGTTTATAGCAGCACTTTCAACAATAGCCAAATTATGGAAAGAATCTAAATGTCCATTAACCAACGAATGGATAAAGAAGTTGTGGTTTATATACACAATGGAATACTACTTGGCAATGAGGAAGAATGAAATCTGGCCATTTGCAGCAACGTGGATGGAACTGGAGAGTACTATGGTAAGTTAAATAAGTAAGGCAGAGAAAGACAGATACCATATGTTTTCACTTAACAGAAGTCCATGGGGGAGGAGAAGGGGGAAAAAAGTTACATAGAGGGAAGGAGGCAAACCATAAGAGATTCTTAAATAGTGAGAACAAACTGAGGGTTGGTGAGGGTTGGGGGAGATGGGAAAGTGGGTGATGGGCATTGAGGAGGGCACCTGTTGGGATAAGCACTGGTTGTTGTATGCAAACCAATTTGACAATAAATTATATATTTAAAAAAATATATAAATAAAATGTGCTATTTAATCCCAGCAATGCTATTGGCTCTGAGATTAAGAGTACAGAGCATATAGATAAGAGAGGAACCTGATTTGTCCTGGGTATCTGGAAATGTGTGTTTGACTGGGAATCTGAAGGTGACTAGGAACTGGCAAGAAACAAGGAAGTAAATTTCAGGCAGGGTAAAGAGTGAGGAAAAAGTGACAGATGTGTGTGTGAGGAGTGAAATAAGATAAGAACACATTTATTTAGAACCTGGAGAGTGTGAGGGAGGAGAGTGATGCCAGATGAGGAAGGCAACACTAAGAACTCACATTATACTGGACTTCAAAGGCCATGATAAGGAGTTTGGAGAGTCTGTTAACAGAAAAGAGAGGCATTTTAAGCAAGCCATGATTAAGATTAGATTAGCATTCTTTAAAGATCATTGCTGATCTATGTGGAAATGAATTGGAGGGGAGAAGATGTGAAGTTCCAAACCAGTCAGGGGATAGTACAATTTTTCAGCAAGAAATGATAATAATTGGGACTTGTGTGGTGTGGCATGGGTGTAAATTTTAAGCACTTCTCCTTGCAAAGCGTCTTTAAGATACTTTAGTGATCTAAATCTGGCCCTCCAACCTTTCTGCTCTCCCAGAAGGTAAAAATATGATTCCGTGTTTGTTAATCTTATACTGGGGCTGCCATGCCAGTTGCATTTACAGTGCAGAATGGTTGCATGTGTACTTACCACTATAGGTCCCTTTGTATAATTAAGATTACTGATATAGCTAATGCCTGTTTTATGGGACTTGGGCATGACAGAATTGTTTCAGATGGCCATAGAGAGTTGCAGCTATTGAATATTTGTGTTTAAGATAGTTTGGTTATAGCTCTGAGTTATTGGATGCTGAGCCCTTAGGAAGGATGAATTTCCAAATAAAGGCATTGTTACTGTGTAAAAATGTGATTAGCTTCATGACAGTCTGATTTATGGATGACTCTCCAGGAATACCTCATTGATTCATTTATTCACTCAACCAACAATTTCTGGGCACCCACTATGTTCTAGGTCAACTATATACTAGACACAGGAAACAAAAAGATGTCTTCAAGAAAGAGTTTGCAGCCAATGAAGGTCCAGTTCATTTTCCAGGGGGTAAAACCAAAACCTAGACTCCATTTAACTAGATCCCTTCATCAATGCCATCATATTTTCTCACACCACCCTTTTCTTGCATTTATCTGGCCTTTTATTCTGTCCAGTCATCAATCTTAGTCACCATTCTCTAGAGATCCAACCTGAAGGGTCAAAGAGAAAAGACAAAGGAAGCCAATTCATTCAAGGATTGTTGTCTAATGTCTTTCTAAGCCTTGGGTTATGTAGTTTAGTACTTATTTTCTGCAAATGAGCTGGTATCTCAGAAATATTCTGAGGCAAACCTTTTTTTAAAAAAACTGTGTCTTTTTCCATAATAAAATTCTGAGTTGAAGGCACTGCCCTTCATTAATAAAAGATGATATTTGGAGATAGGAACATGTGTGTGGATGATTTATCACTAAACCAGCTTCCGAAGTTGACTTTCCAGACTTGAACCATATAAATATAAACTCAGGATCCCTCCTGTTAGTGAACTGGCTTTTTGTTATCCCTCTCTTAAGATATCAAGATAAATACTTAGCTTCTTTTAGAGGAAAGACTTCAAAGGCAAGAAAAGCTCTTCCAAGAAATCATTTATAAAGGCTGCTTCCTTTGAGGGGCCTGCACATGGCTTCCTAACAAAGCAATGCCTTATGGTTTTTCCTTCTCTTGCAGAGTGATTTCCACCTGTTTATTCTATTCTGTTTTTTAAAAAATGCACTTATTCTAAGACAATCCCATTTATAATTGTACCCAAAATAATAACATATCTAGGAATTAACCTAACCAAAGATGTGAAAGACCTGTACTCCAAAAACCATAAAACACTGATGAAAGAAACTCAAGATGACACAAACAAAAATGGAAAGACAGTCCATGCTTATGGATTAGAAGAACAAATATTGTAAAATGTCTATAGTACCCAAAGTTATCTACACATTCAATGCAATTCCTATCAAAATACCAACAGTATTTTTTACAGAACTAGAAAAACAATTCTAGAATTTGTATGGAAAAGACCCTAAATAGCCAAAGCAATCTTAGAAAAGCAAAGCTGCTCATATCATAATCTGTTATAGTTTCTTTTGTGATTACACTAAAACAATGATAAAGTGATCCAGGCTGTTCCCATCTTGACACTCCTCTTTATCTCTAGGATTCAAGAACTTGTAAACAAAGAAACACTTTGTTGAAAACAAAGTGTGGAGAACTCACATTTTTTCTTATCTGCCTCAGACCAGAATTGGCATATTTTAACTCCCCTCACAAACCAAAACAGTCATCTGGCCAAGACAAAATGCAAAGGAGATTGGGAAATGGAGGGAAGCATGTGAGCCAGTTAATGAGCACCACTGTAAAAAAATAAAATAAAATACAATGAGCACCACTGTCTCAGCCATGTAGCTACCACTATTATCACCAGATAAAGAATAAAGAGACTTTTTTTATTTTTTTGTAATGTTTATTTATTTTTGAGACAGAGAGAGCATGAACGGGGGAGGGTCAGAGAGAGGGAGACACAGAATCTGAAACAGGCTTCAGGCTCTGAGCTGTCAGCAGAGAGCCCGACGTGGGGCTCGAACTCACGGACCGCGAAATCATGACCTATGCCAAAGTCGGCCGCTCAACCGACTGAGCCACCCAGGCACCCCAGAATAAAGAGACTTTGAAAGGTCAGTGTCTCAAAGTAGTAAGAGGCAAGGCCAAGGCTGAGCTTAGACTGGTGTGACTCTGTATTTCTAATTACAGAACCATGGTACCTTGTTTGTTTGTATTCTTTCAGGATAATTAGACTTATTTATTCATTGATTCATTTATTCCAAAAACATTTGGCAATCATCTATTATATACTAAGAACTGTGTTGGGCTCTGAAAATATCACAGTGAACAAGTTAGATGAGGTGCAAGAGTGAAAGAATCTTAGATAGCTGTGGAGCTGAATCTCACATCTTTTCTTTCTATTCAAAAGACATTTCTTCAGTACTTCTTATGTACATGACACTGCACTGAGAAGACCATAATAAAATTGAACGTGGATCTTGACCTCAAGAGTTAATGATCTATTAAGGTAAACAGAATATCAAAGCCCTATATACTCTACAGTAATTGTGTTCTGCTTGATCTCAAGCTGGAACAGTCCAACTACTATGGGAACCAATAGTAGAAAAAGGACTAGAACTGGTTCCATGATACAGATGGAATATAAACAGGGTGACGGGAAGTGGGTAAGATAACAGAGAGCAGTGGAGTGAAGGATGGAGAGATTTGCATGAGCAAAAAACAAAAACAAAAACAAAAACAAAAAAAAACCCCACAGGTAAGAAAGTAATATCTGTTCAGACAGAAGTAGCAAGGCCCATGTGCATGCGGAAAGGAAATGCAAGCATAGGGAAATGTAGTAGGGTTAGGGCTTAAAAAGCTAGACATCAGGTGATATGAAGAAAACAGAGTGGTCAGGACTCCAGGCTGGCATGAAAAAAGACATGAGGACTAGCTTGACTAATTGCTTACTATGTGGCTTTAGACAAGCCCCTAATATCCCCAAGTTCTTATTTTTAATATTTGAAAATAGGCAAAAACTTAGACCCATCTCATAGGATTTCTGAGAAGATTAAATTAGATAATGCTTTTAAAGTGTCTGGCACATAGAGATCCAATTTTGGGCCATGCCTAGTGCCTTAAACACAAAGTGAAAGTAGATTGATTCATGAGATTGGTTATTCTAATTTCCAAACCAGTATGTTACAACCAGAATCTTGTCTTCCCGCAAAGGTAACTCCCAGTGACCCCACATTTATATTGAGTGAATCATAGAATGTGCTCTTTCCTTGGGGTGGACAGGTTGTATGGCAGCTAGTCAGGTAAGTTCTGTAGACCTATCTTCCAAGCTTCTCTTTGCAAAGATGGATTAAAAGGTATGATTGGTACATTCCTGGTTTTAGTGCCTCAAAGTTAACTTTGATCTCTTTAGAATGGTTGTGGGATGGATACTATCCCTTAGATATTTTTAGAGATAGTGAAGTAGATGTGGCTCTTTAGAGAAAATTTCTTGACTCCAGGGATGTTCTTAAATTCTTCTGAATTAAGAATTTCACTACTTGTTTTCCAATTAGAAGGAGCCTCTTTCCTATAAGCAGACACACATTAAACATTTTATTAGTTCTTACAGAAACCCTTCATGTTTTTAACTAGAGGAAAGGGTTCATATTTTTTCCTTGCCTCAAAATTGTGATATTCATCCAATTCTGGGTCTTAAGGGTAAATTGTCCCATCATTTGGCAAGAATAACACTCACTTCTGCTAATGGACTTGCAAGAAAGCACACTCCCTCTCAAACTGCCAGACCCAGAGTGCTTCAATCTACTATGGAACTAGAGTCTGTAGTGAGTTTTAGCTACTCAGCAGAGCAAGGAAAAACTAAGTTTCCAGCAAAGTGAGTGTTAGCCACTCAGCAGAGCAAGGAAAAACTAACTTTTCAGAAAAGTATTGTAAGCACTTTTTAACATTAGCTTCCTTGAAGGGTGAGATGCCAAGGTAATTTAAGTCCCTTCTGTGATCTAAAGCCTCTGTTTGCTGGTTCATTGTTATTTAATAGTAGTGGCTTCTGCTTTTATAATAGTATACATTTATTTTACTAACTTCATGATTTGCTGAGATGACTCAGCTAAGGAAGAGCATAACTAATTAATGCCTTGTGACAGAGTGTGAGCTTCCTCTATGTCTCCTGCCTCAACATTCCCAAGCATGTTCAGAAGTCTAGGTAGTTTGGCATTCCTGAACCGACTTTGCTTCTCATAAGGTCATAGATTCTGGCTGTGAAACCTCCTCAGCAGAATTCAGAACAGACTCTTTGTGGTGCGTTACTTATGGATCAACATGTAGTAGGTGCTTCATAAATATCTGCTGAATAAATGAATGTCCATATGACATATTCAGGAAAGCTGAAGAAAAGGATGTTTGTGGATAATCCTCAATTCACTAAAGAGCCCATGGTTTTACCCAATGCATATTTGTGGTATGTTCCATCTTTAATCAGGGTGTTTTTCCCAACTATTATATATATATATATATATATATATATATATATATATATATGTATATATACACACACATATGTGTATATATATATACACACACATATATACACACACATACATGTATATATACATATATATGTATATATATTTATAATAATTATTAATATAAATCTTGTGTGTGGATATGACCAATTAGGAAATTACTTATATTGGATGTGATACATGTAATAAATATATAATTATTATATATATATCATTATAAGTGAATTTCTAAATACATATGATGACAGTATATTAGCTACCTGTTGCTATAATTAAGGATATGTGTAACAAGCAACTGTAAAACACAGCAGCTTAAAACAACAAGCATTTATTATTGTTCATGAGTCTGTGGGTCATATACGTAGCTCTGATCTTTTGAGCTTGCTCATAAATCTGAGGTCAACTGTGTACTCTTTAGGTAGCTGATCTAGGTTGGCTTTATTTGGGATAACTGGGATGTCTTAGCTCTCTGGGGTGTCTTTGATATTCCTCCAGCAGACTAGCTCAGGCATGCTTTTATTGTGGAGTTATGGGTTCAATAGCAAGAAAGAGGAAACATGTAAGACCTCTTGAGACATAGGCTTGGAAATGGCACAGTGTCATTTCCCCAGTGTTCTATTAGCTAAAGCAAGTTTTAAGGTCATCTCAGATTCAAGGAACAGAGAATAAGCTCTGTCTCTTTTAGAAGGAATGAAGAATCAGAGCTATTTTTTTTCAATATGTTTACCACTAAGCAGAGAGGAGAATTAGCTAGAATTGTGAAGCATAAACTAGGAACAAAATTATGACCAGAGATAAATTTTCTTTAATAATTTATTAGAGTCTTCCATCAGGGCTGAAGATCTAGGGTTTGGAGGAATGAATGGGGGAAGCTCCATGGACAGATAGAAGGGCTAAGACCGCTATCTTGAACAGAAATTCTGGAAGCTAAGATCCTCCTACAAGCTTCATATGGAATGACTACAGCAAGTTGCATGGGTGCAAATTCCACACTAGCCACCTAGGGACAGAAGAGCTTTAAAAACCTGTTTTTTTCTAAGCAGAGCCCCACTGCCTGTCTATTTAGGGTATAAGAGAGAGTCTCTTACTTTCTCTCCCACCTTTGTGAACAAGTGGGCCAAGAGTGAGAAGAGAGAAACCATATACTTTTCTCTCTATCTCTCTGTCTCTATCCCTTTAAATCCTATTTCCATTTTGATTTCTGTTCCAATGGAGGTAAGAAAGGGAGAAACATTAAAACACCATTTCATCTTTGTTTTTTAGCATACCCCTGTATAATCTAGTTTTGGTACAAAAATTTCTGTTGTGGGAAAAATTTAAGCAATTTTTATTAGATTTTTGAAATTTAAACTGAGAAACAGATATTTTGGCTATTTATAATTTACCATGTGCCACTGAATCAGTTACCAACCTATTATCCAGTCAATCCATATTGGATACTTATTATGTTTATCTCCAATATAAGGAAAAGTAAGAGCCAAGATCTCTGTTTATGAGCTATAATTATGGTTAAATTCGTCTTTTAATTTTGCTGAAGTTGGAGTGTCTCAATTGAGATTAGACAGAAGTAACCACTCTGGCTTAGCTAAATTACAGAGCTGATAACAAAAACAGATGGGATAATGAATGCAATGATATCATGAGGAAATGCCTTTAAGATATTATGAATTACTGGGATTGAAAGAGGGGGATCATTTTGTCTGGGCCACTTTGCCTAAAAGAGCACTTACAAGTGAAATGTTTTTATTTCAATCAGAGCACTTTAGTACTGGATGCTACAGTATGAACTATGTGGTGATATATATAATTAAAAAGTAATAAATGGCTATTTTACTATTTTCTAATTCAGAATATGACAGATGAAAATTCAATTGTTCACTCTGTGTTAGCAGTACTCATTCTTCACTTAACAGATGGTGACTCTGATTTGGAGGCTTTCTCATCAGGGCTTTGAAGAGCTTCTTTTGCAGTGTCTATTATTGCTTCCAATGTTGTTAGTGTTCCAAGGTAAGGATCATCCGCTCAAGTATCAGGGAGAAACCAGACTCCTTTTATAGCACTAGATAATACAACTGGCCCCTTGAGCTGAGCACAATCCATCTACTGGTGGGTCTCTATTGAGTTCCCTGGGATGTATTTAGTACTGATTTTAAAGACTGAGGGGGAGAAAGACAAAAAAAAGCCTACAATCTAGCAGGATTGATAAGCCTGTCATACAAAGGCAATTAAGGAACAAGATAGTACATGGATGGTTTAACAGCTTTCAAAATGAATTGTTTGTACATTTATTTTTCATTTAATGTAGTATCATTTAACTGTGCTAATATCTGTTCCTGCCACTGATGTGTAAATTCCTGAGGATGAAGACCTGTGACATATGACATCATGTTACTCTCTTGTTAAAATCCTTCAGTGGAATTTCTTTCTCAGGTCATGGCAGAATTTTGCGCACTGAACTTACTGTCCTATGGTAAACAGTGAGGACAGTGAAAAAAATAGATGACGGAACTGTTTTCAGGCATTGGTAATGAGGCAGCGTAAGATTATAATTCCAGATAGAAAAGAAAAAAATGAGGTGAATCCTATGTCCCAACTTTTTACCTACAGGAATTTTCCAGATGGCAGTGCAGGAGAGGAAACCCAAGCTGATCAAGATGGTCATGCTGGATTGAGGAGATAATGACTGAATTTCAGAGGCAACGGGAACCTTCAGGACACCTGGAATTTTCAAAGCATAGAACCATAGAGGAGAGAGTCACATAAAAAAAAGAGCGAGAAAACCTGCATGGGGCTCACCTGAGTCTTTGGTGAGTAGTGATCTATATATGTCATGATAATTGGGCAAAGAACGACTATCAGAAAACTCTAAATAATTTCCAGACTTTACATGGGGCTGGAAGATGTTTGAATTCCACGAGTCAGAGCGATAAGTCCTTATTGAATACCAAAGGCATTCTGTAGAGCCCCAGAAAGGTCATGCCTTGGTAGTAAAGCCAAATCAGTCCTAGAGTAAATGGCTTATTCAACAAAACCATAAAACAAGCCATCAAAAGATCAAACTGATAAACAAGAAATGTCAAAACCAATTGCTGGAAGCTGAGCTATCCGACCAGCCTGATGGCAGGGCCTGACTGCAGGGCAGTCCACTGACAGTGAATCTCCTTGTACGCCTGCTTTTATGTAATTTGGCCTTAATAGAAGTACTTGGGGAATCATCTGTTGGGGAATTGTCCTCAACAGGACCCCTGGGAAAAGAACCACTGGGGAAAGAAAATAAGGTTCCACAAGGAAATCGTGCGGCCCTACATTTAGCCCTTGCCACCCCCTATAAAGACTCCTCTACCTAAAGGAAGGATAGCCCCATACATTTCCTAGCCAAGGAAGAAATAAATGGATTTGAAAGCCCCACTCTGGCAACAAAGGAGTGTATCTATGGGCACAAGTTACTCCAACCCCTAGGCCCACTTGGCCCCCAGGAGGCATTCCAGATGATGATTGAACCCAGTCAGTTAAAGTACAGAATGGTTCATTAGTTCCTAGGTGCATTGTCTCTCTGAGAATGTATAAGGCGTGGGTTCCTAAGACCCTCTTGGCCCCCTCCTGGCACCTCGGACAGAGGCGAACACTTTTGTTCCTCAAACCACAAATGGTTCAGGGAAACAACTAAGAGGCCATGTCCCTGTAACTGTTCCACTTGGGGTGTTGAGAGATAGATGACCTTTCATGAAAACAGCAAAGCAAATGCTTTATAGATTATAGATAAACGTAGAGACATAATGAAAATAATGTAAGAAACTAATAAGCAAAGGGCAGGAGGGAACATTATGAGAAAATAACCATGTTATTCCTTAAAGGGTGATTACACATAGGAACATTTTTAGAATTAGATAATGCCAGAAAACATAGGTGACGCATGCTACAAGAAAATTGCTAACAAATATATAATGCCATGTTTGCCACAATAAAGCAGCAGTTCAACACACTGCTGTTGCCTGTGTCCATTTTTATTTTTGCTTTATTTTATTTTCACTTTCTTGCCAATGCCATTCATACTTCAGGAACCCCTGGGCCTGCTGGAACTGGACTCCAGCAACCAATATTAACACTTTTTAAAGAATAACAAAATTCAGGCATTCAACAATGTGACAATCACAATACTTAATATCCAATCAGAAATTACTAGAACTGCAAAAAACCAGGAAGCATAACCTATAAACACACAAACAAAAATAAATCAATAGAACTAAACTCAGAAATGACAGAGATGCTGGAATTAGCAGGCAAGAGATAACACCAGAAGAAAATGCTCCATATATTTACTCTAGGCCCTTGGACCCACCTCCCTGCTTACATGTTTTCTGAGGCTGCTCCAAGCCAATGTCTGAGCATGGCAAAGAAATTAAGATAAACTAATTCCTATGGGATATGGGATTCTCCATTAGGAGATCTTAGGTTAAGAATTTTCTCAACTGTCTGTTTGAACTTTTGGTGTTACTACACAGCTGCCCAAGACTTTTTCTACCCAATATCCTTTCCTTCCCTCTCACCATTATATTCATCATATCTGCCTTATGGTCTGAAGGCTTTCCATGATTTTTCATGTGTTTTCCCCTATATCTGTCACAAGCATTTCCACCAAAACATTTTCTGTATTTTTATTCATGGCTCAATGTTTGCTTTTTGGAAGATCTAAGCTGAAAGAGCCTAATAACAGAGCTTTAAAAATTATGGAAGAAAAGTGGCATAAATGAAAGGAGAAAAAGACAAATTTTCATTATAATTTAAATTTCAATTCTTCTTTCTCAGTAATTGATAGAACTGCTAGACAGAAAATGATTAAAAACAGAAAAAAACTTCAACAACACTATCAACCAATTTGACTTAAATGGCATTTATAGAAGATCATAGCTAACAATGACAAAATATATATTGCTTTCAAGTATACATAAAATATTTACCAAGTTAAATCATATATTGGTCCATAGAGTGAGTCTCAACAAATTTACTAGGCTTGAAAATATATAAAGTATTCTCTTGATTCAGTAAAACAAAATTATAAATCAATAATAAAAGGATCTCTAAAAAATCTTGAGGTACTTTATGACATATTAATGACATATTAATTTATGACAAATTAAATGACATAATTCTTAGCAACCAATGGGTCAAACAGGAAATTTAAAGCAGAAGTAGAAAATATTTTGCATTGAATAATTAGCACAACATATAAACATTTTGGGGCCCAGATAAAATAGGACAAAAGGGAAGTGTATAGCTTTAGAAGAAATAATGTCTAAAATCAATTATCTACAATTTGCCCTCAAAAATCTAAAAAAAAAGACTGTGAGTCAAACCTAAAGAACATAGAATAACAGAAGTGATAAAGATAAAAGCAAAAATCAATTAATAGAAAACAAAAGTAATATAAAATATTGATAAAACGAAACATCATTTGTTGCTGAAAAGACCGATAAAATTAACAAAATTCTAGTTAGGCTGATGGGGAGAGAGAGAAAGAGAGACAGAGAGGGAGGGAGAGAGAAAGAGAATGAGAAGAGAGACACAAATCATAAATATGACAAATAAAAGAGAATATCACTATAGACCCTACTGACATAAAAAGAATAGGTAAGTTTTATGAAACACTTTTTAGTAAATTAAAAAGTTTTTTTAGTAACTTAAATGATGCAAATTTTAAAGACTCAAGCATAAATATATAATATAAATACATCTATATTAAAGAATATCAATTTAAGCCTTCTTACAAAAAAATTCCAGGACCAGATGGTTTCATTGTTGAATTCTGTGAATGTAAGGAAGAAGTACCAATCCTACACAAACTCAGAGAATACAGGAGGAGGAGGAAGCACTTCCCAATATATTGTATGAGTCCAGCATTACCCTATTACAAGAATCAGAATAAAGAAATGAGATACAGACCAGTATCTCTTAATGAAATATTAACAAATGAAACCCAGCAATATATAAGATAGATAATCCATCATGACCAAAGAGGACTTACCCAATGATGCAAGGTTGATTTGTCATTTGAAAGTCACCAGTGTAGCTCACCATATTTACAGAATAAATGGCTAAACTGATAAGATTTTCTCAGTAAATAATTTGTCAGAATAAAAATTGACAAGATTTAATACCTACTAGGTATTGATATAATAATACCTCCTAGGCATTGATACTAGGAGTAGAAGAATTTTAACAAACTGGGAATAGAAGAATATTTTCTCAACCTGTGAAATGCATTTATAACAAATCTACAACTAACTTTATACTTCAGGGTGAAAGATTGGGGATCTTCCCCCCTGAGATCAGAAAGCAAGGATATCTGTTTTCACTTCTGTTGAACATTGTACTGGAGGTTCTAGCCAAAGCAATGAGACAAGAAAGAAAAATACAATTTTGAATTGAAGAAGTAAAACTATCCTTATTGATGGAAATAATAAATTTAGCAATATTATAAGGTAGAAGGTCAAACCACAAAAATCAATTGTATTTATACATATTAGCATTGGAAAAATTGAAAATAATATTAATTTTTGCATTACCATTAAAGGTAAATATTTAGAGATAAATTTATCAATATATTCACAAGACCAGTGCACTCAAACCACAAAAGATTGCCAAAAGAAATTAAAGATAGATGAAGAAGTTTGTCAATTGAAGACGGGTATCTTAATGCTAATGTTATCCAGTTTGATTCAATGCAATTCCAATCAAAACGTCTACAGGCTTTTTTTTTAACATTTTATTTTTTTTATTTTTATTCACTTATTTATTAATTATTTTTTTATTATTATTTTTTTAATTTACATCCAAATTAGTTACCATATAGTGAACAATGATTTCAGGAGTAGATTCCTTAGTGCCCCTTACCCATTTAGTCCATCCCCCCTCCCACAACCCCTCCAGTAACCCTCAGTTTGTTCTCCATATTTATGAGTCTCTTCTGTTTTGTCCCCCTCACTGTTTTTATATTATTTTTGTTTCCCTCCCCTTATGTTCATCTGTTTTGTCTTTTAAAGTCCTCATATGAGTGAGGTCATATTATTTTTGTCTTTCTGACTGACTAATTTCACGTAGCATAATACCCTCCAGTTCCATCCAAGTGGTTGCAAATGGCAAGATTTCATTCTTTTTGATTGCTGAGTAATACTCCATTGTGTATATATACCACATCTTCTTTATCCATTCATCCATCGATGGACATTTGAGCTCTTAACACAGGCTTTTAATAGAGATTGACAAGATGATCCTGAAATTTATATAAAAATTCATAGATAAAATAATTTTGAAAAAATACATAATAAAGGTGGAGGACTTAAACTACTTGATTTCAGGGCTTACTCTTCTTAAACTAGAATAGTCAAGACAGTATGGTATTGGTGTAAGGACAGACATATAGATAAATGAAAGAGACTAACTAGCCCAGAAATAGACCCACGTATATATTATCAATTGATTTTTAATAAAGTTACCCAAGGTACTTGTACCCAAGGTACAAGGGAAATAATTGTATTTTTAACAAATGGTGCTAGAACAAATGGATTATACATATGGTAAACAAATGAATCTCAATCCCTCACATCATACAGAAAAATCATCTTAAAATGGATCATAGACCTAAATATAAGAACTAAAACTGTAAGGTTCTGGAAAATAACATAAAAGAAAATATTTTCAGTACTGTAATAGACAAAAATTTATTAGAATACAAGAAACACTAGCCAGAAAAGGAAAAAAAAAGATAAATTTGACTTTTTAGAAATTAAAACATATTCTTCAAAAGATACTATTTAGAAAATAGAAATGCAAAACACAGATTATATCTTATTTGTTTAAGCTGCTATACTAAAACATCACACTCTGGGTACCTTATAAACAACATAAACTTATTGGTCACAGTTCTGGAGGCTGGTAAGTCCAAGATCAAGGTGCCAGCATGGTAATGTTTTGGTGAGGTCTTGCTTCTTGGTTCATAACTGGTGCCTTCTCACTGTATCTTCACATGGTAGAAGAGGCTATGGAAACTTTCTGGAGACTCTCTTATAAGATACTAGTCTCAGTCATGAGGGTGGAATCCCCAAAGGTCCCACTTCCTAACACTATCATTTTTGGGGGGTAGGATTTTAACATATAAATTTGAAGAGATGCAAACATTCAAACCATAGCTTATGGAGAAATCTTTTTTTTGTAAAATATGTATCTGAAAAAGAAAAGAAGAGTTTCCAAAATATTTAAGAATTCTTACAATGCAATAAAAAGATAAACATCTCAATGAAAATAAAATGACAAAAAGACATTCACAAAAGAAGATAAAGGAATGCCAAAAAAACACATGAAAAATGTTCAAGATCATTATTCATCAAAGAAATGTAATTTAAAAACACAGTGAGATACCACCATTCACCTTCTAGAATGGATATAATTAAAATGACATTTACACTAGGCTAATCATCCATCTATTCATTCTTTAAATATCACTTCTTCAAAGAAACATTCTTTGAACTGAATTCTAAATTATTCTCTCTAACATCTCCTTATTTCCTTCCTAATACCTAAAGTGTTATATATTTATATATTTTATTATTATATATTTATTAAGGTGAGCATTTAATGATCAGCTTTTCCTCTAGAATATAAATGCCATGAGAGGCCATCATTTTGGTCCCTATTCTATCCCAGGAAACTACTATAGTGACAGGACTTAGGAAGATGGCAGTGGAGTAGGTTCATCTCATCCTACAAATACAGCTAGATAACTGTCAAATAATCCTAAATACCCCAGAAATAGACCTGAATACTGGCAGAACAAACCCCATAGCTAAAAGTAGAGAAGAGGCCATGTTGAAGAAGGTAGGAAGTGAGGAGATGTGGTTTGGGAGAGAAACAGATCATGGCTACTGTGGTGGCAAGGGAGCTATTGTCAAAAATAATGGCAAGAAACAGATTAACACACAGGAGAGTGCACAGGGAAAAGGAATCCCCATTATAATTGGCTTGGAAAGTGAGAGTGGCCAAACTGTGTGAGTTATTGCAACCAGTGGGGCTTAAACCCTGGAGTTCTAAAGGTCAGCAGGCATGATGAGTCAGGGAGATCCCAGAGATGTTGTGGCTACCTTTGGAGAAAAGGCAAGGTAAACAGCATATGGACATACAGATGGTGTTTCCATCTGAAACACCATCTGAAATAGTAAATGGGACACACATAAGTCAGCCAGAGAAAGACAAGTAGCATTTGATTTCACTCATATGTGGAATTTAAAAAATGAAACAAACAAACATAGGGAGAAAAAAAGAGAAAGAGACAAACCAGAAGATAGATTCTTAACTATAGAGAACAAACTGAGGGTTGCTGGAGGGGAGGTTGTCAGGGGGATGGTTTAAATCAGTGAAGAGTATTAAAGAGGGTACTTGTGATGAGCACTGGGTGTTATATGTATGTGATGAATCACTAAATTCTACTCCTGAAACTAGTATTAGTTAATTAATGTCAAATGGAGTTTAAATAAAAACTTGAAAAAAAATGGAAAAAAGAAGAAATGGATTCTTAATGATAGAAAACAAACTGATGGTCACCAGAGGGGACAGGGATGGGAGAGATAGGTAAATATGTGATGGGGATTAAGGAGGGCACTTGCCATGATGAAAATAGGGTGGTATATGGAAGTATTCTGAATCACTATATTACCCACATGAAACTAATATAACACTGTTAACTAACTCAAATTAAAATAAAAACTCCAAAATTGTTTTAATTTTTTTAAGTTTGTTTGTTTGTTTGTTTAGGGAATGAGAGCACAAGTTGGGGAGGGACAGAGAGAGGCAGAGAGAGAATCCCAAGCAAGCTCTGCACTGGTAGTGCAGAGTCTGACGTGGGGCTCAAACTCATGAACTGTGAGATCATGACCTGAGGCAAAGTCAGATACTTAACTGATTGAGTCACCCAGGTACCCCTAACTTTTTTTTCCAAAAAACTGCTACAGTGGCTACATTTCAAAGAATCTCAAATACTCAAGATAAATGAATAATGAAACACCTGATAGGGCCAGAGACTTACATAAGACAACAATTTATAAATGTTTGTATTAAAGAAAATTGAATAAGGGCTATTGTTAAATTCTCATTTGTTTATGTCATTTTACAAATTCACTACCCAGATCAGTGATTTGGGATAATCTCATATCTTTAGCTGATAAAGTTTTGTGAGGTTAGAGGTAATTTTTCAGTTTCACCATATCCTTGTTAGGCCTACTTGATCATTCTGTATTTGAGCATTACAAACCCCATTATCTAAACCCTAGTTGCTGTGGCCTTTTGTGATCTAGGGCATACTGAAAAGCAAACAATACTGTTTGACTCACAGGTTTTTAAACTTATCTTTTTGGTTTCTTTGTACTTACTACCATGCGGGGGACACTATATTCTGAACCAAGCCTGACTAAAAAAAAGTGGGGGCAGCTTTTATAAAGATCTAAACCAATTTTCCAGCATTTTCTCTACCTCTCTGCAAACTTCATTTTTTCCTATCATATTACATTGGTCATTTTACCAAAAGAGAAGTCTTAAGCAAAGTTCCTGATATTCCTATTCTTCTCTTTTCTCTGACACCGTATCCATAGCACTCTCCCAAATCACTCACTGCTCCCCTTTCTTAAGGTATGTGGTGTGACTTACTTGGTATTAAAGATGTGGGAAGAATAAATTCTCCATCTTCAGCTCATTCTTACCCTTATTTTTTCTTGAGAGTTACCTGTCCAAAGAAAGTAGGTAAGATTTGTTGCTCTAGACCACCTTGGTATGGCATTACTATTCCTAGATAAGTAACCTGGACAAGTCTTGGGATCCAATTTTCAGGCCTAGTGGCTCTTCCAATAAGACACTTCCTCCAAATTATCCCTTAACAGTACTCAAGGTGATACTTTTATTGCCACTCCTTTCCTTTGTTTTTCAGTTTGTTCAAAAGTTAGGTAAGGACAAGAGTTATGGTTTATTATGCCTCTACAAAGATCCCAACAATGAACACTGTGTCTCTGTAGAATCATGTCTCTGAAAATTACAGAATTAAGTTTAAACTTATAATACCTCCCAATCAACATCAGTAGACATTTTTATTGACTTAATATGTTCAGGAAAATATACCAGACTCATGCATCACGGCTATATTTGCTTTTGACGAATTTATGGCCTGGTTAAAAAGATTGCAGATGTATAAACCTAATCGCTGCAAATTAGGTCATAATTTTTAAGTTTACTTGTTTACTTTTTATGTGTACAATTCAATGTTTTTTAGTATATTTGCAAAGTTGTGTAACCATCACTATAATCTAATTCTAGGACATTTTCATAACCCTGAAAAGAATATGTGTACTGATTGACAGTCACTCCCCATTCCTCTACCCTCTAGTTCCAGGCAACTACTTATCTACTGTTTCCATAGATTTGTCTATTTTGGACACTTAATAAAAATAGAAACATACAATATGTTGCCTTTTGTGTCTAGATTCTTTCACCTAGCATGATGTTTTAAGGTGATACATGCCATATTATAGCATGTATCAGTACCCCATTCTTTTTTATGATTGAATAATATTCCATTGTAGGGAAAAATAAGTTTAATTGTCAAATATTTTGGGATACTTCACATATCTGTTATCAACTTCTAGTTTAATTCCATCATGATTTACTTTTTCATGATTTCTACTATTTTACACTTTGTTAGGATTTTCTTCATGATCCATACACAGACTATCTTAGTGAATATGCCATATCAAATTTAAAAAATGCATAAGTTGCCATTTTTGGGAAGAGTGCTCAGTAAATTTCAAGTCAAGTTGGCTCAAGTCTTCTGTATCTGACTGATTGTATGCCCTTCAATTCTAGAGTGAGGGGTATTGAAGCCTACAACCATAATAGTGGATGTCCTATTCCTTGTGTAAGTTCTTTCAATTTTGAAAATATATTTTAAAGCTTTATTATTCAGCACATCTACATTTACAGTTGTTACATTTTCTTGAAGAACTGACCCTTTTATCAGAATAATATTCTAAAGTCTACTTTGTATGATTTTAATGTAACTACTTCAGCTGGCTGAATTTCAAATTGATTACTGTTTTTGCACTAATCAGAAAGCAACAGTGACAGAGGAAACAACTAGTCCAAAATCCACACATGCAGAGAGAAGAAAGTCATGAATACTTGCTTACCTAGTATAGACGCACCTGGATTCCGGCAGAGTTCAGCTGGAAGAATTGATGAATTGGGGAAAGCAGAGTATAGCCAGCAGGACAGAGGAAACCCTTGGGAACCAAAGTGTAGGCGTCTTCACCCTGTTTCAGGTTTTTTCTCTAATGGCAATGGGGCACTCCAGAAAAAAAACCTAAAGAGTTAGCTCAATGGTGGGGGAAGTGTCCTTCTCTCATGTTCTGATTAGGCCACAGTCTTAGGCAAGCCCTGTGTCACTGGCCTTCTAAGGTGTGTTTTTCTCAGCTCTCTTGTTATTCTCCACTGTAGTTCTGAGTCAAGTGCATATTCTGTTCCTCCTCCAGGAATAGTATCTTTTTTTATTTCTCTGTTTCCTTGTTGCAATAACTTTTTACCAGTTCCTTTAAAGTTTATAACTCCTCACTCCATGTACTGATTGAAATTTTGCTCCGTAAGAGACATGGGGGGAGGAAGAATCTGGCCAACTTTCTCAGTACTCCTGAACAGCTGTCATTCCCCTTTCCCAGGTCTGCATTACAATAGAAACTTTAAGGCTTTTTCTGCCTTTTTTTTTTTTGGTAAACCATTAAGATTCATGGGAAAAAAAAGAGAGTATGGACTTCCTCTATTTCTGCAGTTCCCATGGTTTCATAGCGTTCCTGCAGCCCAAACTCAGAGTTCACCAATTTATCAATTCTAGCTAAGCTCTCCAGTTGCATCTATCCTAAGTAACAAGTGTTCATATTTCCTACTTACCTGCAGGTGGCAGTCTTGCCCCAGATTTTGTGTTAGTTGTTTGCTCTGCTATCTCAGCTCTCAGATGGGTTAAAAATAAAAGTCAGGAATTTGAAAAATGTGCGGCTGTTTTGTTGTTGCTGTTGTTTTGTTTTGTTTGCTGTTGTGTGGGAGTGATGCTCCTTGCTGCTCACTAGATGGCAGAGTGGCTCACTTTTGATCTACACCCCAGTTGCTGAATGTACTCCAGGATCCGATGTTTATTGTGGCTATGGCACCACAGGTTTTAATGATCTTTGTCCATATTTTATGCCCATGGTGAGGCTTGTTTGCTGGAGGGTTTGTTTCCCTTTGCACTGGTTTGTCTGTTGCAGCTCTCCCAGTAATATTCCACTGTGACTTGTTAGTCTGCTGGTGGAGGCTGATGTTCTGGTTAAACATCATTCCTAGGCAAGGACTTTGTCTTTGTACCTTGGGGATGTAGACTTCACAAATGTCCCTGCCCCCTCCTTCAGGAGTATTTCTAGGTCCATTGTGTATTATTGCCCTTTTCCCAGGGTTAGTGGAGTTTTCTGTAACATTCCCTCAGCTGCAATGGGTTTTCACCAGTGCCCTAGTGCCTCAGTTTCTGTTGTGCTTCTCCTTGTAGATAAATGCCTTTGTTCCATAGAGGACTAGGGAAGATGGGTCTTGACAGAGTTTAATGGCCCTCCCACAGTGGCTGCATTCTGTATCTTGGAGGAGAGACATGCATTCTTAGGAACCCCACAAGTTTTCTTGTGAGGTTTGTGAGGAAAAAACCAACAAGAAGGTGCAACCTCCCTCTCCCATATCTCTGACTTCTCTCTTGCCCTTCACATCAACTATTCTAGATGAATTCTTACCTGAATTCTGCTGGTATTTTTTCACAGGCAAATAAGTGTCGAGGCTTTCTCTCCCTGCTGGCACCTGTTGCTTCCTACATTTCAGGGAGATGGGAGTGGTACTTTGCATTCTCTGTGACATTGGCAGGGTGTCCTATAATCCAATTCAGATCTGAATCTATTAGTATAAGATACCACAAGACAAGATCTCAGTTCCATAAAACTGCCCCCACTTGAGATGACAGTCCAAAGTCCTAGTTTGTCCCCTGTACCAACCAGGTATAAACTCCCATAAACTCCTTGGGTTTGACGATTTTCTAAAGTGACTCACAGAACTGAAGAAATGCAACTTATATTTACCAGTTTAATACAAAGGACATCATAAAGGATGTAGATAAACAACCATATAAGAGACACATTAAAGCAAAGTATGGGGGAAGGGATGGGGAGCTTCGATACCCTCTTCAAGTGCACCACTCTCTTAGCACTTCCACTTGTTCACCAGTGGATAAGAGCCCTGAATCCTGTACTTTTGGGATTTGTATGAAAGCATTACCATATAGGTATGATAATCATTAATTCAATCTCCAATCCCTCCCCCTTTCTCAGAAGAAGGGAGATGGGACTGAAAGTTCCACCGTTGTTGTTGTTGTTGTTGTTGCTCTTCTTCTTCTTTGAGAGAGAGAGAGAGTGCACAAGCAGGGGATAGGGGCAGAGGGAGAAAGAGAATCTTAAGCAGGATCCATGCTAAGCGCAGAGCCCAATTCAGGGCTTGATCCCACGATCCTGGGATCATGACCTGAACTGAAATCAAGTTAGACGATCTTGAGCTACTCAGGTGCCCCCTGAAATTTCAACCCTTCTAAACATGGATTGAAATTTCTGATGATAGCCTCACTAGAACAAAAGATATAACTGTCATCCAGGAAATTCCAGGAGAGTTAGGAGCTCTGTATCAGAAAGAAGAGTCAGATGTCAAATATTAGACCAAAAGATGCTCCTAATGATATTATCCCTTAAGAAAGTACAATGGATTTAGGAGTTCTGTGACAGAAAGTAGGACCAGATATGAATATATATTTTTTCTATTATTTCACATCCACAGTACATTTTCATAAAATGTCCATCCTTATAACCACCAACCAGATAGAGAAATGCAATTTTTCTAGTATATTCCTCTCAGTTAATAATCCCACATAGGTAACCACTATTTTGACTTCTATCATCATCAATAGTATTACCTATTCTTGAATTTCATATCAATGGAATTATATAAACTTTTAGCTTTGGGGTTCTTTTCCACAATGCTGCATTTTTAACATTCATCCGTGTTTTTGTGTGTTTCAGTAGTTTATTCTTTCTATTGCTTTGATTGTATCATTGTATGAAAATTTAGTTATATACTTCTCAAATGATGGAACTTTGTTTTACTTCCAATTTATGACTATTAAGAAAAAAACTGATCCCTTGAAATTTAAGTATAGCAAAAACAGGATAAAACAGTAGAAATTGAAGATATAAATTGAATAAACTAATTTCCACATTAGATAGGATTTCAATATTCCAACTCCAGAGTAGCTATACATAATTCGTCTTGCTTAGTATTTTTCTGTACTGCAGGAGTACAAAAATAGAGTATTGGCTCACAGAATATAGTAGTTTTCTTCTTAAAACACATATTTTTTGCCAATCTTATTCAGAGTCTTCATTAACCTTTGCCTTTCCTGTTAGTTGTGTCAAACACTGAGAGATGGAGAGTCACGTTCATCTTACTCATTAGACAGGTCTTGCTTAAAACAAGTCCATTGTGTGCATAGTGTCTAGCATCCTTTTTGCTGTTTAGCAATTGACTGACATCTGAAACCATTTCTTAAGCCACAGCACTAAAGGGAATAAGCCCATAATTAAGTAACGTACTACCCCCAAAATAACCCTTAGAGACTCTCTATTTCATTCCTATTACCCTAATACTGCCTGTACTTTAATCACAAGTGTGCATCCTATCTCTTCCCAGAAGTTTGCTATGGTCATATGGGTCCATAATAAAATTTTAATCTTGAAATTCTCCAGGTATTGGGGTGGAGAAATGCCAAATTCATGGCTGGCTCACCTGGTAACATAGTCAGGGTTTGCCAACCAGATTCCAAGCAAGAGAGGGTGGCACAAGTTCTTAGGGATCAACGTCAAAATAGGGGAGAAGGGCATCCATGGCTGGAGGATAATATATTTGAGAATGGTCTCTGGTAATCAGACATAATACCTTGCAGAGTCCGATGAACTAAAAAGGCAGGCATAATACATGGGACAGAACTGTAGTTCATCCTTGACTGTTGTAGTGTCCTGATTTTGGATACAGCCATACATGTTTTTAATTGTGGATAATGTGTGCTCATTTCCTGGATTTGTTGTGTTTTTTTTTTTCATTTCAAGTTTTTATTTAAATTCCAGCCAATTAACATATTGTGCTATGTTAGTTTCAGGTGAAGAATTTAGTGATTCATCACTAACATACAACACCCAGTGCTCATCACAAGCGTACTCCTTAATACTCATCACCTATTTAACACATCCCCCAACACACATTCCTTCCAGCAACCCAGAGTTTGTTCTCTATATTTAAGAGTCTGTCTTGTGGTTTGCCTCTCTTTCCCACCCACCATGTTCATCTGTTTCAATTCTTAAATTCTACATATGAGTGCAATTATATGGTATTTGTCTTTCTCTGACTTATTTTGCTTAGCATAACACTCTGTAGCTCCATCCATGTCATTGCAAATGGTAATATTTCATTCTTCTTATGACTGAATAATATTCCATTGCATATGGAATACCATTCATTCTCTGTTTATCAGTCGAGGGACATTTGGGCTCTTTCCATAATTTGGCTATTGTTTATAATGCTACTCTAAACATCAGGGTGCATGTGTTCCTTTGAATTACTATTTTTGTATCCTTTTGGTAAATATCTAGTAGTACAATTGCTGGATTGTAGGATAGTTGTATCTTAAACGTTTTGAGGAACCACCATACTGTTTTCCAGAGTGGCTACACCAACTTGCTTTACCATCAGTAGTGTAAGAGAGTTCCTCTTTCTTGCATCCTTAACAACATCTGCTGCTTCCTGTGTTAATTTTAGCCATTCTGACGGGTGTGAGGTGATATCTCATCATGGTTTAGATTTGTATTTCTCTGATGATCAATGATGTTGAGCATTTTTTCATGTATCTGTTAAGCATCTGTATGTCTTCTTTGGAAAAATGTCTATTCATATCTTCTGCCCATTTTTAATTGGGTTATTTGTTTTGGGGTATTGAGCTTGTTAAGTTCTTTATAGATTTTGGATACTAACATGTTATCAGATATGTCATTTACAAATATCTTCTCCCATTCAGGCAACTTAAAAGGTTGCCTTTTAGTTTTGTTGAGTTTTTCCTTCACTGGGCAGAAGCTTTTTATCTTGATAAAGTCCCAATAGTTCATTGTTGCTTTTGTTATCCCCACTTCAGGAGATGTATCTAGTAAGAAGTTGCTATGACTGATGTCAAAGAGGGTGCTGCCTATGTTCTTCTCTAGGAATTTAGGTCTTTCATTCATTTTGAATTTATTTTTGAGTATGTTGTAAGAAAGTGGTTCAGTTTCATTGTTTTGCAGATTGCTGTCCAGTTTTCTCAGTACCATTTGTAGAAGAGACTGTCTTTTTCTCATTGAATATTCTTCCCTTCTAGGTCAAAGATTAGTTGACCATATAGTTATGGGTCCATTTATGGATTTTCTATTCTATTCCATTTATCTATGTGTCTGTTTTGTGCCAGTACCATACTGTCTTGATCACTACAGCTTTGTAATATAGTTTGAAGTCTGAAATCTGGATGCCTCCAACTTTGCTTTTCTTTTTTACAATTGCTTTGGCTATCCAGATATTTTGTTTTGCAGTTTCATACAAATTTTAGGATTGCTCTAGCTCTATGGAAAATACTGTTGGTATTTAATAGGTATTGCATTAAATGAGTAGATTGCATTGGGTAGTATAGACTTTTTTTAATATTTGTTTGTTTGTTTGTTTAGAGAGAGCAGAGGAGGAGCAGACAGAGACAGAGAGGAAGAGATAATCCCAAGCAGGCTTTGTGTTGTTAGCACAGAGACTGACATGGGACTCAATCCCATGAACCGCAAGATCACTGAGACAAAATCTAGAGTCAGATGCTTAATCAACTGAGCCACCCAGGTGCCCCTGAGTAGTATAGAAATTTTAATATTTGTTCTTCCAATCCATGAGCATGGGATGTTTTTCCATTTCTTTGTATCAATTTCGATTTCTTTCATAAGTGTTTAACAGTTTTCAGAGTAAAGATCTTTTACCTCTTTAGTTAGGTTTATTCTTAAGTACCTTATGGGTTTTTGTGCAATTGTAAATGGGATTGATTCCTTGATTTCTCTTTCTGCTACTTCATTTTTGGTGTATAGAAATGCAACAGATTTATGTACATTGATTTTGTATCCTGTGATTTTTTCAGAATTGCTTTATATTGGGTTTTTTTTGGTTCTACACAAATTTTAAGATTGGTTGTTCTAGCTCTGCAAAAAATGTTGGTGGTATTTTGATAGGGATTGCATTAAATGTGCAGATTGCTTTAAGTAGTATACACATTTTAACAATGTTTTTTCTTCATATCCATGAACATGGAATGCTTTTCTACTTTTTCTGCTGTTCCTCTTCTAGTTCCTTTAGGTGTAAGGTTAGGTTGTGCATTTTGAGACCTTTCTAGCTTCCTGATATAGGCCTGTATTGCAATATACTTCCCTCTCAGGTGCCTTTGCTGCATTCAAAAGGATTTTAACTGTTATGTTTTCGTTTTATTTGTTTCCATGTTTTTTTCTTTTTTTCTTTTTTTTTCTTTCTTTTCTTTCTTAACCGTTAAATCTTTAGTAGGATGTTTTTAACCATTATGTATTTGAGAGCTTTACAATTTTTTTCTTGTTGTTGACTTCAAGTTTCATAGAGTTATGAGTGAAAATATGCATGGTATTATCTCAATCTTTTAGTACTGGCTGATGCTTGATTTGTGACCCCGTATGTGATCTATTCTGGACAATGTTCCATGTGGACTCAAAAAGAATGTGTATTCTGCTGCTTTAGGATGAAATGTTCTGAAAATATCTGTTAAGTTCATCTGGTCCATTGTGTTATTCAAAGCCATTGTTTCCTTGTTGATTTTCTGTTTAGAGGATCTGTCCATTATTGTAAATGGGGTGTTCAAGACCCCTACTATTATCGTATTATTTTCAATGAGTTTTTTTTTTAATGTTTGTTATTAATTGATTTATATATTTGGGTAATCTGAGTTGGAGACACAAATATTTACAACTGTTAGTTCTTGTTGATGGATAGACCCCTAATTATGATATAATGCCCTTCTTCATCTCTTGTTACAGTCTTTTTCTAAAGACTAGTTTGTCTGATTAATTATGGCTACTCTGGCTTTCTTTTGAGGTCCATTAGCATGATAGATGGTTCTCCATCCCCTCACTTTCAATCTCCAGGTGTCTTTAGGTCTAAAGTCAGTCTCTTGTAGGCAGCATATAGACGGATCTCATTTTTATCCATCCTGATACTCTATGTATTTTGATTGGAGCATATAGTCCATTTACATTTAGAGTGATTATTAAAAGATACAAATTTAGTGCCATTCTGTTACCTGTAGAGTTGGTGTTTCTGTTTATGTTCTCTGGTCCTTTGTAGTCCTTTGCTGCTTCTGTTTGTTTGTTTTTGCAATCCACTCAATGAGTCCCCCTTAAAATTTCTTTTAAGGCTGTTTATATGGTCATAAACTCCTTTAGTTCTTGTATGTCTGAGAATTCTTTTATCTTTCCTTCTCTTCTGAATGACAGCCTTGTTGGGTAAAGAAGTCTTGGCTGCATATTTTTTCTTATTCAGCATGTTGAAAATATCCCGTCAGTCCTTTCTGGCCTGCCAAGTTTCTGTGAAAAAATTTGCTGTGGAACTGATCTGTCTTCCCTTGTATGTTAAGGACTTTTTTCCCTTGTTGATTTCAAGATTCTTTCTTTGTATATTTTGTGAATTTGACTATGATATACCTTGACAATGTTTGGCTTTTGTTGAATTTAATGAGAGCTCTCTGTGCTTCTTGGATTTTGATGTTTGTGTCCTTCCCAACATTAGGGAAGATTTTAGCTACAATTTGCCCAAATAAAAATTCTGCCTCTTTTTCTCTGTCTTCATCTTCTGGGACTCTTATGATATGAGTGCTATTATCCTTGTGGTCATTGCAGCCACTTGGTTTCAATACTTGGTTATCACATTTTCCATTTTGGCCTTATTGATTTTTAGTTCTCTTATCTCTACTTTAAGGGTCTCCCTGATGTCTTCTATGCTTTTCTCAAGATTAGCTAGTATCTTTACGATTGTTGCTTTAAATTCTGGATAAGGCAGATTACTTATATCTTTTTGGATTATGTCCCTGGTGTGATCTTTTCTTGTTCTTTCTTTGGGGGTCAGCTCCCAAAATAACTGGCACTTTGATATGTCCCTATCTTATTCTGTGTTAGGAAAATCTATTATGGTTCCTGCTCCTGAGAGTAATGGCTTTATGAAGAAGAGGTCAGATAATGTCCAGGAACTGGTACTTCAGGAAGTGTCTCTGATATATGCTGTATGTACTCTGCTGCTTTGTTATGGCTGTTCTCTCTTTCAGGTCAGTCCTCTGCAGTATTTCTCCTTGTCTGCAGTGGTGAGTGTTTGGACCTTGGCTTTAGTGTGGAACATTTTAGCTCAGTGTGCTCTTGCTAGCTTGCCAAAAGAGATCTGATGCTATTTCAGTTAGAATTCGAGTTTTTGAACTCTGTGATGAGTAGAAATGTTGCGTGCTGGTCTTCAGTGGGAGGGACTAGCTGCACTGGTCATTAGGCACATTTTCCCTAGAAAAACAATACAAGTGGAATGCAGGTGGGTGGGATCTGGTGAAAGAGGGGGCTTGGGGTTAGGCATCTATTGTTGGCACTGTGCTGTTTACTGAAGTTGGTTTATGCTGAAGGGCAGGGGAGGGAAATGGTGCCAGGCTACTCCTTTGTCCCTAAAGAGGGGAGTCCAAAGGGATACAGGAGTACTGATGCATAGGGGCACTTGTACCCCAATGTTTATAGCAGCACTCTCAACAATAGCCAAATTATGGAAAGAGCCTAAATGTCCATCAACTGATGAATGCATAAATAAATTGTGGTTTATATACACAATGGAGTACTACATGGCAATTAGAAAGAATGAAATATGGCCCTTTGTAGCAACGTGGATGGAACTGGAAAGTGTGATGCTAAGTGAAATAAGCCATACAGAGAAAGACAGATACTATATGTGTTCACTCTTATGTGGACCCTGAGAAACTTAACAGGAACCCATGGGGGAGAGGAAGGAAAAAAAAAGAGGTTAGAGTGGGTGAGAGCCAAAGCATAAGAGACGCTTAAAAACTGAGAACAAACTGAGGGCTGATGGGGGGTGGGAAAGAGGGCACCTTTTGGGATGAGCATTGGGTGTTGTATGGAAACCAATTTGACAATAAATTTCATATATTTAAAAAATAAATAAATAAGATGGAAGAGCATCATAAGCCAAGGAATGACAAGAGCCTTTAAAAGCTAAAAGACACAAGGAAATAGATTCTCCCCTGGAGCATCAAAGAGAACACAGCCCTGTGGACACCTTGATTTTAGCTCACTGAGAAATCAGATCTCTAAACCTCTAAGATAATAAATTTGTATTGTTCAAACCAAAAATAAATAAATAAATAAATAAATAAATAAATAAAATAAAAAAAGTAAAGAGGGGAGCCCATGCTTGCTGCTCTCAGGGAAGCACTTCCAGAGAAGCAAATAATTTCCCTTTTGGTGTCACAGGCATCTTTCAGATTGCTAATTTCACATTCTCTGTCTCTGGGTCATTTGTCTGCCTAGAGAAGCACAGGGTACCTTGAGTTCTACTCTAACCAGGTCTGCTGACGTTTAAAATTACAAACTTCAGGGACCTGGTATAGCAGGAAACTGCACTGGCCCTCTGGGAAAGGGTCTCATTGCACTGAGACTGATGCAGGTTTGATGCAGAAGGTCAGTTGCACCCGAACACAGGGGTGTGAGATTTAGAGCAAGCAATCTAAACAAGAGTGTCCCAGTTAGCTGTCCTCAGCATATGTCTCTGTGACTGTGCTGAGGGGCACAGGAAAGAAATGACACACACTGTGTTTGTTTTGTTTTGTTTTGGTCCCTGGAGAGGGAATGCTACCTTTCACTGATGCATTTGAAAAAGTAGGAAGACTATTTCTATGTGTCCCTTAGATCATGGGGTTATTTACTTGCCTCTGCTCTAGGAATAAGGCAGCATCCTCAGGTCCCTAGCACAGCCAAGCCTGGGGACCTCTGAAACTCCTATCTTTGAGCCTTGCTTGTTGCAAAGACTCATGGATTTCAGCCCCTCCTTTCCCCAATCAATGGCTTTGGGGAAAGTGTTCTCCTTCTACTTATCCTTACACATTCCACTCATTCTCACCTTTGTCAATAACCAGGGCTCCCTCCCTTTCACAGCAGCTATGACCCATTTCTTTCCTAAACCACATCTCTACATTTCCTACTTTCCTCAAAGTGGCCTCTTCTCTGCCTGTAGTTGTGTAGTTGTTCTATCAGCATATATATATTATAGTCAGTACATACATACATATACTCACTCATAAAAAAGGAATATTTTTTGAGGCTTTATTTTAATTCTGGTATAATTAACATACAGTTTAATTAGTTTCAGGTATATCATATAGTGATTCATATAGTGAGCTTTTCCTATAAGGTCAGGAACAATACAAGGATGTCTGCTCTCACCATTTTTATTCAACATAGTACTGGAAATTTTAGCCACAGCAATCAGACAACAAAAAAGAAGAAAAGGACATTCAAATTGGTAAGGAAGAAGTGAAACTTTCATTAGTTGCAGATGATGATACCCTATATAGAAAACCCAAAAGCCTCACCAAAAAACTACTAGATCTGATAAATAAATTCCATAAAGTCTCGGAATACAAAATCAATGGGCATAAATCTGTTGCATTTTTATATACTATTAATTAAGCAACAGAAAAAGAAATTCAGAAAACAATCCCGTTTATAATTGCACCAAAACTAATTAGATACCTAGGAATAAACCCAACCAAAGAGGTGAAAGACCTGTACTCTAAAATCTATAAAACATTGATGAAACAAACTGGAGAAAACACAAAGAAAGGGAAATAATATTCCATGTTCATAGATTAGAAAAACAAATATTGTTGAAATATTTATACCACCCAAAGCAAGCTACAGATAAAATGGATGTTGAATTTTATTAAATATTTTTTCTCTATCTATTGAGATGATCATATGATTTTTATCCTTTTTTCTTTGTTAATGTGATGTATCATGTTGATTGACTTTCAGATATTGAATAATCCTTGCATTCTTGGAATAAAGTCTACTAGATAATTGCGTATGAGCCTTTGAATATGTTGTTCAATTTGGTTTGCTAATGTTTTGTTGAGAATTTTTGCATTTCTGTTCATCAAGGTTATTGGGCTGTAATTTTACCTTTCTTTTAGTTTTCAGTTCACTTATTTAGACAGACAGAGTGCAAGCAGGGAAGGGGAAGAAAGAGAGAAGAGAGAGAGAATCACAAGCAGGCTCCTCACTGTTAGTGTGGAAACTAATGTGGGTCTTGAACTCATGAACTGTCACATCAAGAGTAGACACTCAACAAACTGAGACACCCAGACGCGCCTGTAATTTTCCTTTTAGGTGGTATCTTTGTCTTGTTTGGTAAGAGGGTAATGATGACTTTGTAGAATAAATTTGGAAGTGTTCCTTTGTCTTCAATTTTTTTGGAAGAGACTGAAAAGGATAGATATCAACTCTGAATCTTTGGCAGAATTCATCTGCAAAGTCATTTGGTCCTGGACTTTTGTTTTTTGGGAGTTTTTTGATTACTGATTCAATTTCATTACTAGTGATTGGACTGTTCAGATTTTCCATTTCTTTCTGAATCATTTTTTGTATATTGTATGTTTTTAGGAATTTGTCCATTTCTCCTGATTTTCCCATTTGTTTACATATACTTATTTGTAGGAGTTTCTTATTTTTTATATGAAATTTATTGTCAAATTGGTTTCCATACAACACCCAGTGCTCATCCCAACAGGTGCCCTCCTCAATACCTATAACCCATCCCCCTCCTACCCCTCATAAACCCTCAGTTGGTCTCAGTTTTTAAGAGTCTCTTATGTTTTCGCTCCCTCCTTCTCTGAACATTTTTTCCCTTCCCTTCCCCCATGGACTTCTGTTAAGTTTCTCAGGATCCACATAAGAATGAAAACATGTGGTATCAGTCTTTCTCTGTATGACTTATTTCACTTAGCATAACACTCTCCAGTTCCATCCACGTTGCTACAAAGGGCCATATTTCATTCTTTCTCATTACCAAGAAGTATTCCATTGTGTATATAAACCACAATTTATTTATGCATTCATCAGTTGATGGACATTTAGGCTCTTTCCATAGTTTGGCTACTGTGGACAGTGCTGCTATAAACATTGGGGTACAAGTGCCCCTATGCATCAGCACTTCTGTATCCCTTGGGTAAATTCCTAGCAGTGCTATTGCTGGGTCATAGGGTAGATCAATTTTTAATTTTTTGAGGAAGGTCCACACTGTTTTCCAGAGTGGGTGCACCAGTTTGCATTCCCACCAACAGTGCAAGAAAGTTCCCGTTTCTCCACATCCTCTCCAGCATCTATAGTCTCCTTATTTGTTCATTTTAGCCACTCTGACTGGCGTGAGGTGGCATCTGAATGTGGTTTTGATTTGTATTTCCGTGATGAGGAGTGACGTTGAGCATATTTTCATGTGCCTGTTGGCCATCTGGATGCCTTTTTTAGAGAAGTCTCTTTTCATGTTTTCTGCCCATTTCTTCACTGGATTATTTGTTTTTTGGGTGTGGAGTTTGGTGAGTTCTTTATAGATTTTGGATACCAGCCCTTTGTCCGATATGTCATTAGCAAATATCTTTTCCCATTCCGTTGGTTGCCTTTTAGTTTTGTTGATTGTTTCCTTTGCAGTGCTGAAGTTTTTTATCTTTCCTTTGCAGTGCTGAAGCTAACTATCTCCCAATAGTTCATTTTTGCTTTTAATTCCCTTGCATTTGGGGATGTGTCAAGTAAGAAATTACTGCGGCTGAGGTCACAGAGGTTTTTTCCTGCTTTCTCCTCTAGGGTTTTGATAGTTTCCTGTCACATTCAGGCCCTTTATCCATTTTGAGTTTATTTTTGTGAATGGTGTCAGAAAGTGGTCTGGTTTCATCCTTCTGCATTTTGCTGTCCAGTTCTCCCAGCACCATTTGTTAAAGAGACTGTCTTTTTTCCATTGGATATTCTTTCCTGCTTTGTCAAAGATTACTTGGCCATACTTTTGTGGGTCTAATTCTGGGGTTTCTATTCCATTTCATTGGTCTCTGTGTCTGTTTTTGTGCCAATGCCATGCTGTCTTGATGATTACAGCTTTGTAGTAGAGGATAAAGCCTGGGATTGTGATGCCTCCAGCTTTGGTCTTCTTCTTCAAAATTACTTTGGCTATGCAGGGTCTTTTGTGGTTCCATACAACTTTTAGGATTGCTTGTTCTAGCATCGAGAAGAATGCTGGTGCAATTTTGATTGAGATTGCATTGAATGTGTAGATTGCTTTGGGTAGTATTGACATTTTAGCATTATTTATTCTTCCAATCCATGAGCACGGAATGGTTTTCCATTTCTTTATATCTTTTTCAATTTCCTTCATAAGCTTTCTATAGTTTTCAGCATACAGATCTTTTACATCTTTGGTTAGGTTTTTCCTAGGTATTTTATGCTTCTTGGCGCAATTGTAAATGGGATCAGTTTCTTTGTCTTTCTGTTGCTTCATTGTTAGTGTATACGAATGCAACTGATTTCTGTACATTGATTTTGTATCCTGCGACTTTGCTGAATTCATGTATCAGTTCTAGCAGACTTTTGGTGGAGTCTATCTGTTTTCCATGTATAATATCATGTCATCTGCAAAAAGTGAAAGCCTGACTTCAATTTTGCCAATTTTGATGCCTTTGATTTCCTTTTGTTTTCTGATTAGGTCAAGATATGTCTCTGAATTATCATCTAATTATAATTTGATTTATCACAAAGAAAATATAATCTGAAAGAGAAATGTCTCTGAGTCAGAGAAGTGTCACATATTTGTTTCTGAGAAGCAGGCTTCAGCTGAGTAGTTTGAAATAGCAATTAATGACAGTTAGCATAATATAGCCACGGCATTCTCAATAAATGCTTGTTATATGAATGAGTAAATGAATAAATGCGTTAATGATTGAATAAATGGATAAATGTGTTGGCAAATATACGAGTACATAAATACTATATAATCAGATTTTTGGCCTTCTGAAAATTAGTAATGTTAGGCTTATAATAAAATAAAAGTCTATAACAAAATGATTTAAAGTTCTTTTTTTCCTTCTACATGTCTATATGTTTTATACTATAAAAGTCTATTTAAAAATCTATAGTTCTTCTATTTTTCAAAAATCAGACACCATTCCTTTTTTGTGAGCAACATCTTTAATTTTCAAGTCCTAGCTAGAAGTACCTATCAAGAGAAGTTTTTGTTTTTATGATGTAGATACTATAGTAAAATTAATTTTAAGTTTGGGATCAGATTATCTGAGTTTGAATCTCCCTCTGACCCTTGTCCATCTATGTGACTTTGGGCAAATTATTTATTCTGTAGGAATTTTTGTTTCCTCATTTGTAAAACTTAGTAATAAGTATCTTAGAGGTGGAGAAGCTTAAAAAAGATAATACATGTAAAAGCACTGAACTCAGTGCTTACTATATACTAAGAATTCAACAAGCTTTAGCTGTAGATATTATTATAATGATTAGTATTGAGGTTTTGGGGGTGATAGTGGTGGGGTTCGTCGGGTCTGGAGCCAACAACCAGGAAAGAATTCTTGAAGACGTCTTTGGTGCAAAAAGGTGATTTTATTGAAGCATGAGGACAGGGCCCATGGGCAGAAAAGCTGCCCAGGACCAAGAGGAGAGACTGGTTATATACTATGGAGTTGGGGGAGGTAAAGTCCAGGGGAAGTTTCCAGTGAGATTTTCATATGCTAAAGAAGACTCACAGGATACCGGAAGCCTAGTTATTGTCAAGGTAAGGTAGCTTTTTTCCCTCTGGCAAGGCATTAAAAAGACAGTAAGGAGTTCCCGCAGAAACGTTTCACTCTGCCAACCTTATTTGTCAATGGGCTGCAGGTTATAAGGAAATTTAGTTTTATCTGCCCTTTCCTTCTGCCTTTGTTTCCCACATCACTTTGGAGGGGTGAATGAGACTTTTAGGCCCAGCAAGACTATGATCTCTATCAGCTAATCATTTTTTCCCGTTTTGTTTGTTCTTGGGCAGCCAGGAGTGCGCAGGAATATCACACATATCCCACCTGGAGGTGGGGTGAGGGGGAGTTATGGTCTGTCAGCTTGCCTTATGTTCATTCCCTCATCAGTTTTCATTAATTTAGTAGATAGTTAAATCCATAATTTATTTACTCCTATTTAATACTCTATTAAGTATAGACCTCTGTTTAGGGATGGTGGACCAAACACTTGCCTTTGTTTTCTAATTACCTATCTTATCCAGATATCCCATGATAGTGAAAAGATTAATTTTTAAAGCCAATCATGGTACCCCCAAGAGCAAAAATAAAAGGTTAGAACATTAGAGGAATGAAAACATTAGAATCTGGCAACTAGACAGAGAAAAGCTAACTCCTGAAGGTGCTGGGATGTCAGAGAAGGCACTTACATTACAAAAACATCAGGGTAAATATCTATTCATGTGCTCATGTACTTATCAGCATATTTGTCAAGTTACTCAATTAAAAACAGACCAAAAAAAAAAAGAAAAAGAAAAAGAAAAAGACAAAACAATAGAACAGGGGAAGGAAAATAAATCCAGAAGACCCAATATCCAAATAATATAAATTTTAAAGACTGAACAGAGAAATTGGAGAAGAGGTAATCATTAGAAAAAGGAGTGAAGAACATGGATTGTCAGTTTTTAAGGCTTGTGAAATGCCCAGTAAAATGGTTGACCTAGTCCAGTGGCCAGCAAACCACTACCAATTCTGGTCCCTACTTGTTTTCATATGTCTCAGGATTTGAAGGGATATTTACATTTTTAAATGGTTACATTTTATATGATCATATAAGTACCAACATGATATTCTTGATTTTGCTTCTCAGCCTGCAATGTTTAAAATATTTACTGCATAGTTCATTACAGAAAAAGTTTTCCAGTACTCTGGTTAATAGACTCACACTAAAGCTGTAAAAATGTTGGAACAATGAAGACAAATAGAAGATTTTAGCGAGGACAAAACTAGATAGCATACAAAAGTTCATTGCTTAGAATTCCTTTGGACTTCTCAAGTACAAGCCTGGAAGCTAAAAGACAAGGAAGAAATATCTTTATAATTATGAAAGAAATTATCAAACCTGGAACTCTATACATTGTTAAACTGTAAGGATAATGACATAATTACTTTCAGGAGTATAAATTCTCAAAAAATGAACCATCCTTACACTATTCTCCAGGAATCTAGTGAAAAATATAATCTAACAAAATCTAAAATGAGAGAGTAAACCAAGAAACAGTAAAACAGAGACTCTCAATACAGGGGATCTGACTCATGGAAGGTGAAGATTACCTTAGGATAACAGTAAAGGGAGACCCTAGGAGGATAGTTGTAAACCAAGCCTAGAGGACAAACTGACTAGAGGGGCTGTTTTTGTACTGGGATAATTAACTCCAAGCAAATGAAACTTATGAAATACTCAGTGTATTTAACTCTACTAAGGGGAAATTTACACAGTTGGCTGAGATTTGGGGGGATGCATTAGTGGTAACTACCTAGAAATGTAGGGGGGAAAAAGGATCAATATAAATTTCAGGATGGTAATGGGGATAGATTAGATTGTATGAGAATGGCTCAACAGCCACAAAATGGAACATTTGTCAATGGGCTTTGACTAACAAGATTTATAATTCTCTGCCTGGAGATGAAGAATGGGAAGTTTGTAAACGTATGTGTGAGATGGTGGCGAATAATTAATACTGACCTTTCAGAGTGGGAAGTCAAAAGATGATGCTGAAAACAGAAACGTGTTATTTAGAAGTGTCGGTGTAAATACCAAAAGAAATGGCTAAATATTAAAAGGAGTGCTCTGAGAAACTGAGAGGAAAGGATAGGATAGATTTTTTTGTGTGTGATCAGCCTAAGGACAATTTAACCTTTGAATAGTAAGCATATATATAACTTTGAGACAAATTCAACAAAACAATGACAACAAAACATTTTTATTTAAATTTCATCATACCTTTTTTTCCTAAAAAATTTCAACTTAAAATAAATTATTTATGGTGTATCTCCAAATGTGAACATGGTTGTGCTCAGGTCAAGATAAGGTGCATTGATAGCAGAACTAGAAAATGAAATATACATCCCCACATGTTATATCCCAAATTATTATTTCACATAAGCAGCAGAAAAAAATCTGATATAAAGTATCTGTCTGGACATATTTGGCACTGTCCATGCCAGTTTTTCAGAGGCAGAGGAGGGCAATTATTTTCTACATTTACTTTGTTTTCTATTTATTGAGTATCTATTACATGTCAGGCATTATCCTGATGGGGCGTTCTATATATTGGCTTTTGCAGTCCACAAAAAAAAAAATTCTTCAAGATAGTTTGAGAACCCAAAGTTTAAAAGAGTTGGCAACTTTATGAAGGCCACATAGCTACTATGTCTCAGGATTTGAACCCAGGTCAGTCTGTCTAACACTAAAGTTCTTTTCGTATCATTTGTTTTTACCACATTGCTCTCGCCAGAGAGATGGGAAACTAGGGCAGCAGAAGTCTGCAGTAGAAGGATCAAGGAAAGACAGCTCCTGGTGAGGCTTCCCACTCTTCTACCATTTGTGAGAGTGGCTCAGAGTAAACCTCTTTTTCAGTTGATTGGGAAAAAAAAGTTTGCTAGTCATTAGATTAATCTGGAGCCCCTGTTGCAGATGGACAGGTGAGCAGATGGAGTTATGCAGATGGTGGTGGTCATGCAGGATCTTTCCAGATACATGGGCCACACCAGTGATAAGTGGCTATAGCTCTGAAGTCTGAGCCCTGTAGAATTCTCGGGACTTTACAGATGAATTGGAATCTATCCTATTTGAATGCATACATATTTCAAACTTAATAATTTTTTCCAGTTTATTAACCAAATCAATATATTTTATCCTCTTTTTGAAGTGCTGCAAGCCATTTCAATAAATTCAATAGAGTCATTTCTCTTGAAGTTTATCTGAATTACTTAGCAACATAGTGACCCTGTAGTGGGGCTTACTTTATCCTTCTTCCTTAAATACAGATTGATTTTACACTGTTTTTGATCCACAGAAGAAATTCTAGGTATAGAATTTACTCTGCCCCTTTGCCCTCTTATAACAGCTCTCCAACTACTCTTAAGGGTTAACTTACTTCAAGATAACATACTCCTTACTTGCTGACATAAGACCCTTGATTTGTAACAGACAGACCAGTGGCCTTAATGAGTGAAGGACCAGAACTTTCCCAAGCTGCATAGACTAGCAGCTCTATTTGAAACCATATTGGCTTTATGATTAGCCTAGCAATTTTTTTTTAGCAAAATGTTTTTATTTTCTTAGGTCACACAAATGAATTTACTAACCTTTTGGATATCTTAGACCTTACTATCCTTTGCAGAAAGAGCAGAGCACATCACAAAACAAGAATCTAACCCCCTCATACAACCCCCAACCACTGAAATAACATTTGTAGTTGGCACCATTAAGCCTGCATGTAATCAAAAAATGTTGCAGAATACTGTGCTCCTTTTACTAAGTACACTAAACCCCTTTAAAAACTTTTGGGACATGGGGCGCCTGGGTGGCTCAGTCGGTTAAGCATCTGACTTCCAGCTCAGGTCATGATCTCACAGTTCTTGAGTTTGAGCCCTGCATCAGGCTCTGTGCTGACAACTCAGAGCCTAGAGCCTGCTTCAGATTCTGTGTCTCCCTTTGTCTCTGTCCCTCCCCTGCTCATGCTCTGACTCTCTCTCTCTCTCTCTCTCAAAAATTAATAATCATTAAAAAGAAGCTTCTGGGACAGACACAAACATCAGGAATTGGTTTTTTAGAAGTATTTATTTAAATTCTTTAATTAGGGGGCACCTGGGTGGCTCGGTTGAGTTAAGCATCTGACTCTTGATCTTGGCTCAGGTCATGATCTCACAGTTTGTGAGTTGGAGCCCTACATGGGGCTCTGTGCTGACAGCACAGAGACTGCTTGGAATTCTCTCTCTCTCACTGCCCCTACCACACTCATGCTCTCTCTCTCTCTCTCTCTCTCTCTCTCAAAATAAACAAATAAAACTCAGTTTTTTAATTCCAATTGGTTAACATACAGTGCAATATTAGTTTCAGGTGTATAATTTAGTGATTCAACACTTACACATACAACATCCAGTGATCATCACAACAAGGTCCCCATCACCTATTTAACCCGCTCCCACCCACCTCCCCACTGATAACCATCAGTTCGTTCAAAACTACAATGAGATATCACCTCACACCTCTCAGAATGGTTAAAATCAACAATACGAGAAACAACGAGTGCTGGTGAGAATGTGGAGAAAGGGGAACCCTCTTACATTGTTGGTGGGAATGAAAACTGGTGTAGCCACTCTGGAAAACAGTATGGAAGTTCATCAAAATGTTAAAAATAGAACTACCCTATGATCCAGCAATTGCACTACAAGTATTTACTGAAAGAATACAAAAATACTTAATAAAGTGACATATACACCCAAATGTTTATAGCAGCATTATCTACAGTAGCCAAATTATGGAAAAAGCCCAAATATTCATCAACTGATGAATGGATGGATATCCATCCATTCATCAGTTGATGGATAGATATAGATATGATATCTCATAAATGTATATCTAATATATGTATATGTATATATATGGATATATATCATAAAAAGAATGAAATCTTGCCATTTGCAATGATGTGGATGGAGTGAAAGAGCATTATGCTGAGTGAAATATGTCAGAGAAAAACAAATACCAAATTATTTCACTCATATGTGGAATTTAAGAAACAAAACAAATGAGCATAGGGAAAAAGAGAAGTAAACCAAGAAACAGCCTCTTAACTATAGGAATTGGCTTTTAGACAAGAGTCTACCTTATCTCCAGATAGTCAGCCTCCTGAAAAAAGCTTAAATTCCTTTCCAATCAAAACTCCTCTTGTGAGTATTGGCCTTTCAAGCAGTGAGCAGCTGAGTTTGGGGTTTAGTAACACTCTGTTCCTCCTTACTGTTGTCAGAATTAGTTTGGGAGCAATATTTTTTTGTCCAGCAAAACCATGTCATAGTATAATTTCTTTCTCACATTTTCCTCGTGCCCTCAGACCAGTTTCCTTTCTTTACCATGGAGGTCAAACGTTTATATACATTAGAAAAGACTACAGCAAATTTTTTATTACTACATTTTCTTAAAAATGTTTTTTATTTATTATTTTTTGAGAGAGAGAGAGAGAGAAATAGAGACAGAATGCAAGCTGGGGAGGGGCACAGAGAGAGAAAGACACAGAATCTGAAGAAAGTTCCAGGCTCTGTGCTGTGAGCACAGAGCCTGACGCAGGGCTCAAACTCAGGAACCTTGGGATCATGACCTGAGCCAAAGTTGCTTAACTGACTGAGACACCCAGGTGCCCCTGTTATTACTACATTTTTAATAAGTAACCAGAAGCTGTCTTCAGGCAGGGAATTAGATGATGCTTTATATTAACCTGAATGGCAGATTCAGAGGTTAAGCCTGACCTCAACTTTGATGAAAATAATGAAGGAGGCTTAAATTATAAGTGAGAAAGCAAGAGAATGAAACACAGAGCCAGAGAGAACACCACATCTACCTAGCAATTAAGGACAAATGGAAGAAAGAGAAGAAAAGGGTCACTTTGACATCTGTTATTCTAGCAATGTTTCTTTCAACGTTATTCATAATTATTTCCTTCTAGTACAAGGTCCAACCTCAAAGTAAAATCATAGCTGTTTATGAATAAAGTACAGCAATATGAATATTGGGGGTAGAATAATAAAAATGTGAGGTTTATGGTAGACTGCTGCAAAATATAGAAAGAATCTGTACATAAAAAGTAATCTCACCTTCTCCAAATGTGGGAATAGCAAAATTGATCAATTCTAAAACACTCCATAAAACTTATAGCCTCAAAGACACTGTGCTGTGGATTGGGAGGACTCCACAGCAATGCACCACAGTGAAAGGGTGAAACTCAAAAAATTAAAGAGCCTGAGCACCTGGGTGGCTCAGTGAGTTAAGCATCCAACTTTGTCTCAGCTCATGATCTCACAGTTTCTGAGTTCAAGCCCCACATTGGGCTCTGTTGACAACCCAGAGCCTGGAGCCTGCTTCAGATTCTGTGTCTTCCTCTCTCTCTGCCCCTCCTCTGAGTGTTCTCTCTCTCTCTCAAAAATAAATAAACATTAAAAAAATTAAAGAGCCAATGTATTTCAAGATACATTGTTGCCCCAGGAAAGGAGCTGGGCTAATCTCTCATAAGAAGAATTATAAGGTGGCTACTTTGAACAAGTCACTTTTTCTGTCTCTGCAGTAAAAATAAATGCCATAATGGGGATTATCTATTATAGATTAACTGCCATCTCTCACTTGCTTTCAAGATAAAACAAATATGGGTTTAGTGGATAATGACAGGTAAAGGACATTTGCAATATCTGTGCCTGGGATCTTGTGTTTCATGTAAAATGCATATAATTGGGCACATGTAAAATTCAGTGGGTTGAGGGTCAGGTTGATCAGTTTTATCACCTCCCTTTTCATCAGAAGCTGCACAGATTCTTTGAGTCTCCACTGTGTGCTCAGCCCTGTGTTTTGGCAGATACTTGCATCCAGAGCTTCCAGGGTAGTAGGAAAACTAGAGGTGTATACTGTATATTTTTATGGAAGGACTGACTGAGTGCTGAGGATGTTACAGGCCATGGGGACATGGAGGTAAGAATAGTTACTGCATGCTGCTGGGATCGCCTTTGAGGAAACACAGGGATTCAACAATATTTTTAACGACAGATCTAGGTGTAGATCTTGGTTGCACAAAAGCATGGAGACATAAAAATTCAAATTGAATATGATGGTGATGATTCCATGTTGGTTGAAAGGAAGCATCTGTGTAGCAAGAATGTAATAATAAAGGGAGTTTAAATTACAAGAAGGATATGTCATCTGCCTTAGTAATTGAGAAGAAATGGAAATGGAAGAAAGTAATAAAATAACACCTGTTATTCTACCTAGCAGAGCTGGGGTCTGAAGAGGCTGCATGCTTCAGTGACAAGGCAAGAAGAACAGGTGGTAAGAAGTCACATTGGTTCCACAGAAAATGGAAAGGTAAGTGTAAAGCAAGGAAGGTGGCCAGACTATGGAGGACTTGAACCAATAGTTGCTATAGGGAAAAGGAGAAGTGTTGATTCCAGTTTCTGAACTATTGTTTGACAGAGATCTAGCCCTAGATTTTTAAGGTTGATAACAGGGTGGTATCAGGATAGGCAGAGAAGGAACCTCTTTATCACTCTTATTCTTTATTATCATGTGAAGCATTCTCTTATAGCTGCAGGTGGGCTTGCCTTGGCAATGCCTACAGTGCTGCTGAGTCTGTGCTGTTGTGGCCACCCCAATTGCCAGCACATCTGGCCAACAATATGGCTCAGAGCTGAACCTCAAAAGCCAAGGCCACTTTCTGCCCTTTAAAAATCATTACCTATAAGATTAGGAGGCTCCTAATTTTTCCTTTTTCTCTTTGCCTTCACCTTGTAAAGGAAGCTTCTGGCTGGACTACAGGGAGAATCTAGGTCAATTTCAGGTGCAAAGCAGAAAACAAACTCAAGTGCAAATGTCAATGTCAGCTGCGCATGGTCCTGGGGAGGGCTATGGACAGTGTCTTGAATGATAGAGAAAACCTCTAGCAATTGTTCAAAGCCTTTTCCTGGCAGTTTTTGGCATTAGCCATTACATGAATGATGGGGCAATTATGATCCATGAAGAATCTTCTACATTATCAATTTTCTGAAAGATTCTATACTAATCTTAGCTCAAGCCCATTAAAATTTCATTTAGTGGGCACTGGTTTTGATCTTGGCTCTAGTCCTTTCAGGTTATAGCCACATTGCCTCTGTAGAGTAGGTTTCTCTGAGACATCAGTATCCAAATGATATCCATGAAACACTCCTGATCACAAAAGCATACCACTCTCTCTTCTTCCTTTTCAACTGCAAAATCCAAAGGAGGGGTTCCAGAATGGAAACCTGCTTGGTAGATACCATGCTGCTCTGCTGGCATGCAGTTCTACCAATCTGAGGATTCCACCCATGGATGAAAACTACAACCTCCTCAGCTTGATGGAAATGACTTTCATTCTTTTCACCCATCCAGTCAAAGATATTTACATTACCATAGAAAGGGGGTCAGCCATCTCAATCAAGACATCCTTTAAGATGGAAAAATGGAAGAAAATTCTAAATCAATCCAAACTCAGGCTTACTCCTTTATGAATGAAGGTTCAAGTCTTTGGGGAAAAATTTCTGCCCACTTTACTGGGGTTATTGTGAGTAGTAAATGAGATCTTTTATACAAAAATATATTGTAAACTGCAAAGTTTTATGTCATAATGTAAACAGTGTTATCATGTCATTCATTCAACAGTCTCTGGATTTTAAGCTGAGTGATTTTTCCTCTGAATTTATACATCTCTCTCAGAAGAATCAGATTGTACCCAAATAGGTATAAATCCAGGTTAGAATAAAGGCACTGCTACCTGCAAGTCCCATCTCTTTATCTTCCCAGAGATAATCCCTCATGCAGTCTCTAGGGTTCAGACAAGATTTACCAAAGACCTTCTTCATTTCTCTGTATTATTTGTCTCACCTTCCTCTGAACATCAGTTTGTTGTGTTTCCCTCATATGTTCCTTCTTTCTTCAAGTAGATTAGAAACCTGGCATTAGAAGGTAGGGAACCAGGGGTGCCTGGGCTCAGGCACAGCACCTGGCTCAGGCCATTAAGAGACATAACGCACCTGGCTCATGAGCACCTGGCTCAGGCCGTTAAGTGTCTGACTCTTGGTTTCGACTCAAGTCATGATCTCATGGTTGTGGGATCGTGCCCTCCATCAGACTCCATGCTGAGCATGGAGACTGCTTGGGTTTTTCTCTCTCCCTCTCTCTCTCTGCCCCTCCTGTCCCTCCCCCACTGATGTACACTCTCTCTCTCAAAATAAATAAATGAACTTAAAGGAAGAAAAAGAAGGTATAAAACCAGTCTTGAATGTGCCATCTTAGTTACATGATCTTGATCAAGGCATTAGCATCTCTGGCTCATTTTCTTCATCTGCAAAGAGAACAAGAATACCTGTCTTATATGGTCTTTGCAAGAATGAAAGATAAACTGTGTAATTGTACTTGAACCTTTATACAACTCTCAGTTCAGTAATGTATTATTATCTCTCCTTCTCCCAGAGCAGTGTGTTCAATATACACTATCATTCCTGAGATTATTTTTCTAAGGATCTTCAATAGAACTTTACAGGAAAAAAATTCTGGGTGTTAAAAAATGATGGAGATTCATAGTGAAGTTTCCTGACGTCACATCTGGAAGAAATATCAGGATATGAAGAGCCCTGGGGGATTAGAGAAGGAGCCAAAGAGGAAGAGAAAGAGAAGCAGAATAGCAGAATTTACACAGAGAACACAACTGAATATTGACTCAATGTCAATAGTCATAGGCATAATCTAGTGTAAGAACTGTCAACCACCTCTTAAAGTATCTGTATTGGGACTGGAGGGAAATTAAAGCATGATTAAAAAGGGAAGGATGTCTTAGGTTTTCTTGTCTGACATCTGTATAGCACAGAAAGCAGGAATTTAGGCATTTTGTGGAAGCAAAAGTTGAGGAAGGAGCACAATGCATAGCATCTGGCAGGTCGAATTTGACAGAAAGAGATGGGTGCACACATTGAAGGGTGGGAGACTGAGGGCTACAGCAAACCTACAGGAGGGCAGTACTGGCTGGGCTTCAAATGAGGATAGAGAGCAGGCCTGTCCTTGCACTGCCTGCTTACTGTCTACCCCTCAGTACTCCTACCACTTTCTCTCATGAGGGTCTGGCTCCCACTCCAGGAGTGGACATGTGACACAGATGAGAAAATCTTGGTATCAAGACTTTTGTTGGAACTGCTGGGAAATTGAAGTTATCTCTACTGGATAAGTCAGCTGTAAGGATGAGATAAGCTGTAAGCTGGGTCCTCCACAAGAAGAGAGGCTTCTCAAGAGCTAAGCCAAAATAGAGGAGACAGACGAGGCATGGGTCAAGGCCTCAACTGATATTAGCTAGCAAGGTCAGGGAGAATTTCATGGAGAGGATGGCATCTAAGACGGACCTTCAAGTTATGCTTGGATTTTGGTTGCATAGAACAGAAACCAGCTAACCTGAGCAAAAATGATATTTACTAGAACTCACAGAAAGCTTGGAGACTTGGGGACAAGATCATAGATAGGAAGCTTGGAGTCAGAAACAACAGTCAAAGTCACACCTCAAGAATAGCCCTAATAGAAGGACATCACTGCTTCCATTGTCCCTGGTAGGCATAGGAGGCCAAATCTGGTCCTTCTCCTGTGCCCTATATTGGATCCTCGTTGCTGCCATGTAAGCTTGGATGAGCTTTGAGCTACCTGTGAGCATTTAATCACTCACTAGACTGGGCAGGAGCATACCCAGCTGTGCGGTGAGAAGAAAATGTCTGGCCTTCTAGACCTTGCTAGGGGCCCTGCTTTCTATGAAGCTTCCCACAGTGTTGGATTCCTCAAATACAAGAGTGGAGATGGGGACCTGGAGAAAAATTTCTAGTGCATGCAACATTATGAGAGGCAGTGGGAGAGGGGGAGATAGGAAGAAAAGAAAGTTCACAGCATGTTTGAGGGACACCTATCAGATGGAAGAATGGTAGGTTGAAGCAGATTTGTAAAGATCCTTGAGTATTCTGTTTCAGACAATGCTGTGGGCAATGAGGGAAACTTTCATATCTAAATTAACTCTTCAGTCAAGATGGAACTTGGAGCTTTGTTGCAAACGTGGAAAGCACCTGTGTGAACTTAGGAAGGGCTGTGTGAGTCCCATTTCTGAAGGCTGACCTGAATTCACTGAGCAGCGATGGCTGATGGTATTTTTGATATGGAATCTGCTATTCTCAAGTAGACTGAAGCTTGCTTGTTTCCAATACTGTGATCAGCTCAGTCTGCTGAGGGTGCACTGTCTAGAGTGCCTCAAGAGAGCTCATGACAGCTCCTGGCTTCTGCTCTCTTCCTGTCAAGTGTGCTCTGAATCTATTACACCTGAGGCTGGTCAAGGCCATGATGCCTAACATTATCTTACAGAACAAGATCATCTCATGAAATATTAAATGTTCTGAATTAAATGGAGATTTCCAGTGCCACAAGGAACTGCCCCCAAAGGTCTAAGGGACTGGAAGAGGAACAAAGGGGCAGACTTTCAGCAGCTCTGTCCAATCAGTATGCATGCAGGAGGTAATTCTGTCACCAGGATTTGCACTTGGAAAGGTCCTCCTTCCCCATGGGACATTGTCTTCTGGCAACCCAAAGCAAACCCCTCCAGAGCACAGCATTTTTAATTTGCCTTAAAATCCAGTTTGTAACTGGCTCTGATGTGAACTGGGTAAATATTTCTGAGTTCCTTTCTATTTTTACATTTATCTTTCAGAAACACATTTTTCATAACAGACTTGGCTATTTAAACTTCGCAAACTGGAACTATATGGAGTGGAAGGAGATAAACTTATTTCATATTGGGTGGAGGAAAAGCTAAACTTAAGAAATGAAAGCCCCTCTTCCCCTGCACCCCAGCTTTCCTGTACTATTGTACTTTCTTGAGTCTCTCCAGTTAAGGTAGGAATGAGACCTGCTCCTGAAGGCTACAAGGGAGTGATGGACTCACCAGGAATCTTTCTTTCTGTGTCTAGGCTAACTAACTCCAGTGTGGGTATCTGCACATGGTGGCCAAAGACCCCTTGGAAGAAGTCTAGGAGATAATTCAATCATTCCCCACCTCTTCCCTTTTTTGGGGTAATACCACCAGTGCAGCTTAAATGCAGCTGATACTGCAGGAATACCTCCACTACTACCCCACCTCTCTGTATACGCTCACACACACTGCTTTAACTTGTGTAGATCTTTCCTTTTTCAGAAACAGGGAGCCCCACACCTTCAGGCACATACCCTTCCTTTTGTCTGGTTATTTGCCTGCTGACTTTTATCCTTCCCTCACTATCCTTTATATTCCAGGTAACTACATTTCCTTGGCTCCCTTGCCAACTAGCTTCTGTCTAAATTTTGTTAATGGGAGTCACTGGTCAAATAATAGAGGGAAATTTCAAGGGACAAGTCAAGGTATTTCTCTCTCTCTCTCTCTCTCTCTCTCTCTCTCTCTTTCTCTTTTTCTCTTTGCCTTGACAGGTGTACCCTTCAACAGCCATGTCTTCTTGTTTCTATCTCCCATCTACCACTACTATTTCCACCATAGTTCCAGCTCCTTGTATATGGCCTTGACTCCTGGTGTCTACCATGTCCCTTTGTTCTGCCAGATCTTGGGGAGAAATGTCTTTTACTGTTGCTAATTCTGAGTTTGCATGTGGCTTCTCAGTATTTTTTGTCACCTATGTTACCAGTTTCCTGTATTAAATTTCTTTTGTTTGAAATACCTAGAAGTTTGCATTTACTCACACTGATGGATGGATATACCTTGTTGTCCTCTTTCTTTTCCAGTAAACAGTCAGCTCAAAGCTACTTTTAAACATAAAAGTTTATGTTTATACATAATAAGATTGTGGTTTTTTGCTACTTATCTTTTGGTATCAAAGAAAATCTCCTCTTAAATTTTTATCTCATTTTTTCTTATGGTGGGAGGGGCTTGCCCAGATGGGAATCTGACTGAATGATTGGAATCAGTGTTGGACTCAGGGAAGTGAGGCCATAGCAGGGAATCCCTGAAAAAGACAGTGAGAACCATGGGCTCATACTTGTGAGAGTCTTGCTGCTGGTGATGAAGGGTAGCTAAGCCAGAGACTGCAAAGAAGACTAGGGGTCAAAGCTATGATCAGGGTTAACATGTTATTGAATAAGCATGGGCTTAGCACAGACCCAGTCATGTGGAATTGGCATGATGTAACCAAGAAAATACGGCTTTAGAAGCAATGAAGAAATCTTGGGAGATCATGCCCTTCATTGGCTTTTGCTTAGAAAGGTACAGAATGAGTGAAACAGTTTAAAAGGGAGTAATTGGGTCAATCTCAGCTACAGACTATTGGTTTAGGATATATGAGGGCAGAAATTTTGCTTTCACTAAAGAAAGTAGGCACATCAGGTCTTCAGGCTGGTCTTCAGAAAACCTTGCTCCAGAGATGAAACTTCTGGTTTGGAAAGAGCTATTCCAGCTGTTACCTGCCTTCTCCCTCACTTCAAACAGGCCAGAGCCCTTTGGCTATGTCTGGGCTTCCTTGTGATCAGTCCTACAGACAACCCCCTCCATTTATGGAGGAATGGGGCTGACACTGCTGGACCACAGCTGAGTGGCTAGGTAAAACTTCTTATCAGACAACCACATAGGAGCACTTTTAGAGTTTAAAAACCTATCAAAAAAGTGAGAAATGTCTATGCCAACAAGATAACAAACTCTGTTGTTCCCAGATATTGGTTAAGTTATTTTTCACTATTCAAGTTCTGGGAACAATTAAACAAGGAGAAAATGATGATCAGCAGGAAATCAGCAAGAAAGCAGCTAGATGTGGCTAAAACTGAGAAGAAGAAGGATCCCACCGCCTTGGAAAGGTTAGCGATGGGATAGGTGGCTCTAGCCTGCCAGCTCCCAAATGAAAGCACTTGGACTCTTACTGTCTTTTAGGTTTCCCATCCATTGTGAGGTATATAAAAAAATCATGCTCCATTTTCCCCAAAACAATTATCTGTTAAAGTTTATCTTTGGCATAAAAAGTATCTACATTTCTCCCAAAAATTAAAAAAAAAAGCATCTGTTTGATTTAAAAGCTTTAAGTTCTATACCCTAAATATAAGTTGGGACCTGTAGAAAAAAAGAAAAGTTTAAAGAAATAAAGCATAAACATCAACACATATAAAAGGTAACCTTTCTTTTGAAAGCTTTAGCTGCTCTAAAAATCTTTTACTTAGGAAATATGTATTATTTCTCCAGGCTTTAGGAACACCAGGAGATAAATGTTTGCTGAAATAGAGGTTGGTGCTGTGGTCCTTCCTGGGGTCTCTGAATCAGGGTATCAGCACTGCCATAGTCCAAGGCATCTCTGGACTGAGACTGAAACTCTTTGGTCAAAAAGTATTTCTCAGGCTCAAACTAATGCTCAAAACTAAACAAACAGGGGCGCCTGGGTGGCGCAGTCGGTTAAGCATCTGACTTCAGCCAGGTCACGATCTCGCGGTCCATGAGTTCGAGCCCCGCGTCAGGCTCTGGGCTGATGGCTCAGAGCCTGGAGCCTGTTTCCGATTCTGTGTCTCCCTCTCTCTCTGCCCCTCCCCCGTTCATGCTCTGTCTCTCTCTGTCCCAAAAATAAATGAACGTTGAAAAAAAAATTAAAAAAAAAAACTAAACAAACAACCTACATTTCCATCCAATTTTAGTCTCTTACTGTACAGAAAGGGAAACTGAGGTGAGATTCTGTGAGACATAAATATGAAAAATAATAGTTTATTCTGAGAGGGATAAAGGAAAGTGCTAAACTTACATTTCAAACTCAAGACAAAACCAAGATGATATTTTCTTCCTTCATCCTCACAGTCTCTGATTTCAGTATCTGCTTTTCTTGTTAAAGAACAGAGGGAACGGATGGTCAACTCTGTATGGTGTGATCACAGAGACATCACTGACCTTAGTCCAGCCCAAATCCCACAACTAGATCTGGATTAGGATAATGTTTCTTTTTTAAATTAATAAACTTTACTTTTTATAGAAGTTTTAAATTCATAGCAAAATTGAGTGGAAAGTATAATGAGTTCCCATATATCCCTGTCCCCCAACATGTACAACCCCCTCCACTGTGGACATCCCATACCACAATGGTACATTTGTTACAATTTATGAACCTACATTGTATATTATTATTACCTCAAATCTATAGATTACGTTATAGTTCAGTTTTACTGTTGTATATTCTGTGGTTTTTGACAAATGTATAATGACATATAACCACCATTGTATTATAGTACAGAATGGTTTCATTGCCCTAAAAATCCTCCATTCTTTACCTCCATTCATCCCTGCCTCCTCCCTAACCCCTAATCTTATTATTGTATCCAGAGTTTTGCCTTTTGCAGAATAGTATATAGTTGGAGTCAAAGTATATGCAGCTTTTTCAGTGGTTTCTTTCACCTAGTAATATGACTTTATGTTTCTCCATACATAATGTTGTCTTAAGGTATCCTTTTTTAAATGACACTCCTAGAAGGCAAACATGGTGAGTTTTCACCTCAGAAGAGACGTATTTAGAAGACAATTCAAATTTTATTCCTTTTACTAGGCTGCCCTAGAAGGGATTAAAAATAAATCTATTATTTCTTCAATGCTAACCTTCCAAATTGGATAAGGAAGGAGATTGTGTCTGCTTTATTTACCACTCTTTACTACTTAGTATAATTCCTGGCAGGTAGTCAGGATAGAATAAATATCATTGAATGGATGATTGCTAAGCGTCTATGGAAAAGAAAGGCTGGGGCAGTTACAGGGAGCTGCCTTTGCTGAGATACTTCTTAAGGCAGTGGGAACATCAGGGAACTGGTCAGTGTCCAGGTAGAAATAGCAGAGATAGGTCCAGGGACTGGAGAAGATCAATAAATAACTCTGAATTCGTTTATGATATGCCATGTCATGTGGCATCCTATTATTTGGAAGAGAAAGTGGCACCCTACTGAATGTCCAACCCTCTGCCCAGCTCAACTGGTGACCCTCCCTCTCCACTCTTCTCCTAGTGCTGTGCCAGAAGACCTAGGAGCTAGTCATGGGCTCTTTGAATATTCCAAACCAAGTTCTTTGAACGAGCTCTTGAACGAAGTATTTATTCCAAGTATTCTGACAAATATAGTCTTACTAGACCCATAATTACCCAACAGCCAATGAATCATTTGCTACACTGTTCAGCCTAATTGCTATTTGTCTCAGCTTGTTTTCAATCACTGATCTTCTAGCGGAAATTCTTCTAAAAAGTATGGCCACAAAATAGGTATCTCTCAAGCATGCTATTATTATGGCATTTACTCTCTAATTATCAAAACTCTGTATGAATTTTGTGTGTGTACGTGTGTGTGTGTGTGTGTGTGTGTGTGTGTGTGGTGTTTACTGTTGGATTAGTGTTGATCAGCCTTGATGATGGTATGACTGATGTGGCATTAAGTGTATCACCTCTTCCCAGGTGGGTAGGCTTCAGTCAGAACACTGGAACTGGACTGCAGAGATATGGCTTCCAGTCTTCACTCCACCATCCACTTATTGTGTGACTGTGAGAACATCTCTTCTCTCTGAGACTAGGAGATTAAGTAAGATAAGGATAAAATGTGACAAAATCAATAATGAGAAATGTAGCAGTCACCATAAAGGTAAAACAGATGAGCAAGATGGGCTGAGTTGGAATGGGATCTTTTGAGAACACACCTTCTTTACATGATAAACATGTAAGGTTTCATACCCTAAAAGAAATACAAATGGCTGCCCCCTCTTTCTCTTGAAATACTCATCCTCTCAGTATTTTGCTTCTGCACTTTGGCAGCAATATGGATACAGAGATCAATCTCTTCAGTTTGATAATAAACAATAAGATGAACAAGATGATAAATAGTAACTGACTTTCATCCTCAGGGCTCAGGGACAATAAAAAATGTCAAGGACTGGGCAGGTCTGGGAAAGTTCATGACCTTCTAATGGGTTGTCTCCTACCTGTCATGTGTACATTCTTGGAATGAAGGCAAGGCCTGTGCTGCCAGATTTTCTGATTGTTTAAGAGAAGCTGAGTGTTTTGTTTTGGTTTCAGCCCATTAATAACTGTGCTATTGGCTGGGAATGCCCTGGACCCCTACTACTGTGGTTATTCTCCACAGACATTTCCTTGACCAGAGCCAATGTTGAGGCTGGACAAGCTTTTGTGGTTCTTACTATGATTGCAAGACATACCTCCACAATAACCATCATGGAACTTCAGAAAAAGGTCTATTCCTCACAGGTCCTAGAAGGTATACGTCATGCCCAAGGGCCACCAGCAAAGTGATGGGGGTGTAGGGAAGAAAAAGAAAGGGAAAGAGAGAGAGAAAGAGAACCTGGAGCTCTGTCTTTATTGGGGTATAAGGATGGGGTGCCTAGGGCTTTGGAAGTTCTTTATGAGAAAATTAAAAATAAAAGAACAGATATTAGGGCATGGGAAGGGAAAAGTGGGGTCACTCAAGCAGTCAGTTATCTCAGTCACCCAGGGCTTTCTAAAAGGAGAAGTTAATGGGTGGGGTGTCCTGGTCTCTTATCTAGCTGTTTTACTAATAGCTGTGTCATACAGCTGGAAATACATTTATTCCATATAGATGACTTTGAAATTGATGTCTTGACAGTCAGAAATTTTAATGTCAGGCACCTACATTGCACTGGGCACCTGATTTTTTTTTTATTTTGAAACTCTCCACAGGCCACATTAAATCCCCCATCTGTCTGATGTGGTCCACTATTGCCTATTTGTCACCTTTTGCCTAGATACTTACTGAGGTACCTTCCAGCTGACTGATGGTTTGGGGGACAAATGGGATAAATGGCTGTCTTTAGGGAGATATTTAGTGTATGGGAGAGTATTTGAAAAATCAGTTGTAGTGGACAATAGCTAGAATAAAGTCTGGGCTGGGAAGTGTGCATGACATTATATTCAGGTACCAGATCATTATGGCTTTGAGTATTTTAAATTCTGCAACTGGAGTTCAGCAGCAAAGTGAGGGGACAAAATAGGAGTTTGGATGATGATAATGCTAAACACAGGGTGGCCTGAGTGTCAAAGTGGTGGGGTTATTCATGGTTTGACTAGGTACACTGTGACTGTGCAGACAATATTTGACAAGTAACTGGAATGGAGTCTAGGATCAGGAGATGTGGATTTTCTGATAACACTGCATGACAAGGGCCAAGCCACTTACTGTATTGCATCTGGTTTTCTCAATTATGAAATAGGATTGTAATGTTATATTGACAGCCTCCTAAAGTTACTATGAAGATGAACTGAACATCATTTCTGTACTCTGAGAAACTTGCAGAGAACAAGTGCTCAGGAGTAACTATTGAAGGAGATTGGGGAAGTGAACATACTTTGTCCAACCTGAAGCACCCAAAACTCTGATTGATTATCCTTATAAAAGAAATTGTCACAACTTTTTAAATTTATCCCTTTATTATTTTTAAGTTATTTTATTTTGAGAGAGAGAGAGGCAGAGAGGGGGCAAGACAGAGAGACCCAAGCAGGCTCCGCACTGTCAGCAAGGAACCTGATGTGGAACTTGAACTCCTGAACCATGGCATCATGACCTGAGCCAAAATCAAGAGTCAGACACTTAATTGACTGAGCCACCCAGACACCCCAGAAATTTTCAAATTTTGGTATTGTGGGGCCTGTTCCTGGGTTCCCAGGGAAGCTATACCTTAACATTTACCAGGGCCAAAATGACTCCACAAAACTTCAAAGCATGAGCTCTATTTCTGCTCCAAACACACATTATACATCTGCTTCTTAAAAAAAAAGAAAAAAAAAAAGAAAAAAAAAGCATAAAGGAGCATTCCAAACATTAAGATAAGAAAACAAACAAAAAACTTCCGTGGTTACCATAAGATTAAAGTCATACAGCCTTGCATATACTAAACACGTAATATAAAGTCTATAATTTTTCAGAATGTCCTTTGTTAAGATGATTTGTAACTCTTTATGTAAAAAACACATATAAATAACCCTGCACCAAATGGCCCTTCCCTGGAGCACTCTCCGCTTTGTGAAGATTGTGTATCCTGGGCAGCTGTCTTAACTTGGGCTTGAATAAAATTCTTTTCCTTTCTCTTTAAAATTTTAGAATTTTTTTTTTTTTTTTGCATCAACACCCCTCCTCTCTGCCTACAAAGACAAAAGTGTTATTTTACCAGACAGTAGATATTCAGGCTCCTTTATTTTTTTAAGTTTTTATTTAAATTCCAGTAAGTTAACAAGCGTGTAACATTACTTTCAGATGTACAATACAGTGATTCAGTTCTTCCATACAACACCCAGTGCCCATCACAAGAAGTGCACTCTTTAATCCCCATCATCTATTTCACCCATCTCCCCATCCACCTCCACTCTAGTAACCATCAGTTTGTACCTGACCTTAGGGGAAAATCTCTCAGTTTTTCTCCATTAAGGATGATGTTACCTGTGAATTTATCTTAAGTGACCTTATTATATTGAAATATGTTCCCTCTAAACAAACTTTGTTGAGGGTTTTATCATTATTGATGTTATATGTGACTAATGCTTTTTTCTGTGTCTATCAAAATGATAATATGGTTCTTATCCTTTCTCTTATTGATGTGATGTATTATGTTGACTGATTTGAGAATATTGACCCACCCTTGCAACCCAGTAATAAATCCCACTTGATTGTCAGAATGATTTTTTTAATGTATTTTTGGATTTAGATGTTAGTATTTTGTTGAAGATTTTTGTATCTATGCTCATCAGATATTGGCCTGTATTTCTTTTTTCTTTCTTTCTTTATTGAAGTGTCTTTAACTGGTTTTGGTATCAGGGTAATGCAGGCCTCATCGAATGAATTTAGACATTTTTTGTCTTTTCTATTTTGGGGAATCATTTGAGAAGAGTAGATATTACTTGTTCTTTAAATGTTTCCTAGAATTTGCTTGTGAAACCATCTTGTCCCAGGTTTTTGTTTATTGGGAGGTTTTTTTAAGTTTATTTATTTTTGAGAGACAGAGACAGAGCGCAAGCGGGGGAGGGGCAGAGAGCGAAGGAGAAACAATCTGAAGCAGGCTCCAGGCTCTGAGTTGTCAGCACAGAGCCTGACATGGGGCTCAAACCCATGAACCACAAGATCATGACCTGAGTCCAACTCGGTCGCTTAACCCACTGAGCTACCCAGGTGCCCCATGTTTATTGGGAGTTTTTTGATCACTGATTCAACTTCTTTGCTGGTTATCTGTCTGTTCAAGTTTTCTATTTCTTCCTGTTTCAGTTTTGGTAGTTTATGTGTTTCTGGAAATTTATCCCTTTCTTCTACATTGTCCAATTTGTTGGCATATATTTTTTCATAATATTCTCATGATTTTATTTATGTGGTGTTGGTTGGTATTTCTTCTCTCTCATTTATGATTTTATTTAGTACTTTCATTTTTTTCTTGATAAATCTAGCTAGATGTTTATCAATTGTCTTGATTTTTTTTTTCAAAACACCGGCTCTTGGTTTCAATGATCCATTTTTTTTTTTAGTTTCAATATTTATTTTTGCTCTAATCTTTATTATTTCCTTCTTTATGTTGTTTTTGGGTTTTGTTTGTGGTTCTTTTTCTATTTCCTTTGGTTGCAAGGTTATGTTGTCTATCTGAGATTTTATTCTTCATGTAAAATTGTACTGCTGTAAGATTTATTCTTAGAACTACTTTTGCTGCATCCCAAAGATTTTGAACCATTATGTTTTATTTTAATTTGTTTTCATGTAGTTTTAATTTTTATTCTATTTCCAGCTTGACCCAATCATTGTTTAGTAGCATGTTTTGACCTCTACGTAGTTGTGGTGTTTTCAGATTTTTCTTCTGGTTGACTTCTACTTTCATAGCATTGTGGTCAGAAAAGACTCATAATATGACTTTGATCTTTTTAAATTTCTTGATGCTTGTCTTTTTTTTAGTGTTTTTGCTTGAATTGTAGTTAGTTAAGATACAGAGTAATATTTGTTTCAGGTGCACAATTTCATGATACAACACTTACATACAACACCCAGGGCTCATTACTAAAAGTACACTCCTTAATTCCCAACATCCCTTCCACCCATCCCCCCACCTACCTCCCCTCCACTAACTGTTAGTTTGTTCTCTATAGTTAATTTAACAGTCTGTTTCTTGGTTTGCCTTTTTCCCCTGTGCTTGTTTGTTTTGTTTCTTAAACTCCACATGAGTGAAATCATATGGTATTTGTCTTTCTCTGACTGATTCATTTCACATAGCAAAATACTTTCAACCTCCATGTCATTGCAAATGGCAAGATTTCATTATTTTTTATGGCTGGACAATTGGCTTTTTTCATAATTTGACTCAGTAGATAATGCTGTTATAAACGTTGGGGTGTATATATCACTTCAAATTAGAATTTTTGTGTCTTTTGGGTAAATAACTAGTAGTTCTATTACTGGATTATGGAGTGGTTCTATTTTTAACTTTTCAAGGTAACTCCATAATATTTTCCAGAGTGGCTGCACTAACTTTCATTCCTACCAACTGTGTAGGAGGATTCCCTTTTGCCCACATCCTTGCCTACATCTATTGTTTCCTGTGTTGTTGATTTTCAACATCCTGAGGTGATATCTTATCGTAATTTTGATATGCACTTCCCTGATGATTGGTGATGTTGAGCATCTTTTCATTTCATGTGTCTGGTGGCCATCTGGATGTCTTCTTTGTAGAAATGTCTATTCATGTCTTCTGCCCATTGTTAATTGGATTTTTGTTTTTTGGGAATTGAGGTTTATTTCCTTATATATTTTGGATTCTAACCTTTTATCAGATATGTAATTTGCAAATACCTTCTCCCAGTTCTTTGGTTGCCTCTTGGTTTGTTGATTGTTTCCTTCACTGTGCAGAAGATTTTTATTTTGATAAAGTCCCAATAGTTTATTTTTGCTTTTGTTTCCCTTGCCTCAGGAGACATATGTAGTAAGAAGTTGCTATGGCTGATGTCAAAGAGGTTACAGCCTGTGTTCTCTAGGATTTTAGTGGTTTCCTGTCTCACAGGTGTCTTTAAACCATTTTTAATTTACTTTTGTGTATGGTACAAGAAAGCGGTCCAGTTTTATTCTTTTACATATTGCTCTCCAGTTTTCCCAACACCATTTGTTGAAGATACCATCTTTTTCTGATTGGATAGTCTTTCCTTGTTTGTCAAATATTAATTGACCAACTAGTTGTGGGTTCATTTTTGCATTTTCTATTCTGTTCTTTTGATCTATGTGTCTATTTTTGTACCAGGACCACATTGTTTTCATCAATACAGTTTTGTAATATAATTTGAAGTCTGAAATTGTGGTGCCTCCAGCTTTGCTTTTATTTTTCAAGGATGCTTTGGCTATTCGGAGTCTTTTGTGGTTCCATACAAATTTGAGGATTATTTGTTCTAGCTTTTGAGAAACGCATCTGGTATTTTTATAGAGATTGCATTAAATGTGTAGATTGTTTTGGGTAATACGACATTTTAAGCATATTTGCTCTTTCAACCCATGAGTATGAAATGTTTTTCAATGTCCTTGTGTCAACTGAAATTTCTTTCATCTGTGTTTTGTAATTTTCAGAGTACAGGTCTTTCACCTCTTTGGTTAGGTTTATTCCTAGGCAACTTATAGGTTTTGATGAAATTGTAAACAGCATTGATTCCTTAATTTGTCTTTCTGCTGTTTCATTTTTTGGTGTATAGAATACGTTGATATTGTAGCCTGTAATTTTACTGAACTCCTGTATCAGTTCTAGCAAATTTTTGATGGAGTTTTTCAGGTTTCAGTATAACCATGTCATCTGCAAATGACAAAGTTTGACTTCTTTCTTGCCAATATGATGCCTTTTATTTCTTTGTGTTGTCTGATTGTTGTGGCTAGGACTTCCAATACAATGATAAATAACAGTGGTGAGGGTGGACATCTCTGTCTTGTTTCAGACCATAGAGGAAAAGCTGTCAGTTTTTCCCCATTGAGGATTATATTAGCGGTGAGTTTTTTGTTATAGCCTTTATTATGTTGAGGTATGTTCCCTCTAACCCTACTTTGTTGAGTGTTTTTCTCATGAATGGACGTTGTATATTGTCAAATGTTTTTTTCCGCATCTATTGAAATTATCACATGGTTCTGATCCTTTCCTTTACTAATGAGGTGTTTCACATTGATTGATTTGCCAATATTGAACCATTCTTGCAGCCCAGGAATTAATCCCAACCCACGTCATCATGGTGAATGATTCTTTTAATGTACGTTGGATTTGATTTGCTAGTATTTTATTGAGAATTTTTGCATCAGGGATTTTGGCTTGTAGTTCTCTTTTTAATGAAGTCTTTGGTTTTGGAATCAGGGTAATGCTGGCCTAATAGAATGAATTTGGAAGTATTTCTTCCTCTTCTTTTTTTGGAATAGTTTGAGAAGGATACATATAAACTTTTCTTTAAATGTTTGGTTAAATTCTCCAGTGAAGCCATTTGGAACCTGGTCTATGATTTGTTGGGAAATTTTTGATTACTGATTCAACGTTTTTGCTCGTTATCAGTCTGTTCAAGTTTTCTCTTTATTCCTGTTTCCATTTTGGCTAGTTTATATGTTTCCAGGAGTTTGTCCATTTCTTTCAGGTTGTCCAATTTCTTGGCCTGGAATTTTTCATACTGTTTTCTTATAATTGTTTATATTTCTATGGTGTTGGATATTATTTCTCCCTTCTCATTTCTGATTTTATGTATGTGTGTCCTTTCTTTTTTCTTTTTGATAATGTGACTAGGGGTTTATCTATTTTATTCATTTTCTCAAAGAACCAGCTCCTGTTTTCATTGTATGTTCTTCTTCTAGTTTCCAAATCTGTTATTTCTGCTCTAATCTTTATTATTTCCTTGCTTCTGCTCGCTTTAGGTTTTATTTGTTGTCCCTACCCCCACCCCCAGGGCCTATAAGTGTAAAGTTAGGTTGTTTATTTGAGGTTGTATTACTATATGCTTGCCTCTTAGAACCACTTTTGTTACATCCCAAACATTTGGTCTGAGGTGTTTTCATTTTCATTTCTTTCCATGTATTTTTTATTTTCTTCTTTGAATTCCCAGTTGATCCATTCATTGTTTAGTAGCATGTTGTTTAACTACCATGTATTTGTGTCATTTCCAGATTTTTCCTCGTGGTTGACTTCAAGTCTCATAGCATTGTGGTAGGAAAATTTACATGGTATGATCTCAATCTTTTTGTACTTGTTGAGTCATCATTTGTGACCTCCTATGTGATCTATTCTGGAGAATGTCTTATGTGAACTTGCAAAAAATTTGGATTATGCTTTTTTTTAAATATTATTTAAATTCAAGTTAATTAACATACAGTACAGTACTGGTTTCAGTATTAGAACCAAGTGATTCATGATTTATATATAAAACCCTGTTCTCATCCCAACAAGTGCCCTCCTTAATGCCTATCACCATTTAGGCCATCCTCCCACCCACTTCCCCTTTAGCAGGGCTCAGTTTGTTCTCTGTAGTTAAGAGTCTCATGATTTGTCTCCCTCTATGTTTTTATCTTATTTTTCCTTCCCTTCTCATATGTTCATCTGCTGTTTCTTAAATTCCACAATGAGTGAAATCATATGATATTTGTCTTTCTCTTACTGACTTATTTCACTTAGCATAATACACTCTAGTTCCATCCACATTGTTGCAAATGACAAGATTTCATTTTTTTTGCATGCCAAGTAATATTCCACTGTATGTATATATATATATATATATATATATATATATATATATATATATATACCACATCTTCTTTATCCATTCATCAGTCAATGGACATTTGGGCTCTTTCCATAAATTGGCTATTGTTGATAGCACTGCTATAAATATTGGGCTACATGTGCCCTTACCAGTCAGCAATTTTGTACCCTTTGGGTAAATACTAGTAGTGAAATTGTTGGATCATAGGATAATTCTATTTTTTTTTTTATTTTTTGAGGACCCTCCATACTGTTTGTCAGTATGGCTGCACCAGTTTGCATTCCCACCAACAGTGCAAAAGAGTTTCACCCTTTCTGCATCCTTACCAACATCTGTTGTTTCCTGAGTTGTCAATTTTAGCCATTCTGACAGGCGTGAGGTGGTATCTCATTGTGATTTTGATTTGTATTTCTCTGATGATGAGTGATTTTGAGCATCTTTTCATGTGTCTGTTACCATGTGGATGCCTTCTTTGGAAAACTTTCTGTTCTCGTCTTTTGCCCATTTCTTAACTGGATTGTTTGTTTTTTTGGGTGTTGAGTTTGGTAAGTTCTTTGTAGATTTTGGATACTAACCCTTTATCTGAAATGTCATTTGCAATATTTTCTCCCATTCTGTAAGTTGCCTTTTAGTTTTGTTGAGTGTTTAATTTGCTGTGAATAAGATTTTTTTCTTGATGAAATCCTAATAGTTCATTTTTATTTTTATTTCTTGCTTCTGGGTACATGTCTAGTAAGACGTTGCTGCAGCCGAGGTCAAAGAGGTTGCTACCTGTTTTCTTCTGTAGGATTTTGATGGTTTCCTTATCTCAAATATAGGTCTTTCATCCATTTTGCATTTATTTTTGTGTATGGTATAAGAAAGTGGTCAGTTTCATTATTTTGCCTGTCATTGTCCATGTTTCCCAGCACCACTTGCTTAAGACACTGTCTTTTTTCCATTGGATACTCTTTCCTGCTTTGTTGAAGATTAGTTAGCCATACATTTGTGAGTTTATCTCTGGGTTCTCTACTCTGTTCCACTGGTCTATATGTTCACTTTTGTGCCCATACCATACTGTCATGATGACTAGAGCTTTGTAATACAGCTTAAATTTCAGAATTGTAATGCCTCCAGTTGTGGTTTTCTTTTTCAACATTATGTTGGCTACTCAGGGTCTTTCGTGGTTCCATTCAAATTTTAGAATTGTTTGTTACAGCTCTATGAAAACTGTTTATGTTATTTTGACAGGGATTACATTGAATGTGTAGATTGTTTTGGGGAGTATAGACATTTTAACAATATTTTGTTCTAATCCATGAGCATGGAATATTTCCACATTTCTTTGTGTCTTCTTCAATTTCTTTCATAAGCTTTCTATGGTTTTCAGCCTACAGATCTTTTATCTCTCTGGTTAGGTTTATTCCAAGGTATCATGGTTTTTGGTGCAATTGTAAATGGGAGCAATTGCTTGATTTCTCTTTCTGCCGCTTCATTATTGGTGTATAGAAATAAAATGGATTTCTGTACATTGATTTCATATCCTGCAGGTTTGCTGAATTCATATATCACTTCTAGCAGTATTTGGTGGAGTCTTTGGGGATTTTTCACATAGAAAATCATGTCATCTACAAAGAGTGAAATTTGACTTTTTCTTTGCCAGTTTGTACACCTTTGTTTGTTTGTTTTTTGTGTTTGTTTTGTTTTCTGATAGCTGGGGCTAGGGCTTCCAGTACTATGTTGAACAACAGGGGACAGTGGACAACCCTGTCATTTTCCTGTACTTAGGGGGAAAGGTCTCCTTTTCCTCATTGAGGATGATATCAACTGTGGGCCTTTCATACTAGACATTTATGATGTTGAGGTGTGTTCCTTCCATCCTTACTTTCTTACAAATTTTTATCAAGAATAGATGCTGTATTTTGTCAAATGCTTTTTCTGCATCTATTGAGAGGATCATATGGTTCTTATCCTTACTTTTACAAATGTGATGTATCAAGTTGATTGATTTGCAGATATTGAACCAAATCTGCAGCCCAGAAATAAATCCCACTTGATCATGGTGAATAATTATTTTAATGTACTGTTAAATTCTATTTGCTAGTATCTTGTTGAGAATTTTTGCACCCAGGTTCATCAGTGGGGTCTTTGTCTGTAACCAAAGTAATGCTGGCTTCATAGAATGCGTTTGGAAGCTTTCCTTCCATTTATTTTCTTTTTCTTCTTTCTTTTCTTTCTTTCTTCTTTCTTTCTTTCTTTCTTTCTTTCTTTTTTTCTTTTGTAACAGTTTGAGAAGAATAGGTATTAGCTCTTCAACTGTCTGGTGAATTTCCCTGGGAAGCCATCTGGCCTAGGGCTCCTGTTTGTTGTTGGGAGATTTTTGATAACTGATTCAATTTTTTTGCTGGCTATGGGTCTGTTCACATTTTCTATTTCTTCCTGTTTTAGTTTTGGTAGTGTGTGAGTTTCTAGAATGTGTCCATTTCTTCCACATTGCCCAGTTTGTTGGCATATATTTTTTCATAGTATTCTCTTACAATTGTATTTCTGTGGTGTTGGTTGTGATCTCTCCTTTCATTGGTGATTTTATTTATTTGGGTCCTCTCTCTTTTCTTTTTTGAGAAGTCTGGCTAGAGGTTTATCAATTTCATTTATTCTTTCAAAGAACCAACATTTAATTTCATTGATCTGTCCTGAGTTTTTTGTTTGTTTGTTTGTACATTATTTATTTCTGCTCTAATCTTTATTATTTCCCTTCTTCTGTTGGCTTTGGACTTTATTTGCTGATCCTTTTCTAGTTCCTTTAGGTGTAAGGTTGGGTTGTGTATTTGGGAGTTTTCTTGCTTCTTGATACAGGCCTTATTTGCAAAGTACTTTCCCCTTAGGACTGCCTTTGATGCATCCCAAAGGCTTTGGACTATAGTGTTTTTATTTTTTATTTTTGCATCCATGTATTTTTTTATTTCGCCCTTAATTTCCTGGTTAACCCAACCATTCTTGGCTAGGATATTCTTTAACCACCATGTTTTTGAGGGGTTTCCAATTTTTTTCCTTGTGTTTGATTTCAAGTTTTGTAGCATTGTGGTATGAAAATAGGCATAGTATGAACTTGAGCTTGTTGTACCTGTTGAGGGCTGATTTGTGGCCCAGTATGTTAGCTATTTGTGATTTATGACCCATTGGTGTTCCATGTGCACTTGAGAAGAATGTGTATTGTGCTGCTTTAGGATGAAATGTTCTGAATAGATATGTTAATTCCATCTGGTCATTCAGCCATTGTTTTCTTGTTGATTTACCACTTAGATCATCTGTCCATTGCAGGGAATGGGGTGTTAAAGACCCCCACTATCATGGTATTATTATCATTGAGTTCCTTTATGTTTGCTAGAAATGATTTATATATTTGGGTGCTCCAACTTGGGTGCCTAAATATTTATAATTGTTAAATCTTCTTGATGGATAGACCCCTTAATTATGGCATGATGCTCTTATTCATCTCTTGTTACAGTTTTTGTTTTAAAATCTAGTTTGTCTGATATAAGTGTAGCTACTCCATCTTTCTTTTGACATCCATTAGCATGGTGGATGTTTCTCCAACCCATCACTTTCTATCTGGAAGTGTCTTTAGGCCTATAATGATTCTTTTGTAGGCAGCATATAGATGCATCTTGTTTTTTTACCCATTCTGATATGCTATGTCTTTTGATTGGATCATATAATCCGTTTACATTCAGAGTGATTTTTGAAAGATATGAATTTAGTACCATTGTGTTACCTGTAGAGTTGATATTTTTGTGATGTTCTCTGGTCCTTTGTAGTCTTTGTTGCTTTTGTCTCCCCCCACACACACACTCAGAGAGTCCCCCTTAAAATTTCTTACAGGGCTTGTTTAGTGGTCACGAACTCCATTAGTTTTTGTTGTATGGGAAAGTTTTTATTTCTTTTTATTCTGAAAGACAGCCTTGCTGTCATAAAGCCATAAAGAATTCATGGCTGCATATTTTTCCCACTCAGCACATCGATATTTCCTGCCACTCCCTCCTGGACTGCCAAGTTTCAGTGGGCAGATCTTCTGCTAATCTTATGTGTCTATCCTTATAGGTTAAGGACATTTTGCCTCTAGCTTCTGGCAGAATTCCCACTTTATCTTTTTATTTTGCACGTTTCGCTATGATATGTTGTGGTGTAGGCCTGTTTTGTTGATTTTCAGTGGAGTTCTCTGTGTCTCTTGGACTTGAATGTCTGCTATCTTTCCCAGATTAGAGAAGTTCTCAGCTATAATTTGTTAAAATAAAACTTCTCCCTTTTTCCCCCTCTTCTTCTTTTAGGACTCCTATGACACAGATATTGCTTCATTTCATAGAATCACTTAGTTCTCTAAGTCTCCCCCTTGAGATCTAGTAACCATTGTTTTCCTCTGTTTTTCAGCTTCATTGTTTTCCATAATTTTATCTTCTATATCACTTATTTTCTTCTCTGCTTTTTTAATGCTCCTTTTCACTGCATCCACTTTGTTTTGCATCTCAGTTACAGCTTTTTAAAATTCATCCTGAATAGTTCTTAGGTTTTTGATGTCTATAGAAAGGGTTTCTCTGGTGTCTTCTATACTTTTTTCAAGCCCAGCTGGTAGTCCTATGCTTTTGTTCTAAATTTTTGTTCAAATATATTTCTTATCTCTGTTTAGAGCATGTCCCTGGCTATGAATCCTTTGACCTTCCTTTTGAGAAGAATTCCTCCATATTGTCATTTTGGCTAAGTTTCTTTATTTTGCATGTTTTAAAAGCTTGTTATTTTTCTTGCATCTAAAAGTACTGCTATATTAAAAAGTGGTAATACACTATATCCAGGGCCTGGCACTTCAGGAAATCTTTCTGTTGTATGATGTGGACAATCTGTGGTTGTGTTTGGCTGTTCTTTCCCACTTTTCAGTCCTCTGCTGAGCTCCTCCTTGCTTACTCTGGTGGAGTGTTTGGATCTTTAACTAGGTGTGCTTTGATTTGTTTGTTGAACTAACCCTGGAAAAAAGGGTGGGGGCCTGATCCCAAAAAAAGAGAAAATGAAAAGTAACACATATAAACAAACAAACAAACAAACAAACAAATAGAAAATCCAAAAACTATAAGGCTGAGTACAAAGAAAAAGAATGGGAAAACAAGATAAAAAAGAAGGGAAAAAAAGAGGTAAAATGAAAAGAATAAAAAAGCCTGATGCAAAAAAAGGAGAAAAGGAAATGTAAAAAACAAAGAAGAAACTATGAGCCTGATTCCAAAAGAAAAAAGGAAGAAGAAAGAAAAAAAGAAAAAAACTGTAAGTACCATTTTGAAGTACGGGATTTTCAGTGTACTTGATGCATGAGTGGTGCTGGCTATGCTGGTCTTCTGGAGGAGAGGCCCACTGTATTGGCCTAGAATCAGTCTTAGTTGTAAATATGCTGTCACCATGCGCATGGCAGGGGGTGGTTTGGTGTAAGTGGTTCTTACTTCCACTGAGGGTGGCTGTGTTGCTCTCTGAATTCCCACCATGTTAGTGGTGGGGCCGGGGGCAGAGAATGGCACCAACCCAATGTCTCATCCCTGGACTGGTGATCTCACTCCCCCTGCTATTCAGGTAGCCCTCAAAGAATAGTGAGGGCAATTAGCTGGCCCAGTGCCATAGATCTCTCTGTTTTTTTCTTTGGTGCGTGGCTGGGATTCAAAAACCAAACTCTTAAAAGACCCAGCAGTGTGTGGATCTGCTACCCTCCTCCAGAGTAAAGCCTCTTTATCCTACTGATGTAAGGTCCTTGGCTGGCACCTGCAGGATCTTATGTCCCTGGGAAGGCAATATGCCCTCTTCCAAACGTACTCCAAGAAGAGGAATGTTCTCTCCCAGTGCACCCTGGAGATCTCTACACCACCCTATGTACTCTAAGGCCAACTCCCACCTCTCCAGGAGCCAATGCCATAGCTCTTCTCTGGAGGAAATCACACACTTCCAAAACCTCAGCGTTTGCTCCAAAAGCTGTTTGCAAAAAAAAAGAACTGGAACACTCAGTACTTCTTGCTCCCCAGTCAATGGTCCAGAGAAGTTTTCCTCTTGTGCTAACTCAATGCCCTACTTTCTCAAAGCCAAACATTTGAATCTCCATGGAAAGTGTTCCCTCCCCTCCACAGCACCTGCTTTTCTGTCCCCAATTCACTTATACACACCTCTCACCTGTCAAACTGTGCCCCTGCAACTGTAGTGATCCTTTTGCCACTCTACAGATTGATTTCCTGGGTGTTCCAAGTGATTTGACCTCAGTACAGCTGTACTTGAGGGTCAAGGAAAGCCCAGGGTCTCCCTACTTCTCTGCCATCTTAACTCCTCCTCCTATCCTTCTATTTTTGAATAGAATATTCTGAATATATCTGTTAAATTCCCATGGTCCAGTGAGTCATTCAGAGCCATTCTTTCCTTGTGGATTTTCTGTTTATAAGATCTGCCTATTGATGTAGATGAAGTGTTAAAGTCCCCTACTATTATTTTATCACTACCAATTAGTTCCTTAATGTTTGTTATTGTTTTATATGTTTGGGTGCTCCATTTGGGTGCACAAATATTTAAAATTGTTATATCTTCTTGTTGGATTGTCTCCTTTATTAGTATACAGTGCCCTTCTTTGTCTCTTGTTACAGTCTTTGTTTTACTTATTTTTTAAATGTTATTTATTTATTTATTTATTTAGAGAAAGAGAAAGGGGGAGAGAGAGAGAGAGATGAGAGAGAGAGAGACAAAAGAAGAGGGAGAGAAAGAATCTTAAGCAGTCTCCATGCCCAGGAGGAGCTTGACATGGGGCTTGATCTCATGATTGAGCTGAAATCACAAGTAACTGGATCAACCAAATGAGCCACCCAGGCATCCCACAGTCTGTTTTAAAGTCTAGTTTGGTATGTGTTGCCTTATATGCAACTTTCTTTTGATCTCCATTTGCATATTTCTCCATCCCCTGACTTTCAATCTGTAGGTATCTTCAGGTCTGAAATGAGACTCGTAGGCAGCATCTATATAGATAGATAGATATAGATATAGATATAGATATAGATATAGATAGATATATAGATGATATAGATATAGTTTTATTATCCATTTTATCACCTGATGTCTTTTGATTGGAGCATTTAGTTCATTTACATTAAAGGTAAATATTGATAGATATATATTTATTGCCATTTTATTACTTGTTTTGTCATTTCTGAAAATTTTCTCTAATTCTTATCTTTCTCTCTTGCATAGTTTTCTGGTTTTCTTTACTAATACGTTTGGATTTCTTTCTCTTTATTCTTTGCGTATTAGTTGCTTATTTGTGGTTATGATTAGGTTTGTATGTAACCTTTTTTGCATTTAGCAGCCTATATTAAGTTGATGGTCATTTAAGTTTGAACCCATTCTTTAATACTCTCTTTCCCATGTTTTAGGTGTATGGTTTCATATTTTACATCCTTTCATATTGGGAGTTTCTTGACTGATTTATCACTTTTGGTCTTTCCTTTCCACTCAAAAAATCTTATTTGTTTGTTTCTTTGTTTATTGCAAGGCTGTTTTAGTGGTCATGAACCCCTTTAGGATTTGTTTTTCTGGGAAACTCCTTATCTCTTCTTCTGTTATAAGTGATTGCTTTGCTGAATAGAGTATTCTTGGCTGCATGTTTTTCCCATTTATCAAATGGAATATACTGTGTCACTCCCTTCTGGCTTGGACATTTTGTTGAAATATCCCCTGCTAGCCTTATGGGGTTTTCCTTGTATGCAGCTGTCTTATTTTGTCTTGCCACTTTGAAAATGTTATATTCTTCATTATTTTTTTTCCACTTTAATTATAACATGTCTTGGTATAGATCTACTTTTGTTGATTTTGTGGGGGTTCTCTGTGCCTCCTAGGTTTGTGTATCTGTTTCTTTCTCCTGATTAGGGAAGTTTTCAGGTATTATTTCTTCAAATAAATTTTCTGCCCCCTTTTCTCTTTCTTTTACTGGGACTCCTACAATGTTAATGTTATTACATCTGATAGAGTCACTGAGTTCCCTAAGTTTATTCTCCTTATGCATAATTCTTCTTTTCTCTCTTTTGTTCACCTTTATTACTTTCCATTACTCTGTTTTCTTGGTAATTAATTCACTTCTCTGCTTCTCCCAGCCTACTGTTCATTCTGTCCAGCATGTTTCTCGTTTCATTTTTTTTAATGTTTATTTATTTTTGAGAGAGACAGAAAGAGACAGAGTGCAAGCCAGGGAGGGGCAGAGAGAGGGAGAAATAGAATCCAAAGCAGGCTCCAGGCTCTGAGCTGTCAGTACAGAGCCCAACGTGGGGCTCAAACCCACAAATGGTGAGATCATGACGTGAGCCAAAGTCAAACAACTTAACCAACTGAGCCACCCAGACAACCCCTCATTTCATTTTTTGAATGCTTTATCTATGCTATGTTATTCCTTACCTCTGTACTAAAGGTTTCATTCAGGTCTTTCATTCTTTTCTCAAGTCCAGTGAATAACTTTATGATCATCATTTTAATTTCTCTATCACATATTTTACATATATCTGTTTCACCTTGATCTTTGGCTATGGCCTTGTCCTGTTCTTTCATTTGGGACAAATTCTTGTCTTCTCATTTTGTTTAAGTCTCTGTGCCTGCTTCTGTATGTTAGGAAAGTCAGCTATGTCTCCTACTCTTGAGGGTAATGCCCTTATGAGAAGAAATTCCAGATCGGGAGATGCGGTGTTGGCAGGGGCTTGGTCCAGTCTTCTTGGTAAGGTGCCCACTACACCCGGACTGAGGCAAGTGTGATGGGGAAAGGTGGTTTCCCCAGAGTGTGGGTGGGTGGGGCTTGGTGTAGGTAACTTACAGAGAGAGCATGGACACTGAGCTGATTCTTGCAGGTTGCCTTGTGTCCAGTCAATGGTGCAAGTGAGGGAAAGGATGCTGGCTAGTTCCTATGTTCCCAGAGGACTCTCCATGAATGCTGCCTCTCTGCAACACACTCCAAGAAGAGTGAGTAACCTCTCCACTGTGTGCCTCAGGCCCTCTTCAGATTGTTGTTTATACTCTTAATTTCTGGAGGCTGTTTGTTCTTTCTTCTGTCGAAGAGCAGCCTCAATGCCTCTGGGCTCTTCCTGAGCCAAGCCTGCTGGCCTTTACAGCTCCAGGTTTTAAGACCCAGTAGTTGCATGAACTCATAAAATTCTACTCCTTTCACTTTCCAAGCCAATTACTTTAGGGATTTATCTTCCCTGTGTATGCTCCCCCTGTGTGCTCCTTGTCTTCTCTGCATCTGCAGCCCACTCCATACTGCAGTAGCCTTGAGCCATTTTTCTCCCAAACCATGTTTCCTCACTTCTTGTCTTATCCAAAGTGGCCTCTTCTCTACCTTTAGCTGTGGAGTTTGTTCTGCCAGTCTTCAGGTCAATTTCTGGGGCATTTATGATGATTTGGTAGTTACCTAGTTGTATTCATGAGATGAGATGAGCCTAGGGTCCTCCTACTCTACTGCCATCTTCCTGGGCCAGTGAATTATTTCCTTTCAGGTTCTGTTTTTTTTTTTTTCTTTTTGGCCTGCTTGTGCTTCCAGGAAAAATGAGAACACTTCTTTCTTGTTGAGTTTAGGATTCATTCTGAGGTCTAAATCTTCTTCACTTGCAAATCTTTCCCAACCACAGTTACTCAGAGGGGAGAAAAGTGAAATATAATTAACTTTTCAATTGAATCATTAAAGGAAAGAGATGTTCTAATTATTGATTATTACTCTATGCATTGTTTGAAAAAGCTGTTGATTTGTTTACTTTAGGGAACAGAAGATTTTAAATGAGCACTGTGGGCACTTGAAATTAAAATATTTATTTAGAAATACTACCAAAGCTGTGCAAGATTACATTGCAAGGTATATCGGGCTGAACCTGTGATCACAATTCTACCTCAAAGTCAAATTCAGAGATCCAAAACAGTGTTGATCATTCATTATTTAATTCATGTATACACTTGTTAACTATTTAGTGAATACTTACTATGTGTCTAGTGTGGACCTCCAGGCTGAGAAATAAGGTGAATCATAGTCCTTGACCTTGAGAAGACTTATGGTCTAGTGAAAGCAGTAGAACAGTACAGGGATTACGGCCCTGCATTTGCTTGTCTCAGAATGTCTAAATAACAAACTCTGATGCTTACAGATTGAACAGAGAGGAACAAAACACAGTTTTTGAAGAAGTGATTGCTAGATTTTGAAGAAGATGTTTTATGCAGTGTTCCCACCACTGAGAATACCCTTTTATATAGTGTCCAGCATGAAAAGACAGATATTTGCTTTAGGCATATTGCATACAATTGTGTAAGCCATGGACTGACCACCTCTTACTGGTGCTGGAATGGACTCAGATGTGAATCTTTCCCACAGAGCTGAACATAGTTCTTGGACCTGTACTTTACTCAAGGGAAGGACAGAGGACAACTTTCTTGATGTGACAGGTGAAGAATAACACCTGAATTTCAGTCCAGGAAAAAAGCCACTCTGTTCATCCTTGGCAACTGCTCACAGCATCCAGAGAATTCTGGCATAATCACTTTTGCACAGGTCCTGAGACCTGTGCTGAGACCCCACATATGTTCAGGCAGAAATAACCTTACATAGGATACTGGTCTTCAGTCTTAACACCATAATTTTTCTTTCCCTGCTGTCCTGTATAAATTCCTTCTATCTCTCTGGGAAACAATGCCAGCCTTCCTATACCTACTTTCTTCTCCAAAGAAAGTATGAATTTCCATATCTACAAAATTGTCCACAGGATAGTGCTCAGGAGACTGGCTTTAAGGTAGAACAAACTTTGATACAAATCCCAGGTTTGATATTTATAAGCTCTGTGACCTCAGGATAGTCACTTAAATTATCTGGCCATCAGTTTCCTTACTTAATAAGATAATTATATCTCCTTTATAGGGTTATCATAGGGATTATCATAGAGATTAAATGGAATGATACAAGTTAAATTCTTAGTGTGATGCTGATAATGCTGGTGATGTGGGGAAGTTACCAGGTGGTTACTTTTTTTTGCTCCACACAGGTCGGTCTGGAGTAGCTTGTACTCCAGACCAAAACTTACTCCTATTTCAAGTCTCAGCTCAGGCACTAAGTCAGAATTGTTATAATTCTTATCACATTCTTATAATAGTTTTATAAGAGCATTATTATACTAGTTTTACCCTAACAATTATTAAACTCCACATGATGTCATGGCAAAAGTACATCTTACTTAGAAAGCCTTTGGCTGCAATAAAGAGAAACCTGATCAGAATAGCTTAAATAGAAAAAGAGATTTTATTGGAAGGATGCAGGAGTTTTTCTTAGGCCTGTAAAAGTTATAATAAGCCTTCAACCTTTCCTTTTTTCTTTTTCTGTTTTCTTCTTACCTTATAACATACATATATACATATAACACCCTATAATGTGGCTCCTTCTTTTTATTCAAATCAACTGCCTTCTCTTCCTCCTTAGAGAGGCCAAACCTTAACACCACATTGTACACTGGTAACTTTCCCGTTCCATTCTTGTTTATCACGTTATTGCACTTTATCTCTTTGTGAGTACTCCACTACCTGACATAACAAACAATTTAAATAAATTTATAATGCTATCTGTTTCTTTGCTACACCTACTCCCCTCCACAAAATAAGTTGCTTACAGGCAGAACTCCATCTTCCTTATTTAGTACTGACTCCCAGCACCTGGCAGAATGCCTAGCCCAAATATCATATGTGGAATGAAATTTGTTCTGTAGTATTGCACAAATAGATGTTCTATAATGTATTTATTATGATGTTGAAGTTTTTAGGTGGTTTCCCATTCTTCATCTTACAAATTGTCCAGGCATTGACTTTCTCAGCCAGCCATCTTGAGGATAGTACTGAGAATTTAAACCATTAGATAGGGCTAGGTGTCTTTCATAATGTCTATTCCTTCAAATACTGCACTCCTTCTGATATGCCTTCCAAGCTTAGTTGGAAACTGTGATTTTGAACCTGGGAAGCTGGGTGAGAGAGAAAAGTTTCTTAATATGTTTGGGGCCTGAGAACTTGGGAGAGATCTCCTAAACGATCTCTCTCTCTCTCTCTCTCTCTCTCACTGCCAGGGAACTGATAATGCTGTCTTTTCTGGGATGCGTGTTTCAAAGCTAGCCTCTTCTCTCTTGAAACTTTGCATGCTCCAGGTCCTACATGGGCTGACATCTATCTGCAGAATAGCAGTAGAACAGAGAGGAGCTTTGTACAAATATAACAACAGTTAAGCTGGCTGAATTAACCAGGGAAAATAGCTTGCAATTTAATTAGATTCTCCCAGTCTCCTAATGATGTTGTATGGTTTTGTTTTGAGACACATGTAAATACTTAATACAGAAATATTTTCTTGAAAAGATCATTTTGGGTTCTACTATTTCTGAGGGGCTTAGAATGAAATACTTCAATGGGTACAATTTAAGGAGAGTTTTTAAATATTCACAAGTAAGAATGTTTCAAAGGAAAATTCATAGTTCCGTGGTGGAATTGTTGCTGGCCTGAAAACAATTATGATTGGTGCCAATGATTAGATTTTTGTATTTATTTGTTGAGTACATATTGACTGATTCCTTATTATTTGGCCAGAAGTGTTAGCTCTTTGGCAATCATCATGTTCCACACCAAGTTATTGTGGATGATAATGATGATCTTAGCCCAGTGCCTTCTGGAATATATGCTTGTCTCCTTTTTAAATGTTTGTTTATTTATTTTTAGAGCATGAATGGAGGAGGGGCAGAGAGGGAGAGAGACAGGGAGAAGGAGAATCTCAAGTAGGTTCCACATTGTTATCACAGAGCCTGATGAGGACCTTGATCTCATGAACTGTGAGATCATGATATGAGCCGAAATCAAGAATCAGATGCTTAACTGATTGAGCCACCAAGGTGCCCTGCTTATCTTTTGTTAATACCTGGAAGATCATGCCACTCCCTCCTGATAGCCTTGTATGATCCCTGTGGCACTTTGAATACAAGGAAAGCCTTGAAAATCTGGGCTTTCCCCGGTCTTATAAACCTTTGCTTTCCTCTCTGTCATGTGACCAGCTGCACAGGTCTTTTTGTTGTGTCTTGGATACACCAAGTCTCCTTATGCTCCCTAAGATCTTGGCTTTTGTTGTCCTTCTGCTAGAACTCTTACCCTAGAACTTCATGTATCTGACCATTTCTCTTCCTTCAGTCTCAGTTTAAAATCTTTCCTGAAAGTATGCATTAAGGTGGTCACTCTCTGCCTCTTGCCCATCTAATTCACTGTTGTATTACCAATATCTAGAACAATGCTTGAAAATAATAGGTGATCAGTAAATATTTGGTGAGTATATAAATGACTTCTGACTCCAAGAGATTTTCTAATTCATGTGGTTGTAGAACTTCAGTCTTTGTTGCTATTTCAACCCTTTCTTAATGTCTGATATCCCTCCTGTCCAAAGACAAGACCTATTTAAGTTAAATCCTTGATAATTAGTGTCTTCTGTTCCTGTTATGATGTCTATATGGATTCCTGAGTTTTTGATGTGCTTTTCCTTGGGATTAAGTCACTATTTAGGCTACAACTTTCAAACAGTCCCAGGTCCTGCCTTGCTCCCTTAATTCTGGCCCTGTGCCTTAGTTCTTCCTACTCTGGGGCTCTGGCTCACTCTCTGGGCAGAAATAATCCCTAGTTATAGGATATCCACCCAACTGCCTGGATAGAGTTTGTTCCTGTGTGATCTCCTCTGGCTGTCTCCCTCCAGCTTCAGCCTCATTCCCTACATAGATATTCCCTAACTTCCCCAAACCAGACTTATGTTTTTTCTGGGCTTTTCTGTCTTCCAACAAAGTCATAATTCTTCCAGGAATCATATGTTTGCTTTTGGTGATGATTCAAAAGGCAATTAGAAAAGCATTTCCTCTTCATCAGGTCAATAAAACCCCCGGTTAACATGGAGGAAAAACAACATCTCATTTTCCATTTGATATCTTCTGACTAGTAGAGGACTAATTGCAGGGTCCTGGTTTTCAACCCTGGTGCCCAACATTTTCCTAAATTTAAAAGATCATTTTAAAAATTCAAAAAATGTGAGTTTTATTTACTTGGCCTTGCTTCATGAGAGCAAGGAGCACATTTTGTTTCTTCATCAGCTTATATTCATTCTCATGGCCCAGAACTGGAGTCCCTAGCTGGATAGTGGGTAATCGATAAGTATTTGTTAATAAGAAAATTTAAAAATAAATACTCTCCCTAGCCAGTGAAGACCCAGTGAATTAGAGTGGGTTTGTTTGCAAATAAAACAAAAAATAAGTTTGGCAACTTCTCAACTTCTGTCATTCTTCTCTTTCTTACCAGGCAATCAGACTTTCTACCTACTTTTCTTGATTTGCATGGTTTAATAAGTAAAATTATGCAGTAGGTACCCCATGAACCATAGAATGATCATTGATGCATTCATCCCAAGAAAATGGGGTAATTGATAAAATAAGTGGGACAACATAAGGGAGACCTGTTAGAAAATATCCCAGGGTGAGATGCTTTATTTTGGATATCTTCCTTAACTCAGTGTTCTGTGTATCCACAAATGCTCAGCATAACATTTCCAATGTCTTCCTGGGTAAGGCAGGAGAAGATGGCATTAACTACTTGGTAATGAGGCAGGGTCTCAGCCAAGAGACTTGAGATGGCTGTTGAGTGAGAGGTCAGTTGCAGAAGTCATTCCTGCTTCTTCACTTTTGATTCTTGACCTTCTTCTTAGACAACACATATTTAGAAGAGACTTGCTTATTTTTCCCAACACAAGATGAGGATAAGTTTCTGTACTGCCCACCCTGGGGTCTTGCAAGTTTGTTAAAAACCATTAAAATCAGAGGAGGAGAAATATGCACACACAAGAGCGTTCCCAACTCACATATGTACACACACAGAGGGGGAAAGTAAAACAGAGGGGTGTGGATGACTTTGTTGTGGACTGAATATCCTTTGACTTTTCTTCTTGGTTGAATTTGAAAATTTGAGAAAATTGGCACTTAGAGACTCAAGTATCTTTAAAAGCTTCAAGTTTATTTAACTTTTTCCTTATTAAGTTCTAATTTGGAAGACAAGACTTCTTGCAGAGTGGAAAAACTTGATTCATATGAATGACACAAAGTAAACAGAATTTAAGTCTAGATATTAAGAAAACAGGAGTTTCTCTGGAGCCAAGAAAACTGCAGAGTGCCAATTGTGCCAGGGTGACCCTCTGAGGTAGTGGTAATTTGCTAATTCTTCCCAAGAACTTGGGAGGTAGTCATCAACGTCTGTGCATGGTGCAGAGAAAACATTGGTTTCCCCTTTCAGAACCTCAGTCATGACTCCCTTTTTAGTTAGAGACATAGGTTTAAGGAAGTGCAAAGATGACAGAAAGAAAAGTGTCATTTTGCCACCTGCGTTCAGAAAACACAGGATTCCCCCTGCCCTACTAATTGCATTTACCCACACAAAGAATTCAGTGAATCAGAACCCGACCTTCATATTAACCATGCTCTCTGATGCTGAGAAGATGCTGACAATCACAAGTCTCTGTTTCTTTGGGAGCACTGAAGCTACTTCATCTTAAGAAATGCTCAGAGTGAGGAAAATGCTTTTAAAAAGCATGAATAAAATCATCACAATTGTATCTGAATATTTTCCATTGTTTCCAATGAAGGTCAAGAAATGGCCAATGAGTCAGGGCCTGGAACATCAGGGTGAGACAGGACATTTTCTCTTTTTCCATGTTGACCTGTTTGAGACAATGTTCACCGCCTGGCAAATCTGCTGTCCAACAGAAGCATAGCTGTTAAGTCAGGCAATGTAGATTGAATCATGGCTTTGGTAATCATTAGCTTTGAGACTTTGAACGTTTCTTCTCTTTCATCTATATAATAAAAAATTCTTTTCTACTTAAAGGACTATTGACAATACAGAAGAAAAAGCTTTCTAAAGAAAATAGAAACACTAACTGTAGTTCTGATAAAAAGCAGGGAAGGTGGAGCAAATGATAAGGACATGGAGAGATGTCACAGAATTCAAAGAGAAGATGTTAAATGCATCCAGGCCTCAAGGAGAATTTGTTTTCCAGCTCGTGAACCTTCTTCTTTACTCATTGGCTTCTTATGGTCTGCTAAACACAGACTTCTTATGTAAATACCCAAAAGTCCCATAAGTTAAATGACCTTTCCTCCCAGTACCAAATTCTTGAGAGATGAGTATGACTGGGTTAATTCATCTGTTTTTAATAAAGACATCTACACAATAGATTACTAGCCATAAATGGACTGTATTTGGATTATGTTTCTATCCTTGAATTAGGAAAATATGGCTGGAGTGGGAAAAGGGCTGTCACATGGAAACAGTACTTTCTACAGCACCATTGCTCAGAGGAGCTGTAAGTAGGCAGATTACAAGGATCAAGCATAGAATAGGTGCTCTGTAAGTAGCAGGTAAATATTATTAATATTTATAGGAATCATAATAGTGCCAGCTTTATAGAAATTAATAGAATTTTTCTACATTTTTATGTATATCCCATTAATTAAGGTAAGTTTAATATTATTTTCAGGTATATAATATAGTGCCTCAAACTTCCATACAACACCCAGTGCTCATCATAAGTGCACTCCTTAATCTCCATCACTTATTTAAACCACCCCCAACCCACCCATCTCCTCTCCAGTAACCATTGCTTTGTTGTCTATAAGTAAGAGTCTGTTTCTTGGAGGGAGAAGTTAAGATGGTGAAGTCGGAGGACTCTGGGCTTTCCTCATCCTTCAAACACAGCTGTATTAGGTTAGGTCACTTGGAACATCCAGGAAATTGATTTGCAGAGTGGCAGAATAATATCCACAATGGGAGAGAAACAGCTTGGCAGGTGAGAGGTGTGTGGACGTGAATTGAGAGGAGAGACAAAAGAGAGAGACAGAGAGAAGAGTTGAGAAAGTGGGACAAGGAGTTAGCAAAAGAGGAAAACCTCTCTGGACAACAGACTGGGGAGCAAGAAGTACTAAGTGCCACTAGTGTTTTTTTCTTTCTTTTTGTTTGTTTGTTTAACAGCATTTGGAACTCAAACTCTGAGATTTTGAAAGTGCACGACTTTCCCAGGGTGGAGCTGTAATGCATGCTCCTGGGGAGGAGGGAGCTGTTCCCAGATTGTAGAGGTCTCCAGGGCACACTGGAAGAGAACATTCCCTTTCCTAGAGTACTTTTGGAAGAAGGCATATTGCCTCCCCAAGGACAAAAGACCCTGCAGGTGTCAGTACATGGCCTTTCATCAGCAGGGAACAAGGTGTACCCAAAGGGAATATAACCCTTGCTGCTTTTAGTGGTACTACAGCACAGATTCCACACACTGTGCAGGTGTGGGACTATTTTTCAGGGACAGGATTTCAGACACAGCATGGAAAGTCTCTGCTCCTGAGGAAGGGAGCAGGTCTGTGCAGTATGGATGGGGTCCTTTAAGATTTCAGGTTTTGAACCCCGGCCACACGCCAAAGAAAAACTGAGAAGAGTTGTGGCTCAGGGCTAGCTGACTGCATTTGCTATTATTTGAGGATCTGAACAGTGAGGGGGAGTGAAATCCCCAGTCCTGGGATGAGAAATTGGGGTTTCACCATTTTCCCGCCACACGAACACAGGGGGACTTCAGAGAGAAACACAACAACCCCCAAATGAGTCTGGACCAACTTACACTAAAGCCCCCTACCCCACACACCCTGTCTGGTGACTGCTTATTTACTGGGGCAAGACTGACTCTGAGCCAATGCAGTGGGCCTATCCTCCAAAAGACCAGTACAGTCAGAATCTGCATACATCAAGTGCACTGAAAATTGAATGCTTCAAAACAACAGGAGCATTTATTTTCCTTTTTTTTTTCATTCTTCTTCCTTTTTTTCTTGCTTTTGGAATCAGGCTCCTTCCTTCTTGCTTTTTTTTCCCATTTTCTTCTCTCTCTCTCTCTCTCTTTGATCAGACTTTTTTATTCTTTCTTTTTATTTTTTTTAATGTTTGTTTATGTTTGAGAGAGAGAGAGAGACAGAGACAGAGACAGAGACAGAGTGTGAGTGGGAGAGGGGCAGAGTGAGAGGGAGACAGAATGTTAAGAAGGCTCCATCTGTCAGCACATAGCCTAACATGGGGCTGTAACTCACAGACTGTGAGATCATGACCTGAGCTGAAGTCAGGTGCTTAATGTACTGAGCCACCCAGGCGCCCCTATTCTTTTCTTTTTAATTCTTTTTTTCTTTTCTTCATTTTTCTCCTTTATTTTTCTTTGGAATCACTGTATAGATTTTGATTTTCTGTTTTTTTGTCTCCATTTCCTTTTCTCATTTTGGGACATCAGGCTTTCCTCCCCCTTTCCAGGATTTCTTCAACAAACAAAGAAATCAAAGCACACCTAGTTAATGTCCAAACACCACCACTGCAAGCAAGGAATAGTTCTACAGAAGACTGACCAGTGGGAAAGAGCAGCTAAAATGCAACAGCAGAGTGACAAAGCATACACCAGAAACACTTCCTGAAGTGTAATGTTCTAGAGAGTGTATGACCCCTTTTTAATATAGCAGTATTATCAAGTGCAGGAAAAATAACAAGCTTTAAAAACACACAAAAGACAGAAACTTAGCCAAAATGATAAGATGGAGGAATTCTCCCCAAAAGAAAGGTCAAGAAGAAATCACAGCCATGGGCATGCTCAAAACAGATATAAGCAATATATATGAAAAAAAAATTAGAACAAAAGTCATAAGACTACTAGCTTGGCTTGAAAACAGCATAGAAAACACCAGAGAAACCATTGCTGCAGAGATAAAAAACCTAGGAACTACTCAGAATGAATTAAAAATGCTATCACTAAGATGAAAATAAACTAGATACAGTGATGACAATGACTGAAGAAGCAGAAGAGAATAGGTGAGATTGAAGATAAAAATGTGGAAAATAATAAGGCTTAAAAAATAGGGAAAGGAAATTGCTAGATCATGAAGAGAGAGAACTAAGTGATTCCATGAAATGAAACAATATTCATATCATAGGTGTGATATGAAGAGGAAGAGAGGGAATAAGAGAGAGAAGGTTTATTTTAACAAATTATAGCTGAGAACTTCTCTAATCTGGAGAAGGAAACAGGCATTCAAGCCCAAGAGGCACAGAGAACTCCATTCAAAATCAACAAAAAACAGGTCAACACTGTGATATATATAGTGAAACCTACAAAATAAAAAAATAAAGTGAGAATTCTGTAAAAGGTCCTTAACCTACAATGTAGACACATAATTTTAACAGCAGACCTGTGTCCTGAAACTTGGCAGGCCAGGAGGGAGTGGCAGGAAATATTCAATGCCCTGAATGGGAAAAGTATGCAGCCAAGAATTCTTTATCCAGCAAGGCTGTCATTGAGAATAAAAGGAAAGATAAAAACTTTCTCATACAAACAAAAACTAATGGAGTTCGTGACCACTAAGCCAGACCCACAAGAAAGTTTAAGGGGGACTCTTTGAGTAGAGAAAGAGAGAAAAAAAAGTCCAAGGCAACAAAGACTACAAAGGACCAGAGAACATCACCAGAAACATCAACTCTATAGGTAACACAATGGTACTAAATTCGTATCTTTCAAAAATCACTTTGAACATAAATGGACTAAATGCTCCAATCAAAAGACATAGGGTATCAGAATTGATAAAAAACAAAAACAAAAACAAAAACAAAAAACAAGATCCGTCTACATGCCACCTACAAAAGATTCATTTTAGACCTGAGGACACCTGCAGATTGAAAGAGACGGGATGGAGAAACATCTACCATGCTAATGGATGTCAAAAGAAAGCTGGAGTGTCATACTTATAAAAGACAAAGAAGATTTTAAAACAAAGACTGTAACAAGAGATGAAGAAGGGCCTCTATTATAATTGACAAGTATATACATAAAGATCTAACAAGTGTAAATATTTATGCACCCAACCTGGAAACATCCAAATATATAAATCAATTAATAACAAACATAAAGAAATTCATTCATTCTAATACCATAATAATAGGAGACTTTCACACTCCACTTACAACAATGGACAGATCATCTAAGCAGAGAATCAACAAGGAAACAATGGCCTTGAAAGACACAATGGATCAGATAGTAGATTGATAAACTCCTAGCCAGGCTTATCAAAAAGAAAAGAGAGAGTACCCAAGTAGATAAAATCATGAATGAAAGAGGAGTGATCACAACCAATGCCAACGAAATACAAAGAATTATAAGAGAATACTATGAAAAATGTATGCCAACAAACTGGGCAATCTGAAAGAAATGGAAAAATTCCTAGAAATTCCCACACTACCAAAACTGATAGGAAGAAATAGAAAATTTGAACAGACCCATAAGCAGCAAGGAAATTGAATCAGTTATCAAAAATCTCCCAACAAACAAGAATCTTGGGCCAGATGAACTCCCAGGGAAATTCTACAAGACATTTAAAGAAGAGTTAATACTTATTGTTCTCAAATAGTTCAAAAAAATAGAAATGAAATGAAAGCTCCTAAACTTATTCTGTGAAGCCAGATTACCTTGATTCCAAAACTAGACAAAGTCCCCACTAAAAAGAATTATAGGCTAATATCCCTAATGAACCTGGATACAAAAATTCTCAACAAGATACTAGTAAATAGAATTATTCACCACAATCAAGTGGTATTTATTCCTGGGCTGCAGGTCTGGTTTAGTATCTGCAAATCAGTTAACTTGATACAACACATTTATAAGACTAAGGATAAGAACCATATGATCATCTCAATAGATGCTAAAAAGCATTTGACAAAATGTAGCATCCTTTCTTGATAAAAAATTCTCAATAAAGTAGGGACAGAAGAACATACCTCAACATCATAAAGGTCAAATATGAAAGGCCCACAGCTAATATCATCCTAAATGGGGACAAAACTGAAAGCTTTCCTCATAAGGTCAGGAAAATGACAGGGATGTCCACTCTCACCGCTGTTGCTCAACATAGTACTGGAAGTCCTAGCCTCAGCAATCAGAAACTAAAAAGAAATAAAAGGCATAAAAATTGGCCTTTTATTTTGTGAAGTCAAACTTTCACTCTTTGCAGATGACATGATGCTTTACAGGGAAAACATGAAAGACTCCACCACAACACTGCTTGAACTGATACGTGAATTTAGCAGTCACAGGATATAAAATCAATGTACAAAAATTGGTTGCATTTCTACACACCAAAAACGAAGCAGAAGAAAGAGAAATCAAGCAATCAATCCCACTTACAATTGCACTAAAAGCTATAAGATACCTAGGAATAAACCTAAACTAAGAGGTAAAAGATCTGTACACTGAGATCCATAGAAAGCTTATGAAAGGAATTGAAGAAGACACAAAGAAATAAAAACAAAAACAGTCCATGCTTATAGATTGGAGGAACAGATGTTAAAATGTCTATATCATCCAAAGCAACCAACACATTCAGTGCAGTCCCTATCAAAATAACCCCAGCATTCTTTCACAGAGCTAGAACAAGCAACTCTAAAATTTGTATGGAATCACAAAAGACCCTGAAGAGCCAAAATAATGTTGAAAAAAAAAAAAAAAAAACAAAGCTGGAGGCATCAAAATACTGGACTTCAAGCTGTATAACAAAGCTGTAAGACAGTGTGGTACTGGCACAAAAACAGACACATAGATGAATGTAAAAGAATAGAGAACCCAGAAATAGACCTACAAATGTATGGCCAACTAATGTCCAACAAAAGGGAAAGAGTATCCAATGGAAAAAGTCTCTTCAGCAAATGGTGCTGAGAAAATTGGACAGTGACATGCAGAAGAATGAAACTGGACCACTTTCTGACACCATACACAAACATAAATTTCAGTTGGATGAAAGACCTAAACTTGAGACTGGAAACCATCAAAATCCTACAGAAGAAAACAAGATACTGTTTTGTTGTTGTTCTTGTTGTTTTGTTTGTTTTTTTTTTTTGTTTTTTAAAGAGGTGATACCTCTTTGATGTCGGCCACCGCAACTTCTTACTAGACATGTCTCCAGAAGAAAGAGATAAAAGCAAAATAAACTATTGGAATCTCATCAAGAATAAAAAAAAACCCTTCTACATAGTGAAAGAAACAATCAACAAAACTAAAAAGAAATTAATGAAATAGGAGGAGATATTTGTAAATGACATACCAAATAAAAGGTTACTATCCATAATCCATAAAGAACTTATTAAAGTCAATACCCTTAAAAACAAATAACCCAAGGTATAAATAGGCAGAAAACATAGACACTTTCCCAGACATCCAGATGGCTAACAGACACATGAAAAGATGTTCAACATCACTCGTCATCAGAAAAATACAAGTGAAAACCATAATGAGACACAACCTCACTCCTGTGAGAATGGCTAAAATTAACAATTCAGGAAACAAGAAATGTTGGTGAGGATGCGGAGAAAAGGAAACTCTTTTGCACTGTTTGTGAGAATGCAAATGGATGCACCCACTCTAGAAAAAGTATGGGGGGGTTCTCAAAAAATGACAAATAGAAGTACAGTAAGACCCAGTAATTGCACTACTAGCTATTTATCCAAAGGATACAAAAATGCTGAATGCACCCCAGTGTTTATAGCAGTGCTATCAACAATAAGCAAATCATAGAAAAAACCCAAATGTCCAATAACTGATGAATGGATAAAGAAGATGTGGTGTGTGTGTGTATATATATATGTGTATATATATATATATATATATATATATATATAATATGTAATGGAATATTGTACATATATGTATATGTATATAATATACAAAAATATAATGGAATATTAGTGACCAAAAAGAATGAAATCTAGAGTGTCAGACAGAAAGACAAATATGATATAATTTCATTCAAATGTGGAATTTAAGAAACAAAACAGATGAACTTAGGGGAAGTGAAGGACAATTAAGATAAAAACAGAAAGCAGGGTGCCTGGGTGGCTCAGTCGGTTAAGCATCTGACTTTGGCTCAGGTCATGATCTCACCGTTCGTGTTTTTGAGCCCCGCATCAGGCTCCGTGCTGACAGCTTGGAACCTGGAGCCTGCTTCAGATTCTGTGTCTCCCTCTCTCTCTGCCCCTCCCCCACTCGTGTGGGGTGTGTGTGTGTGTGTGTGTGTGTGCGCTCGCTCTCTCTCTTTCTCAAAAATAAACTTTAAAATTAAAAAAGATAAAAACAGAAAGAGACAAATTATAAGAGACTCAGAGAAAAGAGAACAATGCAGAGGTCAGTTAAGTACAGAGAACAAACAAGGTTGCTGGAGAGGAGGTGGGTGGGGGAATGGGCTAAATAGGTAATGGGCATTAAGGAGGGCACTGGTTTGAATGAGCACTGAATGTTACATGTAAGTGATGACTCACTAAATTAATTCTACTCCTAAAACCAATACTATGCTATATATTAACTAATATGAATTTAAATTAAAATAAGATTTTTATATACATAATCATACCACAAATAAATAAATACAATTTTATTAGTTCCTTTCAAAAAAAAGGAATTCCTAGGATTCCAATTTTTAAAAATCAGATGGAAAGTAGTGTTTTTCTGGGTAAACCATAGAAATTAAGGAGGTCTGTGAATTTAATGACTTATCTACTTATTTTGCATTATTTTTAATTAGGAAATTTAAAATACTGTATATATTTAAAAATATAGGTTCTGATATAACCAATGTCAGCGTTTAAAAGATATTTGTCAGTTGCCATATTTTAATAATAGCAATAATATATTACTGATAAAATTAAAGAACTTACTGTTGCCATTTTCAGTGCTTTTTCCCTTCTACCTACTTGAACAAAACACCATTATCCTTATATATTCAGGTTGTATTCTCCCTGTCATGCTTTTATAATTTTATCACATATATGTATATTCATAAATAATATGTGGTAATATTTAAATGCTTTTATAATATGTTCATAAATCTTTCACATTATAGGTAGTACTCCCTGATAATATTTCATTTAGCATATCCGGTTGTTTTTAGGTGTGACATAGCACTTCATGATATTTTTATTTGTGTTACCCTATTGATAGACATATATGATATCCAATATTTTACTTGCACCAGATAATCTTGTGTTGAACATTATTTCTCTGTGTGAATAGATTTTTTAATCTCTGTAGTGATGTGGCCTGCTTTGGGAATGTGTACATTATTTATTCGTAATACAGTTAGTTTAATTTTTTTAATGTGTATTTTTGAGACAGAGACAGAGCGCGAGCAGGGGAGGTGCAGGGAGAGAGTGAGACACAGAATCCAAAGCAGGCTCCAGGCTCTGAGCTGTCAGCACAGAGCCCTACTCAGGGCTTGAACCCAAGGACCGCAAGACCATGACCTGAGCCGAAGTCAGACACTTAATCAACTGAGTCACCCATGCACCCTTAGTTTAATTTTAAATCCCCTAAGCCTAAAGTAGTACAGTAGATCCTATGGTGTGCCATCCAGATTCACCAGATCATTCAGAATGAGAAGACATTTATTCTCCTGAATGCCAGAACTATTAACTGCTGGCAGTTAAAAACAGTTCCTTGCTCCAAACCACTCTTGCTTCATCCAAGTTTACATCTCCTCCCATTGGGGCAAGGGGAGTCCATGTATATTTAGTGGTTGATGGTGGGCTTATAAAGACCTACTCATAATTTGTTACATCTCTGAAAGGTCATCGCCAGGGACTAGCTGAGACTTTTTTGTGATTGCACATATTTTGACTTCTCCCTTTACTTAATATTATTCCCTTCACTCACCAGTCTTGTTACTGAGAACACTTCCTATAAACCACCTGCACATAAATCCTCATTTTCAGTCTGTTCTCCAGGAAACCCAACCTACTAAGTTAGGTGCCAATAGTGGTCTCCAAAGATACATACTAAAATATCATATCAGATCTAGACTTCCCACTGGCTGGCTGGCTGGCTGGCAATTGGGATTCCATCTAAAGTGGCAGCTAGCATATGGCTAGCCCTTGGTGTATTATAGCAATGCCATTATTAAATATTTTACCAGTGGTGAACTGACTTGGGATATTTATTAATAAATAATAGGGCAATAACAGGAATTTTTGAAGTGCTCAGAGAAAGGAAATATTATAGGTGAGAACTGAGGAGTTGGAAAGTGTTCCCTGGGTCCCACTGGGTTTGAGATAGTCAATATTTCTGAGAATGGATACCCTCGCTGGATTCAGCTTTGCCACCTATGATTCTAAATTCAGGGGGCTGTCTGGTTTAAGCCTGGGCAAGGATTCCTGCTTCTAGGAAATCCACTGAAGGAAAAAAAAATCGTGAAGTCATTGCCATGGTGACAGAAGGACCCTTAAAATTAAGAGATAAATTTTGCATGGTATATTCTTAGCAATTCACTGTCACATCCATCACTTTTGAACTTAGCTCTGGAAAGAGGCTTTTCAAATTTAAGTAAACTCAAGACATTGCACAGTGTCATGGACTTGTGGACATCAGCCATCTTGACTCTGGATAGTATAATTTTTTGGATCCATAGAGTACACTATGCTTTTGTAGAGCATCACAAAGAGAAGCCTGAGCTCTGGAGTCAGATATTTGGTTTTTGAAGCTCATTTTTTATCTTATTTGCTAGACAATTTACTTAACCTCTCCTCATATACGTTGCATTAATCAAATTGGGGTAACAAAATCTCTCTTGGGGCTTGTTGTGAATATTAAAGAAATGAACACCAATCATTACTAGTAGTAGTATGGTTACCCATGCAATCTGTCCCAGCTCTAGTCACATAGAATTTCCTTTCATTCTTCAAGTGTTCCAGCACCTTCAGACAGACATACTAAATTCTCTTACTCCATAATTCTTCCACCATTGTTCCCATGATAGACTCCTTCCTAGTTACAAACCTGATTATATGTTATCTCTCTCTGGAAAACCTTTGTCAACCCCATCAAACAAGGATAGTGACTCTTCCTACTTGAGAGAGCCTGCCTTCCACCATGCTACTTTTCTTTAGCCACTATCATAGCACTTACCCTACTGAAATGTTGTCAATCTCTTTTGTCCCTGAGCCCCTCTCTGTCCTATTGAACTTAAAGGCTTGGACGATATCGTATCCATCTTTATATTACAAATTTGAAAGCTAAGCAGAGCTTGGTGTGTACTCAGATCATAGTGTTATGATCAATGAATCAATATCAACTTGTTATAGATATTTGAATCCTTTCAAAGTCAAGTTATTAAATAAAATGCTTCATTATTTTTGTTCTTGTGTTCTATTAGTGACTCTCTGAGCCTAAAATGATTTTGAGTTCACTTTGCTTTACACCAATGAGTCTGAGTTCTGATTTTAAAAAGTAATGATGAAACTCTGAGGTTCACTTATGGTTCTCTCATCTCCCCCTGCCTGACCCAGTGCCAGAATTTCATGGCTGGTCTCCTGCCTCTAGTCTTTTTCTATTTCATTATCCATACTCTTCAAAGGATTATTTTTCTTAGGTGTTGATTGTGTATTCTTTAGTCCAAAAGACTTCAAGTCTCCTTCGTGCTCATAGAATAAAACCTAATCTCATTACTGGCTCACCCAATCCACTTTACAGACTTCTTACACCTCTATGGATCCCATAGTACTCCACTCTATTCACACAACACCATATATCTCAGCCAGGACTTTGTCATATACTTCATTTTGGCAGAGCATGGTTAAAAGTACTCCAGACACAGTACTCTTAAATGACCTGTGTAGAGGTTGATATGACAAATCTTTAGAAATCTGGAGCATCTGGATAGTAAGAAAGTTCTCACTGTGTCATTTAAGGCACAGAGGGCTCAGATCAGCTCAGAGAAAACCAAGAAAAGCATGCACGGGATATACTCATTAGTTCATTCACTCATTAAACAGTTATTTTTTGACCACCTATAATGCCCCATGAACTAGGAACACAGTGTTGAGTAAGATGAGGTTTATGCTGTCATGAAACCTGTCTTCTACCAGACAATGGTAGAAGGTGAAATCAGAGAGACAAGCAGGGGCCTATCCCTTTCCCTGAGAGTGACAGGAAAACATTGAGAGTTGTGAATAAGCAGTGATGCTATATGATCTATTCTGTAAAAGACCACTCTCTCTGCTGAATGGAAGATAGGTTGCAGGAGTACAAGCATGGAAACAGGAAGCCAACATTGTAAGTTGTTCAAGCGAGAAATTATAGTGTTTAGATCAGGGAGACAATAAAGAAAGGATAAAGTGACAAGTTCAAGGTATAATTTGGGCTATGTAGTAAAATGTTGTTCTAATGATTTCAATGTGGGGAATTAGGAAAGAAAAAATCTAGAATGACTTCTAAAGTTTTGACTTGAGAAAATGGTGGAACATCACAAGTTCCACTTCATATATAAAAGTTTCCTATGAAACACTAAGATGGAGATATTGAACAGATAAGATGGCTAGATATACCAGTCAGGATTCTAGTGTAGAGACCCAGGCTGAAGATATGAATTAGAATTCCATCAGTCTATACAAATATTTTTTTCCCCAGGGCTTCACACATTTATTTTATTTACTTCTCAGAGATATTTTGCAGAATAAGGTATTTCAATTGCATGGGTCAGAAATATCTCAAGGTCACAAAACTGATAAATGGTAGACCTGGAATTTTGCTTGAATTTATTGCATTCAGAAATTATGTACATGTTTTAAGTTAAATACTATTCAATTAAAGTTATCTGACATGCTGGTAAAGTGTCCTGGGATTTTGATTGCTACTGTAACACCACCTCCCTAACTCTCCCAATGAGGACTCATATCTTTTTTTTTTCTCAGTAAAGTTTTTTTTCTTTTCATTTTATAAAACTTTAGCTGTTTTAAAAATATAATTTATTGTTAAATTGGCTTACATACAACACCCACGGCTATCCCAACAAGTGCCCTTCTCAATGCCAATCACCCATTTTCCTCCTACCCCAACCCCCATCCACCCTCAGTTTGTTCTCTGTATTTAATAGTCTCTTGTGGTTTCCCTCCTCGCTCCATGTTTGTAACTATTTTATTCCCTTTCCCTTCCCCCATGGTCTTCTGTTAAGTTTCTCAAGATCCACATATAAGTGAAAACATGATATACGTCCTTCTCTGACTGATATATTTCACTCAACATAACTTACAGTTCCATCCATGCTGCTGCAAATGGCATGATTTCATTCTTTCTCATTGCCAAGTAGTATTCCATTGTATATATAAGCCACATCTTCTTTATTTATTCATCAGTTGATAGATGTTTAGTCTCTTTCCATAATTTGGCTATTGTTGAAAGCACTGCTATAAACATTGGTGTACATATGCCCCTATGAATCAGCACTCCTGTATCCCTCGGGTAAATCCCTAGTAGTATTATTGCTGGGTCACAGGGTAGTTCTATTTTTAATTTTTTGAGGAACCTCCACACGGTTTTCCAGAGTGGCTGCATCAGTTTGCATTCCCACCAACAGTGAAAGAGGGTTCCCATTTCTCCACATCCTTGCCAGCATCTACAGTTTTGTGGGTTGTTCATTTTAACCACTCTGACCAGTGTGACATGGTATCTCAGTGTGGCTTTGATTTGTATTTCCCTGATGATGAGTGATGTTGAACATCTTTTCATGTGTCTGTTGGCCATCTGGATGTCTTCTTTAGAGAAGTGTCTAAAAATGTCTTCTGCCCATTTCTTCACTGGATTGTTTTTCAGGTGTGGAGTTTGGTGAGTTTTTTATAGATTTTGGATACTAGCCCTTTCTCTGATATGTCATTTGCAAATATCTTTTCCCATTCTGTCAGTTGCCTTTTAGTTTTGTTGATTGTTTCCTTTTCAGTGTAGAAGATTTTTATCTTCATGAGGTCCCAATAGTTCATTTTTGCTTTTAATTCGCTTGCCTTTGGAGATGTGTCAAGCAAGAAATTGCTACAGCTGAAGTCAAAGTGGTTTTTGGCCTGCTATCTCCTCTAGGGCTTTGATGGTTCCTGTCTCAGATTTAGGTCTTTCATCCATTTTGAGTTTATTTTGTGTGTGGTGTAAGAAAGTGGTCTAGTTTCATTCTTTTGCATGTTGCTGTCCAGTTCTCCCAGCACAATTTGTTAGACTGTCTTTTTGACATTGGATACACTTTGTAAAAGATTACTTGGCCATACATTTGTGGGTCCAATTCTGGGTTCTCTATTCTATTCCATTGGTCTATGTGTCTGTTTTTGTGGCAATACCATGCTGTCTTGATGATTACAGCTTTGTAGTAGAGGCTAAAGTCTGGGATTGTGATGCCTCCCGCTTTGGTCTTCTTCAATATTACTTTGGCTATTCAGAGTCTTTTGTGGTTCTATACAAATTTTAGGATGGTTCTAACTTTGAGAAGAAGGCTGCTACGATTTTGATTGGTATTACATTGTATGTATACATTATTCTGAGTAGTATTGACATTTGAACAATATTTATTCTTCCAATCCATGAGCATGGAATGTTTTCCCATTTATGTGTGTCTTCTTCAATTTCCTTCATAAACTTTGTATAGTTTTCAGCATACAGATCTTTTACATCTTTGGTTAGGTTTAGTCTTAGGTATTTTATGGTTCTGGGTGCAATTGTAAATGGGATCAGTTTCTTTATTTCTCTTTCTGTTCCTTCATTATTGGTGTATAAAAATGTAACCAATATCTGTAAATTAATTTTGTACCCTGAAACTTTGCTGAATTTATGTATCACTTCTGGCAGTCTTTTGGTGGAGTGTTTTGAGTTTTCCATGTTGAGTATCATGTCGGTTGTGAAAAGTGAAAGTTTGACTTCTTCTTTGCCAATTTTGATGCTTTTATTTCATTTTGTTGTCTGATTGCTGATGGTAGGACTTCTGGCACTATGTTAAGCAACAGTGGTGAGAGTGGACATCCCTGTCGTGTTCCTTATCTCAGGGGGAAATCTCAGTTTTTCCCCATTGAGGATGATATTAATTGTGGGCTTTTCATTTATGGCTTTTATGGTGTTTATGTTTCTTCTATCCTGACTTTCGTGAGGGTTATTATTAAGAAAGGAAGCTGTATTTTGTCAAATGCTTTTTCTGCATCTATTGACAGGATCATATGGTTCTTATCCTTTCTTTTATTAATGTGGTGTATCACATTAGTTTATTTGCAAATATTGACCAGCCTGCAGTCCAGGAATGAATCTCACTTGATCACGGTGGATGATTCTTTATATGTGCTGTTAAATTCCATTTGCTAGTATCTTGTTGAGAATTTTTGCATCCACATTCATCAGGGATATTGGCCTGTAGTTCTCCTTTTTTGTGGGGTCTCTGTCTGGTTTGGGAATCAAAGTAATGCTGGATTCATAGAATGAGTCCAGAAGTTTTCCTTCCCTTTCTATTTTTTGGAACAGCTTGAGAAGGATAGGTATTATCTCTGCTTTAAATGTCTGGTAGAATTCCCCAGCATAGCCATCTGGTCCAGGACTCTTATTTGTTGGGAGATTTTTGATGACTGATTCAATTTCTTCACTAGTTATGGGTTTGTTCAAATTTTCTATTTCTTCCCATTTGAGTTTCAGTGGTGTGTGAGTGTTTGGGAATTTGTCCATTTCTTCCAGGTTGTCCAGTTTGTTGGCATATAATTTTTCATACTATTTTTTGATAATTGCTTGTGTTTCTGAGGTATTGCTTGTGATAAATCCATTTTCATTTATGATTATATCTATTTAGGTCCTCTCTCTTTTCTTTCTGAGAAGTCTGGCTAGCGGTTTATCAATTTTGTTTATTTTTTCAAAAAACCAACTTTTCACTTCATTCCTCTGTTCTACTGTGTGTGTTTTTAAATTTTATATTGCTTATTTCTGCTCTGATCTTTATCACTTATCTTCTTCTGCTGTCGTTGGGGTTTCTTTGTTGTTCGGCTTCTAGTTCCTTTAGATGTGCTGTTAGATTTTGTATTTGGGATTTTTCTTATTTCTTGAGAAAGGCCTGAATTACCATGCATTTTCCTCTTAGGACTGCCTTTGCTGCATCTCAAAGGGTTTTGGACTGTGGTGTTTTCATTTTCATTTGTTTCCATATATTTTTAAATTTCATTAATTGCTTGGTTGACCCATTCATTCTTCAGTAGTATGTTCTTTAACCTCCATGCATTTTGAGGTTTTCCAAACTTCCCTGTCATTGATTTCAAGTTTCATAGCCTTGTGATCTGAAAGTTTATGCACACTCAATTCTTTTATATTGATCTCAATTCTTTTATATTCATTGAGGGCTGTTTTGTGACCCAGCATGTGATCTGGAGAATGTTCGTGCGCACTCAAGAAGAATGTGTATTCTTCTGCTTTAGGATGAAAAGTTCTAAATATATCTGTCAAGTTCATCTGATCCAGAGTATCATTCAGGGCCATCGTTTCCTTATTGATATTCTGTCTAGGTGATCTGTCCATTGTTGTAAGTGGAATATAAAAGTCCCCTGCAATTACTACATTCTTGTCAATAAGATTGCTTATGTTTGTGATTAATTGTTTTATATATTTGGGTGGTTTTGAATTTGGTGCATAGACATTTATAATTGTTAGCTCTTCCTGATGGATAGACCATGTAATTATTATATAATGCCTTCCTTATCTTGTTACAGCCTTTAGTTTAAAAAATAGTTTGTCTGATATAAGTATGGCTATTCCATCTTTCTTTTGACTTCCAGTAGCATGATAGATGGTTCTCCAACCCTCCACTTTCAATATGAAGGTGTCCTCAGGGCTAAAATGGGTCTCTTGTAGACAGCAATAGATGGGTCTTCTTTTTTATCCATTCTGACACCCTATGTCTTTTGATTGGAGCATTTAGTTCATTTACATTCAGTGTTATTATTGAAAGATATGGGTTTAGAGTCATTGTGTTATCTATAAGTTTCATATTTGTAATGATGTCTCTGGTCCTTTGTGGTCTCTTCAACATTCCACTCATAGAGTCCCCCTTATGGTCTCTTGTAGGGCTGGTTTAGTGGTGATGAATTCTTTCAGTTTTTGTTTGTTTGGAAAAACATTTATCTCTCCTTCTATTCTGAATGACAGTCTTGCTGAATAAAGGATTATTAGCTGCATATTTTTCCTATTCAGCATATTGAAAATTTCCTGCCACTTCTTTCTGGTCTGCCAAGTTTCAGTAGATAGGCCTGCTACTACCTTATGTGTCTACCCTTGTAGGTTAAGGCTTGTTGTCCCTAGCTGCTTTCAGAATTCTCTCTTCATCTTTGTAATTTGCCAGTTTCACTATGATATGTCACACAGAAGATCAATTCAAGTTATATCTGAAGGGAGTTCTCTGTGGCACCTGGATTTCAATGCCTGTTTCCTTCCCCAGATTGGGGAAGTTCTCAGCTATGATTTGTTCAAGTAAACCTTCAGCCCCTTTCTCTCTCTTCTTCTTCTGGAACTCCTATGATACTGATATATTCTGTTTCATTGAATCACTTAGTTGTCTAATATTCCCCTTGTGATCCAGAACATTTTTGTCTCTCTTTTTCTCAGCTTCATCTTTTTCCATAATTTTATCTTCTATTTCAACTATTCTCCCCTCTGTCTCATCAGTCCTCATTGTCACCACCTCTAGTTTATTTTGCACCTAATTTACAGCATTTTTAAATTCATCATGGCTATTTTTTCAGTTCCTTGATCCCTGGAGCAATAGATTTTCTGCTGTCTTCTATGCTTTTTTCAAGCCCAGTGATTAATCTTATAACTGTTACTCTAAATTCCTGTTCAGTTTTATTGTTTACATCTGTTTTGTGCAATTATTTAGCTGTCATTTCTTCCTGGAATTTCTTTTGAGAATTCTTCCATTTCATCATCATGGCTAGTTTTCTATCCCTTATGTGTTTTAAAAGCTTGTTATGTTCCTTGCTCCTGTTACCACTACTATATTAAAGAGGGGTCATACAGTGTCCAGGGTGTGGCCCTTAAGGAGGTGTTTTTTGGAGACTGTTACTTGTTCTGTGTTGTTGTGATTTTGGTTACTTTATCTCCCTACTCATAGTGATGTTTTTGACCCTCCACCATGTGTGCTTTGATATGTTTGTTGAAGTAGTCCTGGAAACAAAACCAAACATACAGACAAAAAAAAAACAAAGAGAAAACAAAAACACAAAAACATACAAGAAACAAACATACACAAAAAAAACCCAAAAGCAAAAAACTAGAAACACCAGCTACAAGTAAACAATAGGGTGGAGGTGGTGCTGATAGAAGAGGTTTTATCCCACACAAAGAGAGAAATGACAGGACAGGGAAAAATAAAAAGAAAAATTGACCAGGTGGAGAAACTAATAAGCTTAATCCAGAGAGAGAGAAAGGAAAATAAAGAAGGAGTCAGGGAAAAAGAAAATAAGATAAAGTTGTTCAGAGAAATTATAGGGCTTAATCCAGAGAGAGAGAAACAAAAATAAAGAGGGGGGCAGGTAGAGAAAATAAAAATGATCAAAGAAAATATATGGCTTAATCCAGAGAGACAGTATGGAAAATAAAGAAGGAGGTGGGGAAAAAGAAGAGAAGATAAAGTTGCCTGGACTGAGAAACTATATGGTTTAATCTAGAGAAAGAGAGAAAGGAAAATAAGAAAAGAGGTGTAGAACATGTATCAAGAGAATGTATTATGTCTGCTTAAACAGACCAACAACCAGAGTAACCAGACTAGAGGAGGAAAGAGATAAGAGAAAGAAAAAGAAGGAAGAATGTATCTATATAATAACAATTGTCTGAGAATTAAACCAGGGAATACAACAGCGCCGATCTGGAGCAGGGGCTGAATGGTTTGTGAGGGTCAATCCCACTCCAGTAAATACACAGTTACCAGGCACGAAGGGCCATGGTTTGTAGTAGGCAGGTCCCACTTCCACTGTTCCCTGAAGTGTGTTGTTCCCTAAAGTGGCCCCCCACCCACCATGGCCCATCAGGTTGTCCTGGTGGGTCTCTGGAAGCAACTCTGACTCTTTTACTCCCAGACTCTTGGTGTTCAAAGTCCTTTGGCCTCAAGACGGCTTTGTTTGAGAGATGAGGGAACTTTGGATCCCCCTACTTCTCTGCCATATTTGCCCCTCCCTCCAACCCTTCCCTTCTGAGGAACTGTGGCTTTGACCTGCTCAGATCCTTTGGGGGAGGGTCTTGCTGAGCAATGGCTGGGTGCTGACCCGTCCCCAGTAACGTTTGCAAGACTGAGCTGCTGCTAATGCCTAGAGACAGTGGCTGGGTGCCAGCCTGCCCTAGAAAAAGTTCACATGATCAAGTAGCAGCAGAATTTCAAGGTTTATGGAAAATCACAACACAGCTAGCCCCAGGTCTCCCCTTTAACATCCTTGTTCCAACACCAGTGAATGTGGTTGTTCTCTGGGGTCCACTGGGACCTTTGCCTGTGGGGTGGCTGCACAGTCTCTACCAAATGTCCTTCCCACAGGGGAACTTCCACTCCCTGTGTGGCCCATGGACCCCCTTGGACCTTGCTCTCCACTCTTGGGGATTTGCCCTTCCCACCAGAGTACCGCTAGGTATCGAGCTGCAGAAGCTCAGACTCTGTGCTCCCTTTGTTTATAGAGTCTTGATGGAATTTAAACTCTCTTTTCTCCTTTCTCCCTTGATTTTTTTCAGTCCCTATGACTCTTTATTTTCCACTTTCTCTCCAGCTGCTTATGGGACCGTGCTTTTCCCATACTCTCCCCCCATATCCATCCTCTCTCTGCAAGAAAAAACAGCTCCCTGCCCTCCACAGCTTCTCTCTCCCCCAGGTCACCTCTCTGCACTGTGTACCTACTGAGTTCTGTGGTTCAGGTTGTGCAGATTGTTCTGTAAATCCTCAGACCAGTTTTCTACGTGTGTAAGATGGTTTAGTGTTGATCTGGCTGCATTTCAGCAATGAGAGATGAAAAAAAATTTCCATGCTGTTCTGCCATCATGGCCCCTCCATCTAGAAATATTTAAAATCATGAGACCAGATGGGATCACTCAGCAAGAAAGCATAGATCAAAGACAAAGGTATAAAGACCAAGTCTTGCATTCTCCCCACCTTTATAGGTTGAAATGAGAAACAGTGGGTGGCCAGTGATGTAGGAGGACAGTCAGGAGAAGATGGAATAAACTAAGCCCATGCTGAGTGCTTCATATTATTGCTTAGCTTAATCCTTCTTATAAGAAACTTGCGAGGCAAATAATAATTTTATCTCCACACTTCAAATGGAAAAAATATCGTAAAGTTTTTAGAGGTTAAATAACTTATATAAGGTCATACAGCTGAAAAAAATGTAAATTTGGGACTTGGAATGGGCATAGTTTTACTTTAAAACCCAAGATCTTAAGTACTGCTCAATACCTGAGATAATGAATATCTCAACACTAGATGTTTTTAAATCAGAAAACACTTTTCAGGGATGTAACTCAGCAGATCTGTGTATTGTATTAGGTTATGCAACTGGGATCCATATCTCAAAAGACCTATTTCTAACCTCCAATTCTAGTTTCTTGATTCCTAGGCCTATTTTTTGCTGATAGTTATTGCAGTGGGCTTCCCTGGGAGGCCATGGCCAAGTCCAACAGATGGTATTGTTGGCGTTTCACCCTTAAAGCTTTGGCTTGGAAATGTGGTTTTCCCTTCACACTCAAATTTTCATTTCCTTTTAAATCCTTTTTTAAAGACTCCCCTGCAGGGGCAACTGGGTGGCTCAGTTGGTTGAGCGTCCAACTTCGGTTCAGGCCAGGATCTCACAGTCTGTGAGTTCAAGCCCCATGTCAGGCTCTATGCTGACAGATCAGAGTTTGGAGCCTGCTTTGGATTCTGTGTCCCTCTCTCTCTGCCCCTCTCCCGCTCATGTTCTGTCTCTCTCTCTCTGTCAAAAATAAACATTAATTTTTTTAAAAAAAACTCCCCTGCCAATGCCTCTTAATTTCTTTTTGTGTATTTTATGCATTATCCAACTCAGAAAAGAATTTTAGGATACAATCAATATCAAAATTGCAACACAAAATAAAATTACAGTTTATTTTCCTGTATCTATGCTTATTTTTTTCCTAGAGATTAATCTCTTAGCTGCGTGTGGATCTCTAAACCCTGGAGATTTTTCCTGTCATCTGTAAACTGATCAGCCTTGGGATACCAGGGATATCAGCACTTGAAATTGGGTAGGTGTGGTAAAGTGACTCCCAGTTGATGTTCTTTCTGCTGGCTCCCAATACAACAGTCTGTGTCGGTGTTCTTAAGTGTCTACAAGTTCAGACACAATTACCACCACAGTTTTTCCAGCCACTTCTTTGCTCTGCTGAGATCATCAGTGTTGACGTGGCCCTGAAGTGAGGCTGTGATACAATCCAGGTGGGTCTGATGTTAAGTCACTGCTCTTGTTGTATTACTAATTCTGTTACCTTGTGCGTGCTATGTAACATATCTGGTTTTAAATGTTCTAATCTATAAAATGGATGTTTTATATCAGGTTTCCTAAAAATAGATACTGAGATAGGGATTTACACTTTCCAAGAAGAAACTTATAAGAAAGTGAGGGAAGCAATAGAGGGAAGGGCATTCAAGGACGTTGTTTGAAGTGAAGTCTAGCTTAAGTTTGATTCACGTAGAACACATAGAACACAGACTGCAGAATCCATGTGCATAATGGGGCAGATCTTTTGTATTTCTGCCATAGCCAGTCACAGGCTATGGGAGTGAAAGGATGATATAATTCCCAAGCTGCTCCAGAGTTTCTGATTGGGAAGGTGTAGGGGAGGACCAGATAGTTTGCATTTCTCATAAGTTCTCAGATGATGGTTTTCTGGGGAATCACACTTAAAGAATCACTGGACTAAGCAAATTAAAAGTATAAACAAAACTGCAAAGGGACTTATATAACCTTCAAGATGTGGCTCCAGTCCCATCTACAGGAAGCCATTCCTAAGTAGCTCAGACCCTCACAATCTCTTCTTTGTAGCCATTTTGTACCTGTAATAGCCTATCTCATGTATTTACATGCAGTGGTGGACTGGAACTAGCTGATGCCAGTTCATGAAAGCCAGTTGTTAACTTTTCAGGAATTTTGCTAGCTGGTTGTGAAATGCAGCTATTATTAAAATGAAATTATATAAACTTACAAGTAAATTATATAAAAATAGAGAAAATATATACTCTACACTCATTACTTTTTATGCTTTTGAGGTTATTTACTTACATTTATTTTGTTGTGTTCCAACTCATCATTCAGTGACATATTGACAGCTTGAAATTGGCAATGATGGGACTATTTATGCTATATTCTAAGAGCCAATCATCAACATACCAGGGTGTTACTGCCTGAAGATTTCACAAATTTATACCTAGCTGGTCTGCAAGTTTCCTGAGGCCCTAAGTATTATTTTAAAAGCAGAAACAAGAGAAAGGTTCAGAGCACCAAGTAGGTGTTCAATTTGTGTTTGTAGATGGATGTAAGAGAATAGGGTCATAGAAAGCATTCACTGATACACAAGATTTAACAAACTTATTGTAAATTATTTTAAGTATTTTATTTAATTGCAATCATTGGTGCAGCGCTTGGGGTGGCTCAGTTGGCTAATCATCCAGCTCTGGATTTCAGCTCAGGTAATGATCTCATGATTTATGAGAATGAGCCCCACATCAGGCTCTTCAATGAGTATGGAGCTTGCTTGGGATTCTCTCTCTCCTCTCTCTCTCCCCCTTCCCTGCTCATGCTGTTTCTCTTTCTCTCTCTCTCTCTCTCTTAAAATAGATAAATAAACTTTAAAAAAAAGCTGCAAATCATTGGGGGAGCCAAGATTCAATGTATTAGTATGACCCTAGGCTTATCTCATTACTTGAACACAACTAGATAACTATCAAATCATTCTGAATACCCAAGAAATAGACCAGAGAATGGACAGAACAAACTTCACAACTAGAGGGAGAGAAGAGGCTACATCCAGGAAGGTAGAAAGTGCAGAGATGTGGTTTAGGGGAGAAATGTATCATGGATGCTACAGAGGGGAGGGAGTCCTGGTCACAGAGAAAGATGAGAGAGAGAGAGGAGTGCATAGGAATACACACAAAGAGAACCCTTCTCCAAAGCCAATGGTTAGGAAGATGAAAAGGGCTGATTTTTGTGAGTTTTTGTAATCAGCGTGTCTCAAATACTGGAGTTTTAAAGGTCAGCAGACTTGGCTGGTAAAACACCCTGAAGATGTTGTCCTACTCCTGGAGATAAGGCAGGCAAACAACCCTGGGGCAGATGGCACAATCTCAGGAGAACTTAAGGCACATGGGGAAAGATTGTTCACTCTTCTTGGAGCACATCTGTAAGAGATGGCATTCACAGAGATAGCTCTCCAAGGACAAAAGAACTGGCAAACACCATTAACCTCCTACGCCCCTCAGCATAGGTAGAGAGCCACCTGCTGAGGGCAGCTCACTCTGACATTGGCTGCCTGGTCTACTTGCTCCAAGTCCCATGCCCCAGCACTCTGGCATGACTGCCCTTCCTGGTTAAACCTGCATGAGTCCCAGCATAGTGAGAACTTACCCCAGAAGACCAGTGCAGGTCCTTGTCCACAACATATCCCCAAAATTTGGAGTTTTAAAAGTTAGTAGGCTTGGCTTGGATAGAGCCCAGAGTGCACTGCACTGCTCCTGGAGAGAAGACATGTAAGAAACCTGGAGACAAACAGCATGAAAATGGAGATCTGAAAAATGCCTGGGACACACAGTGTGGGGAGCTTATTTGCTCTTCTGGGAGTACTTCCCTGACATCAGTAAGCATGGCGAGCAGGAGATGGTTGGTACCATTTCCTCTTCCATGCCTTAGCATAACCATCAGTAAACAGCACAGTGCCTACACTTACTGCCTAATCTGCTTACACAAAGTACTGCACCCTTGCACTCTGTTGGTACTGCCCTCCTCAGGCAAGTGTGCCTCAGTCCCAATGCAGTGGGGTCCTACCCCAGAACAGCAGAATCCCCAACCCACCCCATATCTTTCAACAAGTGAGTTCTGCAAGTCTTCAATTCTAGTAGAAGTAGCATTAAGCCTCATTTCACTAGCAGACCAGATCACCTTAGTTAAAGCTTGCCACACTCTGGTCAAGGTCCAAACACTGCTCACTGCAGGCAAAGACAACCTCTGCAGATAACTGGCATGAAGGATAGATCAAAATGCATGTTTCACACACCAGAAACAATCCCTGAAGTACCAGGAGTAGGAAACATAACAGGCTTTTCTAACACAGAGAGAAGACAGAGACTTAGTCAAAATGCCAAGACAGAGAAATTCATCTCAAATGAAACAAGATAAGGTTATGGTCATAAATCTAATCAAAACAGATAAAAGTAATATGTGTGATGGAGAATTTAAAGCAACCATCATAAGGATACTCGCTGGGCTTTAGAGAAGAATGGTAGCCATCAGGGAGGCCTTTACCATAGATATAAAAGACTTACAAGACAATCAGTTAGAAATGAAAACAAACACAAAAAAAGGATTAGAAACAGACAGGATGTAATGAACACAGGATAGCAAAACCAGAGAAACAAGTTAGCAATATAGAGGATAGAATAATAAAAAATAATAAAGCTGAAAAAAGAGAATTAATTACGAATCATGAGAATAAACTTGGAGAACTGAATGACTCCATCAAATGTAATTCAGTCCACAGGAATCGAAGAAGAAGAAGAAGAAGAAGAGAAGAAGAAGAAGGAGGGGGAGGAGGAGAAGGAGAAGGAGAACAAGAAGAACAAGAAGAAAGAGAGAGAGAAAAAGAGGCAGAAGGTTTATTTGAGGAAATCATGGCCGAAAAGCTCTCTAATCTGGGGAAGGAAAAGACATCCAAATCCAGGAGATACAGAGAATTCCCATTAAAATCAACAAAAGCAGGCCAACACCAAGACAAATTATAATTAAATTTGCAAAATACACTGAAAAAGAAAAATAATCCTAAACTTAGCAAGACAAAAGAATTCCCTAACTTGCAAGTGAAGACCCATAAGGCTAGCTTCAAATCTTTCCACAAAACTTGGCAAATCAGAAGGGAGTGGAATGATCCATTCAAGGTGCTGAACGGGAAACATCTGCAGCCAAGAATATTCTACCCAGCAAAGATCATTCAGAATAGAAGGAGAAAAAACAGTTTCCCAGAGAAACAAAAACTAAAGGAGCTCATCACTACTAAAGCAGCTTTGAAATAAATATTAAAAGGTACTCTTTGAGTGGAAAAGAAAGACCAAAAGTGACAATGACAAGAAAGAAAAGGAGGAAATCTCCAGAAACAATGGAAAACCAAGTTATAAAATGGCAGTAAATACATTACTATCAATAATCACTCTGAATGTAAATGAGCTAAATGCTCCAATCAAAAGACATAGGGTGCCAGAATAGATAAAACAAAAATAAAAGTAAAAACAAAAACAAAAAACAAGACTCATCTATATGGTGCTCATAAGAGTCCATTTTAGACCTTGAGACACCTACAGATTGAAAGTGATGCAGAAATATTTACATGCAAATGGAAGTTAAAGAAAGCTGGAGTAGCAATATGTATATCAGAAAAAGTAGATTTTAAACCAATGACTGTAACAAGAGATGAAGATCAGCACTATATCATAATAAAGGGGACTATCCAACAATAAGATCTAACATCTGTAAATGTTTATGCCCCTAACCTGAAACAACCCAAATATATAAAACAATTAATAATAAATGTAAAGGAACTAACAGATAATAATACAATAATAGTAGGGGATTTTAACATCACACTTACAACAATGGACAGATCATATAAACAGAAAATCAAAACTGAAACAGTGGCTTTGAATGACACACTGGACCAGGTGAACTTAATATCTCATACTAAAGCAGCATCATACACATTCTTTTTCAAGTGCACATGAAACATTCTCCAGAATAGATCATATACTAGGTCACAAATCAGGCCTCAACAAGAACAAAGAGATCGATACCCTACCATGCATCTTTTCTGACCCCAATGAGATGAAACTTGAAGTTAACCACAAGAAAAAAATCTGGAAGCAACACAAATACATGGAGGTTAAACAATATCCTACTAACTAATGAATTGGTCAGCCAGGAAATCAAAGTAATAAAAAAAAACATGGAAAATTAAAATGAAAAACACAATATGCTTCTGTGTCTCCCTCTCTTTGCACTTTCCCCACTTGCACTCTGTCTCTCTCTCAAAAATAAATCCACATTAAAATTTTTTTAATGAATAAAATGAAAACACAAAGGTCTAAAACCTGTGGGATGAAGCTAAAGCAGTTATAAGAAGTAGTATATAGCAGTACAGTCCTACCTCAAGAAGCAAGAAAAATCCCAATAAACAACCTAATATTACACCTAAAGGAGCTATAAAAAAGCACAACAAAAGTAGCCTAATGCCAGAAGAAGAAGGGAAATAATAAAAATTAGATCGGAAATAAAAGATAGAGAAACTAAAAATAACAATAGAACAGAGCAATAAAATGAGGAGTGGGTCTTTGAAAAAATTAATAAAATCAATAAACCCTTAGCCAGACTTATCCAGAGGAAAATAGAAGAGACCTAAATAAATAAAATCACAAATGAGAGAGGAGAAATAACAATCCATACCACAGAAATACAAAAAATTATAAGAGAATATTATAAAAAACTACATGCCAACAAATTGGATAACCTGGAAGAAATTGATAAACCCTAGAAACATATAAACTACCAAAACTGAAACAGGAAGAAATAGAAAGTTTGAACAGAGAAGTAACAAGCAAAGAAAATGACAATATACAATTCCTAACAAACAAATCCATGATCAGAATGCTTCACAAGGGGAATTTAAATCAAACATTTAAAGAAGAGTTAACACCTATTTTTCTCAAAAAAAAAGAAAAGAAAAGAAAAGGAAGGAAAACTTCCAAATTCATTCTATGAGGTCAGAATTTCCCTAATACCAAAATCAGACAAAGACTCCACTGAAAAAGTGAACTACAGTCCAATATGCCTGATGAACATGGATGCAAAAATTCTAAGTAAAATAATAGCAAACTGAATCCAACAGTACATTAAAAGAATCATTCACCATGATCAAGTGGGATTTAGTTCTAAGCTGCAAGGTGTTTCAATATTTTCAGATCAATCAATGTGATACACCACATTAATAAAGGAAAGGAAAACAGCCATCTGATCCTTTCAATAGATGCAGAAAAAGCAGTTGAAAAAGTACAACATTCATTCATGACAAAAACCCTGAACAAAGTAGGGTTAGAGGAAACATATCTCAACATAATAAAGGCTATATATGAAAAAGCCATTAGCTAATATCATCTTCAATAGGAAGAAACAGGGACCTTTTCCCCTAAGATAAGGAATAAGACAAGGATGTCCACTCTAACCACTATTATTTTTTTTATTACTGGAAGTCCTAGCCTCAGGAACCAGCCAACAAAAAGAAATAAAAGATATTAATATTGACAATGAAGAAGTCAACTTTTAGTATATCAGATGACATCATACTCTGTATAGAAAACCCAAAGACTCAACCCAAAAAATTCCTAGAACTGATACATGAATTCAGTAAAGTTTCAGGATACAAAATCAATGTACAGAAATCGTTTTCATTTATATACACCAATAATGAAGCAGCAAAAGGAGAAATTGTGGAATTGATACCATTTACAATTGCACCAAAAACCATAATATACGTTGGAATAAACCTCACCAAACAGGTTAAGGATCTGTACTCTGAAAACTATAAAACACTGATGAAAGAAATTGATGATGACACAGAGATATGAAAAGACATTCCATGCTCATGGATTGCAAGAACAAATATTGTTAAAATGTCTGTATTACCAAAAGCCATCTATACATTCAATGCAATCTCTATCAAAATATCACCAGCATTTTTCAGAGAGCTAGAACAAACAACCTTAAAACTTTTATGGAACCACAATAGACCCCGAATATCCAAAGCAATCTTGGGAAAGAAAAGCAAAGTTGTAGGCATCACAATTTCAGAATGCAAGGTATATAACAAAACTGTAGTGATCAAGACAGTAAGGTCTTGGCACAAAAACAGATACATAGACCTGTAGAACAGAATAGAAAACCCAGAAATGAACCCACAGCTATATGGTCAATTTATCTTGGACAAAGAAAGAAAGAATATCCAATGGGAGAAAAACAGTTTCTTGAATAAATGGTGTTGAGAAAACTGTACAGCAACCTGCAAAAGATGAAACTGGATCACTTTCTTACATCATACGCAAAAAGCAATTCACAATGGGTGAAAGACCTACATATGAGACAGGAAACCATTAAAATCCTAAAGGAGAATACAGGCAGTAACATCTTTGGTATTGGCCATACCAACTTCTTTCTAGATACATCTCCTGAGGCAAGGGAAACAAAAGCAAAAATGTGATGAGCTCTGGGTGTTGTATGTAAGTGATGAATCACTGAATTCTACTCCTGAAACCAATATTGTATTGTATGTTAACTTCCTAAAATTTAAATTAAAAAGAAAATAACAAAAATGTAACATTAAAAAATAAATAAATATTGGGACTTCTTCAAGATGAAAATGTCTGCACAGCAAAGGAAACAATCAGCAAAATGAAAAGGCAACCTACAGAATTGGAAAAGATATTTGCAAATGACATATCTGATAACAGGTTAGTATGAAAAATATATAAAGAACTTCCCAAGCTCAACACCTAAAAAACAAATAATCTGGTTTAAAAATGGGCAGAACACATGAATAGACATTTTTCCAAAGAAGACATACAGATAGCTAACATACACATGAAAAGATGCTCAGCATCACTGATCATCAGGGAAATACAAATCAAAGTAACAGTGAGAAATCACACCATACTTGTCAGAATGGCTGAAATCAACAATACAGAAAACAACAGGTGTTGGAAAAGATACAGAGAAAGGAGAACCCTCATTCACTGTTGGTAGAAATGCAAACTGATGCAGCCACTATGAAAAACAGTATGGAAGTTCATCAAAACATTAAAAATAGAACTGTCCTATGATCCAGCAATTGCACTACTACATATTTACCCAAAGGATGCAAAAATACTAAATCAAAGGGTTACATGGACCCCATTGTGTATAGCAACATTATTAACAATAGCCACATTATGCAAAGAGCCCAAGCATTCATCGACTGATGAATAGATAAAGAAGTGACATATATCTAAAATGGAATATTATTCAGCCATAAAGAAGAATGAGATCTTGCCTTTTGCAACAACATAGGTGGATCTACAGTGTATAATGCTAAGCAAAATAAGTCAGAGAAAGACAAATACCACATGATTTCACTCATAATGTGAAATTTAAGAAACAGAACTAATGAATATGGGGTGGTAGGGAAAGAGAGGCAAACCAAGAAACAGACTCTTAACTATAAAGAACAAACTGATGGTTACCACAGGGGAGGTGGCTGGGGAGATGGGTTAAATAAGTGATGTATATTAAGGAGGGCACTTGTCATGAGTACCATGTGTTGTATGTAAGTGATGAATCACTAAATTCTGCTCCTGAAACTAACATTGCACTTTATGTTAACTGATAGTTGAATAACAACTTGGAGAAGTAAAACTGCACAACATTTACCCATTGAAATCACTGTCCTTGAAAGTCACAAACCTGATTTTATTTTTCCTTTAAAATATTTCCCATTTGGAATCTTCTCAAGTTTAAAGTAGTTTTCCCCTCAATCTCTCCCAATCAGCCAGATTTGAAGCTTCCTCTATTTTCATTTGAGTTGTCTCAGAAGAGTGGCTGAGGAATCTCTTCAACCCAAGCAAAAGTGTTTTGGAAGAGCTCCTTTATGCCACAACCCTATACTTAGTATACTGGGGGCAGAGGGGCATGGAGATTAACAAGAAGGGTTTCTGGAATATATAAAGCAGAGACAGAAATAATCAGGGCAGTGCATGCCAGAAAGAACAAGGAGCTGAAAGTTGTGAGGAGTTGAGGATTCGTCCCTTAGCCCTGTTATCAAAATATGGAAAGTAGAGAGAGCAAAATCTGAAAAGCAATAGTATGTTTAATCCCTATCATGTTCACTCTGTCTGGGTGAATTTCTGGCTCTGATGATTTAAGAAAGGGACCATCGTTAAGAGATTGTGGCCCAAGGAACTGGAATCCAGGGTTCTTGTCTTGTTTTACTGATAATGCATAAGGCATGGTGAGGGTGAATGTGGTGAAATATGACTCTCCATGAGCTTAAAGGAACATGGAGTCATGCATGGGTATCTCAGTTGATTGAGGGTCCAACTCTTGATATAAGCTCAGGTCATGATCTCAAGATTTGTGAGATTGAACCCTGCAGTGGGCCGCAAGCTGTCAACAATGAGCCTGTTTGGGATTCTCAATCTCTCTCTCTCTCTCCCCTTTTCTCAAAATAAATAAATAAACTTTAAAAATAAAGGAACATGGAGATGGTTATACCTATTGCTCTCACAGTGCTGTAAGGCTAGTCAACTAGAGAAATTGTCACTATGCTCTTGTTATTGAAATTCTTAAGTGGGGACCCTATATGGTCCTAGGACTCAAAGAACAGTTATAAATTAAGTGAACACTCCAGCATTTTCAGTTTGTTGTTCCACTTTTTGTCATTATTCTGACTTTGTAATACAATTCAGATGTATTATTAAAGGAAAGATTTTTTTCTCACCAGGCTCTGATGATAATGTGGAAAAACAGTCCACTGACGCAGGAGAAATAACTAATGGTCAGGCTTTTGAATTTTGTGGACTATTTAATTGGGTTTCTCAATTCTCATTTGCTTGGTGTTGCATTGACACTATGATATCAGGGGCTTTGTTTCAGTTAGTATTCCAAGGGATTGGCACAGCAGATACATTTTCTTTTCTTTTCTTTCTTTTCTTTTCTTTTCTTTTCTTTTCATTTCTTCTTTTATTGCTTTCCTTTTCTTTTTTATTCCATCTTTTAACCCTCTTAAACAGTTCTTTTACTGATTTCCACCAATTCTATGTATGAGTTAATGCTGTTTTCCTATCAAGGTGGCTTTGGACACTCTCCTTAGTGAAAATCATTGCTCTGCATATCTCCACTTTTTTCTAGGCCTTATAGTGTTCACTATCTCTTTGTCCACCTCACATCAACTCTTTAAGATGGGAATAACCTCAATTTTTAGAGGCCCAGAAAGGTAAAGACTTGGTGAAGCCAAATTTTATGCATGAAACTCTTCATTCTCGATACCTTATTTCACACAGCCTCAGAAACACTGGAGATAAAGGGAAAGAGATGCCCCCAAAAGGATATGCTTTTGGTTTCTCTGGGCAGTTTCTCATAGTCAAGAATCTATAGGAATTAAGGAATGTTCAGATTCAAGAAGGCTTTGGGAGAAGTCAACTCCAGCCCCTGCTACTGTAGTGTGATGGACAACAAGATAAAGGGAGAAAAGCAAGCATTTGTCTTACAGTAACAGCCTTAGTCTTTTTGGAATGTCCTTAGCATTCCATGAGACATTCAGGTCAATTATGGCCACTCAGTGGCCATTAGTGTCTACATCTATGTAGGGGAGGCAATATGCTGGGAAGGCTAGCACTGGGAACATGGGGTACATCACTAGGAAATGAAGTATGAGGTACCAGAGAGGGGAGGTTGCAACTTTACATTAATAAAGGTGAAAGAATGCTTAAGGTAATTGAGGCTGTAAATTGGTTAAGAGTCCTTGAGGCACAGTTCCAGTGGCATAAAATGGTTATAAAAAACAGTGGCATAAAATGGCCTGAAAACAGCAAGGCCACTCATTTTCAATGCCCGCATGGATCATGGCAGCAAGATCAATCCCAGTGTCTCAGCATGTTAGAGTTGGAAAGATGCTTAGGGAAGACCTGAGCCAATCCTTCCATTTAAAGACGGGGAATGACTTGCAAAGGACCATCCAACCTAGTAAAATTCATGTGTTCCTCTCTCCCATCTAAGGCAGTCATCAACATAAGGCTCATTTTCTGAAAGGGACTGGAGACAAGAGGAGATGTCTCTTATATCACCTTCTTGTCTCATACCATCTTTGTTTTCTTCAAAGAGCTGGCTATGAAGTAGAAGTAACAGCAAAGGATCTCTGGATCTACTGAACAAACAAGGTAAGCAGTCCAACTGGAAGTGTTAGGACTGTGTTTCCACACCTTTTATCTGTACCAAAAAAACTGCGACCATTTAGTAGTCACCTGTCGTTTCACACAGAATGAGTGCCTACTGTGAGTCAGGCATGGTTTGTGGAGCAGAGACCCATGAATGTGATGCAAAACCTACTCTGAAGAACCCCAGCACCCAGGATGGATAAAGCAGAGACATTTCTGTGACCTGGGGTCACATTTTCTCTCTTGAAGATTTTCCTGGTGGGTGGAGGTCAGGGATGGGAACTTGATGACTGCATCACCCAACGCAGCCATACAGCACTGAAGAACAGGGATCAGACACTCACTCCCTTTTTCTCCTCCTTTGCTCCCCTCTTATGGATGGAATGATTGTTTCCAGTGTGGGGGTGGACATGAGAGTGTGTCAGTCCATGGTCTGGATCAAGGCCTGAATGCTGGAGCTGTCATAACCTGTCTAGAGCAGAATTATTATTCTCCCTCTTCTGGACTGCTTCTGGATGCCCTCCTCCCAGGCTCTTGTAGTTCTTTATTGACACATAAGGGAGCTTTTTCTTTTCTTTTTTAATTTTTTCAATGTTTATTTAGTTTTGAGAGAGAGAGAGAGAGAGATACAGACATGATCTGGGGAGGGGCAGAGAGAGAAGGAGACAGAGAATCTGAAGCAGGCTCTAGGCTCTGAGCTGTCAGCACAGAGCCCGAAGCAGGGCTCAAACCCATGAACTGCGAGATCATGACTTGAGCCAAAGTCAAACGCTTAACCGAGCCACCCAGGTGCCCCATAAGGGAGCTTTTCCAAAGGAGAAAGGGATAACCATGACATGTGAGGGCTTAGATGATATGGACAGTAATAATACAATTATGATAAACCACCATATTCCATTACTACTAATAGCCAAGAAGTCTCAGTGCTTTTCAGACATGTCTTTTACATTCATAACAACAATATGAGATAGGGATGATTATTTGTCATTTTGTTAATAAGGAAACTAAGGCAGAGAGAAGTTTAATAACCTGCCTAAAGCCACCAAGTTAGTGAACAGCAGCTTAGGTTTTGATAAACATGATACCCAGGTTTTTAGTCATGACTTTAAAGGTATTCTTTAGTTGTCTGAATAGTCAGTATAATGACTTGCAAAAATTTTACCTCAAATTCAGTGTCTAAATGGAGAAGCTACTTCAGCAAATCCAGAAAAAGAAAAAAGAAAAAAGAAAAACATTTAAGTTGCAGGTTGAGTCTGGACAAAGAGGATTCAGAGTGCCCTGCTGTTTTATTTTAGCTATTCCTGAGCCACAGTTGTTTCAATGTATTGTATATTATCACTGGTGTGTTTTCATACCTTTTCCAAGGGGTTAGCCCTTTATGACCCCCTGTGTTTGCTTCTGCTGCTACCTCTGCTGCTGTTCTGGGAGTCCTACCAACTGGTGTCAAATTCACAAAAGATCTTTGAGTCTTCTAGAGAGACTTTAACATAGTAGTCCATTGTTTATTTACATTATAGTCATAATGGCCATGTAGAAGGAAATTAATTCACATCTGATACTGGGCAATACTAATCCATTCTGCACACAAATATAATTGTTTATTAAATCGTTAATAATTAGATAATTATTTTTTAAAATACTTTCTATTATTCAGTTAAAGTGTTTGGGAGAGCATATCTGGCTTTTTTTATGGGATGGGCTATGAATGCATTATTATTTTTTTCATTTAGAAAAATGGAAGGTAGACTTCCACTAAACAAAAGCTACCATCCACAAAATTCTTTATATATTTAGATAATGAGGGATGAATGCATTTATTCAGTGTAAAAGTCATTTGTCCCTAACAAAACAAGAAAATTTCTAAACACTCTGGGTTGACTTGGCAGCACATCAAAGAATGACTTGTGTAGGTGGGAAAGTCAAGTTTCTGAGAAATCCCACAGAAGTATTATCCTGAACCCTGAGCCCAGTGTGCATAGGTCTGAAAAGTAGCATCTGTTACTACTTCTTCCAGGAAACAGATGGTGATTAATGCCACCCCACCTGTTCCTTTTGTTACTTGCAGCAAGATATCCATTTTGAACAGTTCATGATTTTGACCTGTGAGTAAACGATCTCATACTGTTCTCACGTTATTTCATGCTTGAGTATCTCATTTACTTTGGGAAAGAGAAGACTGGGGGATAGATGTAATGTGTCTACTTTTACTTGACAGGCTATTGAATGGAAGAGATATTTGAGGAGTCTGTGTCACTTTGGAGGGCAAAGCCTAGAAGCCACAGAGACTCAGAGCTCAGTTCTACAGGGGGGCAGTCCCCAGGCATATGGGGATCTGCTAAGAGGTGATGAGCTTGGACATCAGAGGGGCATGGATGAATGTACCCAGTGAGGAAATGACCTTTTCGATGAGGCTATAAAACATAACGAAAGGTGTCTTGGTGTTCTTATCTAATCTATTATTATATAAATGTAGAAACTGGGAACTGGTGAAGATAATCTACCTGGAGTTACATAGTGAGTCAGCGAAGGGTCAGAACTAAAACAAATGTATCCGGTTTCCTTGACTAAAATGTGTATTTTTCATAACAATAAGTTTTTTGTTTGTGAATTCTTTTTGTTGTGAATTCTTCACAATTCCACTATTCTAAGTCTTTAAGGGGTGGTTGAGAGCAGAGATCATGCCTTTTAACTGTGCTAGGTATTCCCATGGAATTCCACAGGACCTTGAAAATTAAGTTACTCATCTCCCCAGGTGTCACAACATGGCTTTTTTTCTCTGTAGTGCAGGGATTTGAAACTGAAATGTTTTCAGAAGCCAACCAGTATCATGCCAATTTTAGGAAAGCAGGCACAAAACAACAGGGAGTGGTGGGAACTGAAGCTTATCCCCCATGTGATGTATACAGCTGTATTTGGCTGTGGTGGATAAGGCTGAGAAAAAAAGAAGGTCTGGCATTGCCAGATCTTTGAATATTATGCATTTCTTTTACATTAAGGTGTTTACATTAGGTCTTCTGATTTAGTGTTTTCAACTAATTAACACAACACACACACACACACACACACACACACACACTGTACAAGCCAAACAAAACAAGTCCCTGTGCCAAATTAGGTCTGTGGACCATTAGTTTGTAATATCTCTTCTAGTCTCATTTCACAAATACGGAAGCATTATCTCTGAGAGGGCAAGGAAATGGGCTGTGAGGCTTAAAGATAAATTAATGTTAGTTGTTGTTTGGCTCTTTGGTTGAGATGGGTCATCTTTTTGGTGACCAGAAAGTTTTGTCTAATCTCGTCGTTTAGAAGCTGCTTACATCAATATAAATAAAGTAAATAAATTTTAACCACTCTCACACTTTTTGATGCATTACATTTCACTTGTTGGTGGCAGGTTAAATTAATGCATGAAGCTTTGATGAATGTACAAATATTTACCCAAAATGCAAACAAAGGATAAAATAGAGAGGATAATAAATCACCTTTCCTTAAGCAAACATACCTCCATATCTGGTTCATAATGGCCTAGCTCTTCTATCGTTTATTATGCACTATGACTACACAGGGTGAGTGCTTTGGCCCTTTGAAGAGAAAGGTTACAGTGGGCTGGCAATGGATGGGGGACCCCTGTGAGAGTTACCTCTGCCTATTTGGGGAGAGGAAGGCTTCTCTGGAACAGTCTAGGCCCAAACACTCTGCCATATTGGAGGCAGGTTGCCAGAATGGATGCTGAGCAAATGCCCTTGGTGGCTTTCACAGTTAACCTTAAGCCCAGGGATATCCTCATAAGCCCATGCTCCTGGCAAGTCCAGAACAAATAAATAACCACTTTGTCACTTGTTCCCAGCTAAATGATCTGATAAAGTATTGGTACCCAAAATATATAAAGAACTTATGAAATTAAAGCACCTCAAAAATGAATAATCAATTAAAAATGGCCAGAAGACATAGAAAATTTCCCAAAGAAAACATATAGATGGTTAACAGACACATGAAAAGATACCCAATATCACTCATCATTAGGGAAATACAAGTCAAAACTACAATGAGATATTACCTCATACCTATCAAATGATGAAAATCAACAACACAAGAAACAACATGTGTTAGTAAAGATGTGGAGAAAGGGGAACCCTCCTGCACTATTGGTGGGAATGCATACTGGTGCAGCCCTCTGGAAACAGGTATGGCAGTTACTCATAAAGTTAAAAATAGAATTACCCTATGATCCAACCATTGTACTACTAAGTATTAGCCAAAAGAATATAAAAATACTAAGCCAGAAGTATACGTGCACCCCAATATTTCCAGTAGCATTAGCCACACTATGGAAGAAACCCATGCGTCCATTGAATGATAAATGGATAAAGAAGATGAGGTGTCTGTGTGTGTGTGTGTGTGTGTGTGTGTGTGTATACACAACATAATGTCCTCAAGTTTCATCTATGTTGTTCCAAATGGCAGGATTTCCTTCTTTTGTAAGACTGAATAATATTCCATTGTATGTATATTTCATACTTTTTAATCCATTCATCCTTTGAAGGGCATTTAAATTATTTCTATGTCTTGACTCTTGTGAATAATTCTGCAATGAATATGGAAGTGCAAATATCTCTTTGATGTCATGATTACAATTATTTTGAGTAAATATCCAGAAGTGTAATTGCTGGTTCATAAGGTAGTTCTATTTTTAATTTTTTTAGGAACATCCATACTGTCTTCCATAGCTGTTACTCCATTTATCATTCTCATCAATGGCATGCAATAGTTCTAGTTGCTCCACATCCTTGCTAACACTTATATAAAGTGTTATATAAGTATAAAACACTTTTACTGGTTTGCAAGCACTCACTTGACCAGCCAATGCTGGGATTCTCAATGTTAAAGATGCCCACTTTCTTCTGAGGTTCCTGAAATAGATCCCTCCTGGATAATAATCAATTCCCAGGAGAGGTGGGGAGACATTACTGTGAAATTGAGGCAACAGCACAATGCAAGGGATGAATTGCCAAAAGAAAGTTAAAATACTTTCCTTTTATGACACTATCTGTGCTTTCACTTCTGATACACACCAGAGTTCAATTTCTGGAGGGGAGAGGAGAGAGCTAACGTGGCAGAGTAGTGGAAGGACCCTAGGCTTTCCTCATCCTTTAAACACAGCTAGATAAGTATCAAATCATTCTGAATATTCAATAAATCAATCTGAGGACGGACATAACAAACTTCACACCTAGAGAGAGGCAAGAGGCCACACTGTGGAAGGTAGGAGATGTGGAGATGTGGTTTGGGGAAAAATGGATCATGGGTGCTGTGGAGTGGAGGGAACCCAGGTCTGGAAAAGAGGCAAGAGAGAGAAAGAAAGGAATGCCCAGAGGAAGACACAAGGAAAACACTTCCCCAAAGCCACTGACTGGGAAAATGAGTCAGGCTGATTTTCATGAATTTTTACATCATTAGGGCCTAAACACTGTCCATGGCATGGACCACCAGTGAAACCTTATAGGCATTTCAGTGCTCCTATGGAGAAATAGGGAAGATAGCCCAGGGGAAGATAGTATGATATGAAGATCCCCTGGGATGAACTGGGAAAGAAGGTTCCCCCTTCTTGGAGCACATCTGGGAGAGTGGCATTGTCTCTCCAGGGACAAAAAAGATTAGAGGCATAATTTCTCTCCCCTATCCTTCAACATAGGCACAGAGATACTTGCTGAGGGTAGCTAACCTGGACACCAACACCTTGCTGCTCTTTATTACAAACACAGCTCCATTTTGGTGCAACAGACTTTCTGAGACAAACCTGCATAGTGAAACCCTCTCCAAGGATGAGGGCAGGTCCCAGCCATTCCAGGTCCCTAAAGTTTGGCATTTAAAAACTCAGGTGGCCTCCCTAGACCTCAAGGTGCACTACTCTGACAGGTGGGCAGATGGCCAAGAAATAGGATAAAGGCAGCAACTTGAGGGATGCCTGGGACACACAAGGGGTGATTGTTCTCCCTTCTGGGAGAGCTTCTCTGACAGCAATGTACACAAACTCCCTTCTTCTGGGACTAGGGATCTGGCTGGTATCATTTATCTCCCCAGCCCCTCAGCATAAACTAAATTCAGTAAGCAGCAGACCACCAAAAGTGGTGGCCTAAACTGCTTACACCAAGCTCCACACCCCCGCATTCTGCTGTTGCAGCTTTCCTCAAGCAAGTGTGCCTGAGATCCAGTGCAGTGAATCCCTCCCCCAGAAGACCAGAACAAACCCCCCACAGACACCATGTCTGAGCTTCAGCAAAATGTCAGATCTAGTGTAAATAGCATCAGGTCTCTTTTAACAAACAAGACAGAGCATACCTAGTTACAAGCTATCACACTCTTTGCCAAGTCCTAACACTCCCCACTTCAGGCAAGGAGAAACTCTTCAGAGGACTGATCTGAGGGAAAGAGCAGACAAAACACAGTGGCAGCACACAGCATTCACTAGAGACACTTCTTGAAGCACCAGGCCCTGGACAGTATATAGTCTCTCCTTTATAAAGCCATTACTCTCAGGAAGATGAACCATACAGGCTTTGCAAACACACAGACCAATACAGACACCTAGAAAAGGTCATGGTAGGGATCTAATCAAAACAGAAATAAGTAATATTCCTGACAGAATGTAAAACACGATCATAAGGACACTAGCTGGGCTTGAGAAAATAATTGAAGACACTAGGGATTCCATTACTATAGAGATAAAAGACCTAAAAACTGGTCAGGCTGAAATAAAATGCAATAATTGAGATTCCAAACCAACTGGATGTTATGACCACAAGGACAGAAGGTGCAGAGGAATGAATAAGTGATATACAGGATAAAATTATAGAAAATAATGAAGTTGAAAAGAAGATAAAAAGAAAAACATTAGATCACAAATTCAGAAAAGGGAACTTAGTGACTCCATAAAGTGTAATAACATTTGTATCACAGGAGTCCTAGAGAAGAAGAAAGGGAAAAGGAGGTAGAAGTTTCATTTGAAGAAATACTTCTCTAATCAGGGGAAGGAAACAGACATCCAAATAGAGGAGGCAGAGCGAACTCCCATAAAAATCAACAAAAGCAGGCAAACACTAAGACATAGCATAGCTAAATTTGTAAAATATAAAGGTAAACAAAAAATCCTAAAAGCAACAAGACATGAGTCCCTTACTTACAAGGGAACACAAACCAGGTTAGGAGCAGATCTCTCTATAGAAACTTGGCAGGCAAAAATGGAATGGCACGATATATAAAATTTGCTAAATGGAAAAAATCTTCAGTCAAGAATACTTTATCTAGCAAGGCTATCATTCAGAATAGAAGCAGAGATAAAGAGTTTTCCAGACAAAGAAACATGGAAGTAGTTTGTGACCACTAAATCAGCCCTGCAAGAAATATGAAAGGGGATTCTTTTAGTTGTAAAGAAAGACCAAAAGCAACAAGACTAGAAAAGAACAGAAAAATCTCAGAAATAATGACAAAACAAGCAATAAAATAAACAAAACCCATCTATATGCTACCTACAACACTCATTCTAGACCTAAAGACACCACAGACGGAATGTGAGGGGATGGAGAAACATTTATCATGCAAATGGATGTCAAAAGAAAACCAGATTAGCAATAGTTATATCAAACCAATGAGATTTTAACTCAAACACTGTAACAAGAGATGAAGTGCACCGTATCATAATAAAGGGGTCTATGCAGCAAGAGGACCTAACAATTGTAAATATTTATGCCTTCAACTTGAGAGCACACAAATAGGTAAAACAATAAGAAAACTAAAGTAACTCATTCAGAATAATACCATAATAATAGGGGATTTTAACACCCTTCCTTACAGCATTGGGACAGATTATCTAAGCAGAAAATCAACAAAGAAACAACGGCTTGAATGACTCACTAGACCTTAACAGATAGTCAGAAATTTTATCCTAAAGCAACAGAAACCATTCTTTTCAAGTGTACAGGGGACATTCTTCAGAATAGATCACATAGGTAAAAAATCAGGCCTCAACAAATTCGAAAAGATTGAGATTCATGAGGTCCATGAATATATTCTAACCACAGCACTATGAAACTTGAAGTCAACAATAAGAAAAATTTGGGAAGACCACAACTACATGGAGGTTAAAGAACGTTCTACTAAAGAATGAATGGGTCAAGCAGGAAATTGAAGAATAATTTTTAAAAACACATGGAAACAAATGGTAATGAAACATGGCAGTCCAAAATCTTAGGGATACAGCAAAATCAGCTATAAGAGGGAAGCAATACAGGCTTATATTATAAAGCAATAAAATCTCAAATATGCAACATAAACTTACACCTAAGGGGGCTAGAAAAAGAAAAACAACTGAAGCCTAAAGCCAGCAGGAGAAAGGAAATAATAAAGTTTGGGGAGTAGCAATAAATGCTATAGAAAGTAAAAAATAATAGAACAGATCAATGAAACAAGGAGTTGGTTCTTTAAAAAAAAAAAAACACTTATAAAATTGAGAAACGCTTAGCCCAACTAAACAAAAAGAAAAGTAAGGACCCAAATAAATAAAATCACAAATGAAAGAGGAGAAATAACAACCAACACCACAAAATACAAATGCTTATGAGACGATATTATGAAAAATTATATGCCAGTGAACTGGGCAATCTGGAAGAAATTGATAGATTTCTAGAAACATATAAACTACCAAAACTGAAACAGGAAGAAATAGAAAACTTGAACAGACCAATAACCAGCAAAGAAATTGAATCAGTAATCAAAAATCTCTCAACAAGCAGAAGTCCAGAGCCAGATGGCTTCCCAGGGGAATTCTACCAAATATTTAAAGGAGAGTTAATACCTATTCTTTCAAACTGTTCCAAAAAATAGAAATGGAAGGAAAACTTCCAATCTCTGTCTACAAGGCCATCGTTACCTTGATTCCAAAACCAGACAAAGACCCCACTGCAAAAGGGAATTACAGGCCAATATCCCTGATGAACATGGATGCGAAAATTCTCAACAAAAAAAACTAGCAAATCTAATCCAACAGTATACTAAAATAAACATTCACCACGATCAAGTGGGATTTATTCATAGGTGGAAAGTGTTATTTAATATTTGCAAACCTATCCACATGATACCCCATGTTAACAAAAGAAAGGATGAGAACCATATGATACTTTCAATTGATGCAGAGAAAACATTTGACAAAGTACAACATCCATTCTTGGTAAAAGCCCTCAGCAAAGTAGGGATAGATGGAACACCCCTCAATATCATAAAGGCCATATACGGTAGACCCACAGCTAGTATTATCCTAAGTGGGGAAAAATTTAGAGCTTTTCCTGTATGGTTAGTAACAATACAGGGATATCCACTCTCACCATTGTTATTTAACAATGTATGGAAGTTCTAGCCTCAGCAATTGGACTACACAAAGAAATAAAAGGCATCCAAATTGGTGAGGAAGAAATCAAAGTTTCACTATTTACGGATGACATGATACTCTATATACAAAACCGAAAGTCTCCATCAAAAAATTGCTAGAACTGTTACATGAATTCAGTAAGGTCACAGGATACAAAATCAATGTACAAAAAGTGATTGCATTTCTATACGCCAATAATGATGCAGCAGGAAGAGAAATTAAGGAATCAATTCCATTTACAACTGCACCAAAACCCATAAAACCTAGGAATAAACCTAACCAAAATGGTAAAACGTCTGCAGTCTGAAAACTATAGAACAAACTATAAAGCTATGAATGAAACTGAAGAGGGCACAAAAAAATGGAAAAACATTCCATGTTCATGGATTGGAAGAACAAATATTGTTAAAATATCTATACTACCCAAAGCAATCTACACATTTAATGCAATTCATAGCAAAATACCAACAGCATTTTTCATAGAGCTGGAACAGACAATCCTAACTTTTTTATGGAACCACAAATGCCCTGAATAGCTAAAGGACCTGAAAGGGAAAAGCAAAGTGGAAGGCATCACAATTCATCTTCAAGTTATATTACAAAGCTGTGGTGATACAGACAGTATGGTGCTGGTACAAAAACTGACACATAGATTAATGGAACAGAAGAGAAAACCAGAATTGAACTAACAGCTATATGCTCAACTAAACTTTGACAAAGCAGAAATGAATATCCAATGGAAAAAAAAAAAACAGTCTCTTCAACAAATGTTGTTGGGAAAACTTGAGAGCAAACTGCAGAAGAATTAAACTAAACCACTTTCTTACACCATACACAAAAACAAATTCAAAATGCACAAAAGACCTAAAGGTGAGACATGAAACCATCAAAATCCTAGAGGACAACATGGGTAGCAACTTCTTTGATATCAGCCATAGCAACTACTTACTAAATACATCTTCTGAGGCAAGGGAAACAAAACAAAAAATGAATTATTGGAATTTCGTCAAGATAAAAAGTGTCTGCACAGTGAAGAAATAATTAACAAGCCTAAAAGACAACCTTTGGAATTAGAGAGGATATTTGCAAGTGACATTTCAGATAAAGGGTTAGTATCCAAACATATAAAGAATTTATCAAACTCAATGCCTAAGAAACAAAAAATCCAGTTAAGAAATAGGCAGAAGACATGAATAGACATTGTTTTCAAAAGAAGTCATACAGATGACTAATGGGCACATGAAAAGATATTCAGCATCACTTATAATCAGGGAAATATAAATCAGAAGTACAATGAGATATCACCTTACACCTGTCAGAATAGCTAAAATTAACAACATAGTAAACAACAGATGTTGGTGAGGATGCAAAGAAAGGGGAACACTTCTGCACTGTTCATGGGAGTACAAACTGTGCAGCCATTCTGGAAAACAGTATGGAGGTTACTCAAAAAGTTAAAAATATAACTACCCTATGAGCCAAGAATTGCACAACTACATATTTACCCAAAGGATACAAAAATACTGATTCAAAGGGGCACATGCATTCCAATGTTTATAGCAGCATTATCAACAAGAGCTAAATTATTGAAAGAGCCCAAGTGTCCATCAACCGATGAATGGATAAAGAAGATGTGATATACATTACTCAGCCATCAAAAAGAATGAGATCTTGCCATTTGCAACAACGTTGGTGGAGGTAGAGTGTTAACTGAAATAAATCAGTCAGAGAGACAAATACCATATGATTTCTGGCATATATGGGTTACTGGAGGATAGATGATTGGGGGGGGAAGATGTGTTAAATGTGTAATGGGTATTAAGGAGGGCACTTGTTATGATGAGCACTGGGTGTTACATATTTATGATGGATAAATATTTAAATAAATATTTAGTGATGGATCACTAAATTTTACTCCTGAAACTAACACTATAGGTTAACTAATGAGGATTTAAATAAAAACTTGAAACTAGGAAAAAATACATGAGAAATAATTTTGAAAATGTTACTTATTCTAAATGTAAATTAGAATTTCTCTTTGTTGGATTTTTCCTATTTTTTCTATCATGTATTATTTCCAATTATTTCTACTTTTCCTTTACCAGTTTGGATTGTTCATAATGATAGTAAGTATCCTAAGAGGAAGATCTCATCAGTAAACAGAAACAGTCATATTTCTCTCTAAAAAATTTTCTGGAGGGAAAAAAAATGTAAGTAAACTTCCCTGGGTTTTAAGGGGGAGGGAATGAAGAAAATGTCACCTTCAATTTCTTCTAATTCTCTGTCCTGAGACAGTGTGCAGAGCTTAAAAATCTAGGTCTTATTTTAGGAATCTTGCAAGTCAAAGGAAACAAGTTTCTGAGAGGGATTTCATAGGAAGATTTACAACTTAGACTCTGAACATAGGCCTGGAATCTATAGAAGACCATTGAAAGCAGTCCCTGTGCTCACACAACATAGAGGAATTAATGAAGATCACAGAAAATGCCCTTGCTCTCACAGAGAGCTCCCTTTATCAGAGGGAGCAAGAAAATAAACATGTAACCAAATAATTGTGACAATTTCAGAGAGTGACAATAGTATGAAGGTAGTAAAACAAGGTGACATGACGGAGAGTGACCAGAGTGGTTCAGAGGGTCAAGAATGTGGCACAACACTTAAATAGGGTACTCAAGGCATCATGTCTGACGAAGCAGCACTTCAGCAGACACCTGCATGATATGAAGACAAGAGGAACCATGTTCCAAACAGGAAGCAGTAAATCTAACAAAGTTCCTATTTGGGAGTAAGTGCAGAATGTTTGAAAAAGTGAACAAATGCCAGAGTGTTGAGACTATTGGAGCGTCTCAAGAACGTCTCAAGAAGGTAAATATGGAATCCTACAAATGAAAACAATAAGTCCCAGAGAGGAGAAGTGACTGGTCCAAGGTCTCACGTTCAGTACACGAGGGGAAATGATATCTAACATAGCAATAGCATTGTGCTGATCTTATCCTCATCTTCAATCAAGCCACAGTCACTGTTGGAAGACTAAGTCTAAAATTGCAAAGCTGATTAGAACAAACGTTAAATATCCAGAGAGTGAATATAGGAGAGAAATAGATAGCAAGAGGGTAAGAATAGAGATCCCTGCAGATGTTGACTCAGGACTTCACTGACATTTTTTAAGAGCAGAGTAGCAATCTGCCTCTGCCTCTGTGTGTCCATCAGAATTCTAAGGTTTTAGGCAATAGAAACCTATCTTGGCTGACTTAAGCAAAAAATCAGATATATTAAAAGTCTATAGGACAGCTCTCAGAGTAGGGGAAATGCTGAATAACTGTGCCTCAAAAATGACAGAAGCCAAGATAGTTTAGGGAATCTTATGGCCAAGTAAAGCACTCTGTCATTTTGTCAAATTTTGTCATTTCAAAAATGATATATAAATGGTTCATACCATATATAACCTCTTGGAATTGGCTTTTACACTCAGACTGTGGAGAATTATCCAAGTTTTTAAGGGGATCAATAATTTGTTCCTTTTTATTGATGGGTCATATTCCATGGTACATGGACATCTGGGCTGGTTCCAGTTTTGAGGTATTCTGAGTAAACTTCCATGAACATTTATGTACAGATATTTGAGTGAACATAAATTTTCTTTTCTCTGAGATAAATGTCCAAAAGTGGAACTGTGGGTCATATGGTAGTCACCTGTTTGCTTTTTACAAAAAGCAATATTTCCAGAAAGATTGTACCATTTTGCATTCTTAGTAACCATGCACGAGTGATCCAATTTCTCTATATCCTCACTAATGTTTGGTATTGTCAGTTTTTTTTTTTTAATTTTAGCCTTTGTGATAGAAGTTTAGTGGTATCTCATAGGGGTTCTAACTTGCATTTCCCTAATGGCTAATGATGTTGAATATCTTTTCACAATGCTTATTTGCCATCTATATATTCTCTCTGATGAAATGTTTTCTCAAGTATTTTTCCCATTTTCTAATTGGATTATTTTGTTTTTTTTACTATTAAGCTTTTAGACTTCTCTAGTACAGACTACTCTTTTTGCAGACATGTGGCTTGCAAGTATCTTTTCCCATTCTAAAGTTTTTCTTTTCATCTTCTTCACCTGGTCTGTCACAGAATGAATATTTTTAATTTTAGCAAGATCCAATTTATCCATTTTTTTTCTTTTATAGATCATGCTTTTGGTGCCAAATCTAAGGGCTTGTTGCCTAGTCCTAGAACCTAAAGATTTTCATTTTTAATTCACTTCAAAGTATTATAGTTGTAGTTTACATTTAAGTCCATGGTCCATTTTGAATTAATTTTTGTATAAGATGTGACTTAGGTCAAGGTTTATTTTTTTGTTTCATTTGTTTGTTTTTTTGCCCTATGGGTCTCCAAATGCTTTAGCACCATTTCTTTCTTTTTCTTTTTTTTTTCACTTTTAATTGAACCAGAATTAACATATGGTTTTTAATATGTTAAAATTTTAACATTTTAATTTAAGGTGTACAATATAATGATTAAACAGGTCTACACATTACTCGATGTTCATCACAATTAAGTGTACTTTTAATCCCCCTTATCTATTTTCTTCATCCTTTCAACCACCTCCCTTCTGGCAACCACCAGTTTGTTCTCTGTATTTAAGAGTCTGCTTTTTTGTTTGTCTCTTTTTTCTCTTTTTTCTCTTTGTTCATTTGTTTTGTTTCTTAAATTCCACATATGAGTGATATTGTATAGTATCTGTCTTACTCTGTCTGATTTATTTCATTTAGCATAAGATCTTTCTTTTTATGGCTAAGTAATATTCCATTTTACTTATATACACTGCATTTTCTTTATCCATTCTTCTGTGGATGGACATTTGGGTTGCTTCCATATCTTGGCTATTGTAAATAATGCTACAATAAACATAGGGGCACATGTATCTTTGCAAATTAGTGTTTTTGTTTTCTTTCAGTCAATACCTAGTAGTGGGATTATTGGATTATATGATAATTTTATTTTTAATTTTTTGAGGAACATCTATATTGCCTTAGCTCCATTTCTTGAAAGGGCTACCTTTCTTCCATTGAGTTGATTTTTGGCACCTTTTTCAGAAACTATCTGAACATATTATGTGGGTCTATTTTGGCTTTTCTGTTCCATTATACTGAAAATGGCCAAGTCACTTCTTCTACCACTATCCAATTCTTTTATCACCTTCTGGCATTTCTTCATTCTGTCTTCCTCTTGTCTATCCAGGGGCATAGCCCCTTGTACTCAGTTGACTCTTCCTGGTCTCCTTGTTTCCTGGTTCTCACAATGCGAATCTGAACTCTATTTTGCCGCTAAAGTGATTTGCCTGATGAATTCCTTTTGCCACATTACTTCTTCAGAAACTTACTTAAATGTAGTTTCTCTCAATTTCCAATGGAAATACTGGTGAAAATAGGGGGAAAACCTTTGGAACCACCATGGAAAGAAACCAAAAATGTTGGATTGACCTTTTACCAAAGAATGGCAAATGCAGCACGGCTGGGTGACTATTGGTGGAGTAGGCACACATTACCTGACAAAGATAGGCTTTCTGGAAATCAGAAGCTATATGCCATTAGGGAGAGAGAGGCTAATTTCATGTATTGGTTCTGAAGTTTCAAGCACTGAGCCATCTGCCAACTAAACATATGCACTTAGTGTTGGGATTGTTATTTTTATTGTAAAATGAGAGTGTACATATAGCTTTGAAATTGGGGTGGGTTTTTTTTTTTTGAGGAAATAAGAGTTTTAAGCACAGCCCAAGGATAACAAAAGTCTCAGCATAGTGAGTTTTTGATACAGTGTTAGAAAAATTGTTTCAATTCTTCACTACCTCTCTAGCAAAAGAATTATTCTTCCATATCCTCTGCACTGCAACTTTTCAGTGCCCTCTGGCTTACTCTCTTCCACTTGATTCTATTTGACCATGGGACTTGCTTGTGCCAAGGGGATGTTAGCAGATGAGGTACAAGCAATAAGTTGAAAAGTGCTTATACAAATGATCCTACTTTCTTGTACCTCTGTCATTGCCATAAAAAGAGCACCTCTTGATAGCCTGCTGATTCCACAAGGAGGAGGAGATAAGAGATACATGGAGCAGAACTATCTTAGGGGATCCTCACCAAACCATGAATCTGAGAGGTCAAGTTAGTGTTACTGTAGGCCACTGTATTTAGGAGTGGTTTGTTATATAGAACTTTCATGGCATTAGCTAACTGATACAGATACCATACCTACTATAAAAGAAAATAATAAGTGGTAGGTCACTGTATATTCCAAATCAAACCTTATTCAATAGTGTCTCCTCTGAAGAGTCAGGTGATCCATAAGAGGTTTAAGGGTTTTTTCCTCCCTTGTGTTCTTCTAATGTTACACCAGATCACTTACAGGGAACATACCTTCTATGTTAGTATGTTCCTGTGTCATGGAGGCAGTGGTTGCAAAGAGACAAAATAATGGACCTACACAGAATAGGGATTACTGACCTCATGTGGTTATGTGGAAGAAAAAAAAGCATTTCTTGACTGTAACCCTCCAGAAATGTGTTTTTCCAAATGTGTTTTATCAAGGCAAAACTTGGGTAGATTTCCATTAATGCTGTGTGATTTCTAACAGAAAGAGAAGCAAGGTACCCATTAATAAATTATCTTCTTATATGTCAAGAAAAGACACAAACTACTACTTTGGCCAGTGCGATGGTTAATTTTGTGTCAACTTAACTCACCATGGTGTACCAAGATTAAACATTATTTCTAGGTGTATTTGTGAGGGTGTTTCTGGATGAGATTTGCATTTGAATCAAACTCAGTAAATTAGGTTAATATTAGTGGGCATCAACTAATCCACTGGGGGCCTGAATAGAACAAAAGGCAGAGGAAGAAGAAATTTTCCTTACCTCCCCACCTTTTTTTCTGTCTCACTGCTTCATCTATTTCATCTTCTTCCCTTAAACAGGTATGTATACCATTAGCTCTGCTGATTCTCAGGCCATTTAATTCTCATTGAATTATACCACCAGCCTCCAGTTGCCCATGGAAGACTGGGATCTTTCACCCTCCAATTTCTGATTTCTATATTAGAACTGAATAGAGTTAGAGGAGGGGCAGTTAGAGTTTGTTGTATGGTTAGAAAAGGCTTTGTATGCCTCAAAACCTCTGACCTTGTCACTTTCTTGGCTTGGAATAATATTCCCACCATCTTCCCACCCCTTCCTTCAAACTAAATTTTTTAAAATCCATTTAAAGGACTCAGTTTAAAAGACTTTCCCTGAAATGTCTACCTTGATCATCTTCTCATATACTCCAGCTAAGTAAGGTACGTTGGTTTTATGATCTGAGGATTTACAGAGAATCAAAAGAGAATAGAGGCAACCAGACCAGTTAGGACTACTGCAGTCCTCTAGGAAGGGGAAATACAGACAATGAGGACCAAACCAATACACTTGTGGGGATGAACAAAAGGTTTTATAAGATGAGGAGGTGAAAAGAAAAGAGATGTTGAGTATATGTAAGACATATTTGGTTTGGGAGAACAGATGGCCCGTAGTCCTATTTGCTGAAGCAGGAAACCTAGGAGGAGAATGAGATCATTTTCTGAGTCTGACATTTCTCTGAGACATTTTTATAAGTATTATAATAGGTAGCTGTCTGTGTGGGTCTGGAGCATGTGGTCATATTTGAAATTATAGAAATTGACAGAAACAGGTGGAAGTGAGAGTAAATGAGTTCATTTGATCAGTTTGGTATGGAGAGGATCAGTGATAGGATGCTCATGAAACAATAATAAAGGGACAACCAAGAAAAGCAAGAGTTAACAGAGAGGTAGGATAAAACCCCAGAGAAACCAAGGGAGGAAATAGTAGAGAATGTCAGCAGCAATATAACTTCAGATGGCTGGACAATGCAATAGCTAAAAGTAGAATAGTGTGTTTATTACAATGAGGTTTCTGGTGATCTTGATGAGAGCTATATCTCTATTAACACAGTGAAGAGTAAACGGATACTCATCACAGGAAACCTGCATGTGTGGAATATGAGGGCCTTAGAAACCAAAGTAAACGGTGACATATTAACTAACTGGGATTAAAATTAAAACTTTAAAGAAATAGTGAAGCTCATGAAAATATGGGAAATGAAATATCTTTGCAATGGAGGATCACAGGGACTAAAAATTCACATTAGTCATTCTGAATGTTAGGAACTGTGTGTGTTTAATATTTTTATTCTTTTGCTTATTTGTATTTTCTACAATGAATGAATATTCTTTTATGGGATAACAAAAATATAAAAAACAAGTGTTAAAAATTATTACAATATTAATGTTATCAAGTTGTTAGAATTTATCCTCTCCTTACTGATCTACTCAACTCCATGTTTATCTTCAGATGTCGGTTACTTGAAATAAGCCTCTTCTTCATGAAATGCTTAATTGAAGACAATATGTAAAATAGATTTCATCAAAACACATAAGACATAAAGGAAATTGGGGTCACACAGCAAAATGCACTTTATGAAGTTAACACGAATAAATGAGACTATATTTCCCAAATGATTTGAACTCTTTCAAGGGAAGCTTCCAAGTAAATAAAATATTGTAGTTGGGGTGTGCCTGGGTGGCTCAGTTGGATAAGTGTCCGACTTCAGCTCAGGTCATGATCTCACATCGGGCTCTGTGCTGACAGATCTAGCGTGGAACCTGCTTTGGATTCTGTGTCTCCCTCTCTCTCTCTCCCCCTCCCCTACTTGTGCTCTCTCTCTCTCTCTTTCTCAAAAATAAACAAATAAATTTTAAAATATTGTAGTTGGATAACCAGAGTTTGGAGGATAGTGTCTTAAGCTAATTGTGGCCTCCAGTGGGTCATGTGGCTTGTCTTTATGGCTCAAGGCAAGGCCTGATTCAAACTCACTTAGAAACCTAGTAAAAGACACTTTTCATTCTGGTAACATGTGTGTTCTGTGACAACACAGTCATTGCTCCTTCTTTCAACTGTTCTTGAAAATGCTTTCATTTGTGGGTAAGTTGTGTTACTTATTCCTTTATATGAATAAGACATATACTAATTCTCACTTGATATTTACCATTTCTTCTTTGTGGATTCCTAGACATAATTTTTCCTGCACTTACTTGTGTCATTTGACAGTATTTTGCTAATAAATTGGACATTCCTTGTGGAGTTAGCATGAGTGGACTTGACTGAGCTTCAGGGAGATAGAGGAGATGAATATATTCATCACTGCAAACTCTTCTGAGCATATAAATAAATAACATGCATGGGTATGAATAAGGAGTCCTTTGATTTATAGCACAAAATCATGCAAATGCACATGTTTTATAATCATCTATATCTGCTTAATATATGTTTGATGAATGCATTAATATACAATATATCTTTAAGACATTTTGGCTATGTCTACGTGAGGCAAACTTATAAGAGCTAACTTTTAATACATTTTTATTGGCAGTGTCAATGGGAGAAGGAAAATGCCTTGAATGAGAAATATGATTCTTGAATGAGAAACAGAGGTCATGACAGGCTTTATAGCATGACCAAGTCTAATTCAACACCATCTTAATCATGTTCACTATTATTTAATTATTTTATTTCATAAACTGACCAATATTTGAATTTATTTATAATGTTGCTGCAATCTTTACCAGAAATATTATTTTCCATTACTTTCTTTCATATATTCCTATACTTTAGCCCATCTAATCATACATATACATATAGCTTTCAGGAGGAGAATAGGTCTATTTTCCTCTAATTTTCTAGAAGGACAAGAGCAATTACATAAAAGAATCTTTATCTGAAGTTGATATAAAGTAATTCTGCTAGCTACCTTTAGTTTAATGTCAGCATATCTTTTCCCTTCTCAACATTAACTTATGTCCTTATATTTTAGTTGCCCTATATGTTCCATATTTCTGGATTTTTAGAAAGATCCAAACTGGTTAAAAGACAATTAAAACAGAATGTATCTTAATTGGTGAGTTTAGTTCCTTTATGTTTATTGTAATTATTGACAGATTATGATTTGTTCATAGAAATTACTAAATTTGAAAAAAAAGCATTTTACATATTCAACAATTTATGATGAAAACTGTCAACAAAACTAGGAAGGGAAAAAAACCTATTAAAGGATATCTACAAATTAACTATATCTAACATCACACTTAAGCAAAAACCCCAAAACTCTTCCTCTACGCTCAGAAACATGTCCACATTTACCATCTCAGGAAAAATCTCCACATTTACAACTTCTATTATCATTGCACTGGAGTTCTCAGTCGGTAAGTAAAGCAGGGAAAACAATTAAAGATATGTGGGTTGGGAAGGAATAAATAAAATTCTCTTTACAGATGATAGGGTGTTTAAAATAATTTTATAAATAAAATGCTTCATTTAAGCCTCAAGGTAATCACAAAACAAAAATGTATGAAAGACACACACAAGTTAAAGAGAAAGAAATCAAAGTATACTACTATGTAAAAGCACTATTTCACAAAGGAAGGCAAGACAGGAGAAAATAAATGAAGTAACTACAAAACAACCAGAAAAAAATTTTAAAAAGTCAGTAGTAATTCCTTACAAACAATAGGTTTTTTAAAAAAATTTTAACGATTATTTACTTTTTTATTTTTTAATATAATTTATTGTCAAAATGGTTTCCATATAACACTCAGTGCTCATCCCAACAAGTGCCCTCCTCCCTGCCCATCACCCACTTTCCCCTCTCTCCCAACCCCCATCTACCCTTAGTTTGTTCTCGGTCCTTAAGTGTCTCTAATGGTTTTCCTCCCTCCCTCCCTGTAACTTTTTTTCTCCTTCTCCCACATGGGCTTAAGTTTCTCAGGATCCACATATAAGTGAAAACATATGCTACCTTTTTCTGCCTTATTTCACATAGTGTAATACCCTCCAGTTCCATCCATGTTGCCACAAGTGGCCAGATTTAATAATTTATCATTGCCAAGTAGCATTCCATTGTATACATGAACCACATTGTCTTTATCCATTCGTCAGTTGATGGACATTTAAGCTCTTTCCATAATTTGGCTATTGAAAGTGCTGCTATAAACACTGGGGTACATGTGCCCCTATGCATCAGTACTCCTGTATCCTTTGGGTAGACTCTTTGCAGTGCTATTGCTGGGTCATAGGGCAGATCTATTTTTAATTTTTTGAGGAAACTCCACACTGTTCTCCACAGTGGCTGCACCAGTTTGTATTCCCACCAGCAGTGCAAGGAGTTCCCATTTATCCACATCCTCTCCAGCATCTGTAGTCTCCTAATTTGTTCATTTTAGCCACTCTGACCAGTGTGAGGTGGTATCTCATTGTAGTTTTGATGTGAATTTCCCTGATGAGGAGTGACTGAACATCATTTCATGTGCCTGTTGGCCATCTGGATGTCTTCTTTGGAAAAATGTCAATTCATGTCTTCTACCCATTTCCTCACTAGCTTGTTTTTCAGGTGAGGAGTATGGTAAGTTCTTTATAGATTTTGGATACTAGCTCTTTATCCGATATGTCATTTGCAAATATCTTTTCCCATTGCATCAGTTGCCTTTTAGTTTTGTTGATTGTTTCCTTTGCTATGCAGAAGCTTTTTATTTTCATGGGGTCCCAATAGTTCATTTTTGCTTTTAATTCCCTTGCCTTGGAGATGTGTCGAGCAAGAAATTGCTGCAGCTGAGGTCAAAGAGGTTTTTCTCTGCTTTCTCCTCTAGGGTTTTGATGGTTTCCTGTCTCACATTCAGGTCCTTCATCAATTTTTAGTTTTTTTTTTTTTTTTTTTTTTTGTGAATGGTGTCAGAAAGTGGTCTAGTTTCATTCTTCTGCATATTGCTGTCCAGTACTTCCAGCACCATTTGCTAAAGACTGTCTTTTTGTCATTGGATACTCTTTCCTGCTGTGTAAAAGATTACTTGGCCATACATTTGTGGGCCCAATTCTGGGTTCTCTATTCTATTCCATTGGTCTATGTGTCTGTTTTTGTGGCAATACCATGCTGTCTTGATGATTACAGCTCTGTCATAGAGGCTAAAGTCTGGGATTGTGATGTCTCCCATTTTGGTTTTCCTCTTCAATATTACTTTGGCTATTCGGGGTCTTTTGTGGTTCCATACAAATTTTAGGAATGTTTGTTCTAGGTTTGAAGAAGAATACTGGTGCAATTTTGTTTGGTGTTGCATTGAGTGTGTAGATTGCTTTGGGTAGTATTGACATTTGAACAATATTTATTCTTCCAATCCATGAGCACGGAATGTTTTTCCATTTCTGTGTGTCTTCTTCAATTTCCTTCGTAAGCTTTCTATAATTTTCAGCAAACAGATCTTTTACATCTTTGGTTAGGTTTATTCCTAGGTATCTTATGGTTCTTGGTGCAATTGCAAATGGGATCAGTTTCTTGATTTCTCTTTCTGTTGCTTCATTATTAGTGTATAAGGACACAACTGATTTTGTACATTAATTTTGTAACCTGCAACTTTGCTGAATTCATGTATCAGTTCTAGCAGACTTTTAGTGGAGTCTGCTGGGTTTTCCATGTAGAGTACCACGTCGTCTGTGAAAAGTAAAAGTTTGACTTCATCTTTGCCAATTTTGATGACTTTTATTTCATTTTGTTGTCTGATTGCTGATGCTAGGACTTCCAATAATATGTTAAACAACAGTGGTGAGAGTCGACATCCCTGTCATGCTCCTGATCTCAAGGGAAAGCTCTGTTTTTCACCATTGGGGATGATATTAGTTGTGGGCTTTTCATAAATGGCTTTTATGATGTTTAAGTATGTTTCTTCTTTCCCGACTTTCTTGAGGGTTTTCAAGAAAGGATGCTATATTTTGTCAAATGCTTTTTCTGCATCTATTGATAGGACCATATGGTTCTTATCTTTTCTTTTATTAATGTGATGTATCATGTTGATTGATTTGCAAGCATTGAATCAGCCCTGCAGTCCAGGAATGAATCCCACTTGGTCATGGTGAATAATTCTTTTTACATGCTGTTGAATTTGATTTGCTAGTATCTTATTGAGAATTTTTGCATCCATATTCATCAGGGATATTTGGCCTGTAGTTTTTTGTTTGTTTGTTTTGTTTGTTTGTTTGTTTGTTTTGTCTGTTTTTGTTTTTTGCTGCGTCTCTGTCTGGTTTGGGAATCAATGTAATGCTGGCTCCATACAATGAGTCTTCAAGTTTTCCTTCCCTATTTTTTGGAACAGCTTGAGAAGGATAGGTATTATCTCTGCTTTAAATGTCTGGTAGAATTCCTCAGGGAAGCCATCTGGTCTTGGACTCTTATTTGTTGGGAGATTTTTGATGACTGATTCAATTTCTTCACTGGTTATGGGTCTGTTCAAGTTTTCTATTTGTTCCTGTTTCAGTTTTGGAAGTGTGTGGGTGCTTAGGAATTTTTTCATTTCTTCCAGGTTGTCCAGTTTGTTGGCATATAATTTTTCATAGTATTCTCTGATAATTACTCGTATTTCTGAGGGATTGGTTGTAATAATTCCATTTTCATTCATGATTTAATCTATTTGGGTCATCCCCTTTTTCTTTTCGAGAAGCCTGGCTAGAGGTTTATCAATTTTGTTTATTTTTTCAAAAAACCAACTCTTGGTTTAATTGATCTCCTCTACAGTTTTTTTTTAGATTCCACATTGTTTACTTCTTCCCTAATCTTTATCATTTCTCTTCTTCTGCTGGGTTTAGGGTGTCTTTGCTTTTCTGTTTCTATTTCCTTTATGTGTGCTGTTAGATTTTGTATTTGGGATTTTTCTTGTTTCTTGAGATAGGCCTGGATTGCAATGTATTTTCCTCTTAGGACTGCCTTTGTTGCATTCCAAAACATTTGGATTTTTGTATTTTCATCTTGTTTCCATATATCTTTTAATTTCTTCTCTAATTGTCTGGTTGACCAATTTGTTCTTTAGTAAGCTGTTCTTTAACCTCCATGCTTTTGGAGGTTGTCTAGACTTTTTCCTGTGGCTGATTTCAAGTTTCATAGCCTTGTGATCTGAAAGTGTGCATGGTATGATCTCAATTCTTTTATAGTTATGAAGGGCTGTTTTGTGACCCAGGATGTGATATGGAGAATGTTCCATGTGCACTTGAGAAGAAAGTATATTCTGTTGCTTTGGGATATAGAGTTCTAAATATATCTATCAATTTCATCTGGTCCAATGTATCATTCAGGGCCATTGTTTGTTTACTGATTCTGTGTCTAGATGATCTATTGTTGTAAGTGGATTATTAAAGTCCCCTGCAATTATTACATTCTTATCAATAAAATTGTTTATTTTTGCAATTAATGTTTATTTATTTTTGAGAGACTCATGACCTGAGCTGAACTTGAATATTCAAATAAGAGAATGGGCCAACATGGCAGAGAAGTAGGGGTATCTGAAGTTCCCTCATCTCTCAAACAACGCAGTGTTGAAATCAAAGGACTTTGAACTCCAAGAGTCTGGGAGGCAAAAAACAGAGTTGCTTCCAGGGTCCCACAGGGACAAACTTACAGGCCATACGTGAGATAAAGAGAGATAAGATGAATGTAAGGGAGAGATCCCCTTATGTGGAGAGACAAAGGGAGGAGAAAGAGAGACTGGGGAAGCATAGGACTGTATCTGGACAAGAGAAAAACTACAGACTGTGCCGGAGAAAGATCCATTCTACAACTAAAGGGCTTTCTCTGGACTAATCACACACCTAGGGAGAAGGGAAGCTTGCCCCTGTCTTGGTGGCTAGGTCAGGGGCCCAGTCTGCAGTAAAAGAAATTTATCCCCTTCCTGGAGTGCTGTGGGAAGAAAGTATATTTCCACTCAAAGGACAAAGACTGCGCCTGCCAGCCAGAGTCCATATACTGGGTGGCCTGGAGCTATGCTCCTGTTTGTGGGACATACAGAGCAGGAGTTTGAATCCCAGCCAAATGACAGGGAGCCATGGGATTTTGCAGAACAACACAAACCACCTCGTTTGTGCCCACAGCACATTAAGGATGGCTTGAGCAGAGTGGTTTGGAACACCCAGTCGATGGAGGAGAGACTGGGGTGTCACCATTTTTCTCCCCAATACCAACGAGGTAGGACATCAGGAAATGGACAGTGGACCCACAGTGGAGGCAGCACCCACCTACACCAAACGACCCCTCTCTGCGCCTGGTAACTGCATATCTACTGGAGGGGGATTGGATTGACGAATAAGACAGCTTCTCCTCCAGACCAGTGCTATTGCATTACTTGATTTAATTCTCAGACAATTCTTATTGTATAGATATAGTCTTCCTTCCTTTTATCTTTTTAATCTCTTCCCTTCTCTAGGATGGTTACGCTGGTTGTTGGTTTAAGCAGACATATTTAATCCATTCTCCTGACACATGTTCTATACCTCCTTCTTTACTTTCCTTTCTCTCTGGATTAAGACGAATAGTTTTTTCTGTCTGGTAAATTTTATTTTACTTTTTTCCAGCTTCCTTCTTTATTTTCCTTTCTCTCTCTCTGGATTAAGCCACACAGTTACTCTCTCTGGTCAACTTTTATTTTTTCTTTTTCTCCACCTATCATTTCTCCCTTTGTATGGGAAAAGGCCTCTTTCATCACAGCGGCCTCCACCATATTGTTTACTTGTAGATGGTGTTTCTGGATTTTTGTTTTTGGGGTTTTTTTTGTTTGTGTGGTTGCATGTTTTTTGTTTTCTGTTTGTTTTTTTTTGTTTGTTTGTTTGTTTGTTTTCCTTTCCAGTAATCAAAGCACATCTGGTGGAGTGTCCAAAACATCATTATGAGTAGGAAGATAAAGTAATCAAAGTCAGAACAACAGAGAGCAAGTAACTCTACAAAAAACACCTCCTGAAGAGCGAGGCCCTGGACACTGTATGAACCCTCCTTAATATAGTAGTGCTCACAGGTGCAGGTCACATGACAAGCTTTTAAAACACGTAAGGTATAGAAAACTAGCCAAAACAATGAAACGGAAGATTTCTTCTCAAAAGATTCCAGAAAGAAATGACAGCTAAAGAATTGATCAAAACAGATATAAAAAATATAACTGAACAAGAATTAAAGAGTCAAGATGAATTTAAAAATTATGTAAATCAAGTGGAAAATAAACTAGAGGCAGTGACAGCAAGGATTCAAGAGGCAGAGAGGAGACTAAGTGAAATAGAAGACAAAATTATGGAAAAAGATGAAGCTTAAAAAAAGTGAGACAAAAAAATTCAGGACCATGAGGGGGGGAATTAGAGAACTAAGTGACGCAATCAAATGCAACAATATCCATATCATAGGAGTTCTGGAAGAAGGAGAGAGAGAGAAAGGGGCTGAAGGTGTACTTGAACAAATCATAGCTGAGAACTTCCCCAATCTGGGGAAGGAAACAGGCATTGAAATCCAGGTGGCACAGAGACCCCCTTCAGATGTAACTTGAATTGATCTTCTGCATGACACATCATAGTGAAACTGGCAAATTACAAAGATAAAGAGAGAATTCTGAAAGCAGCAGGGACAACAAGCCTTAACTTACAAGGGTAGACACATAAGGGTAGTAGCAGGCCTATCTACTGAAACTTGGCAGACCAGAAAGAAGTGGCAGGAAATTTTCAATATGCTGAATAGGAAAAATATGCAGCTAAGAATCCTTTATCCAGTAAGACTGTCATTCAGAATAGAAGGAGAGATAAATGTTTTTCCAAACACAAACTGAAGGAATTCATCACCACTAAACCAGCCCTACAAGAGACTAAACCAGCCCCCCTAAAGGGGACTCTGTGAGTGGAATGTTGAAGAGACCACAAAGGACCAGAGACATAACTACAAATATGAAACCTATAGGTAAAACAATGACTCTAAACCCATATCTTTCAATAATAACACTGAATGTAAATGAACTAAATGCTCCAATCAAAAGACATAGGGTGTCAGAATGGATAAAAAAGAAGACCCATCTATTGCTGTCTACAACAGACCCATTTTAGCCCTGAGGACACCTTCATATTGAAAGTGAGGGGTTAGAGAACCATCTATCATGCTACTGGAAGTCAAAAGAAAGATGGAATAGCCATACTTATATGAGACAAACTATTTTTTAAACTAAAGGCTGTAACAAGATAAGGAAGACATTATATAATAATTACATGGTCTATCCATCAAGAAGAGCTAACAGTTATAAATAGGCACCGAATTCAGAAGCCCCAAATATATAAAAAAATCACAAACATAAGCAATCTTATTAACAAGAATGTAGTAATTGCAGGGGACTTTAATATTCCACTTACAACAATGGACAGATCATCTAGAGAGAAAATCAATAAGGAAACAATGGCCCTGAATGATACCCTGGACCAGATGGACTTGACAGATACATTTAGAAATTTTCATTCTAAAGCAGCAGAATACACATTCTTCTTGAGTGTACATGGAACATTCTCCAAGAGAGATCACATACTGGGTCACAAAACAGCCCTCAATAAATATAAAAGAATTGAGATCATAACATGCACACTTTCAGATCACAAGGCTATGAAACTTCAAATCAACAGGGAAAAGTTTGGAAAAACCTCGAAATGCAAGGAGGTTAAAGAACATCCTACTAAAGAACGAATGGGTCAACCAGGGAATTAAACAAGAAGTTTAAAAATATATGGAAACAAATTAAAATGAAAATATGATGGTCCAAACCCTTTGGGATGCAGCAAAGGCAGTCCTAAGAGGAAAATGCATTGTAATTGAGGCCTTTCTCAAGAAACAAGTAAAATCCCAAATACAACATCTTACAGCACACCTAAAGGAACTAGAAGGTGAACAACAGAGACCCCAACACCAGCAGAAGAAGATAAATGATAAAGATCAGAGCAGAAATAAACAATATAGAATCCAAAAAAAGAAAACTGTTAGAACAGATCAATTAAATGAAGAGTTGTGGTTTTTTTTGAAAAAATAAACAAAACTGAGAAAACCCTAGCCAGACCTCTCAAAAAGAAAAGAGAGAGGATGAAAATAAATAAAATCATGAATGAAACTGGATTTATTACAACCAATCCCTCAGAAATACAGGCAAATATCAAAGAATACTATGATAAATTATATGCCTGTGGGGGGTAAGCTTAGGACTCCCCCGGACTTACACGAATGGGTTAACAAGGCATAAAAAAACACAGAATCATAAAATGCTCACACCCAAGTTTGGGAAAAACAGATTGGCACTCCAAGAATGGGGGGTGCAAACACCCCAAGAATAGGGAGGTACAAAGGTTCCAAGAATAGGGAAGTGCAAAAGCACCCCAAAATAAGGAGGGGTACTGAGTACCCAAAAATAGAGAGAGAGGCAAAGGCCTGAAATAAAATTGGCACAAAGGTGCCCAATACATAGGAATAACAAGATTAGATATTCAGGGTGAAAGCACCCTAAGTTTAGTACTATAGCAGAAAGCTGCTTTCATAGGAGAAGAGGGCCAGGTTAGGTAAATTGGTGAATTGGACTGTGGACTGCTATACTGCAGGCAAAGCAGCCCAGAGCGAAGATGGGTAATAAAAGGTTTCTTGTTAACTCTAAGGTTATTCTACCTATTTGTCTCATCTCCTGGGCTGGCAAAGATAAACAGGCATGGAGCCTCCGGTCTGCTGTTAACAACCATCTACCCATCTGCCCAGCACCCAGATTTTGTTTTATATTGACCTAAACCCAAAATACTGTATATCTTCAAAACCTCCTTTCCCCCTCACATCCACAAGTTAATGTTCCTAGTTTGTCTCTTTGTACACGCCCATCACCTTTGCAACCCTTCTGATCTGAATAAATATGGGGTAAGGACCTTTATTCAGGGCTTTTGTCTTTTTCCTGGACATTAGCCATCTCATATTTTAATCCTGCATCTGCTATTTTGCTATACAAAAGAGAACTTTAGACTTAGAGTCTATGATATATGCCAACAAACTGGAAAACCTGAAAGAAATGGAAAAATTCCCGGCATTCACACACTACCAAAACTCAAACGAGAAGAAATAGAAAATTTGAACAGACCCATAATTAGTGAAGAAACTGAATCAGTCATCAAAAATCTCCCAACAAATAAGAGTCCTGGACCAGATGGCTATGCTGGGGAATTCTACCAGACATTTAAAGCAGAGTGAATACCTATCCTACTCAAGCTGTTCCAAAAAATAGAAAGGGAAAGAAAACTTCTGCACTCATTCTATGAAGCCAGCATTACCTTGATTCCCAAACCAGAGACCCAGCAAAAAAAGAGAACTACAGGCCAATATCCCTGATGAACATGAATGCAAAAATTCTCAACAAGGTACTAGCAAATCGAATTCAACAGCAAATAAAAATAACTATGCAGCATGATCAAGTGGGATTCATTCCAGGGCTACAGGACTGACTCGATATTCACAAATCAATCAATGTGATACATCACATTAATAAAAGAAAGGATAAGAAACATATGATCTTGTCAATAGAAGCAGAAAATCTTTGACAAAATACACATCATTTCTTAATAAAAACCCTCAATAAAGTTGGGATAGAAGAAATGTACTTAAACATCAAAAAGCTGTGTATGTGAATCCCACAATTTATATCATCTTCAGTGGGGGAAAACTGAGAGCTTCCCTCTGGAGATCAGGAATAAGACAGGGATATCCACCATCACCACTGGTGCTTAACATAGTGTTGGAAGTCCTAGCTGCAGCAATCAGACAACAAAATGAAATAAAATTCATCAAAATTGACAAAGATGAAGTCAACCTTTCACTTTTTGCAACTGACATGATACTTGACATGGAAAACACGAAAGACTCCACCAAAAGACTGCCAGAACTGACACATGAATTCATCAAAGTCGCAGAGTACAAATTCAATGTACAGAAATCAGTTGCATTTTTCTGCACCAATAATGAAGCAACAGAAAGAGAATTAAAGAAACTGATCCCATTTACAATGCATCAAACCATAAAATACCTAGGAATAAACTTAACCAAAGATGTGAAAGATCTGTATGCTGAAAACTATACAAGCTTATGAAGGAAATTGAAGAAGACACACAGAAATGGAAAAACATTCCATGCCATGGATTGGAAGAATAAATATTGTTCAAATGTCAATACTACCCAGAACAATCTACACATTCAATGCAAACCCAATCAAAACTGCACCAGTTTTATTCAAAAAACACAGAACAAACAATCCTAAAATTTGTATGGAACAATACAATAGCGAAAGTAATAGACCCTGAATAGCCAAAATAATATTGAAGAAGAAAACCAAACCAGGAGGGATCACAATCCCAGACTTCAGCCTGTATGACAGAGCTGTAATCATCAAGACAGTATGGTATTGCAACAAAAACAGACACATAGACCAATGGAATAGAATAGAGAACCCAGAATTGGACCCAAAAAGGTATAGCCAAGCAATCTTTTACAAAGCAGGAAAGAGTATCCAATGACAAAAAGTCTCTTTAGCAAATGGTGCTGGAAGAACTGGACACCAACATGCAGAAGAATGAAACTAGACCACTTTCTTACACCATTCACAAAAATAAACTCAAAATTGATGAAGGACCTGAATGTGAGGCAGGAAACTCTCAAAACCCTAGAGAAGAAAGCAGGGAAAAACCTCTCTGACCTCAGCCACAGCAATTTCTTACTTGACACATCCCCAAAGGCAAGGGAATTAAAAGCAAAAATGAACTATTGGGACCTCATCAAGATAAAAAGTTCTGCATGGCAAAGGAAGCAATCAACAAAAATAAAAGGCAACTGATGCAATGGGAAAAGATATTTGCAAATGGCATATTGGATAAAGGGCTAGTATCCAAAATCCAAAAAGAACTCATCAAACTCCACACCTGAAAAACAAATAATCCAGTGAAGAAATGGGCAGAAGACATGAATTGACACTTCTCTAAAGAAGACATCCAGATGGCCAACAGGCACATGAAAAGATGCTCAACGTCACTCCTTATCAGAGAAATACAAATCAAAACTACAATGAGATACCACCTCACAGTGGTCAGAGTGGCTAAAATGAACAAATCAGGAAACTTTAGATGCTGGAGAGGATGTGGATAAATGGGAACTCCTTGCACTGTTGGTGGGAATGCAAACTGGTGCATCCACTCTGGAGAACAAGGTGGATGTTCCTCAAAAAATTAAAAATAGATCTACCCTATTACCCAGGAATAGCACTGCTAGGAATCTATCCAAAGGATACAGGAGTACTGATGCATAGGGGCACATGTACCCCAGTGTTTACAGCAGCACTTTGAACATTAGCCAAATTATGGAAAGAGCCTAAATGTCCATCAACTGGTGAAGAGATAAAGATGTTCTCCAGTGCATAGGGAACGTTCTCCAGAATAGACCATATACTGGGACACAAATCAGTCCTCAGCAAGTACAAAAAGATTGAGACCATACCATGCATATTTTCAGACCACAATGCTATGAAACTCGAAATCAACCACAAGAAAAAAAATTTGAAAGGTAACAAATACTTGGAGACTGAAGAGCATCCTACCAAAGAATGAATGAGCTAACCAAGCAGTTAAAGAGGAAATTAAAAAGTGTATGGAAGTCAATTAAAATGATAACACCACAACCCAAAACTTCTGGGACACAGCAAAGGCGGTCGAAGAGGAAAGTATATAGCAATCCAGGCCTTCCTAAAGAAGAAAGAAAGATCTCAGCTACAAAACCTAAACTTACACCTCAGGGGGCTGGAAAAAGAACAGCAAATAAAACCCCAAACCAGCAGAATACAGGAAATAATAAAGATTACAGCAGAAATCAATGTTATCGAAAACAAACAAACAAACAAAACCCGGTAGAACAGATCAATGAAACCAGAAGCTGGTTCTTTGAAAGAATTAACAAAATTGATAAACCACTAGCCAGTTTGATCAAGAAGAAAAAGGAAAGGACTCAAATAAATAAAATCAAGAATGAAAAAGTAGAGATCACAACCAACACTGCAGAAATAAAAACAATAATAAGAGAATATTATGAGAAATTATATGCCAATAAAATGGGTAATCTGGAAGAATTGGACAAGTTCCTAGAAACACTTACACAACCAAAACTGAAACAGGAAATTTCAACAGACCCATGACCAGTAAGGAAATCAAATTAGTAATCAAAAATCTGCCAAAAAACAAGAGTCCAGGGCCAGATTGCTTTCCAGGGGAATTCTACCAAACATTTAAGTAAGAGTTAACACCTATTATCTTGAAACTGTTCCAAAAATAGAAATGGAAGGAATACTTCCAAACTCTGTCTATGAAACCAGCATTACCTTGATTCCAAAACTGGACAGAGACCCCACTAAAAAGGAGAACTATAGACCAATCTCCCTGATGAACATGGATGCAAAAATCCTCAACAAGATATTAGCCAATCAGAACCAACAATACATTTTAAAAAATTATTCACCATGACCAAGCGGGATTTATACCTGGTATGCAGGGCTGGTTCAATATCCGCAAAACCATTAACGTGATTCATCACATCAATAAAAGAAAGGACACGAACCATATGATCTTCTCAATAGATGCAGAGAAAGCATTTGACAAAATACGGCATCCTTTCTTGATAAAAACCCTCAAGAAAGTAGGGATAGAAGGATCATACCTCGAGATCATAAAAGCCATATATGAACAACCCAACGCTAATATCATCCTCAATGGGGAAAAACTGAGATTTTCCCCCTAAGATCAGGAACAAGACAGGGATGTCCACTCTCAAAACTGTTATTCAACATAGCATTGGAATTCTTAGCCTCACCAATCAGACAACACAAAGAAATAAAAGGCATCAAAATTAGCCAGAAGGAGGTCAAACTTTCACTCTGGGCAGATGACATGATACTGTATATGGAAAACCCAAAAGATTCCACTAAAAAACTGCTAGAATTGATTCATGAATTCAGCAAAGTTGCAGGATATAAAGTCAACACACAGAAATCAGTTAAATTCCTTTACCCCAACAATGAAGCGACAGAAAGAGAAATCAAGGAATCGATCCCATTTACAGTTGCACAAAAAACCATAAAATACCTAAGAATAAACCTAACCAAAGAAGTGAAAAATCTATACACTGAAAACTTTAAAACCTTATGAAAGAAATTGAGGACACAAAAATGGAAAAAGATTCCATGCTCCTGGATAGGAAGATGCTTTATACTTTAACAAATATTGTTAAAGTGTCGATACTACCCAAGGTAATCTACATATTCAATGCAATCCCTATCAAAGTAACACCAGCATTCTTCAGAGAGGTAGAACAAATAATCCTAAAATTTGTATGGAACCAGAAAAGACCCCGAATTGCCAAAGCAATCTTGAAAAAGAAAACCAAAGCAGGAGGCATCACAATCCCAGACTTCACACTGTACTACAAAGTTGTAATCATCAAGACAGTATGGTACTGACACAAGAACAGACACTCAAATCAATGGAACAGAATAGAGAACCCAGAAATGGACCCACAAATGTATGGCCAACTAATCTTTGACAAAGCAGGAAAGAATATCCAATGGAATAAAGACAGTCTCTTCAGCAAGTGGTGCTGGAAGAATTGGACAGCGACATGCAGAAGAATGAACCTGGACCACTTTTTACACCACACACAAAAATAAACTCAAAATGGATGAAAGACCTCAATTCAAGACAGGAAGCCGTCAAAATCCTTGAGGAGGAAGCAGGCAAAATCTCTTTGATCTTGGCCACAGCAACTTCTTACTCAACACATCTCCGGAGGCAAGAGAAACAAAAGCAAAAATGAACTACTGGGACCTCATTAAAATAAAAAGCTTCTGCACAGTGAAAGAAACAATCAGCAAAACTAAAAGGCAACCGATGCAATGGGAGCAGATATTTGCAAACGACATATCAGATAAAGGGTTAGTATCCAAAATCTATAAAGAACTCATCAAACTCAACACCCAGAAAACAAATAATCCAGTGAAGAATTGGGTGAAAGACATGAATAGACACTTCTCCAAGGAAGAAATTCAGATGGCCACCCGACACATGAAAAACTGCTCAACATCACTCATCAGGGAAATACAAATCAGAACCACAATGAGATACCACCTTACACCTGTCAGAATGGCTAACATTAACAACTCAGGCAACAACAGATGTTGGCGAGGATGTGAAGGAAGAGGATCTCTTTTGCACTGTTGGTGGCAATGCAAGCTGGTGCAGCCACTCTGGAAAACAGTATGGAGGTTTCTCAAAAAACTAAAAATTGAAATACCCTATGACCCAGCAATTGCACTCCTAGGCATTTATCCACGGGATACAGGTGTGCTGTTTCAAAGGGGCACATGCACCCCCATGTTTATAGCAGCACTATCAACAATAGCCAAAGTATGGAAAGAGCCCAAATGTCCATCGATGGATGAATGGATAAAGAAGATGTGATATATATGTGTACAATTGAGTATTACTCAGCAATCAAAAAGAATGAAATCTTGCCATTTGCAACTATGTGGATGGAACTGAAGGGTATTATGCTAAGTGAAATTAGTCAGTCAGAGAAAGACAAAAATCATATGACTTCACTCATATCAGGACTTTAAGAGACAAAACAGATGAACATAAGGGAAGGAAAACAAAAATAATATAAAAACAGGGAGGGGGATAAAACAGAAGAGACTCATAAATATGGAGAACAAACTGAGGGATGCTGGAGGGGTTGTGGGAAGGGGAATGGGCTAAATGGGTAAGGGGCATTAAGGAATCTACTCCTGAAATCATTGTTTCACTATATGCTAACTAATTTGGATGTAAATTTTAAAAAATTAAAATTAAAATTAAAAAAAAGAAGATGTGGTTTATATATACAAAGGAATACTACTTGGCAATGAGAAAGAATGAAATCATGTCATTTGCAGCAAGGTAGATGGAACTGGAAGTTATTATTTTGAGTGAAGTTAGTCAGTTAGAGAAGTACAAATATCATTTGTTTTCACTCATATATGGATCTTGAGAAATTTAGAAAACCATGGGGGAATGGAAGGGGGAAAATAGTTACACACAGAGAGGGAGGGAGAGAAACCACAAGATACTCTTAAATACAGAGGACAAACTGAGGGTTGATGGGCGGTGGGGGAGAGGGAAATGGGTGATGGGCATTATAGAGGGCACTTGTTGGGATGAGCACTGGGTGTGTATGTAAGCCAATTTGACAGTAAATGATACTTAAAACATGAATATTGGACTGACTGAGCCACTCAGGCACTCCCAATAGTTCTTTTTTTTAATGTTTATTTACTTTTGAGAAAGAGACAGAGCACTAGCACTGGAGGGGCAGAGAGTGAAAGAAGGAGACACATAATCTGAAATAGGCTCCAGATTCTGAGCTGTCAGCACAGAGCCCAACGTGGGGCTTGAACTCGGGAAAGGTGAGGTCATGACCTAAGCCAAAGTTGGACACTTAGCCAACTGAGCCACCCATGCGCCCCCTTTTTATAAAATGTAAATAGATTATACACACCAATCAAAAGGCACAGAGAGGCTGAAATAATTAAAAATGACACCCAGCTGCTTGAGAAATGCATGGAAAACATCAGGGAGATTGTTATCACGGATATAAAAGAGTTAAAAAGCAATCAGAAATGAAAAATGCAGTAACTGAGATTTGAAACCATCTGGATGTAATGACCACAAGTAGGAAAAAAGCAGAGGAATGAGCAAGTGATATAGAAGACAGAAAATGAAAAATAGGGGACTTGGGTGGCTCAGTCAGTTAAGTGTCCAACTTCAGCTCAGGTCATGATCTCATGATTCATGAGTTCAAGCCCCGTGTTGGGCTCTGTACTGACAGCTCAGAGCCTGGAACCTACTTCAGATTCTGTATTTCCCACTGTCTCTGTCTCTGTCTCTTTCTCAAAAATAAATAAACAATATTAATTTTTTAGAGAAAAAGAATGAAGCTGTACCAAAGAGAGAAAGAAGAATTATGGTGCAAGAGAAGACACTTAGGAAACTCAGTGACTCCATCAAATGTAACGATATTCATATAATAGCAGTACCAAAAGAATAGAGGGAAAAGGAGGTAGAAGGTTAATTTGAGGAAATAGTAGCTGAAAACTTCCCTAATCTGTGGGAAGGAAACAGATATATAAATCAGGAGGCACAGAGAACTCTCATTAAAATCAACAAAAGCAGGCCAACATCAAACCATATTGTAGCTAAATTAGCAAAACCTAGTAATAAAAAAAGTTCTAAAAGCAGCAAGACAAAAGGAGTCCTAACTCACAAGGGAAGACCCGTATGGCTAGCTGCATATCTCTCCACAGAAACTTGGCAAGCCAGCAGTGAGTGGAATGATATATTCAATGTTATACATGGGGAAAATCTGTAGCCAAGAATATTCTATCCAGCAAGGCTGTCATTCAGAATAGGAGGAGTGATAAAGAGTTTCCCAGACAAAAACAAAAACAAACACAAACACATACACACAAAAAAACAAAAAAACGTAAAGAAGTTTATGACCACTAAACCAGCCCTGCAAGAAATATTAAAGGGGACTCTTTGAGGGGGGATGAAAGACAAAAAGTGAAAAGACTGGAAAGGAACAGGGAAAATCTCCAGAAACAATGACAAAGCAAGTAATAAAATGGCATTAAATACATATCTATCATTACTTTGAATGTAAATGGACTAAATATCCTAATCAAAAGACATACTGTGTCAAAATGGGTAAAAAACCAAGACCTATCCATATGCTGTCTACAAGACACTACTTTTAGACCTAAAGACAAAGGCAGATTAAATGTAAGGGAATGGAGAAATATTTACATTCAAATGAAAGTCAGAAGAAAGCTTGAGTAGCAATATGTATATCAGGCAACCTAGATTTTAAACCAAGGACTGTAACAAGAGATGAAGAAGAGCACTTCTTATCTCTTATCATAATAAAAGGGTTCAGTTCAACAAGAAGATTTAACAATTATGAATATTTATGTCACCAGCTTGAGAGCACCCTAATATATAAATCAATGAATAAAAAATGTAAAGGATCTAATTGATAATAACACAATATAGTAGCTGTCTCTAACACGCCACTTACACCAATGGACAGATTATCCAAGTAGAAAATCAACAAGGAAACAATGGCTTTGAATGACACATTGGACCAGGTGGAGTAAACAGATATATTCTGATATTTCATCCTAAAGCAGCAGAATAAATATTCATTTTGAGGGCCCATGAAACATTGTCCAGAATAGATCTCATACTAGGTCCCAAATCAGGTCTCAAAAAGTCCAAAAGATTGACATCACACTATGCATATTTTTCCAAACACAACAATATTAACTTGAAGTCTGCCACAATAAAAAATTTTGAAAGACCACAAACACATGGCGGGTAAAGAACATGCTACTAAAGAATGAATGGGTCAATGAGAATATTAAAGAAGAAATAAAAATTACATAGAAACAAATGATAATGAGAACACCATGGTCCCAAAACTTGGTGATGCCACAAAATCAGTTATAAGAGGGAAGTATATAGGAATACAGACTTACTTCAAGAAGCAAGAAAAATCTCAAATATGCAATCTAGAATTACATGTAAAGCAGCAAGACAAAGCACAACAAATGAAGCCTAAATCATCAGAAGAAGGGAAATAATAAATATCGGGGCAGAAATAAATGATATACAGAACAAAAACAACAGTAGAACAGATCAACGAAACCAGGAGCTGGTTCTTTGTAAGAATTAATAAAATCAATAAACCCTTTGCAAAAAGAAAAGATAAATAATCCTAATAAATGAAATGCTGAATGGGAGAGGACAAATATGAACAATTATAAGAGAATATTATGTAAAATTATATGCCAACAAACTGGGCAATCTGAAAGAAATGGAAAAATTCCTAGAAACATATAAACCAGCAAAATAGAAACAGGAAGAAATAGAAAACTTGAACAGACCAATAACCAGCAAAGATATTGAATCAGTCATCAAAAATCTCCCAAAAAAACAAAATTCAGGACCAGATGGCTTCCCAAGGGAATTCTACCAAACATTTAAAAAAGAGTTAATACCCACTATTCTCAAGCTGTTCCAAAAAAATAGAAATGGAAGGATGACTTCTAAACTCATTCTATGAGGCCAGTATTACCTTGATTCCAAAACCAGACAAAGACCCCATTAAAAAAGGGAATTCCAGGCCAATAATCCTGATGAACATGAATGTAAAAATTCTCAATAAAATACTGGAAAATAAAATCCATGAGTACATTAGAAGAATCATTCACCACATCAAGTGACACTTATTCCTGGTCTGCAAGCATGGCTCAATATTTTCAAACCCATCACTGTGACACACCACATTAACAAAAGAAAAGATAAGAACCATATGATTCTCTCAACTGACAGAAAAAGTGTTTCACAAAGTAGCATGCATTCTTGATAAAAAACCCTCACCAAAGTAGGGATAGAGAGAATATACCTCAATATCATAAAGGCCATATACAAAAGACCCACAGCTAACATCATCTTCAATGGGAGAAAATTGACCTTTTTCTCTATGATCTGGAACAACACAGGTATGTCCACTCTCAGTATTGTTACTTAACATAGTACTGGAAGGCTTGGCCTCAGCAATAAGACACCAACAACAAAACACTCATCCAATTTTGCAAGAAAGAAGTAAAATTTTCACTATTTGCAGATGACATAATACTCTAATCAGAAATCCTGAAAAACTCTACCAAGAAATTGCTAGAAGTGATAACACTAATTCACCACAGTCGCACACTACAAAATCAACATACAGAAATCTGTTTCATTCCTATCCACTAATAATGAAGCAGCAGAAAGTGAAATCAAAGAACTGATCACATTATAATTGTTCAAAAACTGTAAGAGAACTAGAAATAAACCTAACCAAAGAGGTAAAATATCTGTACTCTGAAAGCTACAGAATACTTATGAAATAAATTGAAAATGACTGAAAGAAATGGAAAAACATTCCATGCTCATGGATTGGAAGAAAAAATATTGTTAAAATGTCTACACTACCAAAAGCAATCTACACATTTAATGACTCTATAAAAATGCCACTAGCATTTTCCACAGAGCTAGAAAAAACAAACCCAAAATTTCTTTGGAACTACACAAGACTCTGGATAGCCAAAGCAACCTTGAAAAATAAAGCAAAGCTGGAGGCATCACAATTCTGGAATTCCAGCATATTACAAAGCTGCAGTGATCAAAACAGTATGGTGGTACTAGCACAAATGTTGACATATAGATCAATGGAACAGAGTAAAAAACCCAGAAGTAGACCCACAGAAATATGGCCAATTAATCTTTGACAAAGCAGGAAAGAATACACAAGGGGAATTAATTGTCTCTTCAACCAACGGTGTTAGGAAAACTGGACAGCAACATGCAAAATAATAAAACTAGGCCACTTTATTAGACCATACATAAAAATCAATTCCAAATCCAAACACCTAAATGTGAAATTGGAAACCATCAAAATCCTAGAGAAGAATGTAGGCAGTAACTTCTTTGACCTTGGCTGTTTCAACTTCTTACTTAGCTATGTCTCCAGAGGCAAGGAAAACAAAAAAAAATATTAACTATTCAAATTTCACCAGAACAAAAAGCTTCTGCACAATGAAGGAAACAATCATTAAAATGAAATGGTAACCTATGGAATGGAAGGAGAGATTTGCAAGTAACATATCTGATAAGGGGTTAGTATCCAAAATATATAAAGAACTTATCATTCAACACCCAAAACAAATAATCCAATTAAAAATATGGGCAGAAGCCATGAATAGACTTTTTTTTTTCAAAAAGAACACATACAGATGATGAACAGACACATGAAAAGTTGCACAAATCACTTTTTAGATAGTACTTCACACCTGTAATAATGGTGAAAATTAACACAAGAAACTAAAGGTTTTGGCAAGGATGCAGAGAAAAGGGAACCCTCATGCACTGTTGGTGGGAATGCAGACAGATGCAGCCACTCTGGAAAATGGTATGGAAGTTTCTCAAAAAGTTAAACCACCCTATGATCCAGCAATTGCAACCCTAGATATCTACTCAAAGAATGTAATGATAAAGAGATCAATTGATCAAGAAATTGCATTGCAAATACATATGCATTCAATTGGAGCACCTAAATATATTAAATAATACTACCAGATTTTAAAAGAGTAGCAAGACAGCAATACATGATATCACAAGGCTTCAATCCCCCCATTTTAAACAATGAATAGGTTCTGTTTTGACACAATTGGCAGCACCCAAAGGCAAATCCCATGAGATGTCAGGCCAAATATCTGGAGATCTCAGGCACTAACTTGTGGAGAAAAGGCCAGAGCCTGATTATAGCAGGATTCTCGCAGAGAGAGTAGTGACACCGAGTAGCTTTTCTTTCCAGAAAGCAACTTTATTGTTGCCAGCACTGCTCAGTTAGGTTTGTACCCAAAGAACAGAGCCCTGAACACCATGTGCATAGTTTTTTATATATTTTTTACTTCTTTGTCTCCCATATGGTAACACACAAACATATATTCTGATTAAGTGGTCTCATGTTACAATGTCATGAGGAATGTTGTCAAGTATGAGAATAGCAAGATTGCCTTGAGGTGTTTTTTTTTTCTTTCCTTGGGGAGAGGACCCTACCATATTCCCCCCTTTGATGCTTGGACGCCTCTATTTAGGGTCAAAGAGCATTATCTTGGTTTAGAGGTTTATATTTTTATAACTTCATTACATGAGTGACTGTCTTTTTTAAAATTATGGCCTCAATGAGACTGGAGGCAGACCATAAAAAAAAAACCAGGGGAGCTAAGTAAGGTAAGATTAAGCACCCTCCTAAAATTAGGAACATAATCTCCATGAGGGTTTGGAATCCCCCAAGAATTGAAAACTGTCTTCCAAATAACTCCCTGGCATTTCAACCATTCCAGGTCTGGACTGGGACATGAACAACCTTTTTTATTTGATCTGTGATCTCCTCGATGACTTTTTCCTCATCATGTATCTGTAGGCAGCAGTTGCTCAGGTTAAATTTTCACAAACACCTCTCTCAGAAGCAAGCATGTAATCTAAGGCATCGATAGATGGCATTGCACATTTTGGTTTGTTGTTTGGCTAGTAACTTCAGAGCTCTGGCAGTTTCATTGGTTATAATTTTTACAACTGATAGTAGTCTAATTATGCAGTGTAGCATGTAAATGGGAGTGTAGTAGTCCCAATACCCATCCTCTGGCCAGGTGGCAGTGCCATAATATTGGCTTGGGAGGCCATTTATTATCTTTTTAATTGTTAATTTGTAGGGCACACTGCTTTCTTTGAGTCTCCCTGTCCCCATAAATTTGGACTCCCAAATGTCTTCCTCTGGCAAGTGGGAGCAGGAAGAAAGATGGACGAATAGTTTTCAGCACATATGACCCTGACCAGAATGAGGGAAGTACTATATAGGCTGTCCTTCCACATATCTAGCATAGTCCACCCACAATTTGATGGCTGTGTTGACATAGTCTCAGGCCTCTCAGAGATGAGAGAAGTTAGACAAGGGATGGGGATCCAGATCAAGGTGATCTGGGATCCTCCACCATTGGATTTTTCCAGCAGTTGCATTATAAAATCTTAGGCCTAGGAATGTTAGGTTTTTAACAGAGGCGACGATGACTTTTTTCCCACTAGGCAAGACAGGTTTTTTCCAATAATTGAGCTTTTGAGAGGCCAAACCCTGATAGTAGGACTGGGGTATTTTGTTTTACTATAAGGTTTGTAGGTATCCAATTTTTTAGTCTCTTATGGCCATTGTTTCCCCATGTTGGTACCAAGGAGGTATACTATCCACAAAAGGAAGGTGAGTGTTAACAGAAACCTCTTATCACATTTTTAGCTGGTTGGGACGGCCTCAGCCAATCCTATGGCAAAGAGTAGAGCAAGAATCACAATAATAGTGAGAAACAAGGTGTGACAGTGCATCACAGTAAGGAAACATATAGAAAATAAGGACAGTCCTTTGTTTCACTGGACTTTCAATTCCTCAAGCTTTTGCCATGCGTAGGTTAGTCAGCTTCTGGAGTGACTAAGGCAGGGCTGGAGTCTCCTGGGGCCTCTGGAGTTGCAGAGTGCTTTTTTGTATGGTCAGCTTGTGGAGCATTGATGGATCAGGAATGCACTCCCAGTTTCAAGATTCTGGCTTCACTCTGCTGTAGTGAATCCAGGGATCCACTTTGGCTATCTTTACTGCAGTAGGTGTGGACAAAATGACAGTGAAGGGGCCTCTCCAGAGGGGTTTTAGGAGGTGGACGTTTTATTCCTT